>NC_086165.1:12706878-13336342 GCF_035149785.1 Candoia aspera
CACACCTGGCACAGGATGGAGCACTACATGGCTTGTTCATTGGCTAGCCTGAATTCTGGCAGATTTTGGCTTCTGTATCTTCTGAAAAAGGATAGTGACTTCAAGGTTACAGCAGGAATGAATGGCTGGAGGCCCTTTCAGTCAATCTGCTTCTGAGCTACTGAAAAGGTGAATGCTAGCCCTTTTAACTGAAAACTGCATAGTTCTCCCATTATTAAAATGCATTATTTTGTTTTATAGCTTTCCTGTTTAAAAACAGACATCACTTTTAAAAAAGGTCACTTCAAAAGAAATTTCAAAAGTTAGTAATGTCCTTCTAAGCAGTCAGATCTCATTAGAACCTACTGTAGAGGAGAGATCATTTTTTTCTGAATGATTCTTTTGGAGTGATTCTTTATGATTCCTTATGGATGAATACCTCTGTATGCAGAAATCTACTGTATCAAAAATAGAAACTTTACACTTAGTGGTCTGGTTTTCTATCTGCAAGAAGGAAGCTACATACCATGGATCACCTAGCTCAATATTATAATCTGGAGTGGCAGTAGCTTAGAGGTTTCAACAGCTCTTTTTGAAGATGCCAAACACTGAAAATGGGATCTTTTACCTGTGATCTATTCTAATGAGCTTCATTCCTCCCAAAACATGATCATGTAACATAAATGCTAGTCCGCCACAAAAGCAGATTTCATAGCATTTTCAGTCATGTGTGTGCATAACTTCCCTACTTCATTGAAAAGACCAAAGGTAAAGCTACACTGAAAATTCATTCTTTGGGAATCTGTTAAAATAATGATAATAATAATAATCTACTGCAAAGGCTGAAGGCCTACCAGAAATGGAAGGTCTTCAGAAAAGGTGAACAGTTGATAGAGAGAAAGCTAAGCAAGTATCCTTGGGCATGGAGTTCCAAAGCTTATGCATGGTTGTTGAGATGGTACTCTCCTATATTGTGGCAAGTCATAGCTCCAGTCTTAGAGGGATGGGGTGAAAATCTATTCCACACTGGCCAGCTCCATACAGTTCAAACTCACTGTTTACTGTGAAGTCTAGGAGTACAAACAATAAAGTGGTTTATTGGTGTCATATGCACCCTGAGTCGTTATATCTTGTTCAGCAAGTCATGATTAAAAACATGATGGATTGATATTATGTGTGAATATACCCATTATCAAAGTGAACAGACAGATTCATAGGTGAGGACACATTCCTTTGAGTTTCCGTGTTGGTAAAAATATTCCCTACTGAATGTGGATTTTCTCTTCAGAATTCTATTTTCACTGCTTTTGCCATGGATTAGAAGGTAAAATGTGAAGAGTGAAATTGGTCAATCATGAGATGGGGAGGCAGAATCAATCTCCACCAAAGAGGATTAATTTCATGACTAGTCTGCTAATGAGGAAGCAGATTGGAATTGACTGTAGACTGTGGGATGGATGCAGCCAGTGGGGGAAAAAGAACCGTGAACTTAAATTACCAACAATCAACAGGAGATGGCAGCTTTTCCTTAACATTTAGGGACTGAGCATAAAGCTACCCTTTAGACCATCCTATTCCCCACCCTCTGCTTTTTAAAAATGCATTCATTTTTTCATTCCAAAGGCAGATAAAATCAATGGCCAGCCATGGGAAAGAAAAACGATGCTAAATTAAGAAAAGAAAACCAACAAATTAAAATTGCTAAGCAGATAGAGCTGGTGTAGTAGAATTCAATTGTATGGTTTCTTCCCTTCTCCAAAGTCCCAACAGATGAAGTTCATTTTCCTTTAGAGTCCTCATTCTATTTCTTAACATATACCGTATGCTGTTGCTTCTCAAAAGGAATAGGCCATCCTTTGGGCCTGCCTGCCTGCCTGCCTGCCTGCCTTTCTTCCCATGCTAAATGCAAAGTTTAGTTTATTAAAATAAACACATAGATCAAACACAGAGAAACAGGATACTTTGTGCGGTCTGTCACTCTAGGGCTGTGTGAGTACTTAAACTGGAGCTTTGATGGTAATTCGAATCCTTAAATCAGATTTCTTAAATAGACGAGTTGATTTGAATCATTGCATCAAATTGGTCTGAATGATTTGGGTGACTTCTGCAGATGGCAGAATACAGGACACTTTAGGAAATCTGAATCAAATTGATTGGATTCAAGGACTGGTGATAGCCAGTTCAAACCAGAAGTATAAAAACAGATTGGGATCACAAATCTGAATCAAATCAATTAACTAAATCTGATCTTGCCCAATTTGTGTAATCTTCAATGATTCCATACTTCAGTTACTCTACATTTGCTAAAGTAGCAGCAAAACTAGCAAAATGCATACATTAAATTGAGTGTAGATTGCAATCCCCAATTCTATATAGGGTAGGGATGTTTCATGCCAGCCAGCCAGGGCTCCTCGAAGACTGGCACTGATATTTAGCCAAGTCAGGCAATATTGTTCCCACTATAGCTCAACAGAACATTTTTCTTTATCTGTCTGCATGTCCATTCACCCAACTCTAGTGGTTTTCTGTAAGGCCATGAAGATCTGGTTTTGTGTTCAGGCATTAGGGCCAGGATATTAGTGGAGTCTTATATGTGTGTTTTGGAATTGTGAGTTATTTATGTGGTGCCTTGATTATTGTTGCTGTTATTTGCCCTTTGTTTTGTTTTATTTGGGTTTTATAATATTGAGGTGTTTTGTATTGTATGGTTTGTTAGCCACCCAGAGTTACCTGTTCAAGAAGGGTGGCCAAATAAATTATCTCAATAAATGAATAAATAAATACACTGGTGGACAACACCCAGCAGGGCTGCTCCAGCTGTTCTTACAAAAGCAGTGGTCAAAATCAGTTGTAGGCACAGCCACCTGGTTTTGAGCTGCAAGGGAGAAAGAGCCAAACTGAAAGAGAATTGGTGGCATTATGGACCTGTTTGCAAGGAAGGACTCTTGTGCCAGACAATTGACTAACTCAGCTCTGCATGAATAAGGAAGAAAAGAGAGCTCTGTTCTGTCCCTGCATGGAGAGAAAGAATGGAAAAGAGGATGTGGCAAATTGCCCTCTGGGCTGGCAAAACATGCCAGTTTCTGCTTTGCTAAAGGTGAGAGCTGAGAGATCTCTGAAAGCCTAATATGGAAAGCCCTGGCCATTATCTCAACATGTAGTGTGAACCCCGCCATTGGTTTTCCATACAGCACTATGAGCCCAGCCTTTGTAATTTGCAAAAGATGGTTTAAACGGAAAGTTGTCTGAAGTCAGACAACTGCAGTTTATTCAACAAACCATGGCTAAGGAAACTGATTCCAATCATAGAAGCGCATCACACACACATATATGAGAAGTCATACCCTTGGGCACCTAAGACAGGGTGAACAGAAGGATGATGATGATTCAAGGTGAGATCTACCATCAAGTGATCTAGTGTAGAATGTTGCAGTTTGAAATTCCACCACCAAGCATAATGTCCCCAGAGCCTTATTCTTACGTTTGAGCTATAATTCCATGGCCAGAGAGCAGGAACAATTTTCCTTGGTCCATTTGGGGGGTTTCTGCCCTCTTTAAGATGCATATGTGTGTACAGGAGAGCATGGCGAATTATTTCTATCTTCTAACCTTGGGGTTTCCCTTCTGTGAGGATGCTGTTTCAGCTGCATAAAAGTCCACATTCAGAATATGTTGATGGCTATGATGCTGCTTTTGGTCATTGTTGCGATACCATTTATTCTCAGTTTCACTTGTTACATCATTATTATTATATTATTTCTCAATTTATCTTCCATGCCATTGCTTGAGAGGCCTGCCGATAACTTGGGTTCCAGTCAGACCCTTTGCCCTTGCGAGTAAGAGGTTATGAGGGTTAATCGCCCAATGCCTCCCTCTTTGACCTCACTGTGGATTTATCTCTTTGTACAGTCATTTAGCCATTGCCATACACAAAAGAGGGTGATTAAACACAGCCCAGGCCCTTCACGCCTTAGTGGCTTAATTTACTGATCCCTGTGGATTAAAGGTCTCCATGGAACTCTCTGGGGCAGCTAGAATCCGCCAGCAATAGGTCAAGGCTAGCATGATGTGGATGAAGCAGCAATTTCTGCCCCTGAGATGCTCACTCCCATCTCTTTTCGGCATTGTTGAGCTGTGTCAGGGTTCAAATAATCAATTCAAAAGCGGAATCAAAGGGCACTTTTCTGAAATGGTCTTCTTCACTTGACAAAGCAAACAGCGTGTTTCCCTTAAGGTGGGAAGGGGGACTGGCCAGGGTGAGGGGAGAAGAATGTGCTATTAAAGGAGAGGCCGGACTTCCTGGTTGCACCTTAGTTTGTCATGTAGATCGTTCTGCAGCCTCAAGCATTCTGTGTGCATAGTGCAGGGATTTGGTCCACAGAAACTTTGGGAGTAGTTCTTGAGCTGAAATTAATACATGGAGATTAAAAAGGAAGAATGGGAAGGAGGACAATGAAGGGTTAGGGTTTTTGTTCTGTTTTTTCTTTTTCAACCTTAGAAAGCCCAAAAGGACCGATTTTGTGGTTCCAATTTTTTAAAATAATTGCTTACTTTTTATTATTGCATGGGGGATGTTTTAGCATTAATTCTTGATTGTTACCCACCAAGAGTGGATGGATTGCAGCAGGCTAACATCAAAGAAGTACATGTAAGTAAACAAAGAAATAAAAGTTCAAAGGGGATGGGGGAGAAATGTAATATTTGAAAATTCAGCAAAATGGGTGAGACATTAACCTGCCAATCAGTCCTGCCATTTTCCAGGGTTTTCCATTCTGTTCTCTTTCCTCCTCCCCATCAAGATTCTGTGGCCTATTAGCATGTACCATCCTGATTGGACAATTTTGGGTTCCACCACTCCTTTGCAAAGAGGTGGAGTCTCTGGTGGCAAGACTCATTCATCAATGTGCAAGCTATTGTCCTCCCCATTCACTTTCCTGCAAATCTGCAGGGATCTTCTCCTTGTACATATTCAGAGCCATTCTGGCCACCTCAGGATCCACATTTGCAGAATGGCTGTGCTAGGAGGAGATAGGATTGACTGAAATTAGTGGCAGAGGCAGCCACACAGCTGCCTTTGGAACATCTCAGCCCTCTGTGGCTTTAAAAGATGCTCTGCCCCCTCCCCCAGTTCTCCCTTGCTTTCTCCAAAGCATCTGCCTTTAATTACTCTCTCTCTCTCTCTCTCTCTTTTCCTCTCCATACATATCAGATGCATATTGCACCTTCTTCACATGAATGCTGATTAATTGCAGGGTTAGACTCCGAGGCAGGCCGGACCACATTATTTCTGATGTTTGCTCTTTTAACTGGGAGAATAAATGCCAAGAATCCACAGTAATCAGTGGCTTTTAGCTTGTCACTCTTATGACACTCTTTATTTAGACCAGGAAATGGCAAATGTGCTGGAAATAAGAACTTTATTATCAGGGTTTGGGGGGGTTGTGTGTGTTTTCTTTCGTCTTTTCCCCAAGAGGGAGGATGTAGAAAGACTAGAGTTAGCTATCTTTCAAATGCTGGGAGGCGGAGGAGAGGAGGCGGAGGAAAGGACAAGTTAGATATATATTTTACACTTGCTTTCTAAAATGAAATGTTTATTTTCTGAAATCTTTCTGTTTTCAGTCAGCATAAAAAGAGGTGAATGGTCATATTATTGTTATTGTTACTGTTATTGTCGATTAGGTGGCAACGTTTAGCTGAATTGGCTGCTCTTGAAAAACTGCTAAATAAAGTCATACTTGACTTAGTCTTTGAATAAGAGACCACCAAAAAATTCTTCATCTGTAGGCTAGATCAGAAAGTTTTTTAAAAAATGCCAGCAGGCAAAAAAAAATGACATTTGCATGCAGTCACCAGGATTCAAGAGCAACTTGAACAAATCTTTACATTTCTTATTTTTACTTCTTCTTTTGCAGGAAGAACAGACTTTGAAAAGAGGTTTCTTCTGATTTAAAACTAAAAGATCACTTAAGGAAAACAGCTGTATTATCAAATACAGGACAGCTGATCACAGAACAGGAAACTGATTTGTGGTGGAAGGCTGAGCCTACAGGAGACTGGAGCCTTCAGACTTCCCAATTTTTGCCATCCTGAATAAAAGGAAGAAATGGATAGCTGTCATTTTTAATAAATCATAGTTTTCTATTGCATCTAAGCTTAGGAAACCATAATTTAACTATAGTTAGGTTAAAAACAGATCAACCCATGCCTTGTTAGCCTTGTTCGCTAATCCCAGTTACTGTAAATACACCATAGTAAAGGTAAAGGTTTCCCTTGACATTAAGTCCAGTCGTGTCTGACTCTAGGGGGCGGTACTCATCTCTGTTTCAAAGCCAAAGAGCTGGCATTTGTCCGTAGACACTTCTGTGGTCATGTGGCTGGCATGACTAAACAGAACGCCGTTACCTGCCCACCGAAGCGGTGCCTATTACTCGACTCACATTTGCATGTTTTCGAACTGCTAGGTTGGCAGGAGCTGGGACTAGCAACCATAATGGTGGCTTATTTAAAAGTGAAACATTTCAAATGATGAGAAAAGAGGAACAAGGACATAAATACCTGAGCCATAGCAAATTTCTAAGTTATCGAAATTTGGGTAGCTGTTAGGGTTGTTTCTGTTTTTTTAAGGGCTCAGAACATGTACATTCAGCTTGCCAACTCTTTCAATGAGTTCTATGGGATTTTGTCTCTTTTTTGGATGATCAAGGACTACTTCACATCTTTACCTGATCATCTATCCTCTTTGCTTGAAGATGAAGCAGGTATAAGCTTCCTTCTCCCTCCACGTATTAGATGAAGGCCCGGTTCCTACATAATGCTAAATGGTAATGTTTTGCGCTCAGTGCAACCACTGAAACCACTCTTTGGGGTTAGCATAAAGTGTCAGATTTTTTAATGTTTCTTGCTGGCAACCACACCCTTGGGCAGCTCATGAGGACTGTCTAAAGCAAACAGTACAGACCAAGCTGTTCAAGTTGAGGTACACATTCAAAGTTGAATGTCAGCCAAAGCTCAGGATGAAAACAGGATCTGATCCGTAATCATTAGAGAAGTGCATTTGCCGCAGATGTCTTACCGATCCATTGTAACCATTATTATTATTATTATTATTATTATTATTATTATTATTATTATTTGTACTTTTCTCAGCCCCATCAGCTCAGGTGGGGGCCCCATGGGTTGCACCTTTTCAAAGCCCTGCTAGCGATCTGATTAACACCTTATTAGAACAGCGAGGGGGCTTTTCAGTTTCGAACATCTGGTGTATAAGCCTCGGGCTGCTAGGGACCCTCTGCTCCAGCCACATGCTGGGATCAAGGTAAGCAAGCAATTAGTAAATGCTGGTCTTGTAAGGAGGGAGCATGCTCCACAGACGCTGGAACATTATAGGCCTGCAAAGGCTGAAAAATCAGCAAGGAGGGAGCTAAGTCCAGCTCAAGAGAGGGAGTAGGAAAGGATCTCCAGTGATCTTTTCTGAGAAACATGTATGGTGTTGAATCTGGGGATCTCAGAGCTCTGGGACCCTGTCACCAGTATTAGCAGCAGCATTGCTCCTAACTGTCTGGGTGCGTATATATAGAGAGAGTCAGTTTGATTGGAATGACCAATTCATTTTGAAACACAAAAGCTATTTGATCTAACTTATTAAATCACTGAAGTAGACCAGTTCAGATTGCTGATTCCATTTGGGAAATGTTTTATTTTTTATTGCTGGTGCGTAGACCATTACATAGATTTAAGGCCATATAATTAGATTTAACCATTTCACTGAGAAATTGAGTTCAGTAGTTCAGCTGAACTGATTTCAAACTGAATCTTCAATACTGAGATTTATATTGAGTTCTCAGTGTTCATACAGCCCTAATATCTGATCGTCCAATTCTATGCCTACCGATTTATATGATCAGTTTCATGACATCCAAATGCCTCATTTCTCTAAATGGTAGGACCAGCCAGGAAGGTGGAGTGGAAGTGTATGTGTGTGTTGTGTGTGGATGGATGGATGGATGGATGGATGGATGGATGCAGCTGGCACCCTGAACAGTAGGGAGATCTACAATGCAATATTTCGTTACAGACGACCTCTGAGTGCCAGAAGCAATGCAAAGAATAGGAGAGAAACTTGGAGAGGCTTTCAAGACTGATGTCAGTCTGTGGGCCAGGTCAAGAAACAGACACAGCAGGAATGCTAGGAATGCTTTTTATTGAACTAAGGTAGAACAAAAATTTTGAAAGCCTCTCCAAGTTTCTCTCTGTCCATCTTACACTAAACAAAATCACAGCAGGTTTTTTTGGGGCGGGGTGGAATTTCTTTCAAACTCTAGACTGTATAATCTGGGGTCCAACCCCTCCTTAAACAGCTCATTCCTTCCTTTCCCTCTTAACAGCTTTTTCATACTTTCTCCAAGGTCAGCTCTAAATCCTTTTACAGAACCTTTATCTCACGTCTACCCATCCCATCAGATGCATATTTGGTCTCCAAAACAGGTGTGATAGGTCTGTTGTGCAGGGATGTACAAACCAGAGCTCCAAAGTGGCACATGTAGATCCTCAAAATCTTAGAGTCTTGCCCTGAGAAACTTTGCCCAAGTTCCCCCCAAGTTATAATTTTAATGTGGTTTGAACAGAGTTAATGATTAAATGCAGAGGAGCAGCCACCATGTAACCTGGTCAGTGAAAGAAAGATTTGTACAGGGCACTGAACCATAACTAAATGTAACCTTCTGGGTTCTCATGTTTGCCACACTAACCAAGCTGAGTATGCTGTGCACATGCAGCTGCTGGGTCTTCTGCTGACCTGATTAAGCCAGGAAGTCGCTGGGGATTCCTGCACTGCATTGGGCGTTGTCTCCAAGCAGCTTTCCCATCCTTGCCTTCTGTGATTCGATGAAGTCACCATATTAGCTGCATTTCATTAATTCAATCCAATTTCCACAAAGTGAAATTAAATTCAGTTTTTTTTGTTGGCCATGCCTACTTTTGGGAGTGTGTCTTTGAGCCTGCCACCAGAAAGCCAAGTGTGGCCTTGGCCTAAAAAAAGTTGCTCCCTTCCCCTGTCTCAGTGGGAGAGGGCATTGGTGGCGTTTCTCCTCAACCACATGGCCTCTTCAGGCTGTCCTCCCTATCTAGTTCCCTGGGATTGCTTTGAGAGAGAATGAAAGCAATTGGCAGGGACTTCTCCCCCAGATGCTTTCCTTTCTCACGCCTGCCTCTGCATTATGTGATTTCCAATGCCCCCCTCTCCTACCCCCATTCTCCTTCCATCCATTCCCCCTTCATTTCCACCATCACTACAGTGATGTCATCATAATCCCAGGTCCTGGGAATGTACATTGTTAGTTTGGCAGATAGAGAAATCCCCACTCAAGCATTGCAACTGAGGGCAGAAGGAGATCAGTGAGGAGGGAGGGGGAAACTCACACGGCAATGGGGCTGCGGGAACTGAGTGTCACTCTCCTCCTTGGACTTGCCTGATGAATTTGGCATTTAACAAATAACAGAAGGGCCAGCCGAACAGCCTCACAGTTGGTCACAATGAAGTGGGGAAAGAGGTGATGTATGCAAAGGGGAATCTTTGTTGTGTCTTGGGGAAAAAAGGCAATCCACGATAATATGAACCAAAGCAATGGAGATCCAAATAAACATTTCTTTGCTGAAGTACCCTAAAATAGTGATCACTGAGCTCCCAGCCAATCAGATCAAGAGCCCCAAACACAGATTTGCAAAGGATAATAGGTAATTATTATCAATCACAAACAATTAATTACATTTGCATAAGCAGGAAAAGCCCTTATCTCAGCAATAAAGTCATCATCCAAATCTAAATCTTGAGGTTGGCACCACAGTCTTACCCTAATCTATTCCTTCATTATTATGAGTATTATAAAATGACCCTTTTTTACACCATCCTTTGCCTGACATTTTTATTCCTTATTATCTGGCTCCTGCTCCCTTCCTCAGGGTCACACTAGACTAAATTACAATGCCAACGGGTACCTGGGTCCTTGTAGTGTCTTTTTTTTAAACATTTCTATCACTAGCACAGAAATATGATTTCAAACAGAAAAACCAATTCCTAACTAAGAAAACTAAAATATGCCTTTACAGATACCTTTTCCACTTTCAAAAACCACTGTTGTCTGGGAGGAACAGAAAGTGAAAGGTTTACAACATCCACTGGGTCCTGAATATTCCAAGATTTCTTTGAACTTTGGGTTATTTGGACAGAAATATAGGTTGCTGGTGATTTTTGTATTGTAAAAAATTGGCACATGGGCAAGATGGGAAAGGAGTTCGTATCTGAATTCCAAGGCATCCAATTTTGCATTTTCAAACCAATATGCAAAGCCAAACTGAGTTATCCTTGAAAATTCCCAGGTCTTTACAATTTTCAGTGGAGTTCACCAATAACACACATGTGTGTGTGTGTGTGTGTGTGTATGAAGTGCTTGTGCAAAGGGACCTATATTCATGAAAACAGAATACTAAAATACATTCTATTCAAGGAATTTATTTGCAAAACCAATGCATAATTGGCAAAATTGCAAAGAAAAAGGAATACATTGGGAGATGTGTAACAAAATAGGACCAACATTATTAGAAAAATAATGCAAGTTCTTAACATGGCTGTAAAACTGAGAAGTTGAAAGAAACCAGATTAGACCGATTCACTGTCCCCTACATGGGAAATAAAATGTCAGGTTCATTCAGTTCTGTTTTCCAGCTTCATGAGAGATCCTTTGCCCAGACAACTTCCTCCCTTCTAAACACAGGTTGCATGATTTGAAAATACACAATTTTTTCAGGGCACCAGAATATGTTGAAAGTGTCTTTAAAAGCACTTACCTACACAGATGTAAAGTACATACAGGCAGAGTTTTATTTATTTATTTATTTACTTGCTTACTGCAGTGTATATGCCACTCAACCCAGCAAAGCTCATAGTGGCTTACACCACCACCACCACCACCACCACCACCATGCAAAATAGGAGCCATCAACCAGGAAGACAAAGCAAGTGCACCCCTCCAATTCACAACAGAAAGGTCCCCCTTATCCCCAATCTCTTCTAAAGCTCTCTGGAAAAGCCAGTTTTTAATAGCTTAAAAAAAAAAATTAGGATGAGAGACAACCTTATCTCAAGCACGATCCAGATTCCTTATCCACAAGTTGTACAGTATGATGACTGAGATGTTACATCAACAGGAACATATTTATTTTATTTATTTATTAAATTTATATCACCGTCCATCTCCCCCAATGGGGGAGTCTGGGCGGTTGTATACCTTGTATGGTGCATGCTAAGATGTAGCTTGATGCAAGGGGAGGCATGCTCCTTCTGCTTTGCACAATTGGCTTCCTTGAGCATACAGCACAAATGGGAGAGCCCCTCTAAGTCTTCCATGGCTGTCTGTCTTGATCAAGAATTTCCATCTTCATTTAAATAACAGGGCTGTGATTTGTTTTTAAATGTGCATCACCTGGCATCCAAAGGATTGCTGGTCTCCAAATAGATGAACCCAATATAGTAGAAGTCCCTAACCAACCTTGACTGATCTCAAAAAGCTAACCAGGGCTGGATCTTGTTAGTACTTGAATGAGAGACAATTAGGTTATTCCCAGCACTGTAGCAATAATGAGAAATAGGAAAGATCCCGGAAGAAAGCAATGATAAGTCATTTCTGCCCTACTAGCAAGAAAACTGTATGAATATATCTCTATTGTTATTTTCCAGGAGTCAAACATAACTTAAAGGAGAGTTCGGTTTTACATAAGATATTTCTCATAAGAATTAAATATACCAAAGCTTAAATTGCCCAATCCTGAGGAATCTGTATAACGACCAGGTAGCAACAGTAAGGACAGACCACGGAACAATGGACTGGTTTAAGACTGGGAAAGGAGTACGGCAGGGCTGTATACTCTCACCCTACCTATTCAACTTGTATGCAGAACACATCATGCGACATGCTGGGCTTGAGGAATCCAAGGCTGGAGTTAAAATCTCTGGAAGAAACATTAACAATCTCAGATATGCAGATGATACCACTTTGATGGCTGAAAGCGAAGAGGAACTGAGGAGCCTTATGATGAAGGTGAAAGAAGAAGGTGCAAAAGCTGGCTTGCAGCTAAACCTCAAAAAAACCAAGATTGTGGCAACCAGCTTGATTGATAACTCACAAATAGAGGGAGAAAATGTAGAGGCAGTGAAAGACTTTGTATTTCTAGGTGCAAAGATTACTGCAGATGCTGAGTGCAGTCAGGTAATCAGAAGACGTTTAATCCTTGGGAGAAGAGCAATGACCAATCTCGATAAAATAGTTAAGAGCAGAGACATCACACTGACAACAAAGGTCCGCATAGTTAAAGCAATGGTGTTCCCCGTAGTAACATATGGCTGTGAGAGCTGGACCATAAGGAAGACTGAGCGAAGGAAGATAGATGCTTTTGAACTGTGGTGTTGGAGGAAAATTCTGAGAGTGCATTGGACTGCAAGAAGATCAAACCAGTCCATACTCCAGGAAATAAAGCCAGACTGTTCACTTGAGGGAATGATATTAAAGGCAAAACTGAAATACTTTGGCCACATAATGAGAAGACAGGACCTGGAGAAGATACTGACGCTAGGGAGAGTGGAGGGCAAAAGGAAGAGGGGCCAACCAAGGGCAAGATGGATGGATGATATTCTAGAGGTGACGGACTTGTCTCTGGGGGAGCTGGGGATGTTGACGACCAACAGGAAGCTCTGGCGTGGGCTGGTCCATGAAGTCACAAAGAGTCGAAAGCGACTGAATGAATAAACAACAACTAAATTGCCCAAACATGTTTGACCATGGAGATGAAAAGCTACAATTAATAGAGAAAATAACTGCTAAATGGAGAGAAACCATGCAATGTGTGGGTGACTTTGGAAAGTGCAGATTGCCCTCTTTAGGGCAAATTTAACTGGGGACAAATTTCCACTCCTTGCTTTTTCTGGATATTTCTTCGTAGTCACCAAAAAGGAGGGAAGATCTTCTTGAGAAGGTGATCTTCAGGAAAGCAGTGTATATGAGCCTATAGGAACAAGATAAAGATTAAAGTTATTAATAATAATACAAATACAAAGTAACTGACTAGTTTACACAATATTCTAAGCCATGGCTTGTTCAAACACCATTGACTGAACAATAATGGTTGAGTTCACAGTACATACCAAAGCAAACTGCCAAACCTTATATTTTGGCTTATCATGTTATGTTTTCCAGATCGCAGGGTCTGGCTCCATGAGCTTCCATGGCTGAGTGTAGAGTTCAACCTACATTTCCTCTCCCAGCCCAACACCTTAACCACTGCATCAGATAGTGTCCCCTGCCCTTCTTAGAGCACATAGTAGATGCATCTCTGGATGCAGCTGACCAGCACAGGAGAGACTGTGGCAACTATTGGTTTGGTTTGTAGACTATGTATAACATATAATGTGATGATATAAAGCAGGTTGTCCTGGTTTTTCATAACGGTTATTCTGATGGCAGCTGTCAGCAGGATTTTTTTTTTTTTACTGAAATTCCCAGGGAAGTGGAGATAATACACAATATTAATGGATCCTGGAAAGCCTAGGTTAGGTTGTGGTTGTGTTTTCCAAAGTCTTCCCCCAGAAGAAGGCATTGTAAGACCTCCTGTCCAGCTTCTGCTCAACCACAACATTAGCAAATACAGATTAAAGTTGGAACTGAGCATCACCGGCCTTTTGAAATCCTTTGCTCAGTTTGCAAATAAAGACATGAGATGGTCAATTAACAAGACAGGGCTCCCTTGTAACAGTTGAGAAAACACCATTGGGAAATGTTCTCTAATCTCCCCTTGGGACTGAATGGACATGTGAGAAGCCAAGAAAGTTGCAAACCAGTGGAGAGAGAATTGTAGAATGCAGGTTGGGATACTTGAACACACTGTCATCTGGAGATGCTTCAATAAATCTCATTTGGAGATTTCTGGAGTCTCAGTGTGGGCTTCTCTTCATTGAAAGTTACAAATACCAGAAAAATTGAAATGATAGATTTACCAATGGGAAGTAGTGGGTCCTGAGAGGTTCAGTTTCAAGTCTCCACTTGATCATGAAGATCATTGGGTGACAGTTGGACTAAATCAACCTACCTCATATGGTCCTAGTTGCATGGATAAAATAAAGTAAATTTCCCTTTGCACTATCTTGAATCTTGAATTCTCAGAAGAAAAATGAAATGAGAGACTGCTGTGATCCTAACTCTAATTCTGTATTTTCCAACAAGATGTTCTGGAGAAAACTGACATGTTGGGGTCATATCAAGTCTTTCTCCACCTAGCTCATTATTTTGTCTTTGGATACCTAGTAGAATAAATCTCAACAAATGATGGCATATACATTGAATTTCCCACCCAGAAATAGTACACCTCAGGGCAGAAGTGCAGAACAGAAAAAGAAAAAGACATTACATTGCAAAAACAATAGGATTTCTTCAAAACTGTATAATATTCATTTGAAAGGACATTTTCTATATGTGTGTCCTTGGAAAAAAATGGAATCTTCCTTCTGCTGGTCAGCTTTTCTGTTCTTCACAATATGGAACATGACAAGGTATTTTTCAGTGCTATTTTTGTATGTTCTATCACAGCCTATATTTAAAGCAGCACTTAAATCTGCCAAATGGTACAGCATTTTTTAAATGGTTGTCAGATCAGCTCCCTTTCCTCCCACGTACAGCATATTTCTGACATGGTTTGGAGGGGCAAAATGGAAGAAGCTGGAAAAATGTCCTCATTTATCTGGCTCCACCAGGAAGGATATTTAGGGGGACAACAAGGAACAAGAACAGAATTAAAGGGTTGTGTATTCCAGTCCTTACTTAGGGAAAGAGATCACTTCAGTAGCAATTTAAAATGTAAAATCAAGGTGTTCAACTGGGGTGCATAGCTTGCATTATCTGAAAGGCTTCATGAGGCTTTTTCCAGGATATGAAGGGCCACATTCCAAAATATTTTGGATGGTCAAGAATTTTTTAGAGCTGCCTGTGAGTCTTAAGTCACTCCTTTTTCTTTTTAATCAGCCAGGTCCCCAAAAGGGATAA
The DNA here is from genome assembly GCF_035149785.1 of Candoia aspera. NCBI lineage: Eukaryota > Metazoa > Chordata > Lepidosauria > Squamata > Candoiidae > Candoia > Candoia aspera. The sequence goes on from NC_086165.1 coordinate 12,721,941, forward strand.
AAGTTGCCCCACCCCATGAAAGAGATGCTGGTGGATGTCCTGATGTCCTGGTCTGCACTATTTACTCATAGGCTAAGCAGACTGTAGTGATTTCTAAATGAAAAACAGAGTCAGGGGGCTCTTCTCTGTTATTCCTAAAGAATACACATTGGCCATGATCATCACAGTCACCAGTGCAAACTGGATAATATTCTGAATATGAATAAACTATACCATATCAGGTGGGGCTAACAAAGCTGGGCTGCAAAAATCTGCAGATGACAGCAGAGAGATGCAGATAATGGGTTCATTCCTGCCATTTAGTGAGCCATTTGGACTTTTACAGCCCAGATTTGGTAGACCTAATATCAGGCTACATCTGGATCTGAAGCTCAGAAACCACTCCAAAACTAGGTAAAGAAGGTCCAGTCAGATCAGTTTGGCTGGAAAGGTTGGGTGCCAACGCAAAGCCCAATGCCGCACCTGTTAGCCAAGGATCTCTGAATTGAAGTTTTGGCAACCTGTGATCCCAACCCACTCCCAAGACAACCTGCTAACAGAAGTAACCATCCCTTTGAAGTCTTCAGTCTCTGGGAAAGCAGAGTCTCAGGGGGGTATTCTAGCTGGCCAGTGATAAAAAGCTTCTATTTGGCCATCGGTTTGTTGATGTCAATTACTCCTTTGATATTTGATGGAAAGAAAGTAGATCTGTCTATTGGGAAATCTCTGAGTGATGTTCAGTAGCGTAGTAATTTCCCATTATTTAGCAATTGCAGCAACTGGATGCAAGTCTTGAGGTTTGGTCTGACTGGGGCAGTGTGGAGTGGAACAAATTCTTCCTGAGATGTGGAAATTATTTTGATGTGGCTTATTTGCCGTTTTTGCAGCTGCACCAAACGGTTCGCTCCTATTTGGATCAATGGCAATTCCAAAGCTCTTGCAGAAATGCTATTGCCACGTAAGCTCACATTGACCAAAAACCATACTAGACAAAAACAGAACTTAAACACATGCACACACAAAACAAAACACTGCCTTTTCCTCTCACATCCTCCAGAGGATTTATTCTCTCACATTCAGTCCAACTCTGATCCTGTAGCAGTCCTGAGGCAGGAGATAAAATAGGTTTTTCCATTCCAGGGCTGTATGGAAAAACCCAACCCTTTGTTGCTAGAAATCTTACAAGAATTGGTGCCCATGGCAGGTGCTGAGAATGTTACAAGCAGGCCAAGGGGGAGATGGGATTGGTGAGAAACTCTTTCTTGCCAGTGTGTTTGTGATGGCTCAAAGCCAGTAAACACAATGAAGTCTTTCTTGGATCATCTTTGGTCCTCTATCCTGAAGGCCTGGAATCACCCCCTCCTTCCTCAAAGCTTCCTGCTCAACAGAAAGACAGAGAGTTCCCTCTTTCTCCGGTCCCTGTTTGCCAAATCTCTGTGGTCTTGCTAGAGACTCAGAGAGAGAGAGAGAGAGAGAGAGAGAGAGAGAGAGAGGTTTAGAAAGGACTGGAATGTTTATTAAGCGGTGACCTGAGCCTTCTGCCCTGGAGACTCACTTTGCTTAGGAAGCAGAGAGATGCCAACTAATTGCACACGGCATTTACTGAGTATGGTTTTTCCTCTTTCTTTTATTCCCCTAAAATAACTTCCGGTGAACTCACTGAGTTCAAACTCACTGCGAAAGGTCAAAATACTGTATAACATAGGATTCTTCAGAGGGATCTTTTTTTCCCCTTGAGTCTATTTGCCAACTCCTATTCTTTTCTGCCGTTGTGCGTGCTTCAATGTCCCCATTTGACCATGCTGGCACTCTTGACTGATTCACCTGAGGATGAAGGCCATATAGGGCTTTGCAAATGATCCATTCCTCTCCTACACCAGCAGAGACCTCTTCATCTAAATTCATGCCTGTGTCAGCTTCCGTGAGCTTTCTAATCAAGTCTTTCATAGTAAAGGTTGGTCTAGAGTTGCATGCTTTTGTTGCTATAAGAAAGCTTTCTTGCATGATCTCAAACATCTCCCCTCCATGAGGTGCTTATATAGAAGATGCCTATCATCTTCTAATGGTTGTGTCTTCTCATCCCATCTGGCTTGAGCTCCCCAGATGTCTGAGGGACTTATTCCAGTGAGAATATACAATTATTTTATTTTTGTGGACCTGAAACAACTTGTGGTAACTTGGCAACTGTTATTCAATAACAGGATGATTTTTCTTGCATGCTTCCACACCAGGCATGTCTTTTCAAGAGAGGGACAAAGTAGATGGTTTCTGGACGTTCTCACAGATCCTGGATTTTTTGTGTAATGGAATGTGAGAATGATCTTGGAAGACGGGGGAAAGAGATGCTGCCTAGGGAACAATTTGATAAAAGATGGAGGAGTCCACAACTGAGTAATGGGCAGAGAAAGAAACTTAGAAAGGACCCACACTAACTGGTTAAGCAATAAATAGGGACTGTGGGAGATCTGTACTTTCAGACTTGCAAGATTCTGTTAATGTAGCCTAACAATAAAGTGGAAGTAGCTCATCTGCTTGTGTTACCTGTCTGGTTTACCTGGCAGGGCTGACACCTTGGGAGACTGAATTTTGAATTGTGTAACTGAGACTCAGAAACCCAATGAAGCAGTCTTTGACCATCACCTTCTTTTCCACAGGGGAGCCTAGCCATCACAGTTGCTTGCCAGATAAAACAGGGTAGCTCTCAATGGAAGTAGTCCCAGATACAGTAGGAGGGGTAGCTATCCAATTTTATCCCCCTGCAACCTGTTCCCCAGCATTCATGAAGACCTGCTACTATAAATGCTTTTGAACCTCCCTCTTGCGGTTGGTGAGCATACACTAAATAGGAAAATGCCTCCTCCTTGCTTCCAAATGTTTGTGTCTGGATTTTGGAGTAGTTGACACTCTTGCAATGGAGTTAGCAGTACATTTAAACATCACCATAATGTGGGGGATGTGTCTCCCCAATTTAAAACAGTGTTCTACTTTCAAATGCCTGTTTGGTGCTTCTCCCTGCTACCACAGAATTGTACATATCTGGCAACATTTTGGTTGTTTGATTTAATTCTTCCCCAGGTATAGCAACGCGCTCTCTCTCTCTCTCTCTCTCTCTCTCTCTCTCTCTCTCTCTCTCTCTCTCTCTCTCTCTCTCTCTCTCTCTCTCCTCTTGCTCCCTTCCCCTCTCTCTTAATAATGATAAAATTAACAGGAACTAGAGAAAGAGAAAAAAAAATACAGTGAAGGAATTTAGATTGTTTTTAAATGAAACTATTTTTTGTTTCAGGCTAATATGAGTAATAGCCAAACAGAAAGAGAGGGGAGTACCAAAATAGTGCCAGTTCTGCATAAAAATCAGGAAGAGCATTAATGTTGATCCTACAGGATAACTGTCTTTATCTGCTTCCCCCAGCAACTGAGAGACCATTAACATTTCATATTCTAAAATAGGCATTTTTCCTGTCCATGCATGTGGTATAACTAGAAATTCTTCCCCCTGCCCCCATTCCTCTGTGTTCTTTAGGGTTAATGTTGGGGATGTTACAGGTTTTTGCTTTTTGGTTGCAGCTGAAAATGTCTTGGGTGCTGCACCAGGGAATCAGAATACTTTGGATGTTGGTTGCTTGCTTTTCTAAGGAAATAAAAAAAAGAGAGAAATTGACCAGGCACTCCAGGGAGCTGAAAGTGATGAGAATGCTTGTCTTGCCAAAAAGGATATTGAGGACATCTCTTGATCTGTGAAAGTGATCCCTGAGTGGCTTCCCTAGGCACAGTGGTGGTGAGCAGGAGATGGGGGAAGACATGTTGCAGTGGGCAAATTAACAGAAATATTCTATGTCCAGTTTGAGTAGCTGCCAGCAAAGAGCTTGGGGATATGTGCTCTACTAGTGAACACAGTGGATGGTGAAGTCCAGTTAAGATCATCGCTGACAGAACAGCTGATTACATGTAAGTAGGATACACAAATGGAAAAGGAAACCACACTACCCTTGCAGACCAATCCCTTCTGTTCCTCTAGTGAACCTTGGTGGTGGTAGCTTTTCCACAATATCTAGAATTGGCTATATTAAAAAACATGATGGGAAATTCAAATAGCTACCCACCTGACACATCACATTTCCATCCTTATTGCCCAAACCATTTTGGAAGCACATTTGTTTTTAAAGGTGACTTTGCTAAGCTTGAGAGATAATAAATAAATTAAATAAATAAACATTCAAGTGGCCCCCTATCTCATTCAGCTACAAGGGTGCTGACCCATGGCTGCAAGTGGCCAAGGAGGAGGACAATCTTCTCCCATACAGAGAAGGAGAAGGCAGTGACATTTCAATGGAGAAGAGCATCACATGTGAATGATGGTAATGTGAATTGCAAGGAGAGACAGCTAAGTGATCATTAGAACTTCCAATCTGGAAGAATATTTGTAGCTCAGGGTTGAACTGTGGAGTCCTTAGTTGCACATCATCAGTGCAAATAAGTGTGGGGATGATGTTACCTAGTTGGGTAATGAAAGGTCTGCAAGCAAACAACCAATGCTCAGAGAGCACCAAGGAGTCCACAATTAGAAAGTTGTAGCATGCATGATTTGGTCCCAGTTCACCTTCTTCTGCCTGATCTTAGTTTTGTTTTGTTTTTTAATCAGCTCCTAGTTGTATCTTCTTTACTGGGATGGGGGTATCTTTTGCATAATAAAACAAAATCTGTTTTCTTTCACCCCATCCCAGCAAATTAACTGCAAACCCAGGTGTTGAGTTCAGGACATTCTTGCTAACTTTCCTTGCTTGTGCTTTCTCTTCTTCTTTAGAGACGCTAACATCAAGTGAAGAAACTGGACCCAATCTGGGCTGTCAGCCAGTTAAAGAGTTTGTAGCTGATTAATCAGTTGCTTTGGAAGTACTTAATTGGTTCATTAAATGATTGCATTGAAATGGAATTTACACAATGGAGCCAAAACCTCTGCATAGGAGTCTTTTGGAGTTCAGTTAGTATATCCTTACAGTATCAGTACAGGTTCTCAGGCATATTGCAACAAGATGCCAGACCACATGTCTTCAGAATTAAGCAAAAATAGCTCCATAACTCTTTATCACTGAATAGCAGAATCAACATTTTAAATGAATAAATAAATGCAGAGATCATAATAATGCATGCATAATTACAATGCCTTCCTTTCTTTATTAAAATTGCTTGCACTAATTAATCTAGTAAAGTTTAGTTGAATATACAAATCATAATTGCAGTTCTAATTTCAGCCTCCCAAAAATATCCACAAAATCACAGGTTCTATCAAACTGGAATTTCAGATGTTCATCTTTGCTAATCCAAATCTTACCTGTACTTTCTCTCAGATTGTGCATCTGAAGCTGTACATACATACATACATAATCTGTGCAATACCTATTGTAACATATTGACCTGATTCACTCATCACACTAAGCCATGCCCTACATAACTCTAACTGACTAAGCCACAAATGGCTGCATTTGTGGATCATATCCAGCTTTCAGCTAACAATTACAGACTCCAGTGGTTGGGTTCACTGAAGATAACTAGGTCAAAACCAAACAAATCTCATTTATGGCTTAGTGCTATGTGTAAACTTCAACATGACTGTGTGCTATTGATTTGCATGCTGCCAAATGCAGGGGAATGCCACTGAAGCTATTTCTATTTGTTTAAGAACTCAACTCAGTCACAGGTATCTGGTAGAGGCCACCATGACCCAACAGATGTAACAGGGAAACTTCATATGTAATGACACCATGACCCATATCACATCACTTGCCCTCCCCTTCTCCATCCACAGACACCTCGTGTACTTCATGTTCTTGGAGACTTGGGTTACAAAATAGTAAGAAAGCTTTTCCAGTTGGCCCTCCCTCCCAGTAAGCTGACTTCTGTTGTTTCAGCCTCATTTCACCGTCACTGAATTCATTTGCTCAAGACTGATTTGTCCCTTCATCTTTTGGAGAGAGGTTTTAGGAAGCCAAATCCTCCAAGATCAGGGAGGGGGTGTTCTGAGTTCCCACACCCTTCTTACAGCATGATGCTGATTTATTTCAATCTCCTCTCCTAAGAGAATCTGTCTGGTTCTGATTTCTCTTCCTTATCTTGGAAGACAGGACATCTTAATTTTTTTGCTTCTTGTTTTAATCCTTCCCCCCACCCATCTTCACTTAGCCATCACTGCTTTTATCTTTTTCTGGTCTCCTCTTCCTTTTGTTCAGTGCATGGTGTGTATGTGGGTTCATGTGCATTTTTTTCATTTTCCTTTCCTCTTTGCTTCAGTTGCCATTCTGCCTTCTTTTTTGTTGTTGTTGTTGTTGTTTTTGCACCTGATTTATTATTTCTCTCATTCTTCCATATCTCATGTCTTTGCTGTTATCATATTTCTTATCACACATTAGTTTCATTTTGATTTTTTAAAAATATGAATTGCTACTTGATGAGAGGTGCCTGCTTTGAAGGCATAGAGCCAGATATAGATCCCTAAAGCCTTGGAGGTGATCTTCAAAACTCCTCTCAAAGTTATTACCAAATTGTAAACGTGCTTGAGTCAAAAAGTAGAGGGGGATAATCATATTAACTGTATTTCATTCATCTGATTTTAGAAGAATCAGAATGCATATTAAATTAAATTAAATTGATATTTTGTTATGAAATACTATACTGGATAAATTGTATGATGCTAGAAATTATTACAAGTCCATCTAACACACACTTTGAATTACACTGAAAATAATAGAAACTCAAGTAATTCAGGACCAATTTAATTCCCTTTATTTTAAGAAATGCTTCCTAGGTCTGAATCCAGAGTTCTTCCATGAGTTTTTGGGTCAGCCTCTTAATCGTATTCTCTGATTTGAAATGCCAGTACTGTAAAAAAAGGTAAATATGAGATTAAACTGAGTATAATGCAACTTTCTGTTTCTCTCTCTCTCTCTCTAAAATAAGAGAAACACATATTTTCATTTGCTTTCTACAGTACAAATTGAGCTGGTTTGTAACCATTAACACAGTTTTACATGTATCACCAAAAACCTGCATAAAGTATCATTCAGGTAATTGTACTGAATTCTTTATAAATTATAGCATTTAAGGATTATAATTTAGCATACAGGTAGAATTGATAAATTAGTTAGAATGCTATTTTATGTTGCCTTTTCATTGACCTGGAAAAAGTACATTAGGTTTTCTGCTATTTTCTGAACTAAATTCTTATTTTGTTTAGTGGCTCTTGGTTTGCTTGTTGGCTGTTCAAGTATCTTCCCACTAATCAAGGCATTCTGAGAAGTGGGACATTCATATAATGTAGGCTATAGAAAGGTGGGGTGTTGAGAAGCCAATTTGTATTGTGAGAACGATGCCGGTTAACTCCAGCCTGCCTGATTCTGAGATGCTGAATCGATGCACATAGAGATGGCATTTGATAAAAATAACTTTACAATTGGTCTATCTAACTACTTTTGATCCATGATAACTTTGAACACATTAATCCAGTAAAAGAAGAGAAAGGAAATCAGTATTGCAGCAATATAGATGGTAGGTGGAGGTTTTCAAAATTTGAAATTGGCAGCGCTAGCTGATGATTAAAAAAAAAAAAGATATAGGGAATTATTAATTTGGAAAATGGCTATAAATAACAACAGAGCATTTAGCTAGATTTCAGGAATTACCGAGATTTATGTTTTAGCTTAGAAAAACTGGGAAATGGCTTAAATGTAGTATACTCTTTTTTTTAAAAAAAAACTTAAAACTATTTTAGAAATTTGAACATTTGGCTGATCCTTTTTTGCCCTTGACTTGCAACAACCTAATTCCAAATCTATTCAATATTTTATGTGATGAGTGATTTGTGAAATTCTAATAAATAACAATAAATATTACTGCTAATATATTACTAAAGTCAAACCTGTGTGTGTCTGTGTGTCTGTGTGTATTCATACTCATAATTTTCAGCCTTTGATTATAGACATTTTATGAAGACAGTTACTTTAAATTTTGGAATAGAAGACAGGAAGGCAGGTGGTGGACTGGAATCTGTCTCTAAATGTCTGTGTGACTTATGGTAGTTATGCAAGCTTTTGTGTTTCCTTAGTTTCTCCCAATTGTTTAACCCTAGCAACAACTAATTAGCATGCTCTAATTAGTAATGGTTGGGGAAGAAAACCAGGAGTGAATTTGTGTGTGTTTGTACATACGTGTGAAAACACTGTACATTCAGACTAATTGACATCTGGCTATAGTTGTGGACCTTGGACTTCTAATAAAAAGCAAAGCAGATCTAGAAATGTGACATCTGCCTCCTGATTCCCCACCCCCCAAAATAGCCCTTATATTAGAGCATTTGGTTCCGTCTTCTCTGGCTTTCAATGTTTCCAACTCTGTTCTTGAAATTCTTTTATATACAGAAATGTGGATATAGACTCAAGACGTTTCTTAGAAGCAGTTTTGACCTGTTTTTGAAAGATCCCCATATTGCTCCTTAGCAGAAGGAAAAGCCAGGCTGAGTAAGTGTCAAGCTTTGAATCATCTTCCTGCTGTTTCTTTGTTTTTGTTTCGTTTCTTTTTCTTTCTTTTTTTGCTATCCCACTCTACTATAACGTTTTGAGGCACGTTTTACCCTGAAGTTAAAAGCTCAATATTATTCCTGATGGGTGATCTGATTTAACTGATCTGACCTAATCCTAATTCCTAATTTGCTCACTGAATTACAAAAAGATTATGTAAGGTTTTCAGTTTTTCACAGTGTTTTTGAATTTTTCTGCAGTTGCTTAGAGCTTGGTTTTTGAGCCCATGCATCACTAACATGCATTATTTGGGGACGATAGCAAATATAAAGCCACTGTTTTCAAATGCTTTCTCTGAATGACATCATGGGCCTTTTCTGATTGGCTGTTAGTGCATAAGCTTTGTTTACAATAGTAGATCAACATGGAGTCCAAGGTAGAGGCAGACCTATGTGGTTGTTTCCAAAATGGGATTGATAGCAAACTTTTAACTTGCAGAGAACAACCAAAGGGCTCAAATGTATTTGTTTCCTATTCATTTTCACACTGAAAACAATATATTTTTTTCCATTCAATTTGGAAAACAAGGGGTTATACCAGTCAACCTCTGAGCTGGTATAAAGATGATGTAGATTGTCTGCTAAGTCTTGCAGAATATATATGCACAGGAAGCATGCCTTATCTCACAATAATTCTTGGTTTGGATGACAAAAACATTAACATTCTTTGGAATAAAGCCAGGCACATTAGGCATCCCAGAATTTCAAACCAATCAGATTCAATTTTCAGCCGACTAATTGAAAGTCTGGGGAACGCATTAAAATGATGAAATCTATACTAAGGATGCACACACTACTTTTGGGTTAGGAGCCAAAATTGACTGATTTGGTTCAGGCAGCTGTCCTCTAAAAGTGTGTAGGGCCAGGACAGAGAAGTGAAGGGCTACATCTGATTTCACTTAATGAAAATATAAGTAAAATAAAATAAAATTAAATTAAATTAAATTAATGAAACTAAGCAAATAGGACTATTCCCCATGTACTGAATAAACTTCCTCTTCTGGCACATTACTAAAAGAAAGTCTCCTTTGAATTGAGCTTAACTCCTGGGGAATTCAGGGACACATCTTTGCAGTTTTCCTGGCAACAGTGCGGAAGCAATTTGATATTCCTTTTTTTTCCAGTGTGGCACATTCAATGTTACAGTTTGTCAGGGACTTCCGAGGGCATATCCTAGTCTTGGAAGAGCTGGGGTATTTGTGATTTTATGGCCTTAGGTTGTGGATGGCTGTTATAAAATTATAAGTATGTTGGTGAAACAAGGCAGAAACAATGTAAATGCACTGAGATTAGATGGGAAAATAGAACTCAGTAGGCTGTGCTCTACCAACAGCTGTCTGATGGCTCTAAAAGGGGTTAGCAGGACCACAACATTATCTCACTGAAATGAGGCAGTTTAAAAGAGTACGGGAAGCTACTTTTTATCAACTCTTGCTCCATATAGTTGGTAACAACTAGCAGCAGTTCCTACAGATTTTAGAAAGGATTGGACCTTGAATCTTCTACCTGCAATGTGTTTGCTCTGTTACTCAGCCAAAAATACTCCCTTATGGAAGCATGGTATTTTCCAGTTATGATCTGAATGAGAGACCCCATTGAGAGCACCATGTATTCTGCCAATCCATGCTGGTCAAAAATCAAAATATGAATGTTCTTACTAGGGCTCTTTTTTTCCTTCAAAGGCAGAGTGCAGATATTCTTTTGGTGTTAATATTCTTTTATAGAGATTATTTTCAATTATTTGCTCTTGTTTTAATGTACTTCCATCTTGTTTTAGTCTATTATCATGTTCTTACTATTCTATTATTTATCTTATTTTTATTGCAAACTACTTCAGGGTTTTCCTAAGAAGAAGTGGTACAAGCACTCTTTTATTCTTTTTTTTTAATGATATTATTACTGTTTTAGAACTTCAGGCCAACTGCTGATAGAACAAAGCAAAAAAACCAAAAAGGAGTAAATAAATATGGTATTCATAGTATGAGTTATTTATTGTATGAACAAACAGCTGGTATGCTGTTGTGGATAAGACGTTGCACTAAGGCAGAAGAGATTCAGGGTCAAGTCCCATCTCAGTCTTGAAAGCTTCCTGGATGACTTTGGGCCAATAATTTTCTCTCAGCTCACCTACTTCCTAGAGTTGTTGTGGCAGAAAATGTGGAACAGGGGGTTATGTTCTTGAGCTTCTAGAAGAAAGGTGAAATATAAGTCTAATGAATAAACAAAACCGCTATATGTTCCAAATAGACCAATTATAAGTAAATGTAATATTTGTAGCAAAACCTATTTGATTAATCAGTTTTTTCCATTTATTAATCATAAGTACACCACATCAATCTGCTTCAGCTTGGCAACAAGCCTTGAACTGGCCATGACTCCATCCTCAAGGGAAGGGATTGAAAAAACTCAGAAGAGTCCAGCTGAGCCAGTGAAGTTGGGTGTAATGTTGGAAAGGAAGGCAGAGAGGAAACATTGCTATCTGATGCACCGTAGCCCCACTCTTAAGTATTTTAATCAGTTGTGACCTTGGGCCCACCTCTCCGTCACAGGTTGCATTCACACAACGTGCTGAACCCTAAACAAAACACAGTCACTATGTTCACAGAGCATGCGAGGCCCAAGTCAATAAAATCGTATTATGTCTTAATCTGATGGATAATCACTGAGTACTTACTGAATTACCAACTCTCTAATTCCATGTTAGTCTAGCCCAGTGTTTCTCAATCTCAGCAAGTTTAAGATGTGTGGACTTCAGAGTCTGGGAGTTGAAGTCCACACATCTTAAACTTGCTGAGGTTGAGAAACACTGGGCTAGCCTGACATTTTTATCTATCTGTCTGTCTGTCTGTCTGTCTGTCTGTCTGTCTGTCTATCTATCTATCTATCTATCTATCTATCTATCTATCTATCTATCTATCTATCAGATTTTTATCACTGCCCATCTCCCCCACATGGGGGACCCTGGGCGGTTCACAGTAAAAACAATTTAAAATTCAGTAAAATTATAAATAATACTAATATTCCAATAAATATAAAATACAATATAAAATACAATATAAAATACAATATAAAATACAATATAAAATACAATAAAATCCAAATAAGGGCAGATCAATTCAGCCCATAAGGGATAAGGTTGTTCCCTGCAGGGCTAGGGAACTAACCAGCCCCAGGAATGGCTCTTCCTCTCCCCACTCCAAGTATGGTGACAAAACCAGGTTTTCAGCTGTTTTCTGAAGTCCAGAAGAGAGGGGCCTAACCGTATTTCTGGGGGAAGGATGTACATATAGAACAACCCCACCCAGCCTCAATCTAGTGTACTAGCAGTTGTTGTGATGTTAAAAAATGGGAAGGGCGTTCCTAGTACACTTTAGGGAGGAAAGGAGAGACCTTGAGATAACAAGTAATTCTTTTTAAAAAGCCCCCTGAGTTCAAGAAGGGTTAATCCCCATCAGGGTACCTAGGTATTTCGGGACTTAGATATTCTGAAGAACAGGCATAGCACTAAAAGAAAAACACAGCAATGTGATAAGGGGTGTGTGGGTGTGGGTGTGACAGATGCCTCCTAGCAGTAGAATTATGCCAGTTCACCCCTTCCCTTCCCTTCCCTTCCCTTCCCTTCCCTTCCCTTCCCTTCCCTTCCCTTCTTTCTTTCTTTCTTTCTTTCTTTCTTTCTTTCTTTCTTTCTTTCTTTCTTTCTCTCTTTCTCTCTTTTTCTTCCTTCCTTTCTTCCTTTCTTCCTTCCTTTGAAGGAACTGAGATCCAGATCTATCAAAAATACTTTCCTTCTTTAGGAGAAGGGCCTCATTCGTGGATTCCATCTTTCTGATCAGGCCCCCTCCTCGAGCCTTCCCTTTCTCTGGCATGAAGGGGCATGCAGCCTGTTAAAAAACAAACTTGGATCTGGGTACACAAAGCCCCTCTGTTTATTGAGCACTCCTGAGCTTTCCCCTCCTCCTCCTCTTCCCTCTTTCCATTTTGCATTGAGAAAAGATTGTTCCATTTATTTGTTTACCTCGTGCATTAAGGGACGCAAACTGTGCATGGTCATGAGCCACCAGATTGGAGGAAAAGAACACAAAAACCAGCACATTAAAATTCCGAGGCTGCTCCCGACAAAGTCCCTCTGTTCCGTGAAAGATGGCTAGGAAACGCCAACAACTAGCACTGTGACAGGCAGGCAGCCGGGACAGACAAAGAGCTCACTGTGTCAACTCTCCTGGCCCTCCAGAGAGGGAAGCCTTTGCAATCACCAGCCATGATAATCATGGTTGCGTATACCAGCTGGCACCTCTACATAGGCGCACACTGACCTGTCGCGGCATGAGAAAAATGAGGCTGGTAACATGGCACGGAGTGGTGAGCATCAAAGGGAGTGGGTTTTTTTTTCTTCCTCTGTTTTTTAATACAAGAAAAGCAGTGAATGGTTGTCATGCAACACGCCACCCCCAACATCGGAGGGGCAAACAGAAATTTATGGGTGCTTGGGTTACACTCTGCTTTGCAAACCAAAGATTCCTGCCTCGGCTGGGCACATCTCAACTCTTCTTTCTTCCTTAAGGTTCTCTGTCTCTTATAGAAATGTATTGGAGAATATTCATGCATGGATTGACAAGCTCCCAAGGTGGCGTGGAGTGGGGTGGGATCGAAGGTGAGATGTAAGCATCTCGTATTATTCAGCCAGTCAAGAAGACAAGGCATCAGCCCCAAAACCCAGAGACCGTGAGTTCTAGTCCCACCTTAGGTACAAAGCCAGCTGGGTGACCTTGGGCCAGTCACTCTCTCACAGCCCAAGGAAGGAAGGAAGCAATGGCAAACCACTTCTGAAAATCTTGCTAAGAAAACTGCATGGACTTGTTCAGGTAGTCTCCTGGACTCAGAAACTGACTCAAAGGCACCAAAATAACAACAACAACAACAACAACAACAACATCCTCTGTTTTACAGAATTATTCATTGAAATTGTTTATCCCACTTTTCTAGTTACAAAATGACTGCTAATGGTATAATAACGGGTGCTTTTCAACTGAGGAGTTGGGGTAGGAGGATATGCAACAGTAAGAAAAAAGGGAAGCAAATCAAACATGTTAAGATTCAGATTCAGACAGTACCCCCCTCCCCCCCCCAAATAAGCAGATGGAAAGACTTCAAAAATACAACAGCCCAAAACCAACTTTGTTGCAGGAGAGGGAACCAGTGGAGAAGAGTTCCCCAGGCTGTGCTTGAAGGTTGTCTGGTGGGTGGGCCTGGATGATGTTCCAAGATCTCTTTCAGTCACTGATTCTTGACTTTGTATGAGGAGAGCCATGTTAAACTATGGTGGCAAAAAAAAAAAAAAACCCAACCCCAGAGCTTATGCGTTTTAATAAAATTTGTTAATCGGAAAAGGTGCTTCCAGATTCCTTCTGATTCTTGAATCTACTCTTTTCTATCAGTATAGCTTCCCCAAAGTATATCTAGTCCATTTCAGACTTGCCAAAATACTGGAGAAACAGATCTGGTGGTGCTGAGGAAGGAGAGAGGGTAAGGTTTGAGCTCCAGAGCATTTGTAAAGTATCTCCAAATGTGTTTTATAACACAAAATAAATGAAGATAAAAACATAAAGATATAACAAAACCATTTCAGTAAAACCATATGGCTTATGATAGACAGACAGACAGACACAGACACACAATTATACGTGTGTGCATGCACGCACACACACAGAGACAAATAATGTACCGTAGCATCTCTTGCCTTGAGAAGGGATAGGACCAACTATATAATGTCCCTTGGTTGTAATGAATGAATATTAGTAAATTAATAGATTAATAATTAATCTAATTATTGATGAAGGAGGAAATGGCTTTGCAGTTCGGGTGGAGGCTGACTTTGGAGCACTGAGCTCTGAGCTCCAAGTCTACTCAACCAGTACATTTGTAAATAAATATAAATACTGCAACATGCCAAGATGTCTCCTGTGGCTTCATTCCTAAGGAGAGGTCAAGTACAGGTAAGTGTCCCCTGGAACTTGCCACAGTTTGATGGGTTACAACACATGTAACAATGGACTGATAATCTGGTTCAAGAGACTCAGAGCTTGCATAAGAATGGGTAGCTGCAGTCAAGGATTGCATAAGGCAGCATTCCCCAACTATTTGTGTTCCAAACTCATTAGACCCACTCTCATGATCCTTGATCAGGCGGGCTGGAAATATGAGAGATGAAGTTCAATTTATCTAGAGGATACCCGGTGAGATGGCACTAATGGCTTTCCACTCATCATCATCATCTGAATTTAAAACTCTGCTTTTCTGAGAACTCATGGAAATGTATATGAGGGTCATCCCTGTAAAGTGGGTTGGCAGAGCGGAGTGACAGGCCAGAACTCATCCAGTGAGCTCCATCACTGAGTGAAGACTCATCCAAATCCAGCTTTTTCTCTACAGCGGCTTTTATAGCTTCTTCTGTAAGACGACTTTAGCAAGGCTGAACGTTCACCACTAGATGGTGGTATAGCAAAACGCTTATTTGAAAAAAGAAATCGGTACAAAGGCAAACCAAGAGGCATGCTTGCCTGGACCTGTTTGGCTGTTACTGTGTATGTGACAGATTACACAGATTCAGACACCATTCTTATGCTAAGGCTGGGACAAAGCATCCAGTTTCAAAAGGTCTGGTTGGGAAACAGCCATAACCAAGTCATAGAGCATCTGCTTTTCATGCAGAAAGACTCCAGCTCTGTTCCCAGCTTCTCCAGGTTTGGGTGGGAAAAACTATGGTTTAAAAGCCTGGGGAGTTGCCATCAAGGGGTGGAGAAGCAGTGATTCTTCTGACATTACTGAATGATAACTCCCAGCACCTCTCAGCCAGCATGGTCATTGGTGAGCAATGTCAGGGGTCATCATTCAGCAAGACTAGGAGGATCAGAAGTGCCTCATTGCTGAGTTAGATAGACCAGTTATGTGGTTCAACTTTCCATACCCTCTAATTCTGATATACAAGTAAGCTTGGAAATCCTGAAAGAGGTATCAGCAAGTAGGATTGTCCATCTTCTGCAGAATAGATATCTGTGCTATCCATAGCTGGTCCTCCCATCAGTGACTGCCTCAGATAATTAATTTGAGATATCATGAATGGGCAGCATAAACTTGTTTATTGTTGCTGGGTGTTTATTGCCAGAGGAAGACAGAGACAGAGAGCACTACACTTACAGAATTTCTTTCTCACGTTCTGGGCTGGAGAACTTTAGAACTTGATTTTTAGAGGTCAGTGTTGAAGTCTGCATCTCAGGCAACCAACTGTCCTGGGTAAGTCTTGTTCTTGAAAGTCATGTTCTCTCTCTCTTTCCCACCATTACTGGAATGCAGCTATGGCTGAAAGACGACAGCATTTCCCACCCTTGCTCTACACCATGAACTGTGCTGCCTCTTGTTCAGTCTTTGGAAGAAGTGACATAAAAATAAAACCAACTGTTCCGTTCCTTCTTTTCCTGAAATGGATTGATTATATTGATGACTGAGACTAAACCATACAGCCAGGAGATGGCAACTCAGCTATTGCTTCTGTTGTGAATTCACCAAGAGCTTTTGGAAGAGTCATTCCCACCCACCCACCACCCACCCACAGCTACCCCACAACAAAATGGAAATAAGATTGCTTAGCCTTAAAGACTACCGTGAGGACTACAGATCTGATGAAGAATGTGAAACATTTAATTCATTCTGGAATGTTATGTAAATATACTGGCCTTTATGATGGTTCTTGTTTTAAATTGTCACTTCTGCTTGGTGTCTTCTGAAAAACATTTTATAGCATTCCAAACTGTTATTGATGATTTGAAGAAAGTGACACACCAGCTGCACATAAATGTAAAATCCTGTATCCCTGGCTAGTGGGTTCAGTCACTTTTGACATTTCAGTAAACCTCTATGTGTATTTGGACAAGTATGATGACTAGAAATGTGGAGGGAGGGAGGGAGGGAGGGAGGGAGGGTACATTTCCATCTCAAATAATACATCCACTGCTTTTTTCCAGTCTGTCTTCTATACACGGTCTTGGCCATATGACAATTCTTTCAAAACATCATCTTCTATTAGCAGATAAATCTACACAGATCTAACTGGGGGAAAAAAAAGCTTGCAAAATATTGTTTGGTCGTGATGGCTGTGAGGAAACTTTGGCTATCAATAACATTTGATCGATTATTTTCCATGTTATAAAGCAATAGCTATATATTTTGCCTTTTAATATTTTATAATATTTGGTTGTGCTTGTTGTGTTGTATGAATTTTTTCTCCATGGCAGTAAATAAACCCTTCCAACCAACTTCTCTTCTAGAGCTTCATCTTTCCAAAAAACACCACAGTCACCTCTTATTTCAAACTTCACTGCTTCAGAGTGCCATGTATGCACTGTATAAAATTTTAATGCAGCAATCTATGTTGAGAAGGGACAGGTTTATTCCCTTGGCTACTAAACATTGGCTTGGTTGATACTGTATAATCAGCAATTACTTGACCATTGTACATTATAGAATCAGTTCCCACTTTGGTTTTATTTATTGATTTTGCTGTTTTGAATAGGTTTGTTATTTCTGTGCAATTAAAAATAAACGTTCAACCCCAAGTAAGTCATCCACTCCCCTGACTATGTGCATGCACCTCATGAGGGAAAATTCATCTGTGAGCTGTACAATTGAGCAAAAGCAGAACCCATTGCTTTCACCTGGTGCACAGGAACAATTTCACAGGATAAGAGAGGAAATTACTTAGTTCATATTAAAATCTCAACCTGTTTACTTTGCAATTTCAAACCAGCAATAACTGAAATTGAGTTATTCCTTTCTCCAAATCTTACAGTGCAGTTCACCAATCAAATTGAACATGAGCATTACAAGAAGGTTTGCCCAAACAGGTCTACATTCATGAAAGTAATGTACAAGCTATGGTTATATTATGGAAATTTGAGTACGAAAATTGTGCAAAATGGATATGTGCATGTCAATATGCAATACCTAGAAATATCACGGTGAACTTCAAAAAAATCTCAATCAGTGCAGAAATGAGATGAACTGAATTTATGCCTGGAAAAAGGGGAATCCAAGAGAAATAAAAAATGGGCAAATTTGAAACTGAAATGAGCAGCTTCTTTCTTCTGTAATAGGCATTCTGGCAGGTTAAAATTCTGAGATGACATAGGTGGGTTTTCCAATTAGACCTGGAAAAAATTCAGGAGTTAAACATTCTGTGGGCCTTGAAGTAGTCACAATTTGGAGATCTTGTTAAATGGGATCTATTTACCAGGACTGAACAAGGAGGAGGAGGAGGCACTACCAAAAATTGTCACCCAGATCTAACTGTTAATGTGTCAATAATCATACTGTAAATAAGATTGGTGAAGGATCATATTAATTGTATGTTAATGCCACGTAAATGGCAATGAAAAGAAAGGAAGTATAATTTCTGCCCTGGCCGCACTCAGAGGTGAAGCCTGGCTCTTGGTTGGGAAAATATTGCACACCCCTGGGTTAACATATTATGCTAAGAGCTGAAGGGACTGGAATTCCCTCAAAGCTTACAGATGATTTTGGACCAATGACCAACTCTGAGCCTAACCTACTTCCAAAGTGAAGTGACAAAAATGGGGAAAAATAGCCACTATTATGAGTTTCAGCTCTTTGGAGGACATGCATAAATCTAACAAAAGTAGATTTATATCTGTCTGTTCATTCAGGTGCGGTGCACCTGAATGAAACATTAAAAGATGTTATTTATGTCCACACCTACAGACACAGACATTGGCAATAATGAAAAGCAGGAAATGTCTGCTTTCTCTACAGGCTTCCAAAATAGAGCTTGCAGGGCCCCAAGGAAAACCTCTCAAATATGGCCTTCAATGGAGAGAGCTAAGGCATAGAACCTCTCCCAGAATGCAGCAAAGGACAATGAAGGAAAGAGGAGGAACCCACAATCACACCACAGTCCCAGGCCTGGGTCCCTTAAAGGTCTTCTCTCAGCTCCTCAGACATCACCCAAAATTTTTCTTCTCCTCTTGTTCTCCCCCATAGTCACATGTGTGCATAGCACTCATGTCCCTTCCCCTCTGAAGAACACTACACACAAACACTCAAGCACCCAAAACTCCTTTTTCTTAGGTATACCAGATCTGGACTGCAAAAATCCCAAAGGACTGCTAGATTATTTCTGAATTCTCTTTGCTGCCACTTAGTGGTCACCCACATTTTTGTGACCAGAAATGGTGGTATGTCTATTCTTGCTCCTTTTATGCCTCCAGAAAGAGGAAGGAGGAGGAGAGATAGAAGAGGAAGTGAGTAGGCAACTGGGACTCAGTTTGAGGACTCTGCTCCCAACATGTGCTATTGCTGCTGTAGTGACTGCTGGCTTAGAGACCTATATATGGCCTAGATATGGTAACCCTCCACCACACATTCAGGTTTGTTCAAGGTGTGGGGCAGCAAGGGAACCAGGTGGAGTCCCTTGTGCATGGAGGCCCCAAGGCATCTTCCTCTTCTACATTCACTCTGTGTGTGTGCGCGCGCGCACGTGCGTGCATGCACGCACACATACCTTCAAGTCAGTTTTGACTCCTGACAGCCACCAGGGCTAATCCCTTCAGTTTTCTTGGCAAGCTTTTTCAGAAGAGGTTGCCATTGCCTCCTTCCTAGGGCTCAGAGAGAAGGACTGGACCAAAGTCACTCCTCTGGCTTTGTGTCTAAGGCAGGATGAGAATTAATGGTCTCCTAGTTTCTAGTCTGATGCCTTAACCACTACACCAAACTGGCTGTCTATTAACTCCATTTACACCACTATTAATAATGCTGTTTTGTCTTTCTGCAATTGACTAGTTTTTTCACCATCAAAAGTAATCTTTCTAAAGAAGCTTCAGTCATCGCTTGAAGGTTTAGATGCACCTTTGATTTGTTTTAATCCTGAAATGAATCAAGTGCTGCAAACTCTTGAAATGTTTTTTTTCCCCTGTGTATTTTCCTGCATCTTAACTTCGCTATCTGTGAAATCTGGTTTGACAGTTGTTTGAAAGCCCTTTCTGACTGAAAAGGCAGAAACCGTATATTATAAGATATATATTAGAGATATATATCTATCTATCATTATTAGAGTTTTGTTTTATTTTGTGAAAGGCAAATTAGATGTTTAAAACAACCAGTCAAAATATTACCAATTGGAGCATTAAAAGATACTAGTATCTTGCTGAGATTATTTATTTTATATTCTCTTTGTCTTGTTTCTCCCCCTTCCTTTTCATTTAAAAAAATCAGTGACAATAAGCACATTTTGACTGATGTTGAAAGAATTTATTGCCATGTTGTGGATGTTCAGTACATCTTGCACATTCTATTTTTAGCAAACTCTCTTTATTAGGGGAAAACAACTTCTTAGTCATACTTTGTGTATGGTGGAGTGCACAAATAATTGTACTTTGCACATGTTCAAATTACTGGAGATCTGTGGTCAGTTATGGTAATTCCTTCTCAAATTTAAGGAAGTTATTGTATCATAAGGCACATGCAGTGGAGAATGTAACACAGGGCTGTGATGATCCACTGATATATACTTAAAGCAACATTCTCTGCTTGATTTGTTTTGATCATTCACAACTCTGTAGCAAAGCTAATGTCATTGCTGTGTGTCATTGCTTTAAAAGGAGAGAAATACTTAGGGAATTACATTATGGTAAAATTTAGAACTACATAAGCATAGGAAAAGTGATTCATTTCCACTATTTGAGATTATCAAATTCAGACTTAAATCAATGGCACATGTGCGCACACACACACACACACACACACAAACAACCCAAAGCTTTGATTTTTGGAGATAGTGGTGATGCAAATCTAACTAAACGCCCCAACTAAACAAGACATACAGTATATTCAATTTTGAACCCAACACTGAATATTCCCTCCAGCTTCATTTTAAATATGAATCCATGTTGCCTTATTCTGGTCCTGCCTAACCAAACATTCTTTCCATGGAAATGGAAAACTCTCACTTAACTGTTTTTTGCCCAGTTGTCTGCTCAGAACATGTATTGAAGGATTTCTGTTGGTTGTTTGCGCCAGGTGACTGCTATCTGGAATTCTAACCCTCAAACATTAAATTGAAGAAATGAAGGAAAATATTGACCGCCATCCACTCTTAGAGAGCGTCTTCTGAATAAGGAGTGAGGATGCTGCCAAGACAGCATTGCTGGAGCACATACTGTTACAGTTACCACTGTTGTCCATCTCAAGTGCTATTAAATGGATTTGCTCTGCCCAGATGATGAGTCAGAGCACAGCCATTTGGACTGAAGCCTCAAAAATATATAGAAAATGTTCTGGGCCAATCTCCTATTGTCGAACATAGTAACTGCTCTGCTGATTCTGTTCCTTCATTTCCTTTTGCTCTTTAACAAGTACTCCAGAATGACATCTAATCACAGCATTTTTATGGGATTGTCTCCGTGTCATACGTGTGTTTGTGAGTCTACTGGCAGCATGACACATATAGCAATTTAACACGTAAGTTTTTTCCCTACCATGCCCATCAAAAAACACTTGGGCGTCACATTTGGCAACTCCACCTATTCTGTAAGCATAGCAAACTCAAGGGTCAAGTGCCAATAAAAATGGCTTAAAATATAAGCACTGAATAATGCATACTGGAAAGAAAAACCTCAGAAAAAGTCCAGTCTTGATAGAGTCTGCTTTACATCTAGGGCACAGTTAAATTTAAGCTAATTCCTAAATTTATGGCACAAGAGCCCCCCAGATCTTCTAAAAATCAGCAACCAGATGGTGATTTTCCATAGTACATTTTTTATTTACCTTTTAAAAACAGAGGAAGTTCCAAAATAGAGACATAACTCCTCTGGTTGGTTTAACTCACCTATTTTGAAGAAATTAACAAGCAAACATCCCCCCCAAGTTTTCAGACCCATGCTCTCTGGTAATGCCACTGCATCAGTCATGCCTTCTGTGACCCATTAGTGGAAAAAAAAAAGTAGAATAATGGGAGATTCCAAAGAGATGAAAGGAAGTATTTCTGCACCCTGAGTAGAATTAAGCCAAGCAGTTGGTTATCCCAAATTGTCTGTTAGATATGCCAGCCTGGATAGCTCTGAAAAGGGATTAGGCAGCTCAATGGAGAATAAGATTATCCATAGCTACTAGTCATGGTGGCAATACATTACCTCTAGAAGCAAATCCAGTAGGGATCTGGATATTGGCTTTTGCTTGCCTACCATGGGAGCAAATGCTGGGGAAAAAAAACTCAGTTGATCTTGTTGGACAATATTAGAAGCGACCACGATGGCCTTCTAAAATCCTCTGCTAAATTTGCAGGCAGGGAAATGGACTGGAGAGTTTCTCCAAATGTCTTCTTCAGGGAAAGGAGAACTCCAACAATTTCCCAAGAGCATTATTTCTCCTGAGTTATCAAAGGAATCCTATAGGTGGACTTCCTCCCAGGCCTTGGGATTGAATAAAAGTGTAGGAAGCTGAAAAGTTACAGGCAGCCAGAGAGAAGACTAAGCCAGACCTGTTACTGTCTCACTCATGAGAATTTCATACAGAATTCTCATTTGAAAACATTCGGAAAGCAAGCTGCTCTTTTTCATTCAACTAAGAAGAATTGATAGGGGAAAAGAATGCAGAAAAGATTCTCAGTCTGGCTCCAAGAGTTGTCTATGAAATTGTTGTACATCTTCCCAAGTCTTTTTTCCTGGATAAGCTATACTGTTCTTTTTTCAAAGCTGAGCCTATTTCTTTCTTTAAAACGTCATTCCAGAGAGAGAAAGACAGAGACAGAGAGAGCACATTATGTTTAATTAACACTTTGCAGAGCCTTTGGAAGTCCTAGATGCTGGTCTGTTCTTTTGGAGTGAAGAAACAGAGGAATTTCCCATTCCTCAATATAGTAGTTAGTAAGAAAGAGGCATCTCTGTTGTAAAAAGAAAGCCATGGAACAGGCTGGCCTGGAAAATATGCATAAGAACATATCTCTGAAACTAGAATAAATAGATAAATGGGGGGGCAGCAGTATTTGGCCTGATTGAAGCAGTTGTTTTCATTACTTCTGCATTCCCTTTTAATGCTCCAGGCTTTCCAAACCAACAGCACCTTTTAAAAGTTTCTCTCCAGCCCCATCCACTTTTGAGGGGGGGGGGAACCCACCAGCCCTTCAACCTCCAAACTAAAGTTGCTTTGTGTTTGCTTAATGAACAGTAAGGGCCAGAGCAGTTTACCGCTTCGTAATTGGTTTTCAATTGCCCCCCCCTCCCCTTTATGTTCCCAACTCACAGCAGCTTTATGAAGTGCCCACAATGAAAGCAAACCCAGTAAGGTCATCTCTCCTAAGGGGGACAAGGGGACTAAATTGTGCTTGGTCAAGGGCTCCATTGTAGGATGAACAAACTGACCAGCCTTCCACCCTTGTTCTCTGCCTCTCCTCCTTCTGCCATGGGGCCAGTTCATAAAAGATCTCAGTGGTTTTGTGAAGGAAAGGGCATGCAGGAGACCCTTAGCTCATTCTAGATAAGACAGAGCAGGTGGATCCAAAACATGTTGTGCTAGAGGCCAAGGACAAGATCGGGGGACACAGCTTTTTCTGATCCAAAAGCTGCACTTTTCGTTATATGCTGAAGGCCATGCTTCAAAATATAACAGGTAGCGGCAGAACAAAAACTAACTTAGGTTTAATTTGATTTGACAGTTACATTTAATTAAAAGTAAATATAGTTACTCTCCAGTCAAGTACTCAACCATTTTCCCCTTCTGTCCCATTAAGGTTGTATTCACACAACTTCCTTAACCAGGTTACTTACACAACCTAGCAGTGAGTAGCATAAACACTGGTTAGCTTTTGTTTTTTCTTTGTGGCTTAGCAGGTTGAGTGAACCCAACCTGTCTGGTTAGTTCACTATAATGTGTGAACATTGGTGATGGATCTTTTCAGTTCCCAGGTTAAGTGCATTGAATGACAACAAACTAAAAGTTATAATTTGCATTTCAATTTTGAGTGGAGGGAGCATGCAGTGGGCATGCAGCCCAATGGACCACAGGATATTCACCTCTGGACAAGCTAAGGCCCTCTCTGTGCCATGTACAGAAGACAATGAACATGGTAGTCAAATCATACTTCTTCTCTAGCTGTGGGATAAGGTCCTTCATTGCAGTTGGTGGCAAGTGTCATCTTTAAGAGGTTAGGACAGGCTGTTTAGTAACTCTTAGCTATAAGCCTTGAAATTTGGTTTCTGCACAAAATATATTACCAAGCTTTCTACTACCACATGCAGTACTAGTGCTTCAGATAGCTAATCCTCTGTTGTAAGCCCAAAAGACAATCCAAAATAATTTTTCACATAAATACCATTTCTTATAGTCAAGGAGTATTGGGCATCTGATCCATGTCTTTCCACTGAGGAGGGATTTGGGTCAATCTTTTATTAACCAAAAGAGTATCAAAGTAGACACATTAGCTAGCTAGGAGTCCAAGTCCACCAAACAATATTGCCCAAAGGGATGCCAAAATCTGCCTTGGAGTCTCAAAAATATTCTTCCCCTATGAACGGGGCTTTTCATTCTCCACCTGATTTTTGGAGTCCTTGAAAGTGTGCTGGGCTTGCACATCTTTCCACATCTGAAGCCTTCCCAACTGGGAAAACAAAGCATAGGAGTTTCTCCACCATCATGTCTTCATGATTTATTGGAAGTGAAGCTGTAAAGCACTGAAGAGGATTGTACCACAAAGTATAGGACATGTTTTTACACACCTCTGGAGAAAGAGCTACCACGCTCCTCCCATGGACATTTCAACCACATCTTCTCTTTGAAAGGGATTTCTAAAGCAACTTCTTTTTCATTAAACAGTATGAGAGCTGGTGGGGAATGAATGCAAGGGAATTTTTCCTCTTGGCACTAGTTCTCAGTTTCCATGTACTCCTTTGAGTCCATGTTCCTCCTTCACAGTCCTTTCCTCTCAGTGCAGCAGAACTAGATGTCAAAAGCCTGCCTTGTTTGTGGTCCCACACAAATGGCAGCCATTTGGCCAAGAAGCAGGGGAGAACATGATGAAGAGGTTGCCCCAGCAATCGTTACAATATAGTCATCAAGCCCTTTGGAATGACCTGGATGTACTCGAGCCTGGCAGTTGCTAAGCAACGGCAAGGTCTGCCTCTCCTCCGAAGGACTCTGCAAAATAGCTTTCTGGCAGACGCTGAAACCTAGGTGGAAATGTGTGGATATTTTCCATTGCAAGCTTAGTAGGACAAAATTAGCATGCCCAGATGAGCTTTTCCTTCTGGAGTTCATAAAATGAAACACTTTCTGGCCCATTGTTATTACTGCCAACTTCCTCACACTGGTGGCCCTGTCAATAGCTGATTTTCCTCCTGGGAGAAAGGGATATGCTGTCCACAAGATGTCCTCTGTTGTTAGGGGAGAAATAGCAGTCTGAGAGAGCCATTCTTTGAGATCCTGAAGCAGGGACAGGAAACTGAAATGACTACTCTGTCAACAGATAAGGACAGGTTGGAAAAGAAAACAATTTCTCTTAAAATAGGGCACAAAGAGTGAGTAATCCTCCTAGTTCCCTGCAGGAAATTGAGTTTCTTGCTATTTCAAACAGTATTTTAGCCTGCCATTTTCTTGCTTTCAGTGCACAACCAGCTGAGGGTTCAAATCTTCACACTGATGGGTATACCTATACTTCAAATCCTGATCAGAATATATCTACAAGTCTGAGAAAGTATATTATGAAATAATAAGGTTTCCTTCCAACCTTTCTTCCTTCTCTCTTAAACTGAATCTCAACTCTACCTTTGATTTGCTACATAAGGGGCGTGTTTTTCAGTTTCAGTTGTATTGATCTCTCTTCTAAAGTTGCGACACATACCAAGCCACTGAAATCAAAATACTCAGGTCTGTATTGCTATCTACTGCCCCTTCATAAATATTCAGTGTTATTAGCCATAAACCAGCTCTATTCTTGCTGTTCAAATTATTTCTTTCTCTCATTTTACTCCAATTTCTATTCTTACGTTTTCTTCTTTATAACAATGAAGTTATCCCATATAATTAAGAAAGCTAGTGGGGAGAAGTGAAGACAAAAAATATATATTTTTGCAGGAAGAATGTTATATATATATATATATATATATATATATATATATATATATATATTCCCTAATGAAGCATCCTTCCATCCTTAATTGTTACCAAGGCAATGACCCCAAGCCAGCCATCTTTAATTAACTTTGAACAGATCGCCCGAAATGAGTTTCTCAGCAAATTGCTTACCATACCTCTCAGACACGAAGCAACATCTGCAGATCCCACCCATTCTAGCATAATTTTTATTTGTCTTGGTGAACATGGGAATGGTAGAATGGGGGGTTCCTTCTAGAGCATGACCTTCTAACTTTCCTTACTGCTATTTCTGCCGATCCTGTAGAACCATGGCATTTTTAAGATACCTAGAAGAATGTTCATTTAAGTTCATCTTCCCTCCCTCCCAATTTTTTTCTCAATCATCCTATGTCTATATAATGTTTTCCTCCAACTTCAAGCTTTCTCTTCAATAGTCAGTCAAGTGAAGAACTGGGAGCATGGAGACATGTTCAGCTATGAAGTTCATAGATCAAACAAGGCCAGCCTCTGCCATTCCATTTTATCTGTCCTATCCCTAACTTCCTAAATGTTGTTTGTGGATGATGGGCTCTACAGTCCAACATGTCTGTAGACTTCCAGGTTGGGAAGGGCTCCCCTATGGGCTTGTTGTGGTGATGGCATAGAAAGATGGAAAAAAGGCTATGCATGGCTGCCTGGAATTTCTTGGAGGCCACTGGAACATACAGTACACATTAATATCATAAGGGTCATATACGCACTAATATAATAATGGTACTCTGAATGTCCTTGTAAATAGAGCTAACAGTCATTAGCAAATCTCAGTATTAAATATAAAGACCAGGAGTCGGTGACTAAATCTGATGCGTATGGGAGAATTTGGAGGAGCAAATATTATGATTTACAAATAGTGTTGTTTGTTGATAAAATATCTGAGATAGACCTGCTTTTGTAACCTGCTTTTCTCATTCAAAGAATAATTCTTAAGTGTAGCACACATGCCTATACACACCACCAATTTGTTCCTTTCATCTGCAGCATTTCCTCCCATACTGGCACATTTTTCCCCCTCTTCCTCTCTTCACAAAAGCCTACAATAAATCCAGTCCTCATTCCTTTACAGTGAATTGAATGCTTTCTAGCTGATGTTAATGGATAGCATTCAATCTCTCTCTCTCTCTGTTTTTCTCTGCAACATGGCCACCTTCTGAATCTCCCTCTCTCCCTCCTCTCCCTCTGTTGAAAGCTCCATGATTAGCACCTGTGCAGATGCTTTTATAAGGTTAACCCTGGGTCTCCCAAAATCCACTCTGAAAATAAGAATCTTTGGGGAGATAATAAAAACTTGTGGCTGCAGAAAAAATTCCCTTGCAATTTAGGTTATTTAGGGGAAAAAAACTTGGAAAACTTCATGAAGTGTCTTAGCCAAAACCTGGGCCAGGCCAAGAAATTGTCCTGCATTTTTTCTACCTGTTCATTTCTACCTGTTCATTCAGTTGATTTTTCAAAGTTTCTTTTCTTTTAAAGCTTTTAAAGTTTCTTTTAAATGAGAAGAGAATCTCATTTCAGATCAGCATGGCCAAGCAATCTATGTGAATGTCCCATCTTCCTTGTCTTCTCTTCAGCAATCTTCAACCTTCTTGGCTTCCCATTAGACCTTAGGAAGGGATTTGTCAGCCCCACTAGGTAGACCAGACCATGAAACCAGCTCCACAGGAAGGCTAAAACTATTTTTATTGAGACTGGCTCTAATAATAGAATCTTGCAAGTCTGATTGTGCTGGATCTCTTCCTCTTCTTATACTCTAGTGAATTAGGGAGGTGTCTGTCTGAGCTGTTTCCAAATGAAATGTATATATGTTACATTTTTATTTGTTATTTTATCTTTACTATGCTAGTACTGTATTTTATCCCAACTATTTGATTTTACTTCTGTGTTGTATTTTTTCAAATTTTGCTGGTCAATGACTGAATAAACAGTATTTCATTTCATTTCACTTCCAAATGTTCTCTCATTGCTCTAGACCTAAAAAATGGGATCCTAGTAGAAACCATCATGAAAGCGGTGTCCCTCCAAAGGGTCAGACATGACTCCGTGCTTGCACAGGGGACCTTTCACCTTTTCACAGTACAAGTGTAAATGGCAAAAAAGGAAAGGAACTTAAAGTGACCAGACTTCGATCACTCCAGCTCATCTTAAAAGCCTATTAATGCATCACACTGTTGGTGTGTCTACCAGATTATTTACAGCATTTCACTTTATTTTCCAGTAATCATGCCAGACAAGGAACCTCCTTTACCTGCTGATAGATAGATAGATAGATAGATAGATAGATAGATAGATAGATAGATAGATAGATAGATATCTCCAAATTTGTCTGTGGGTTGCTGGCAACTTGCTGCATTCTAGATGTTTGGGAACACAACTGTCATATCTTCTGAACACTGCCCATGTTGGCTGAGATTTATGGGAGATGTAATCTAAGACATCTTGGAGGTTGCGAGATTGCCTTTCCCACCCATGAGCCATCAACAAAGCATACATCAGGGTGGGATAGCTTTAATTTCCTACGCTATGTAGTGAAAGAACTGACTGGGTTCATACAATACCTTAAGCCAGGATGGGGCTTGCACTTTTGGGGTTTAGCATATTGTGTGAACCCTGCCAATGTGTTTTTAGAGTATGGTTTATCATCTAATGCAGGGGTAAGGCAATCTATCTAGAAGATGTGCTGAACTACAGCTCTTCATAGTTTTCACCAATGACCATACTGACTGGATATTTGTAATTCAGCGGTCTCTGGAGTGCTGTAGATTATGGACCTCTCATTGAATATGCTGTAGGGACAGAACTGCTACCCTTAAAAATACAGCTGACAGATCTTCTGAGATGGAAGGGCCATATAAAAACATTTACAGTGAAAGGGCTGTTATTTAAGGATGAAGAATACATGAACAGGGGAGGAAGGTTAAGTCCCAGCAGATTTCCTCCACTTGTAGCCTTCCAGAAGAGTTGAACTTCAATCCTCACTGCTAGCATAGCTATTGCACTTTTAAATAGCATAGGGAGGACTAAGTTGTGGATGGGATTCTAAGTGGGGGATAGAATTAGTAATATGTATGCACACACGTGTGCGCGCACACACACACATTACAGAGATGGAAGTATAACTTCCCTTTTTTTCCACAGCACATAACCTTTTTGTTATTTCTATTCTGATTTTACCCCTACCCATGACCTCCTGAAACAGCATCTCCCAACTGGGCACCTCTCCAGAGGGATTAGGCACACAACATCCATTATTCCCAGCCAGTGTGCAGCTGAGGTGTGATGGGGGTTGTAGTCCCTCTGGGAGAAAGCCATATAGGGAAGGGTTCCCTAAAGTCTCTTCCCACACCAAACTTCCTGATATTTACTAGCCTTAATGTGTCACCAAGAGGATTGTCCAATATAAGGGGTCACTGAATTCTCCCAAGAAGAAAGAATTCCTTCATCAAGTAAAAATCTATTTACAGGAAGTATTTTGGGCATATTACCCATAACTTAACCCATATTATCCATAAGACTCCAAATCTGACTGCTATTGGAATGGCTCCTCACTCACTCATTCATACTGTAGAAATGGTCAACCCCATCTGTTGGTTCTAGAAGAGAGATGATGATGATGTTGATGATGATGATGATTTATTTCATTAATGCTACAGAAGAGAAATAATGATAATGATAATATAGATCAGATACTCAGCTCATGCAAGAAGATTGCACAAACTGACTATATACTATGACATCGCACAGTCACCAAAATGGTTCACTGGAACATCTGTAAAAATTATCATTTGCCAGTAATGAAAAATTGGTGGGAACATATAGTTGAAAAAGTAGTCAAAAATGAGCAGGTTAAAATATTGTGAGATTTCTGAATACAAACTGATAAAGTCTTGGTGCATAACACACCAGATTTAACTATGGTTGAAAAGAAGAAAGTGTGGATAACTGATGTGGCAATACCAGGGGATAGTAGAACAGAAGACAAAAAATTGGAGAAGATCACAAAGTATCAAGATCTGAAATTCAAAGTTGAAAGATTATGGCATAAACCAGCTGTGGTGGTCCCACTGGTTATCGGCACATTGGGTGCCATACCAAAAAGCCTTGGACAGCACTTAGAAAATCTGCACATTGACAAAATTTCCATCTGTCAATTACAAAAGGCCACACTGCTTGGATCCACACATGTACTACGCTAATACATTACGACATCCAAGGTTCTTGGGAAGAACTCAGTGAGAATAAAGGCCAACACCAGCTAAAGAACTGGCAGCTGTGATTTCACATTGTGAACAATAATAATAATAATAATAATAATAATAATAATAATAATAATAATAATAAATAACCTGCACATTGGACTCTATAATGTATTAAATTTCCTTTGCAGTAAACATACTAATAGTTTACTCCCACTATGTTTTCCTTCTAGTTTTGTAGACCACAAATCCTGTGCATACTTACTAGTGGTAAATTCTGTTACACATAATTGAGTTTAATTTCAAGTTGATTTAACCGCCTGAGCTACAAATGCACACGTCCTTGGGGATGAATGGTGCCTCCCTGCTTTGTACTAAATATTCATGATCAGGCTGTAAAATTATTTCTTTTTCTATCTCATTTCTCTCTTCCTCACCTTAACATAAAGAGTCATTATCCCCCAAACGTAGGCCCAGAATTAGGACAAAGAGAGGTGTAACTTCTAATCATTGACCTCAGCTCCTTTGGAATTCAGCACCATGAATTTTGGACAGCGAATTGTTAACTTCAAAGGAAAATCAAACAGCTGTCGCTTCTCTAGCTTTGACAATTTAGTAGCAAAATGGGAGCCTCTTTCCCATTACTACAGAGTAAAAACCTATGTGTGTGTTTGTGCTCATACATACACATATATATACACACTCACCCAAACACATGCATGCACGTACATGTGGCTAGAGTTTTCTCATTTTTTTTTAACTTTCTTGACTTCAGAACATCTCAAAACTTACACAATATAGTTTGCGATATATTGTCATATTCTGGTTTTATCATTTATGCCATGATAAAAGCATGGCTTAAATGATAGAGATTGGTTTTTAAAAAATGGCCAGCATAATTAGTTGTCTCTCTTCTAATTTACATTTAACTTTAGATATCCACGAGGAGACAAGATTCAGTGAAAGTTCAGAATTGCTAAAAGAAAATAAACGCATTGATTCAATTAGGAGAGGTTGAAGCACATGCCTAATTCTCCAACAGAAACCAATCGCATTTAGGCTAGGACCCTATCACCATTTACCTTACAGTAAGCCCTATTGCCCTCAAAGGGACTTACATCTCAGGAGACATGTATAGAATTATGCTGTTAAAATATTTCATTGTGCACTTTTTGTTCAATTAATATTATGCTATACAGACATATTCCTGAACTACATCATATAGAGTCCAAACTATGCAGTTGTTATTGAAATTCAAATTAAAACCGATTTTTATTTTTTATTTTAATTTCATCAGCTTTACTTCTTTTGTAAAAACAGATTTATTGTCCTAAGATATACTGGATTTTTTAAAAGAAGGCTTGCGGTAAAATCCTTCACTTTGTGCCTTTATATGTGTGAGGTGTGTGTGTGTATTCTTTCAAACCACTCTAAGCAGGTTCTGCTAGTAATAATCAATTCCATTATTCCTTTCTAGATTGTACTTAAATGTATTTCCTTTTCTTTAATTGTAAAAAAATAAATAAATCCTTTCAAGGCCATATGTGTTTTCATGCTAAAATTAGATTTTTCCTCCTACATAATATATATGTTTATCACTGAAAAATAACAACTGTTGATTTGTTCACTGCTGTTAGTTTACTTGGTTCTTCGTAGGGAAATATTGCTGTTTCCAACTAGTTGTAATTTCTAGAAATGCAGAGTTAACGAAAGCGACCATATTCTCGCTCTCTGCCTAGGCGTCTTACTTCCCAAAAGCACGTGCTTTAAGAACGAATTTGGAAACACTGGTCGGAATCATCTCTCCCCCACCCAGTTTCCGGTGTGTGTGTTCTTTTCAACTAATCTTCCTCGCAAATCAGTATCATTGCTGTTCTGTTAATATATAAGCATTCATTATAAAATTTATCCGGGGTGTGGATCACTTGTTGCCTAGTTCCCTTCTGTTCTCATTCCACGCTCAGCCTTTTCGAACTGAGCAGGATTGTAAGTTCATCGGGGCATCAGCTGAGACCTTGCACACTACTGGGTTTAAAATAAAGAATTAGCTCAAGGGAATGTAGAAACAAGCCAGTAGGAAGCGCGAAATAGAAATGTGGGAAACAGGCGCTAAGGAGAGTCTTCGCAGCCTGACGGCTCAGTGAGTTCGGGCAACATCCGTGTACAAATCAGGTAAAACGTTTT
The DNA here is from genome assembly GCF_035149785.1 of Candoia aspera. Lineage (NCBI taxonomy): Eukaryota > Metazoa > Chordata > Lepidosauria > Squamata > Candoiidae > Candoia > Candoia aspera. The sequence goes on from NC_086165.1 coordinate 12,754,047, forward strand.
GCCCGGCTCGTGTGCATCTGTTCGGTTTTACGAGTCGGTGGTTCAGCAGGTTGAGAGACTCTGGACCGTTTGTATGAATAGTTTACGGTTCTAGATATTGTGCTAATATAAAGAGTTAGTTTAGGAGCCAGACTAAACGTGTGTGTGAATATCCCTAGTTTTGCATTCTGTTTTGGTCTCTCTGCTTTTTCGTCGGTCCGTCCCCCCGGTATTTGTTTGTTTGTTTGTTTGTTTGGTATTCGTTTCTTTTAAGACGTTAGAGCATCAGGTTACATTCTGTTGTTCTAGGGCGGGTTGACCATCTAAAGGATTCGCTATATCTTTTCGCACCCGTGGATTAAAACAAGTGACTTTCTCCATCTTCAAGCGGGGAACTTTTTGAAATAATGAAGGAATGCAAACAGGACCTTTTGCGAGGTGCTCTCTGGATGATAAGGCCAAAAAAGGATCGCTTTTAATATTTTGGCTACATTTGTGATTCATCTGCCCCCATAAACAGGACTTCAGGATAGCAGTCTTATTAGAAAAGCTGCTCTCTCTCCGATTAAAACTGGACCAACAGGCTTAATCAATTGACGGCGAGCTTAGTTAATCTAACTTTCGAACTCCACGGCAAAATCAGGTTTTGGATACATTCAGACAATTCAAATTACTTGCGCTACTTCCTTCCCGTTCTCAATTTGTGTGTGTTTCTGTGGGACTGTCTTCGCACACCTAGATGAGGCACACAGCTGTTTTTAAATACTTACTAAGAAATTCAGCTAACCCTTTTTCATCCATCAGCATCGCCTTTTTACCTTGCTTAATGGGGACTCAGCACTGAACAACTGCAGAAGAGAAAGGAGTTGGAAGGAAACCTTGTCCGGGTCCCTACTTCGCCAGAGCTGAATCTGTTGATCCAGTACAAAACAGCGCAGAAGCGAAGGTTCCCTCGATTTAGAGATCCTTCCTGACATGTTTCTCATGCAACTTTTCTTAACTTTCAGTCTCTAGATACGTGGAACTATAGTTTCCATGGGGATGGTGGGAATTTTAGTCCGGAGTATCTGGATGCCTGCCAATTGAAAAAAGCTGCTGTAGAGTAGGATTTTAACTTCTCTGTTCGGTTTTATTTTACGGAGCGAGGGCCACCTTCCTAGGAATCTGTCCTTCTGAAAATCAAGCCACGATGCTCCTACCTGATGTCTTTTCACTCCACTGTTGATAGGCAAGCCCGTTCTATTGCATGCAGACTATTTTGTTAGGAACTTCCAAGACATAATTGAAAGTTTCTTTGGTTATGCGGCAACTAGCATTCAAAATGCATTTCTTTAAAGCTAGGCAGGCACCGGCAATAGAGGCTACCACAGGATATTAAAAATCACTGAATGGGATAAAAGTGACTACTGTACTTTGGCTTATTATAAGGGAACACCCCCCACCCCATACTATAAAACTTCCATTTTGGAGACAACATTTGAAAGAGGATGCAGTGAAGGATTTATAGAATGCAGAAGAGGGGGAGCCATGTTCCCTGTCATTACAAAATAGCATCACGATCATGCAGTAGTATTTCTTCGGGGAGGGGGACGCTCTGCATAATCATTCACTTATGGAATCATCTGCCACAAGATGCAGAATGGCCAAGAGCATAATGACAAGGAGTCTATCTGTAGCAATTAAATGGATGTTAATGTTTTAAGGAAGCTGAAGTGTAGGAATGGGAAACATACAGCTGGAAATTGTTGCTCCCTTGATTCCCTACTGTAAACTTTCAGAGCCATCCAGTTGGCTTTTGATGGAAAAAGAATGATGGACTTGATCCAGGAAGGCTGTTTGCCCCTTTCCTTTCCATTCCATTTAATGTGCATATCATTTTTTAAAAGGCTGCCATTTAATTTTAGCCTGCTTTTCATATATATATATATAAAGGTCTTTTGCAATGTAAAACACATAAGTAGGTAGAAATCCTCATTTTGGTATTCATGTGCAGAAAATATTCAGCATGCCATAGGTTGAAAAATAGTGTTGCCTGTTATAATGGCCTTGCACACTCTAGAAGTAGCTTGTCTACATCCCTATATTGACTGACAGGGCACACAGGGAGGTGAATCAAAACGTTAGGCCATATGTACATGGATATATCTTCATTTATTGATATTTGATTGGCATGTGAGTGCCTAATCACACTGGGAGAAGAACAGCTTTCTTTGGAGTGATGTGAAAGTTCACATTTTTCTTGTTGTCCTTGCTCTGTTCAGTTCAGATCATCAAAACAACCCTGACATTATTTTTTAGCTGAGACCCTTCTGCAGACTCTGATGGATGAAATAGAACAAGCTTGGATATATCTCCTTAGCTTTGTAAGCCGAGGTATAGCTTACCTTCCATTTCAGGTAGGACCTTGAAATTATCCTTTATTTAATTATAGGCAGTGCTGGAGTTCTTTGCCATTAACCTCAGTGGGATAGAAACATGTTTGACTTTAGGTGGAACCCACAGGAACGGCTCTCCCACCCCATGGCTTCTCACCCAGTTGCTTCCAGTGCCAGACATTTTGCTCTACAGTCAATACAAGAGCTGGAATATTTCAAGGAATTCCTTTTATGCAAGGCCAGAAGACTGTCCATAACGTTCAGAGGTGTGTAGCCAAGGACAGACTACTGATTAACTAGTACACACAGTATTGAACCTAACTGGATTAATAAACCATCTTACCAGATGCCCATCCACACTGCTGAAGTCTCTCTTGTCAATTTCATTCTGATTTAGGGGCTTTCGGGGTGCAATAAACTAGGAATCTCACCTGAACAGGTGAGATCCTTTGATGTCTGTATGTGTGGGTGTGCATGTGCGTTTGGGTGTGTTTTGGGGGTTATTAGTAAAAGTCACACAACAGTACAATCCATCATCTCTGCCCAAAGAAATTGCTGAAGCAAAAATCCTTTCTAAGTTTCAGGAGGAACCCATGGGTACTGAGAAGACCTTCAGTGCGATGGATTGATACAATTACCGCAACAATGGATGCAAACATTGGAACAGTCAGGCACATGCCGCAAGACCGAACAGCATTTCGCTCTGTTATACCTAGGGTCGCCATGAGTCGTAGACGACAAGACGGCAACTAACAACAACAACTGAAAGGGGAGGCTCTATTTGTGCGGGTCTGGAAATCGTTGCACCAGCCTATTTCTCTTTGAAGCTGCCGCGTGGGGGGGGGGCACAAGGAGTGGTGTGGAGGAGTGAATTTAATTGAGGTGGGGTGGGGACAGACCCTTTACAACTAATCTACTTCTGCTGAGTAACTGAAAGCAGGATCTCCTTCCTTCCTTCCTTCCTTCCTTCCTTCCTTCCTTCCTTCCTTCCTTCCTTCCTTCCTTCCTTCTAGTCTAGTTGCTTTTATTTAATTAAACTCAATGTCAGCTTTAATTTTCCGCCTGGGCTACTTGTTCTGCCTTCATTGGAATTAACATTTTGTTTATAGATGTCACTGCGCGTTGGGTAGCGGGGCGCCTAGTCGCGGAGCCGAGGGGCGATCTATTTTTCGAAGGCAGCCGCCTTGGAAGACAACCGGCTTAGGGAGCTCAGGAGTCGTCGGGGATTTGGGGAAACGGGAGTTGTCGATGTAGGGGCCTCTCCCTTCTCCCCTTCAGACTACTTTGGGCGGGACACGCCAAGCACCAAGAGCTGGGGCAGAGGGGGGAGAGTGACAATGAGGTCAATTGGAAGAGGAGACCCCACCCTGAATATGGCTCACAGTTTCTAGCAACGGATCGAAAGGTCCCATTCGAGGCGGGAAAGAGGGAGGTGAAAATATTCCCGAAGTTATTTCACTAGCTTGAGTTTCTCTGCTCTTGGGTTATTAACTTCAGTGAGGAAGGAAGGGAGGGGGAGAGGGAGGAATGGAGGAAGGAAGGGGGAGGGAGGGATATGTGCATATGTACATCCTATTGTACATAGTAGTTGCTGGTTCAGGGTGTTGTGGGAACCCAGCTGTTGTTTTAGCCCTTTGTGTGAACCCGACTATTTCTTTCATTGGTTTGCCCAGGGCAGCTGCACTTGTTAACAGCCTGCTCATGATGGAACTGATTCCCGGGCACAGAATGGGTGTGCGAGGGCTTATTTAATGCCTGGTGCGGGCAGAGTGAGATGCCCAAGGAGGGCTAAACAGCCTTAGCTATAGCAAGCTTAAACTGGCCCCATTGTGGACCGAAATAGGTGAGCATCTTTGTGTGGCTGGACAGCCTTCCCCAGCGTGGGTGCCTTTCCCAGGCTTTACACTACAACTCCCGTTCTAACTTAAGAGTCAGGCATGATGGGATGTGTAGTCCGGGGGAAGCCAGGCTGGAAAAGCAGGTTCTGTATATTTTAAGCCTGGCGTTGCTTTGACTTAATTCCGACCCTTTTTAACGGAACGAGGTGGGCGTTTAGGTCAATAATAGCCGCAAGCTGCCCTGGCTTCTGAATAAACCCGTTTTCTGGATTTGCAGGAAAAAACGGAATCCTAAATGAAGAGGACTTATGGACTCGAGGAAGGCTGTTTTAAAAAAATCAAGCTTAGCCGGTTGTGTGTTTATAAGGTTTGGAACTGATCCTGGTTTAACATGTTGTGTGAACGCAGCAAATGAATGTTGGGAACTACATCTTCAAGGTTATTGAAAGTAGTTCAGCAGGGTTATTTACAGTCAGGGCCCCCAGTGAAAAAGGGCTGAAAGGCTGTGATCTCTCCCCCCGCCCCCCGTTTATTTGGGGCCCGTAGAGTCCTTCCCGCCAAGAAAGAGGCCAGAGAAACTCCGAAGTGGGGTGGAGGGGAAGTATTCTGGACTGTACCACCGCAGCTGGCAGGTGAGGGGAGCATGAGAGCCTTATTTATAATTCGCTCCGAGAAACTCTTATGGGGTTTAAAAGTTTGCATTGGGTCAGCCCACTAGAGAGAAGGGTTCCCACATAATCTATCTCACGCTCCTCATGTGTAAAAAACGGGCTACTGACAGTGATATAACCCTCCAATCCCCCTTCTCGCCTGCAGCTGGAGGAACCGTGTATCTGCTTTAACGAGTGATGGCTTGCAGGAGGGAAGTAAGGATCGTCCTCTATTCCAGATCCTCTTGCAAGAGAATATTGTGTATTTCATTCCCAGTAAGTTGGAACAAAATGGGAAGCTGCCTTCTACCAGGCTAGACTCTTCCTCATTTAAGCTGGTAACGCAGACTCTAACTGGTAGTCAATAGTTCATCTGGGAGTCAACCTAGGGCCTCTTGCACCCAACATGGTCCTTCCCTTCAGAGCTGGGGTCCTCATCATTTCAGGCCCACTTCATAAGGCAGAGAGGACAGCCTGTGAAAGTACAATGCATGGGCTGTGGAAGGCTAGGATCCCTGCCATGGGACTCTTTCTCTGTTTGTTTATTCCTTCCTTCAGTAACTTCTATACCATCCTAGCCAGCAGCAAGCACTTGGCTGACCTCGATGGGCTTTGATGCTAAGCAAAGTCACATCAGTTTTGGAGACCAGTAGGAAACCTCAGGCCTCTGTTGTAAACTGGGAAGCTGAGCCACTTCCCAAAGGAAGGCAGGTCTTTTTGATCCTGCTCTTCAGAGAATGCCACAGTTATGGCTCCGAGGTGACCAGAAGTTGATCTTGGCCTGAAAGAGAGACTTTCCTTTTTATTTCTCCTCTCCTTCTATCCCAAGAACCATATAATCATTCCAAATGGAAACAAGTTAAGACAGAATGGGAAGGAGGTAAAAGGTAATATTAGGCTAAAAAAAAGTATCTTGCACTTCCCCGCTCCCCCTTCCCATTCTCATTCAGTGTGATAAAAGAGAAATATACCAATTCCTTCCAGGGGTGTTTTGTGTCTCAGATGGATAGAAAGGTGAGTCACAGAAAGCAGCAATATCTGCACAATATTTTCCACCCCTTCCAACAAGAAAAGATGCCCAAGATAGCATCCTGAGAAATTGTAAAGAAAGCTCCCTTATTCCACCTTGGGAATAAGGTACTGTAGAAAGACAACACGGCTTTTAGAAATTGCAAAGCAGATTTTAATACAGCAGAACTCTTCGCACTGCAGCCTCCCAAACATAGTTTGGAGCTGAAGTTGCTTAGCAAGTAAGATCAGTGGTCCATTGGCATGTGGCAACAGCTTCCCAGGGTTACAGCGTAAAGTCTTTCCCTGTCTTAGCTGAAGATACCAAGTATTAAACCGGATTCTTTTTGCGATTCAAAGCCCTTGCTTTGCAACTGAACTAATGTATAGCTGTCCCGTCCTGCTCTATTTCCCATAGCCCTGTGCAGCTATTCCAACATTTCTCCTTAACAGACTCCCCCACCCACCCCCAGTACAATTGGAGGGAAGAAAAGAAAAAAGCTGGGGAAAGCAGCAGAAAAACACAGGACTGCAAGGGATGGTTGCAATCTGGACTTTCATGGAATCCTGCATTTGCAGCGGGGCATTTGCACAGGAAGCAGTATGCTCCGATCACATTAAGTTGGACGATGCACCTATGATCCTCGTCAAATGGAGGAATGGTCTTTCTCCGCACACAGGAGCAAGCCTTGCAGGGGTTTTATGGAACATTTTCGGCACACTTCTCCAACTGCGGCACTCAGGATTTCTTAAGGGAAAGCAAACGGACTGTGGTGCAAAGGGGGATCACCTACTACAGCAGAGTTGAGACACCTTTTCTTTTCTTTGGATGACAGGGGTGGTTGGTTGGCTGACGACAATTTTCTGTAGGAATCAAAGATTGTTTGTTTGTCTAATCCAGCTGGGGGTCTAGGAAGCCCGAAATTATGCCGGCTGAACCTCAGGCTCTCCATGCCAGCCTGATTCAGCTTTATCTCCCTTAGGGGGATGAGCACACCCCCTTGCGAAACCCAGGAGGGAGGGAGATCAAATGCAATTATGTTAGGAGGTGCTGGCTAAGGAAAGAAGCTTCTGAGTGGTGCAACATGCCAATCACTTGGCAGGGCAGAAAAGCCTGCTGGTTCCTCTCATTATCAACTCTAAACAGGTGGCTTCTGCACATCAGACTGGAGGGGCAGCTAACAAAGAAATGCACTCAACAAATATGCATTCACACACTGCAAACCCCCTTGCTCACACTCTGCACAGAGAATAATAAAGAAGAAAGCAGTGGCATGGATGGCAACAAGCCAACATCCATCCCCCTTCCTTCCTTCCTTCCTTCCTTCCTTCCTTCCTTCCTTCCTTCCTTCCTTCCTTCCTTCCCGTTTTACCCTGCTCTTCACTGTTCCTTCTTTTTGTCCCATTCTTGTCTACTTGAAATATATTGCTTTATATTATCTCTAGTTAGACAATACCGACTACTGTGCAAAACCCAAAGCTAAAACCATTCACAGAGAGGACTTTCAAGATTGAAACTTGGGCACAGAATGCCATTAGCGATTAGTGCAGGTCCTTCAGTATGAGGATAATGTGATTCTAAGATCCTGCACTGCATAGCAGCCAAGGTGCTGTATTTTGCATGAATAGAAACGTCTAGGCAGTTCCCAAAAATATGTCCCAAAGGAGCCCACTGCATGCATCCCACACCCATAGCATTTACATACAAAACAAAAAAGGGATCAAGGGAATAAGAACCATTTAATATTGCAAACAGTCCTATTAGCTTGTGACTGTGAAGATCCAGTTTAAATCTACCCTGGGCCATGCAAGCTCTGTGGGTCCCATTGATTGATTGATTGATTGATTGAGTTAGTACATATGTCTCAGACCAACCTAGTTTAGAGAGATGTTGCTCAGGGGAAAAGCTGGAAGAAGAAAAAAAGAAGGAATACAAATCTAACGAGTGTAAATAAATATGAGGAGCAAGATAACGATGAAATATTTGAGGTTATTAGGCAAATCAAATCCCTTGAATTATCTCAGCAGTTAGCTATGTGACAAGGTCAGTGCCTTGTTTTTTGTTTAAAATAATAATAGGCTAGAAGTGTAATGAGCATCATATAAATGGACCGTGGGAATAATATTTGCACTGGGCTCGTGAATTCCAAGACACATCTTTATAACAGTCATACAGACAGAGTGCTATTGTTTGGGGGGAAGAAGTGCTGTTTCCTTTAAAAAAAGAGGGAGGGAAGGAAGAGCGAAAGGCATTAAAAATCATGCAGCAGTCACTTTTTCATTTCTAGGGGGAAAAAAATAATAGTATCAGTGTAGCTTCTTGCCATAATGCCTAAGAGGGTCTCTCTCTCTCTCTCTCTCTCTCTCTCTCTCTTTCTCATTCCCCCCTTCTGATGATGCTAGAACTTAATTGAATCTACTCCCATAAATCCTCTTCAAAATGCTCCCCAGCAAATTGGAGGCTCCATTGGCAATATCTGCAAATGTTCCTCTTTGCCGAATATTCAGTTTCAAGTGCTATTCAATACTTTGCTTGGATCTCAGATTTTGAGATTTGATGCAAGCCACAGGGTTGGGGGGCAGTAAAATTATCTATGGGAAGCACCTGTGCACTTGAATTCAATCGGTTTTGATTTGAAGATCGCGATAGCCTACACACAGCAGGCAAACTGTCTGTACAAGCCAGTTTTAAAAGTACTTGCAGAATACAAAAAGTCATGATGTGGTTTGCTCCCTCTGCTGACTCTTCCTCAGTGACGCAGGTCTGAGATCAAATCATAAATCTGTATAACGCCCCTTTTCTGCTGAGAGGATAGGAGCACTACTATGGTTCTACGGAGGGGTGGGGGATAACAATTACTGGTTTCAAATTAATATATTTCCAGATTTTATAATTCCCTGGATTCTTACAGAATCACAGCTGTTGTCAATTAAATTCAATGGAAATTTTAATATTGGCTTAACTAGTGTAAATTATATTTCATTTATATTCTACTTTTCTTCCAGACTGGGACTCAACTTAGTATAAGTTGATTTAATGATAATTGCCCATCCAAACCCTGACCAGACCAGCTTCTGCTTAGGTTCAGCAATACATTCCTGTATTGACAAGGCATCTAAAACAGTCTAGGAAAGAGAAAAGACACAGTTTCATTCCCTTTCAGTTTTGCAAGTCACAGAGCCAAGGGTGGGTAGTGGAAGTATTAATAATGTCTTGAAAATATTCTTTTCATGTTTAATCTCATCCCCTGGAAACCTCACTAGATGAGTGGATTAAAAAGTGGTTTTTTAAGTGAAGTTGAAGTCCTATGAGTCTGAAAGCTCTAGTGTGCATGCAAGTGTGCTGCAGATGTGAGTAAATTTTACTCTTCTGTTGTCTGCCCTGCATAATTTGCAATGGGTAAAGGGGAGAGAGAAGGAATTATGTCTGCATATTCCATGTGTCTGTTTACTTTCACTTGAAGACTATGACTCAGTGTTTTCCCTACAGAGAAATATAATTTCCAAAGTAACTCACCCTCTCCCTATCACCCATCCACATTCTCACATCTTTTATACTTATTTCAGGATTCTGGGGTAGGGTGTGTTTCAGAAAATAAAAGAGCATTAAAGCACATTTAAGCTCACTTGCCTCTCTGAAAGAACGAGGGCAAAATAGTGAGCATCAGTAAGTTATTTAGCATTTTTGCCTTGCAGTCTGAAAGCATGTTGTTGATGAATATTAGCTTACGAAAAGCCACTTCCATTGCATTATTTAAAAAATCAGTTGTCTGAAATGTTGGGAGATGGCATGGGCAAGGTTCTTCCCTTTGCAGGTTCTGAGCCACGAATCAACGTAAGAGAAAGAGCTAACTTAATGCTGTGCCAAAATCTCGTTTCTAATTTTTTTCTGAATTTTCTTCCCTTGCAAAAGAGGGCTGTGCTTTTCTAGTTCATGCTCAGGGGGCTTTAGAATTTGTAGGGGGGGGTGAGCATTATTTTTCCAACCACCCAGAGTCATTGGGTATTGGGTGGTGTACAAATTTTAACAACAACAACAAAGGGTGCTGATGTAAATTCCCCTTTACACATTCGCCATCTATCTATCTCCCAGGTTGCCCATATTTCTCAATCAGCATAAAGCTCCTGAGAAAATCTTGCTCCCATCTCTTGGGACTTAAGGAAAGCATGGGGAGCCAGAGAATTGCCGATTGCTGCACAAGTGATTGCACAGTGGAAAAGAGGGCATTCATACACACCATTTGGCCAATAAGACCCCATCCACCCAAGAGGATTTCATCAACATTATTTTCTCCTTTTCAGTAAGTGAACTTGGAACCAAGTTCTCTTCGAATGAAAGAGAACCAGTTTGGTCTAGTGGTTAAAGTGCTGGGCTAGAAACCAGGATTCTGTGAGTTCTAGTCCTGCCTTAGGCATGAAAGCCAGGTGGGTGACCTTGGGCCAGTCCCTCTCTCTCTCAGCCCAACTCACTTCACAGAGTTGTTGGGCGGATATAGGGCAGGATAAAAGTAAAATAAATAAATAAATGAAAACTACAAGAAAAGTGCAAGAGAAGTTTGTGGTACAATTCCCCATTAGGTTTGCACATCAGTAAGTGTATATGGTACTATAGCAATCATCCTATCTTTAGGGAGCATCACTCTGTGGTCCAGATCCAGCTCTCTACATTTACATGTAGAAAGGCATCCAATGTTTCTGCTGTGTGTAAGGGCACCCTGCAGACCTCAGACTTCCATGACCAAGTGGCAAATGGTGAGTACCTGTGTGCATGGATGGGTGTTTGGCTACTATCCTACTTCAAAATACTCATGAATCCCATTCACCTAAATATCAGGTTTAAAGCAAGCAAATTATATGGAAAATTGAAAACTGAAGTACTGCATATGATTTTAACCAGTTAATGTATTTTTATCCTGCTTCACAGGTAGTCACCTTGAAGCAGTTTATGAAATAAAATTAGAATGCGACAGTAAAATTACAATACGTGTAAAAAGAAAGAATATAAATAATATCTAAGTTTGCAGTATAGGTGAGAGAAATATAGGTAGGTACTGGAGATGTCTGTGTGATTCTGTGTGAACAAGAATATATATATATATGAATTTGTCTAAAATATTTTTGCACTTAGGATTTTAATTTCAGCTTGTCACCTGCTTAAAAAACATAATGCCCAATGGATCTGATGAATCTGTTGCTGACTCAGTCCAATGATTCACAGTGCAACCTTACACAACCGAAATGACTTCCATGAATTGAATATCTTGCTGAACAGTCTAAGCATTCTATTAACTGCTGCATGAATCTGCATGTTAGGGCAAAAAAAATATTTACTCCTCTAAGTACACAAACAAAAACAGGGGTTCCTTAACATTTCAATGATGCCTGTGCATGTCACAGCAGGCTGGGCTCTAGAATGTCTTTCCTATCCCTATCTATCTATCTATCTATCTATCTATCTATCATTTATTTTAAACCCTAACTGTATGGCTGCACATAAAATCAGATGTGATGTAAGACTGCAGTGCCTCTGTTAAGCTGGTGTTCACCCTGTGCAGATTTTATCTGTATTTTCATATGTATCCATTCACCGCCTGGATAAAAAAAGAGGCAATCTTTTTTTTTGGAAAAATCTATTTTAAGATGCAGAGGGATGCAAACCAACCAATAAATAAGTTTGCTATTACATCCAAGTTGAAACCCATGGCGCTGAAGATGTAATCATCACAACTGAACCATTTTCTCCCCCAAGGACAGTCTCAAAGACAATCTGCCACTTGAGGCTGACCTTGGACTCCTGGCTGGGCCTTGCTGGCCCTGGTGGAAAATTGTGCCCATATCAAGGAATGAGAAAATGAATAGAATTAGTGGTTGGACTCTGAACAAAAACCTGAAGGGTTTTTTCTTGGCTGAGAGGCTGAGCAGCTCGCTTTTTGGTCCCTGGCACACTGTCACAACTATTTCCTGTATCATCCTTGCTCTGCCAAATCCAGACATCTCAGAAGGAGTCATTGGCTGGGGCTGTGTCCTTTAGAGTTGGGACGTGGATTATTCCCCTCCGAAGCAGCCTTTCCCCCAACCCTTTTCCCCTTTTTCCTTGGAGGACGGGGCTTGACCTGAAAGGCCTCAATAGCTGAGAATACCATTCTAAATGTCAGAGAAGTACAATTTATTTAGAAGATGAAAAGCGACTCGCTTCTCATAAGAGTACCTTACAGCTTGCAAAGAAGGCACTCTTATTGGGGTGGAGGGTGGGGGGAGTGAAAGGCAGGGTAAAGCCTAAAACAAACTCCAAAAGGAGTGCAAATAAGCAGCCAGGGACTTAAGATATATTAAATTACCCTGATTAGGAATTTAGGCAAGGCTGGAGGTGGCTGGAAAAGCAAAAGAGAGGGACGGGCATTAAGGGATGCTATTCACTGCTAGGAATCAAGGTCAGGAGGTTATAGGAGTTCACAGGGCCTGCCTCCATTCTTATGTTAAGAGAGGGAATGCAAGGAGTCCTTGGCAATCATCTGGGGGACAAGGCCAGAGCGGTACTCTAGCTAATTGCCAAGTGGTTCCTTCCAGAGCCTCAAAGAGGGCAGTTCTAACAGGCTGGGAGATCAGACTCAAAACAGGCTGGGAGCGAAGGGGCTGGCAGAGGTAACTTTTAGGACAGCTAAGCATTTCCCAGGGCTTGGAGAACTCAGCAGGATCTCATGCCCAGACTGCAAGGGAGGGGAAGCTCTGGGTTTAGAGGCCGGGTGGTGGAAAGCTGTCTTGCAAAAAAGGTCTTCGTTTTTTAAAAAGGAAACAGGCTGTATGCAACAACGCTTTGCAGAGAAAAAGCCCTATAAGAGGGGGGGGGAAGTATTTTTTTTAAAAAACAGAAAACAGAAACCATACAGAAGCAAACAAACAAAAAAGGAGGGGGGGAAAGGAAATAAAAAATCCAATTCCCATCTAATCTGGGAGAGTATATAAGGAGCATGTTTAGCCTTCTGGAGGTGTACCCCACTGGAAACATCGAAAAGACATTGGTACAAGGGTAATCTATTTGGAATGACTTTGTTGATGGAATTGAAAGATGGAAATTGAATAAAAATCAAACACTTTTCATTTAATTTTTTTTCCCCCAGGTTTTTTGCTCCTATTAATTTGGGCAGTCAATGGTATTTCTCATCTGCAGAAAATGTATGTAGATTTCCAATATTTTCTTATGGTAAATCTAGCTGCAAAGAATAAGAATTGAATGTCTTTCTTGTACTGCACAATGTTTTATGTCCTGGGAAAAAATGGTTTTAAAAAAAGGCCATACCAGCATTAATTATTAAAGCCGATTTGTGGAATTTTTCCAAGTTTATAAAAACCTGTCAATTAACATGAGTAGTGAAATGATCATTGCCACCAGAGATCATCATATGTATCAATTATATTACAACCTTTCCAACAAAATCTTGAAAGACTTTGATTAACATGGTACAAATGTAAGGGTGGGTAATAATATTATGAATGATTTTTACAGTAAATTCTGGATGACTTGCAGGAATATATTGAAAAGCTGAGTCAAGTTCAGATCCCAAATTTTCTTCCCATACCATTTAAAGGCATTCAATAGAGCTGTTATATTTGATATAAGAATTCTATATAATATTGAAGGTGTTCCTTTGATTTGAAATAATGCAGATAGACACCTTCCTTTGGACATTGTTAACATTCTTAATTAGTAAGATCGTAGGACTTTAAGAAGAAATTATTGCCCTTTGTCCCATTTGAAACAAACTTGAGACTTGACCAGTTGTTGGGACACCACCAACTGACCATCTATTTTGTAAAAGTATGTTCAGCAAGTTTCCAAGCCTTGTTAATTTTCTGAAGTTTTGTTTGAATACAGAAGAAATTTCTGGTTTTCTAGCTGACTATCAGAGACTTGGGGACTTCTTTCAAATGGGGATTGTCTTGAGCTTTCTTGCTGAAGATGGCAGAGGGTGGTTTTGTTTGTTTTCTGACATTCCCCTCTTCATCATTCTGAGGTCTTCCGAGCTGCTGCCATGAAAAATCACTACAGGACGAACTATCACCTGAAGTGTTCTATTGGGATTTAAGGGAAGCTTGAGATGCCAGGAGGGCTACAGAATTGGCAGAGTATTGCATAATGAAAAGACATCCACACACACACCTTAACTACCTTCTAATTCCAGAAGGCCAAAACATTTAACTCTGCCCCAAATCATATTCTTTGAAAGCAAATCTGAAAGCAAATTGCTCTTTCATCAAACTGCTGGCAGAAATAATGCAGATCTTTTTTTCTGGACAGCATTAATTGATTTATATCTTTACATTTATTTGAGCAAGTAGAGGGGTCGATTAAACTTCACTTTTCCAACAAATGTTCCTTCTTTCAAAACTACCTTATATGTTGCAGCTTCTGGCTTGATTCTCCCTTGGCTTCTACTGCTTTTCCTACTTCGTTTATTTCCCTGCTTGGTTGGAAAAGGTTGCAGATCTCCTCTGATCATCAGAGGCCTTCAGTTCAGTTTATTATATTTTTCTTTTAAAAGCACGTAAGTTACAGTATAAGCATGAGAACGGTGTATAAATCAATACAGAACATTCTCCCTTCCAGCCCACCTTTCGGAGGATTTGTTAACCTTTAGACCAGCATAAATATCATATTTTCTTCTTCCTCTTGCAAATGTTAGTTTTTTTATCATCTATTTTTTTCTGAAATCAGTGGGTCTGCTTTAAATATAACAAAATCGGGATCCACCCCATTAATAACTCAGCATCTGGGTTGTTATTATAGTTGTTCTCATTACTAAGGAGCTAAAAGCAGGCTATTCTGAATCAGAAGGAAGATACCAATACATTTGATGCTGATCAGGCACTGATTTAAGGCTCCACAGGCTAGACCCCTCCTCCCCCAATTCAGAGGCATGCATAATTTTAAAAATAACTCCAGAAAATATGTTGTATCCTTCTTGCTCCCTTTGTAAAGGTGCCAAGTGCAATTATAGCTTTGCTCTGCCCTGGATCCAACCTCTTTTTAAAAGGAGGATGAAAGAAGCACCAAGATGTAGAGTGAAAAGAAATAGAGGGGTGGAACACCAGGTGCATACAACAGCCAAGAATCCTGACAACACTGCTGTCACCACACATTGATGCCAGTGGTCATACTATTAGTACTTGCAACCATCAATTTAATGTCCCATTAAGCTAAGATCATCCCAAATGAACTTTGCAGGGACTTTTCCTTTCTCTGTACTCTTAAATTGCCATTATTATTATTATTTAGATTCATATCTCCTCCTAGAGCTCCAGGCAGCATACCTAGAGATTCTCTCCTCCATTATTTTCTCACAGCCCTGTGAGATGGGCTGAAGGAGAATGACTGGCCCAAAGTCACCCAGGGAGGACTTGAACCAGGATCTTTCTGCCCCTAGTATAACTTCTTAACCTTGACACCACACTGAGTCTTTTGGACCAGTTAAACCCCTGAGGGGTTCATAAAAGGCATGATTTGTTTTTACACTGCCACAAGAAAATCCTCTACCTTGGCCACTGGTGGGCAGCTTCTCCTTCAGAATTGCTTAGTGAAAACCATTGAACTACAAAGCATACTTAGCAGCAGCATTCTTTTCTCTCTCTCTCTCTCTCTCTCGTTCTCCCCCCCTTTAAAAAAAAAACCTTAACTGGCAAGATTAGAACAAGACATTGTCTGGCTTTTTGTAGACAAGGGAGAGTCCCATTCATCCATAGGAGACAAGCAGAAAATCAGGGAAACAAGTCATCAGCCCGACCCATGCAGCACTCTCCCTCCTACAGGCAATCAGAGTGTGGCTGCAGCAATGCCAGCCCTTCAAGGTAGACCAGACTGAAACCAGTGCCATGTAGGCCAGTACTAGTTTTATTGGAAAGCTATAATAACAGAATCTTGCAAGTCTGAATGTGCTTCCCCACTCTATCCCTTTATCTTTGTGAGAACTAGGGAGGGTCTTGTCTGAGACATTTACTCAGGTTACAGTTCTGGCCTGGACTCAGATTTCTTTTATCTGACTGTTGTATTAGTAGTGGATCTTCCACCTGTTCCTCAAAGTTATTCCTACTTCCCACTTCCTCAAGGTTATTCCTACTTCGTTACAAGCAACAAGGATCCATTTACAGTAGATCTCAGTGCTTTTTCAAAGGATCTTCCCTGTTCTTTTTTCCAGCTGTCTGGATACAGCACAACTAAGATTTCAGACTATGGGATTTCTTAGAAACTCCCTTCATGAGAAGATCAGTTCCCCAGGTTCATTCACCAATATGGTTAGGTCCATCTCTCTACCCAATCTACACAATCTCAAAAGGCTGAGGATGGTGAAATTTGTCCTCTCAGATTACTTGGGTGCGTCGGGGCCCTCATCTACTGAGTACATGCCCTAGATGGTGGCATTTCTACATAACTGTCATCAATTAGTGTCCTAGGTGAACCATGTAATTGGCACCAATATCCCCATATCCCAAAAAACAGAGCAAGGCTGGAGCTTTGGATAACCTGGGCAACACATAGCTCCTATTTTCCATTTAATATTTCATAATCTATTTTTGTAAACAGAGGCAAATCTATTTGGTTGTCTTATCTGCCCAACCAATAATAATGGCATCTTTATTGTTTTATTTGTATTTGTATTTCTTTTTCCTCCAAATTTGGTGCCGTACTTCAACACCCAAGGTGACTGGGTTAATTAACCTGTGAATAAATCTTGCCTCTCCCCTTGGAGCAAGATGGTCTTCCTCACTGCTTGGACATTTATCCTCTACTGCACTTCTATGAACAGATTTCTCCTAATGCTATAGCATGCTCCAAATTTAGGGCTTAGTTGTCAAACTCTCCTTCTTTTTCCTACTATCATTTCATCTGATGAAAGAGAATTTGCTTTCAAAATGTCTTCAGAGAAGAAGGTAATACTGGTGAAATTGTCATGGATGCAGCAGGATATTCTTGCATTTATTTAGTTGTGAAATGACTTATCATTATCATCACTTTTTTATACACCATCAATGTAGTTTTCAGTAAAAACATAAAACAAGAATTAATGACAATACAGTCTTGGACAATAAAGCAATAAAGAAGGAAGACAATATCTACAATTACAATGAAACATTAAAAAATAAAAATAAAGCTTAACCCATCTGTGCTTAAATGTCCCTCTTTTGAGGGAGATGGGCAGTGATGAAATTTGAAATATAAATATAAATAAATAAATGTGCATTTTAAAATCCTTTTAAAGGTGTTTTTTAAAAGCCACCCTGGAGATGGGTTTCTTTAATTCATTAAGAAGCACATTCTGGAAACCAAGTGGGGCTATAGAAAAGACTCAGATCTAAGTTACCATTTGGTGAATCTACAGCACCCTGGGGAACCTCCTCTGATGGCCTCAGTGATGTTCATAGTGAACAGGACATGGATCTTTGCATAGCCACGCACCATATGTAACACTTGGGAGAAAGGCCACAAAGTGGGGTGTTTGGGGCAGTTTTGTAAGTAGTGCAATCTATCTTGAGGGTAAAAGCACCATTTTCAGGTTTTGCTCACCCCCAAATTGCAGGAAACTCTGCCTTCAGCAGTTTGGGTCAGAGGTACCTCAGAGGCCACATAAAGGGAATGTAGGTGACATGCAGCCAAAGGAGGTTTTTCCTCCAGGAATCCAGACCCCAGTTCTGAAGACAATGACAAGTTGGCAGGATCAGCTTGTTTGGCTTGAAGTGAAGGGCTGTTTTGTGGTTGGCCATTCCAATCATAGCCATCATTTTGTGAATGCACAAGGGCTCCTCATAGCAGCCCTTGCTCAATATTATAAATGTATCCACAGGCCCAGGATGCCCCTGCTGCTTTATCTGCTGCTCTGGGTGTTTCACATAGAGACCATATTTTCTTGCTATTAGTTCATTTGACTGAATTGCTGACATTAAGGACTGAAGATGCAAAGCCTGAGATGGTGTCTGGCAGAATTTGTCCTTACCCCACTATGGTCAATTATATTTATTCATTCAGTTTGTATCCCACCTTTTCCCCAAGCAATTGCTGGTGATGAAATGCATCTTAACCAGACATTCTTAAAATTAGACCTGATTTGTATAACCTAGCCTGCAAAGCAAGTTTTAAAAATTATTGCAGAAATGTAAACCCAAATCAAATGACATACTGGCTGAAGTTGATAATACACGTTTAATTTGCTTTCCTAATTGCCTTATTTTCTGGATTTGCATTGCACACTGCTCCATAAAACTTACCAAAGAGGCTGGGGTCACATGAAAACCCACATCAGTACACACACACACACACACACAAAGCAAACTTAGTACTAATCGAATTTTAATATGTTGCACAAATGCTATGCTAACTGATCTAGTGAACAGTGTGTTGTGAAAACCTGGCTACTAGAGCACAATCTTGTGTATATTTATTCACATTAAAGTCACACTGAGTTCCATGGGGCTTACTCCCAAGTATCTGTACATAGTTTTGCTAATAAACTCACAATGTCATCCTTGCTCAGTCTGTTCTATAATAAAGTTTTAATTCCTTCCCTCCAGGGCCTCATTTTTGCTTTCAATAAGTTATTTGTAATAGTGCTGTGCTGAATATTTTGTCTGCATTTTCCCCCTGACCAATTCCCTTGAAAACTGATGAAAAAGGAATTACTCTCAAAAGATCTCCCCCTCCACAACAAGGGGGAAAATTTGATGAAATGATCATGGTGGGGTGTGGAAATCTGTGCAAATTATGTTATAGAGTATTTTTAAGTTGTCTTGAAATATCCAAAGCCATTAAATAAATAAATAAATCCTATGAACAACAAAAACAACAAAATATAATGTGCAAAAGCAGTACCAATAGGAAACAGCTTAAATTTAGCAATTCAGCAGCAATTACCAATCAAAACCACAGTCACCACCACCCAATGAAAGCTTGGAGAGAAAGAGAAAAACGTTCTTAATACAAGCTCAGCCTCAATTTGCTTAAAGAAGAAGCTTAAAATGGGCAGCCACTATTGGAAATAATTTATCCCCAAACATTCTCTTTTTAAAAAAAGGTTTAGAGAGAGGTATGAGGATGAGAATAGTTCATATTTATCTGTTGTCTATATGGGAGCATAATTCTGCCAATAAGAACTAAACAATATTATTTGATTAATTGCCTGAATGGCATCATCCAGATGTAATGGACTACAATCCCACCATTCTCATGAGCACACCTGTTGCCCATAACAGCTAGCTATGATAGAATGGCTTGGTGACTTTGACTAGCACCCGCTTGATAAGGAATGATCAAACTGATTAAATGTGTGTGAAGTGTGCATATGAGTAAAAATCTTTTCATATGCTGAATGGAGTTCAGATTTAATACAGCAACTGTGCAGTTGTATATGTGGTTGCTGACTTAAAGTGCACAGAAATATGTATGAACAAGATTGTTGGCAAAAGCTGTCACTTTTATTGAGGATATCTATGAAAGTCTGCTGCATATGAGCATATGACGAAGTACACCTTTAGCCAATGGTTCAACCTACACAGCTATGTTGTTTGAAACCTGTTAACAGGGTGAGCCTATAGTTATCTACTCAGAATGTTATCTCCAGGTAAATTGTGTAAAGGATGCAACAAAGCTGAAGAAGTGAAAATCTATCAAAGGAAAGAGGTGGCTGGGTTTACATAATATGCAAAACTTTAAAAGTAAGCTTACAATACAATTTCTGTGTTCTGAAAACATGTTATGCCTGCCTCCTCAAATAAACTCTTTTGTGGCCTGGTTCACATAACACATGAGGATAATGGCTGGATTTCCTACAATATGCTAAATTACCAATTTTCCAACCCCATTTTAGTCTAGCTAGCAAGTTGTATGAATCCTAAATAATGCGCTTTGCCAATGTTACAAATGTGTGGAGTGTTTAAGGTGCAGGCTGTGGTTCAAAGAATGACCACAACTTTTCTCTGAAATGCATGCTCTGTTTAATTCTGACTTGGCTTAAAATTTCCGTGATGTTACTCGCTGAAGGCAAGGCACCCATCCTTTGGATTCTTATTTCAGCACCTTGGACAGGTAACACACCCACTCCATTACTGCTTCCTGCCAATCACAGATCTTTTCCTCTCCTCACCTTGAGACTGGCCTTTGAGAGACAAAGAACAAGGGAAAATAAAGGAGTGGTTGTGTTTCCATGGGCTAGGCATTACCTAATGTTAAGCCACTTTTCTAAATCATGGTTTATTGGGTGAATCATAACTTGCTGGTTTTGCACAACAGCTAGGCAATAAATCATGGTTTGCAAACTGCTACAGCTGAGTTCACACAACAGGTAAAACAGAACCACAGAAATCACATTCTGGTTTAACCCAAAGTGTGAACAAAACTCATTGTCTTCTGCCATGGTACCAAAAAGAAGGTGCTTAATTCATCTTTGGCCCTGAGATAGAAACACTCACAAACCCTTATCTTGTTAATGGTTGAGTCTCACAATCAGCACATTACCTTTCTATGAACATGATCCAAAAAATGCAGCAAGAAAATAATGTTGGCTATCGGCTCTGGCCACAAGGGACATCTCTAGGCAAATTCTAATGCACACTGCAGTTATCAGAGATAATGGAATTAACCAGAAAGAGAAGGATACTCCTCAAGTCATCATTATCAAGAAAGCAAAAAGCTGAATTGCATTCCACTTGTCCCATAGTTGAACACGTGGAAAGAAGGAGATTAATGGGTTCATCTGGAGGACTCCTTTCCAAGAAGCATTCCAAGATTTCTCTTAACTGTTCCCAAGACTAGTTAATTGGAGAGCTCAGTGTCCATGCTTGTCTCACTTTCCCAAAGTTTAAATGTATTGATAAAAATGTAATTCCTAGGACTTGGGAGGGGAGGAGAGAAATAATATGTTTATTATTTTAAAAAGTTTCCTTGCAGTAGGGTCAACTTGAACCAAATCATCTACAGCTGGGGAAACTGATGCCAAAGACTATTACTCCAGCATAATATGATATGCCTCCAGCTTCAGAAAGCTAGCAGATGAAGTGTTGCGTAAGACAAAGCTAATCTAGTCCCGTTAGAGCTGAACTGGAATCTGAGCACATAACAGGGCCCACTGATTCACCACTACCAATTGAGAAAGTCTATTGCCTGCTTTTCAATGAGCTAACCCCCCATTTTTTCCCCCCATTTTGGAAGCACAGAAAAATTCATTGCACTGAGTTCACGGAGGTAAGGAGTGATATAAGTCAATGATCATAATACAGAAGCAATATATTCTGAATAAATGGAAAGGAACCATGAGAAAAGAGTGGACCCATCTTATCTGTGAGCTTTCAGAATGTCAAATGACCCTCATATTAAGCCCCAAAGTGTATCTGACAACACTTGCTGCTCTCCCATACCCTTTTCTTGCTAGGAACAGATTCAGCAAAATAATACACTGCAGTTAAACAGTGTTTCCAGACACTGAAGGGCAGACTGGTTGGAAAGATAGCTAACCTGTCACAAGGAAGCAAAGTGGTCAGAAACCTTCCCAAGTTTGGGCTGACCTGATGCAAGATTTTCCTGCCATCAGACAAGTGCTTCTTTAGATGGAGAGATATGAAATCGGACCTGCAAGTTTTCTTACCTGTTCAGATCAGCCTGTCACTGCAAAAATATTTTCATTCTCTCTGTCCTGCACCTGTAACTTCTCTGAAAGCCTCAAAGGGATGGATACCCAAATATTTTGCAAGGTGGTGTTTGGACTGTCATTTTGTTCCATATGATCTTTGGTTCTTTGGGGGCAGGGGGCAACTCTCTCTCTTTCTCTCTTAAATAAATGGACAGAAAGCAATGAATTCTTAGCTCCATGAACCTTGAGTAAATAAATGCTGGTAAATCTGTGCTTTCAAACATAATAGCAGGAAGAATATAAAGGCCTTCCTTGTTCCTTCTTAAGCAGAAGTTAGTCAGCTGGGACTAGCAGGCTCGGGAGAGCAGCTTGTTTTATAATCAATAATAAAACTGATAGTGATGTTCTAAAACCCTCCTTTTTGTGAAAATTAGACTTTTCTTCCTTGATTCTTCCCTACCTCTGCTTTCTACATCTGTTTCTATTTTAAAGTTTTCAGTGATAACCATTAACATTGTAAATAATGACCTACCCAAATCCACAGCCTATGGGAAAGCTCATGAACATATTCTAGGATGTTTTTGACATTCAAGTCTAGTCTACAGACCTGGGCTTGTCTGGTCATCTCCCATCCTAATGTGAACCAGAGCCAATCCTGCTTAGCTTTTCAAGGTCTTTGGGAGCTTCTTAAATCTGTATGCAAGACTGCTTACTCCCCATCTCTGAATCCGGTTTAGTGATCTTTGCCTAAGGATTCCTGAGTATTAGTTTTCCATGGAACACTCATTTACTCTGGAAGATCCATAACTAGGATATAAGGCAATGCAGTTGATCCTCTGCCCACAGTTTTTTCATTCCCAACTTTAATCCCCAGTGCACAGCCTCTGAATATAAAGTTGTCATTTTGCTATCACTATTAGGATTTCCTGATAGCCCCCTTCTAGTTCTCATTGCATCTTGTAGCAGGAAATTCCATAAATTCAATGCACAGTTACCTTCCCTAAATCCTCTGCTGTGAAACTGGTTATAGAAAGAGAATACACAAACCATTCAGTTAACTTTTACCATTACATAATTCTGTCTAAGTCAATAGCAAACTTTCCCAGGAGGGGAAAAATAAAAATAAAAGTTTTTTTTTCTCTCTGTCCCTTTCATTTCCTAATAAATACACCATCATGGAGAAAATCTATCTAAGTGGTTGCTAAGAGTAAACATGTCCATCTTATGGTAAATACAAGGAAAGGGAGGATACAGATAAAGAGATTTGAAAATAATTTATCAAAGAGGAATTTCTGAGTAAGTCTTGCTAGGATCATGCAGGAAATACCTTAGGGTATTTATTTTTTAGAAAATGGTGCATGGTTTTTATTCCAGGGTGCCTGGCATAAAACAACAATTCCCAAGCAGTCAGAACAAGCTCAGCTGTCTGTTGGTGATTAGGGGAATGTCAGGAAGAACTCCAGGTAGAGAAAGGCTGGGTGTAAAAATGTCAGGTTGTTTTTGTTTCTTTGTTTTTTGAAAGGCCTGTGCCTAACATGTGATCTAATCTCCAAGGAAATTAGAGCTCTAATCTCAGGCATGGAAGGCATTCATCTTGTGTTGAAGATATAGCAAAAAAAAATGCTATATATAAAATATCTAGCATTATATACAATGAAGGGCAAAACTTTCTTTAGAGAGATTTGGATAGCTGGAAAACTTTCCTAAGACTCTATGGCAGTCACCCCAGCCCACAGTCTCTCCAAAGGAATAGAGGGAACTATACTCTAGCACACCTGGAGGAGGGACAGATTGGTGGGGATGGGTCTTTTTCAGAAAAACAAACAGATGTGGACCATTCAGAGTTAAGTTTTGTGACCTGGGAAAAGAAGCACAATTCTGATGCAGCAAACCTAAAGGGTTGAGATTTCAGGCTCGAAGAACCATTTATTTCCCCAAGCGGTACCAAGTGATGGGGCTGGAGGCTTAAAGAGCAGTGGGTTTTGCCAGTATCTGTCTTGAGTCTAAAGTCCCTTTTCACAGATGGGGAAACTGAGGCTCAAAGATATGCAACTGGCAAAGAATGAAGAATGAAACAGCTGCATTTTCTTGGTTGGGGTGGCATTCAGTTTGCTGAGCATTTGCAAATCAAAGATTTAGAGATTTCTCCACAGAGCTTTATCTGACATCTTCCCAGGGCAGAGGAAATCCTGCATCCAGAAGGGGCCAGGGAACTTGCCCTAGGGAACTTCCAAGCCCAACTGGAAAAACATAGACCATGCTCCCTCCAAAACTTCAGTTTTGAAAATAGATACTGTATATTTTTTAAAAACTTAAATATTAAAAAATGGACATGTCACTGTAAATAAATGCCTGCATGTGTCAATATGTCCATTGTCTCTTATATTTACCCATGAAATGACTGCTGTCATAAAACAGCAATTTCATGAGTATTCCTGGTTAAGTACATTTTCTTGGAAATATTCAATAAATTTTTCCATGTTGTAAATCTGAGGGCAAATGCCATCATATGTTCATGAAGGTGCTTCATGTATTTGAGTTGTTGAAATTCTATGCATATTTATTTGGAACTGGGCATTTCGTTCCTTCTTCTCCATTCAGATGTGTTCAGTTTTAGCCAGATTGTGAATTACAGGGATAGAAGAAGATTAAGATGGCTATTCCTTGCTTTCAATGAGGAACACAAATTAGTAAAGAAACTTCACTTGTTTAGCCCTTGCAGCCAAGATTTTCATAATGAACAGTAACCCACTGGCACTTATACCACAATTAAGTTGGGTCACACCTTTCTGGGCAAGTGGATCAGAAGTTCAAGAAGTGTTGATCCAATGCCCATCAAGTGCCCTCTGGCACCTTTGGAAGTGAGATCAATAGCAAAAAGAAAAATGTTTATGGGTTCCTCACCACAACCACAAGTGGCTCTGGCATCTCTTGCTAAAAAAAACACCGAGAAGATTTGGGACTTTTCTTCTTGATGAGAAGTTGAAGGAGAAAGTGTTTTGAAACTGAAGGGCCAACAATTAGCCTCCTCCCCAAAGACTGAGGACTTCCTTATGTAGGGCAAAAAGTCTGGCAAGTTTATGCCCAGGAGGAGAATAGGGACTTGGGTACTCTGTGTGTGGGTGTGTGTGTGTGTGTGTGTTGCACTTTGCTCACCCAAAGTGAGCTATGGAAGAAAAGGAAGGGACCAAGTTTGGAGAGCCCCTGTTCCTTGGGGCAAACCCAAGACTGGAAATGCTGCAGCCTTAAATCTACTCATTCTTTTTGTTAGACTGAAGCAGTGTTAGACTAGGACCAGGAATATCCAGGTTCAACTTCCTCCTCAACCATGAGTGACTTTAGCCCAGGCACGTTCTCTCAGCCCAACCTACTTCACAGAGTTGTTGCTGGGAGGATCCAATGAAGGGAGATCCTCGTGCAAGCCATCTTGAGCTCCTGGAGGAAAGGGGGGAATATAAAACAAGTAGATGATGGAAAAACAAACATCCATCAACAATCAATAAGAAGGATATGGTTATAAATAAAATACAGGATGGAAGATTCATACTGAGTAGAAAAGAAGAGACAGATGGACTCCATCACCATATTGTTGTCAGCATCTATGGTTCTATTCCCATGATACCAAGTCACTTGTCTATGGTTAACTGAAATGTGGCTGACTCAATTCACCCTAACACTAAATCATAAAATACTCTACAAGCTCAGTTCAAGAAACATGCTAGGCTAAAATGTGATTGGTTATGCCACTGGGACACACCTAGCTGCAAGCTACCCACTCACATTCTACTCTAGCTTGCAGTATAAGCCTGGCTTGACTTAGTTTATTGTGTGTGTTGCACAAGCCCAAACAATGGATCGGTGTGTCTGGTAAAAGCAGCCATGTGTGCATTTAAATGCCCCCCGCCCCCGTGTCTCCCTCCCTAAAAGGTTCTTTGAGCCAGTGCTTGGATTTTAAAGCCATGGAGGAAAAAACAGACAAGACACACATATTGTTTCAAAATGGGATAAGCTTCATTATTCACTCTTACTAAGACATGCCAAGATAGTGTTTCCCACTGCACTAAGCCATGATTTTGTTTTCATCTCAGCTGGCTGAATGCGTCATAGAGA
The DNA here is from genome assembly GCF_035149785.1 of Candoia aspera. Classification (NCBI taxonomy): domain Eukaryota; kingdom Metazoa; phylum Chordata; class Lepidosauria; order Squamata; family Candoiidae; genus Candoia; species Candoia aspera. The sequence goes on from NC_086165.1 coordinate 12,779,615, forward strand.
GTGGTCTGGTTCACCTATCCATGCCACCAAACAAGTCACTTTATGCTTGAACTCCCAGGCCAGACTGAGCTACAAAGAAGCCAATCAACTTTAGATTAGCCTCTTGCGAGAACTCAATCTCTGTGCGACTAACATATCTCTGCGGTAGATATGAGCTCAGAAACCTGGGCTCCTTGAGCGAGCCCAGATTCAGTTGCCCAGGCATAAGCACGCCCTGTGAACACCACTTGGTAAACCACAAGTTCTAGGATGGACATAATGTGCACCGGAGTGTTGCAGGAGTCGGTTCCCGGCATAGCAGGATACCCAGCATATTGGTGGGAACAGCAGCAAGTCCAACCCATCCGGAAACCTCCGAGAACAGGAAGGCGCTGCTCTAATTGATCTGCCAAGCTTTGGTGGCCAGTGGCCTCGGAGACTCCTTTTTCTAGAAGTGGAACATGGGGGGAGGGGGGTCGCCTGCGATTCCCTTCCGAAGAAGAGGTCGTTGTTTGAGCATCCTCCAGTCGCCGGTTTGGACATGGAACTGCCTGGCGAGCAGTGTCTGTAAAGGCGGCAAGACGTGAACCTTGACCTGGACTGCGGGTCGAGTCCTGTCTGCATCTCTGAACTGTGCCTGCCCGTTCGATCTGTCCATCCGCCCACCTGCAAATCGCCTCCTTGGCCCGCGAGAGCCGGGCTGGCCGTGCCCGTCCCCGGCGCGCCTCCACACTCTCCCCCTGCCCTCCATAAACGGCCGGGGCTCCTTATGGCGTGTCGGGGGAAGGGGGGAGTTAAGGCAGGCAAGGCTTGCGGGACGCGCCGTCTGAGCCCACAGCCTTTGCCGTGGCGCTGGGCAGAACGGGCGGGCCCTGCCACAAAATGGCTGCCCGAGAAGGGGGCGGGATTCTGCTCTGGCTTTCCCTCCCCCCCTTGGCTGAAGGCCAGAAATTAGAAGGAAGAAGGCGGGGGGGGGGGCGAGAGCCACAGAACGCGCGCTCCCGCACTAAGAAAAACGTTAGCATCCCCCCCCACACCGCGTTGAGGCTGGTTTTCCCAATGCAAAAAAAAAGAAAAAGCAACTCAGAAACGCGGAGATCGTCCGGGTGGGGTGGGGTGGGGTGGGGTGGGGTGGGATGAGGGGGGCGGCGGAAAAATCACACCCACAGACGCGCCCCGCGACTGCTTCACCATGGCCAGCAAAAACCGCTTCTTCCTCACCACCTTCACCCCAAGCCCGATCCGGATTGTCGCCCCCCACGCCAACATCAGGGTTCCCACCCCCCACCCCCATCATTGGGGTTCGGGGGAGTAAGCTGGCCCCCCGGCCCATTCACTTCGGTGCTAAAGCCCGCGGCTCGCTTAACATTGTGGGGGAAGGGGGAGGTATCCGCATGGATTTATATCCGTATCTATCGGTATACTGATATAATAGTAACTGTGCCCATATAGATGCCTCCCCACCCATGTTTTCGGCTGTGGGGAGGAGGCAGCAGGGCAATGAACCAACGGGGCTGCCCTGGCACATCAAATTTCACCACACTCATCTTTGGTAGCCACGATCTGGTTCGTTTAGGGGCCAACGCGTTCCACCAGCCCGCAAAATTGGGTTAATTCGGCAATCTCATGAAGGCAGTCGCTCAATTCCCGTGTAGTCTTGCCAAGCCGGCCTAGGTGCTGGTGCTAGACACGGTTCTATTTCCACCCACCCAACCCCAGGGAGCGAGTCCTAAATTTCACTCTCAATTTAGTCCCAATCCTTGGCAGCACCATGGGATCCAGAGAATTTGCGTACAGGAACTCACGGCTCCCCCCTCCCGCCAGTTTGCTGCCCAACATTTGTTTTTCTTCGCCCTATTGCTTGGGGGTGGAACATGCTCTGATTGAGCCCAGCTACCAAAATATACCAGCCACGGATAACTCTGGGGTTAGCTGTCGAGAAATCCTGCTTCCCTTGTCATTGCTTAAGGAAACTGAGATTTTTAGATTTTAACCTCCCTGCTTAATATATGCTGGATTATTCTGGGTTTTGGCGTAATTTTTTTTTAATGTTATTTGTGCACGGGAAAGGGAAAGCGCGGGGTGGGGTGGGGGGGGGGACATTGAGCTGGTTTCCTTCTGCTAATCACTTTGAAAGTGGGCTAAAGAGGATTACCTGCATTTGCAAATAAAAGGGGGAGATCTGCCCAGAAAAATTCCTACGCTTTCTCAAACACATCGATAGCATTTGGGGATTTAATCTATCTATCACATTACAGCTCGGAAAGCACCATTTGCACTGCTTTGCACACACATGGGGTGGGAGGAGAGGATTATTGTAACGGATTTAAATGTGTCTTGGGGGGAGGAAAGGCCGTCTTATCGGTTTAGAGATCAAAAATCCATTAGCACCCAGTCTTCAGTCTCTCCCGGGCCCTCCGTGAGTTTTGCTATATTTTGTCCTCCACTGTATTTTTCTGCACGGAATTTAGCCGAGCGTACTCGTGAAGCAGCCTTCCGGAAATCTTCTGACGCCCTTTTATGAATCTATCCAAACTAGCGGCCTCTTTTCTTCTCCACCGTCAGCCAAACCGTTTGAAAGAGACCTGATATCAGCAGAATAGATCTAAACAGCTCGATTACCACAGCATCACATGTTCCTTCCCAGAGATGTCACAGTTCAGCGCGAACAGGAAAAAAAACACTTGCGATCGGTTAACAATCATTTTCGATTACGATGATTGCAATCATTATTATTGTCGAATGACGCCCTCGGTAAATGTCGATAAGCCACCCCTTCAAAGTTCAGAAAAGATTCCAGGATTCTTTGCTTTTTCAGCGAAGTGCCCAAGATTGATTTATCTGCTTATCGAATTTCAGAAGCAAAGGAGAAATCTATGGATTGGGTGCCCGTTTGCCTAACTACAGCTTTTTCCCCAAGCTGATGCCCTCCAGGCATTACTATTTGCAGAAGTCCAAGTCAGCTGGCTAACGCCTCCCGGCCCCTTTCTTCCCTTTTCAGAAACACACAAAATCCGATAATTAGAAAGCCTGGACAAACGAAGTTGGAATATGTATTTTAAGCTCCCGCCTTCCATAAAGAGGCTCACAGGCGTTGTTATTCCATTAAAAAGGCAATTGAATGCCTTCTCTTTTAGTTTCTCATACCAAAAAGAAAGGCTCATCACAAAATGTTAGGAAGTCAAGTCCCTGTTGCCCCCTCCCCTTGACTTAAATACTGATTGGGTTCACATAAACCTAAACTCTAGTTAACGCAATTGCTGGGTTAGCATAAAGGCAAAGCGCAAACAATGAATCGTATTTTGGCTGAAGATGAAGGTGTGGTGCATGCAACTGCTAAAACAATGATTGGATTCCCAGCACATGCAGCGATCGCCATTCAAACCCATTTTACCCTTGTTTAGTCTGTTGCCAGAACACAGCCCTTGCGTGAAGGAGTCTACTGTATTCTCTTATAAACCAAACATTTACTATAATTCATTATCTATAGGTTAAAGTCTCCCTCTCAGCTCATAGGCTTCTGGCAGGGTGTTTCTTGACTTCCTCATCTAGCCTACCACCTTGAGATTTCCTAGTGGTCTCCCATCCAAAACCTAACCAGCACTGCTTAGCTTTTTTTGAGGTCAGCCAAGATTGGCTAGGGGCTGCCATCTGCTGTAATTAGTAGCAGTGGTTGATCTCAATTATCCACTCCCAACTGCATGTAAATGTATTAATCTAATTGATTAAATCCCTCTACCTCACCATTCCTCTCCTCCTCTACAAATCCATAAAATGGTGTAACATTTTCTGGGGAAACTGTGTTGCAGACCACCTTCCCAGGGAATTCTTGGAGTTTGTCATAATATTTTCCACAAAAATCAAGGAATCCAATTCTCAGCCTCTCTCAGCTGAAGAGCAAAAATGATCCTTGATTTCTTAAATCTGCAGTCCAGGTAAGTGGAATTAACCTGTCTTTGAGATATGGAAGATCTTAAGAGGTCAGTGAGGATTCTTCCAAATCTTAGGGATTTCCAACTAAATTTCTTTGTTTTACTTCTTTTTTTATCCTCTCAGTTGGATGACTTGTGCTCAAAATGAGAAAGGAAGGAAGGAAAGAAGTTGGCAGGGAGGTGAGCAAACAGGAAAAAGAGAAATAAGGGTGGGGAGAACACATAAAGACTGCAATTCCTAATCTGAAATAAAGGTATTGCCTTAATATATATTTGAGGATTTTTCTGGCAGCCAACGCAGCTGCCTTTCCTTCTTTCCTTTCACATTTTAAACACAAGTCACCCAAGTGAGAAGATAAAAAAGAAGTAAAACATCTGTTGCATTCGTACAGATTCTGCATTCACACAACATGCTAAGCTTGGTGAGTTTTACTCTTGGTTAAGGTTTTCTGTTTTGGGGTGGGGGTAGCCTGTTGAGTGAGCTCCACCTGCTTGGTTAATGCATGGTGCAAATGCAGAAAATGGGCTAAGTCATTAATCAGGTTAAGGAGAATTGCGTGAAAGCAGTCAGAAAAAGGGAATAATGTTCTTGTAAGAAATGTGAGAACAGAAGCTGTATCCAGAAATGGATTATTTTATGAGACTTTATATATAAAAGCACCTGCTTTTATTCATATGTTACTATGACTATAATTGTGGTATAATTCATCTATTACTGTATCACTACCATAAGATATACGTTGCTTCGGAAAGCTCTTCATTGGCAAAATAAAAAAGAAATTAAACAGGTCCCCGCCTTCTAGGACTTTCCAATTTGCAGGCCCAGTATGCACTTTTCAAGGCGAGGGGAGCTGATCCATTTACAATAAGGCCCTTGATCCTGAAAAACGTTTCCTTAGGAGTAAAGCTGATGGAAGTCAGTGAATCTGACCGCCAAGTAAGCCACTTTCCAAGGAACTAGAGATCTGAGACTTCTCAAAGGCTGTACCCTTCTGGGCGGTTTGCCCATTGGGCAGGGGATGAAGAAAAATACCCAAGTGAGAAGAGGCAAAGAAACTTCACCTTCTCCCAGTGGTCCGTCTGACTTGAATCCCCCTCAGCTCCCACGATTGCTAAATAGATCATTCCACCATCCACAGAATGCGTTACCTAACGATCTCTCAGATGTATGTCTGCTGAAAGCCCACCCATTCACAAATGTGGAAACACTGTACGTCAGCTCTATAATCTCGCTCGCTCCTTCCACGTGGATTTAGTATGCAAACATCCTTTCTCACAGGTAAGGTAACAGATGCGCGCATTTAATCTGTCCGTACAACAGGGGATTAGAAGACATGCTATCTAAAGGTAAAGACACATATAATCACAGGTTGTGCTGAAATCTTTGACACGTGTGTGTGTATTTCCCTATGGAGGTTTTTTTTCCCCCCTTACCCAGAAGTCTCACCAGAAGGAATTGTTGTTATAGGCTTTTTCAAATATACAGAATGAACGTTTAACATTTAAGACTTAGCATTTGTAATTGTTTTATTTTAGAGAAGGAGTGCAAGAATGGTATTCACGGAGCTGAAACACAGTTGGCCATAAAAGCCAATCCCAACTATGAATAGTATTGCAATCTCTCAGTATTTCGATGGTTTGCCAATCGGTTTCCACGGAATGTAAAAACAGATCTGCCCATCAAAAAAATGCAAGGTAAACTTTTTTGCCTTCTGCCACTTCAGATGACGTGGACAAAAATGCCATATCTTAACACATGTTCTTCCCACGTATAACAAGAAAATCCCTTGCAATTAGTAAAGTAACGCATCAAGGTGAGGATCGCATACAACCTTCTTTTCCTGACGTGCTAGCTTTCTGCATACGCAACGAAGGACAAGTGCGTGTGCGAGACAGAGAGAGGTGAGTAGCGGAACTTCCCAACAATATAACGCCCACCTTGAACCTGAAATGTTACGGCATAAAGAGTCTGCTAGAGTTTCATATCCGGTTGTACCCGATCCATTGGCTAGAGTATAACATGCCCGTTTTGTGTAAGACGTCGTTGCATACTTCTGCCGTAGTCAGTGGACTTTGGGGTATGGGTGTCGCTGCTTTATTTCTAATTTCATGACCGTCCTCTCCACCGAAAAGCGGAATCCTAACAGTCGGGGCGCTTTTTTTTAGCTGAGGATCCACCCGCTGATTCTAGGTCGATTCTGTCTCTCCAACCTCCCACTCCTTTCAATACGTTTTCGCCCTAAGCTTTCCTCGCAAGGAAAGTGACATTTTCAGGAGGCTGGTTGACTTTTACTTCGGAGCAAGAAAGCACTTGGGCTGTACGTGCCTTTTTTTTCTTCTTCTCGCATTTAGGCTCTTGCGGACTAGAAACGTGGAAAAAGTGGCCAAGGAAGTTTGTTGTTAATGGTCAGCAAATTTACCGCCCCCCACCCTCCCGCTTCCTTGTTGCGTGCCGGCGCTCATTGCAGATTAATGCTGCCAGCCAGTAGATGCTCCAAAAAGCTTGGCTCAATGGATTGGGGCTGGGGAGACTGAAGGCAGATGGATATTGGACCATGGTATAATATCTTTGATAAATCTAACAGATTAAAATCAAAAGGCAAGGGGAAGGTGAAGAATCGTGTTAAACAAAGGGTTCTTCGGGGCAGGAATGGATTCAAGCAATGTTATAACGTTGCACAGTAAGACCAGAATAGAAAATCACAGTTTTATTAGGCAAAATGGAAAGTGAACGAGATTAGACCGATTCCCCACCCCCAAAGTAGAAGGAATCGGGCTTTCCCAAATGTTTAATTTGGACCCCTGTTTTTAAAATAAGGCACATGCAATTAATTACGCCCCTACATGACACCATTTCAATGGACTTCTGCATTCTAACCTGCTTAGCCAACATCAACAGGAGGGAGAAAGCTTTGTGTAAAAAGGTGAGATAGAAACGAAAAAGGAAGTGGAAGAAATGGTTTTGAAGTTGCCTTAAAATCAAATGAATCTTGTATAATAAACGGAGAGATTCCATGAAAAACAGAACAGGATGAGTTCAATCATGATGATATCCCAGGGTTTGCTTAATTGTTAAGTTATTGAATAAAGCACATTATAGTTTGGTATATCACATGAATCCAGCCAGTAAGGAAAGGCAGCTGTGTTGGCTGCCAGAAAAATCCTCAAATTTATATTAGGGCAATACCTTTATTTTGGTCAACCCAAAATCAACCTTAGTCTGATGAAGAGTTTTGCAGAATTCAGAAGCTCTGTGTCGTGATTTTGAGTTGCCCCCTTTAATCCAGTAGGGCAGGTCAAGCAGACATTGGGGTAGGAGAGAAACCAACCAGTGTCTTTAGCTCGTACAAGATGCAAAGACCACCAGCAGGAGTCCTCTGCCCCCTTGCCCGGTTATAAGAAGCTGCATAGACTGAGGGTAAATATTGATCCCCTGGGCAGAATTCCAGTTTGTTTTGCAGTTTGGAATGTTTTAATACATTGGGCTTTTTTGTGGGGGAGGGTGCCTTCAAGTCAGTGTTGACTCCTGGTGACTGCCTGGACAAGTCCCTGCAGTTTTCTTGGCAAGGTTTTTTGGGAGTGGTTTGCCACTGACTCCTTCCTAGGGCTGAGAGAGGGACTGGCCCAAGGTCGCCCAGCTGGCTTCGTGCCTAAGGCAGAACTAGAACTCACAGTCTCCCCATTTCTAGTTTGGTGCCTTAATCACTACACCAAACCAGCTCTCCTGGCTAATCCATTGGTGCAGTTAAGTAAACTAGATGCTTGTTCTTAATGGTCCTGTCCTCCTTCCTCTGTTTTAGAGAGAAAATTGTATTATTTAATTTCAGAAACAGCTTCCATGGTTTTGTGGGCCCCTTCCTGTCCTTTGATGAAGAGCTGGATTTCTGCACTAAAATCCTGACCTAAAGGCACCACTGATTTTGCCAAGTGCTAAAGATATACACAAATAATACATGGAACTTCTACGCTTAGAATGAAGTTGTCCAGAGTGGCCATGTTCATATAAATAAAGTCATCATATAATTTGTTTAGTGCACATGGGGTTTGTGTGCATGAAAGGTGAAAGGTCCCCTGTGCAAGCACCGAGTCATGTCTGACCCTTTGGAGGTGATGCTGCTTTCCTTGGCAGACTATAGAGTGGGGTGGTTTGCCATTGCCTTCCCCAGCTGTCACCTTCCTCAGCAAGCTATGGTTTATTGAACACATTGCGATTAGCTGAGCTCATACAATGTGCAAAGCTATAAACGGTGCTTTACAAACTGCAGAGGTTGGATTATACAATCTGTTAAACCAAAACCTAATAAATGATGGTAGGACTCACTATGATGTGTGACTGCAGGCACATTCTACTGAATCTATCATCCAGGTGCCCAAGAACCACTGGAAGGAAATCTCAGCAAGAAGAGGCCAACTTGGTCTGAGATTTCTGGAGATTGCACCCTTGGCTTGTGAGTAGGTGGCAGGAGCACACGCTTAGATTAAGAACCTTGGGTTTATCATGTTGTATGAAATCAGACACTGCTTCTGGATACTAACCAGATCTTTGTTTTCCTTCTCCCAGTGTTGTTGTTTTTATGGCAACATGTTAAGGTTGTGGATATTAATCCAAATTAATCGACTTGGATCATAAAGAACACTTGTGCAAAACTTGTCTGATTTGCTCCAGATCAGACTGGTCTGATTTGGAAAGTCAATTTAATTCAGAGATTCCATGAGACTCTGAATCCATCAAATATTCACAACCCCCAAACAATGGGGCAACTTTTATTCTTAAACAACCAAGACATAAGAACCCTTGCATGTCAATTAAAAATCTTCTCAGTGCCTACCAGTAAACTGGAGGTGCACAAATTGAGCATCCAGGACTGCATGCCCCCTCCCATCCCTAAGTACACACCTCTGCAACTCCAAATTAAGTTATAAAATGGTAAAACTTAAGTGATAGAATCAAAAATGTATAATGTCTCTCATTGGACAGTAATTAAGCTATTTTTAATTTGTATTTGCAGGTAAAGAAAATGAGGTGAAATGTAGGTTTTGACTTGGCCATTTTTGAGCCTCTTTAGTGTCCAATGTCTTGGACTTCACTCGGAAGCCAAATGTATCCTGGGAAAAGTTGTGCCTTCTGCAATAGGTCCTGATCTATAGTTTAGTGCTCACCACTAGATGTGCTCCAGCCAGTTTGGACTTCAGCTCCTATCAGCCTCAGCCCATGTTGATTCATGCAAAGGATTGGGAGAGTGGGTACCACCAGGTTGACCTACTTCTGTCCAAATATTCGATGTAGGCTAGTATCTTTTCCAGCCCTTCTTGGAGACGGGATCCAGAATCTTTCCCACAGAAAGAAGGTGTTCTAGCTGCCCTCTAACCATCCTCATAGTCTTGTCTTATTCTTCTACATTGATCCCCCCCTCGCTCCAATTTGTGAGGATAGCTGGCTTTAACTTTGACCTGAACCCAAAATTCTCCAATGCCTTTGAGAAGATGTCATTGGTAGTATCCAGGGTCTCAACTCTCTCCTTGAAAGAGACCTCTTCTTGAATGTTCACCCAGCTTAAAGCATAATTAATGTTACTTTCAACATATCAGATTCCTTTCTTACTCCTGATTTCTCCCCCTTTGTAGAGATCATTTTCTCATTTGCTTTGTGCCCATTTTCACTGCTGGTGTTTGGGTGATTTTATCGTTGTGGTGCCTTTCATAGATGTGTGGTTTTGTGGCTTGCTTTCTTTTGTGGGCAGGGAGAAAGATCTGGTGTTTAATTTGCGAGGCTGTGCCAACTAGCGATGAAAGGTAGATTGTGGTATTCTTAAAGCATAAAGGCCACTAGCCAGTGAGGGAGCAGTGACTGTTATGGGCTTCAGTTGGAATTTCCATTTGCAGATGCTGAGAAAATCAGGCCTGGCTTATGATCCTGCGCGGCACCCTCATTTTAAAGGAAAAATAAAACAATATGCTGCAAAAGGCTACAAGCATTTACATGCCTTACCACATTCTGCTGGCTATTTAATCTGAAGTTAAATTAAATCCTCCCCTAATTTTAAGCCATAACCCACATTTTTTAAACCAAATTTGTATTATGGTCAAAGGAAAAGGGGATTGACAGGATGACTTTGCCCTTCTTTATTCATTGCCTTTGTCTCTGTATCTTCTAGGGGTTTAGCTGGTCTTTCATCATGCAGAACCCTGGCTTGCTAACAAGTTACAACTGGCTGGTTTTGCATGTAACTTCAGCTCATAAACCATGATTTACAAGCTGCAACATCTGGGTTCAACCAGCACAGTACTTCACAATAAAACGGGGTGATGCCTTAGTGTTATGCGTGAATCCAACGTTTTCCTCTAGCCCATTCTTTCTACTTTCTTTCTGATTAATTGCTGTGTTTCCAGATCCTAAGGTCTAAAATGTGGCACCTGAGAAGATGCCTGGCCTGCTGCTTTCATTTATGAAATAGGAGATGGAAGTGGGGAAAGAGGCAGAAACCCATTGCAAAAGAAAGCAGGGGTGGGTGGGTGGGTGGGGGTGGGGGGTGGGGAGGGACGTAATAAATGTTTTCCCAAAATCAGGGAAGAGCTGAAGAAATAAAAGAAGCCAAACCCAGAGAAAGGAAGGTCAATATATACACCGGTGTGTGTTAAGTGTGCAGAGATTCATTTTCCCCACCCCTCATCCACATCTCCCGCCCTTCCATAACACACTAACACTTCATTTATTTACCTGCCGTTCACTTAATTAACCCAGTCCTCTACATTTACACAACACAGCAAAACACAGACTAACCCCATGAGCTGGGTCTCTGTAAACTAAAATGTGGTTGACAAGTTGGTGATGCAAAGAAAGATGCCGCAAGACCTTTCCTTGATCTTTCACCCGGGAAACAATAGAAGCCCCCCCATTCCTCCCCCCCATGCACACATTGTTAACACAACAATGAGAGAGTAATACCAGTTGTTTGTAAGGTCAAACTTCAATCAGTGAGGAGATAAACCTGACCAGTTTTTTTTTTTTAATGTTTTGTTTCATGGTACCAGTCCTCATTGTGTACCAAAGAGATTTGAATTTCTAAAGTCTCAGCTCACAAGCCCACCTCCAGGGTATTTTGCCCAAGGTCAAAGCGGTGACCGTCTTAAGCTCTGGCCATAGCAGTTTGCCGATCCCGCAGATTGAATTGATGCAGGGAGAGGCATAAAGGAGGGGGACGAAGATAAGGCGTGCTCTTTCCCCAAGCCCAAAACCTTGTAGGGCAAAAGTGAAAAACATCCAACCAATCAAGAAAAAGAAAGGGTTTTTTTTCCTTCTTACCTGAGCGCAGTTCTCTTAGGGAAACCCCAACCTGGTCTTTCTCTCTTTCTCATAATTCTCTGGGCCTTTTAAAAAGTTATGTCTTTAAGACAGAGTTGCCTTTTGTGGTTTGGAAACGTCTCTTTCTCTCTCTCTTTTTAAGACGGGAGGGAGAACCTGGGAAGACACCCTCTATGTGCAAAGCCGCCCCCTCCCCGGCACTGAAGCCAGAGAACGGGCGCTGCCCCGTGCATTCTCCGCCCTGTGAAGCTGCAGAGTGAAGGGAACCAGATACCCGGGCAGGCAAGGGATATTTGGAGATATACGGAATATGTGCAGAAAGAGAAAAGGGGATAATTGGAGTGCTTAGAGAACCAGCAAACCGGAGCTGCGAAGCCTTTGCAGCCCCAGCGTCTGAACGGTGCCAAGGAAAGAAAAGAGGAGCCGGGCTGGGGGAAGGGGGGCGGTGGCTAACTGGGAAGGCGGCGAGGGGGATGGCGGGGCGCTGGTGGTTCGGACGGGATAAAGAGCGATTGTCAAGGGAGGAACAAAAGGCCCCGCCGGCGAGGAAGGCCAGGCGAGCCCCGTGGCGGAGCGCCCCTCCGCCCCGTCAGCTGAACTTGAACTTGGGGAAACTTTGGTGCTGAGAATCTTAAGGGGCACCTCGGGGCGGCCTGTCTGAGTCTGGGAAGAGAAGGGGGGTCCCTGTTTTTCTCAGGCCCTTGTTCCTGCACGGAATGCCAAATGAGGCTAGCCCGGGCTGCCCAAGAAAAGGGGGGCACTGCAACCTCTGTTTCCCCCAAGCAGAGTTGGTGGGGAGAAGGAGCCGCGCACACCCAAACACTGATGCAATTCCACCCCTTCGGGTTGGGGAGGCAGCGTCTTTTTCCCCCTTAAAGTACAGTTAACTGAGCCGGGGGCACAACCTTCAGCGCCCCTCCCTCCAACGGTATTGCAATTAAACCTCTTATTTATTCAAACCCATCCCCACCCCTTTCTTCCGAGATACAATGAAAGCTCACTTTTCTCATGCACGGCTCTAATTATTTATTCCCGTAGAATACGCCCCCCTGCTAAAAACTGGGGGTAGGAAAATAAAGGCTGAATAACTAGCTAAAGAAAATGAAAGGGAACCTTAGAGAAATGGCTGAGGCCGCTTTTTTCCCCCCTCCGGGACGGGGGAGAAAGGCATTTAGAAGCACGTGCAGAGCCAGGATTTGCTCGTCTCCCACTTCCTATATCCCCTCCCCACCCGGTTCAATTTTAATTTTCCACTGCAAAAGCGGTGGGCGTTATCCGCGCATTTGGAGGGAGGGAGTGCACTTATAATCCTTCTCCCAACCAGGTCCTTTGGATGAGGGCTGAGATTTGCCCTGAAGCCCACAATATTGTTTCCTGCACCATTGACTCCAAACCGCCCCCCTCCACCCCACAAGGAAAGGGAAATAAATTGATGTAGAATATAGTGAAAAGATGACATGAATGTTTTGCTCCCTGGCTTTTTACAGCTTTGGGGAAAGATCCTGATTCCATCCCCAAGAGAAGGAGGCAAATCTCTGAATTGGGTCTCAGTACAGATTTTGAAAACGTCTTAATGCATTTTACTTTGGAAAGGTATTGGTTTGAAATGCCGCTTTCAATTATTTGCTTCTCCTAACTTTGTTTTTCCAACTTTGCTCAGATAGGACCTCTGCATGTAGACGTGTTGGGAAAAGGTGGGCACAGTTCTTATTAGCTGGAAGCCAAGCAAAAAATGTCCAGAACCTCTGCTTCTTATGGTAAGATTGAGTCTGCCAATGATCTGAAGCTCCCAATTGCTTATGGTTTACTGAATGAGCCAGAATGGTCTGGCTTTCATACAAAAAGTCTTTGGATGCTGAAAACACTCATCTGAAGACTTGTTTCCTTCCAAAGAAGTGTGGTCCAAACTCAGCTGGACATCATAAGCTATGTAGGACCTTTTGGCACTAATGGTGTTTCCTAGCCTGGTAATGAAACATCCAGAAGAGACGCAAGCTCAGAAAACATCAAGAACCCAATAGGACTTCTGCTCGTACAGTTTTGAAGGACATTTTCTGCACCAGTTGATGCTTCTATCACCAACTGTTGCTTTGTTTCCAGCTGACAGCAGCTTCTCCCAACATGTCTCCATGAGAGGTCCTATCTGAACACATTCACTAGTTGTGTTCACACTGCAGAGTTAACTAAGATAGTTTTGGTTTTGCACATTATGCTGAACTATAAACTTACCAACACCCCTGCGTTTTACTATGTGGTAAGCCACCTAGCAAACTAAAATTACAACTTACCAAGATTAGAAAGCTGGACGCAGGCAGCGGCTAAGCATTTAACTCAGCCAGCTAAACCAGCTGTAGGAGCACAGCCACTTGGAAGGAAATCCTGCTGAACTCCTTTTCATACAGAATAACTCCTTTGCAAGTCTAAGAATCACACGGCTTTACCTCTGGAGCCCATGTTTTTAGGCTACACGGAATGGCAGACATTTTAGCCTAGCAGCCCTTGTGATTAGATTAGGGCTCAGGACTCAGAGAATTGGGAACATTCTGTAAAATATGTTTAAGTTAATCATGGGCAAGCCTACTGTGCCAGGAAGCACAAAACAGTTGGGGAATGCGCCGTCTTTTCAGATGTTGATGGCATTTAGACCTCTATCTTGCCATCCCTCCCCCCCCACCTTGTGAGCACATAACTAGGATGTGGTTAGGGTTAGACATTATTGCCTGGGGTGGAGACCCAAGTTCTATCTACCTTCCTTCCTTCCCTCCCTCCCTTCCGTCCTTCTTTCCCCCACCCCCCAAGAAACCGGTATATATCTAGCGGTACATTTATCTCCTTATATAACTCCGAAAAATATCCTTTCGGATTTCTTGGAGGGAGGAAGAGAAAGGAAGGCATAGGGAGACGTTTCTCTTCTCCGCTGTCCTCCCCACAGGCCCGCTGTAGCTGGCGTTGGGAAGCAGGCTGGGGAGCGATTCGGAGCGGATCCCCGAGCGCTCGGGACCCCTGCCCACATTCCTTCAGGGGAAGGGGGCGGAGGGGGGTAATGGAGGCCTTTCTCACCCTCCGCGGGGCCTGGCTGGATTCTCGGCACGTCCCTGTCTCTTCTACCGCTCCAGCTATTCAGCCTGTAATTGAACGTCAATGGCAGCTGGCGATGAGGTCAGTGGCGCCGGCGTTTCTCACACATTTTTCATGCAAATCCCTTCGACTCTAAACAAATTTGAATAAACCCCCATTGTGCAGGGCCTTCTATGGGCTTTGCGCTCCCTGCCCCCTCCGCCCGCCCCCAAATAAAGTTCCACGGGTCTCTCTCGCTCTCTCTTTCTCTCAACAAACTCCCCCAGCCAGGCATGGAGAGAGGAGGGAAGCAAGGTAGTGGTTTACTTCCCCCCCCCCGCGCCGCCCCCAGCCCCATCCCCATCCCACCCATAAAGGAAGGGGGAGAGAGAAATAAATTAGGGCCCGCGAAAGAAGAGAAACAGGCCAGTCTGGGGCAGGTCTACAACCGCACGAAAGGAAAAACGCTGGGAGGGAAGGCGGTTTGGACTATCAATACTAGGAAAAAGAGCTAAACGGTCCGAAGTGAGACAGTGAACTGCCCGGAATTGGGAAGAAAAGATTTTAGAGGGTGGGGGCAGGTGTTGTGAAAGGCACACAAAGACCTCAATCTTGCCCTCCCCCCAAGTTTACAGTGCCACGTTGATGGGTTTCTATCCAAAAGTCAGCTCCATTCAGTTTAATGTGATTGCCCCATTGGGCTTTTTTTTAAAAGTTATGTCATTCATTTGCAGACCAACAGAATAAAATATCTCTCCCCACCACAAACACTGGTCTGTTTGTTACCTTGCTTTGTGCCCTGCCTTTCCACCCTTTCAATACTTAAGGTGGCCAGAAATCTTTACACAGAAAGAGAGCAAGAGAGCTAAAATCATTATCAGTACATCCCCAAAGGCCCAGCTCAAGAGCTTCCAGAGAGACAATGAAGAAACAATATAATTGCAGATAGTTAAAATAATGTAACACAAATAATGCACTGCATTTGCTGCTGGACTCATTCTCACATAGCAGTGGAACATAGAAATTAAAACATAGAAATTAAATTATTGTGCTGAAATAAATCGGTGTGTGTGTGTGTCTAAAAGATACCAAATGAGAGGTCTGACAAATCTCCACTGGGTAGGTTTTCCAGCTAATCATATAAGCCCCCAAATCTGGCACAATAAGAGGAAGAAAAATGGAAACAGAATGATGCCAATCAAAGCTGTATTTATTCCAGCCATATTTTAAAATAACATCAGAATGAATGGCTGGGAAGGTGCATGTAGAGTTTTCTGCACATACTGAGCCAGTGTCCCAGCATCTCAGTGGAAATGACTCCTTCCTTGTCATTCTCTGTGAAATCCCAGGATATGTTGCATCTCGAGGAGCAACAGAATAGGAACCACTTTTTGAACACTGAGACTGCTGTAATTTATAACACTGTCTTCTCTACATAGGAAGGTATTTGAACTTACAGCCATGGAAAGCTTTATTATTTATTTATTAAATTTATATGGCAGCCCATCTCAAGTACATCATTCTGGTGAATAATAATTAAAAACAGAAGGAAAAAAATCGATGAAGTTATAAACAACATCAATAACATAAATAGAAACTGAGAAACCAATCCACAACAACACTAATCAAATCAAATCTTTATTACCATCATTGACCAGCATACAACAACTAATAACCAAGAAATGGACTCATCTACACCATAAAGGCCCCAGGCTTGACTGTAAAACCAGGGTTTTAAGGTAATAGGTTCTGTATTTTATATCTATCAACTCAATCCAACCTAGAGAAAAGAAATAATAGAACTTGTTCTAAGCTGAAGCAAGTGAAGCCATATTGGCTTTGTTTCACCTAGATCAGCCTGCCACCTCCCTCTGAATTCCTCCTTATCATGGCCCAGGAAGAGCTGAGCCAAGTGATAACCAACTATGACGCCAGGCTTCAGCCTTTTCTACAGCTGTTTTGAAATTCCTTGCTGGCTCTTCAGTTTGTTTCTAGCTTGCATTATTATTGTTATTGTTATTAACACTGTTATTAGCAATAGGGTTTTCACATGTGTGTTCTGGTTCTATCACCGTTTTAATTAAAAATACCAGATATAAATATTTTTCTTAAGAAGTAAAAATAAGATTTACAGAGGAAGGAAGGCAGACATTGCCACAGAGAGCAAGAGCTTTAGTGTGACTGTTATGATTTGGGATGAGAACTTCTTTAGTATAGTAGTTCCCTAATGATCATGATTTTTACCCTGGGAGGAAGCACAATTGTCTACATATTGCCCAGTTTTAGACAATGTATAAACCATGTTTATTGATCAAGGCATTTGAGAAGGCTGGCTTTGAGGTCTGACTATTTTGTGAGTCAAGGCTTGCTGCATTACAGATCATAGTAATTAATGAGATACCTTTCTTGTATTTTGCTTGCATGATCTATATTTCTTAATGCAAAGGATTTTTTCCCCCTGAACTACCAGGAACTAGTTTGAAAGGATGAGGTTCATGATGATTATGTTATTACTGTATTACCCAATATAATCACTAGCAGATATATTCAACACATTCAGAGAACACCAGATTAGGAATGGCTGTTCCATGTGATTGTAACTGGTCTTTTTTACTCTGGCAGAAATGCCACTGCTGCTTCTTAGTATCCAAAGAAGAGAAGGCAAAAGAAAATTATATACAGATAATAATGACATTGAGACCCGTGGTGCAGGATAGATCCAAAGGCAGCTTTAGTAATGAATGAGGTATTGGGGGGGAAGTTGGAAGGATGTTTACTTTGCCTTTAACCTGAGAAGGTTAAAGCTATCTTGTTTAAGGATATCTGGGTGATTAAAACAGAATATATACAGTATATTTTTTTTAAAGTGGGGGTGACCAAATATTGATAATGGTTGTAGAAGACAAATGCCACCTAGGGACCTGGAGCATGCCTATCATATCCAGTCTGGTAGGATGGACAGATACACTCAGGGAGAGGTGGTCCCACAAATGACCTAGTCCTGTGCCATGTAGGGCTTTAAAGGTGATAACCAGCATCTTTAATTGCACCCGGAAGGAAACTGGGAGCCAGTGCAGCTTGGGCAACAGAGGTATAATATGGGTAAACCTAAAAACACCCAATACTGAGCTCACCACTGCATTCTAAACCAGCTGTAGCTTCCAAGTAGTCTTCAAGGGCAGCCCAATGTACAGCGCATTGCAATTATCCAAAGGGGAAGAAACTAAGGTGTGAGTGTCCATGAACAAAGCCTCCTGGTCCAGGAAAGGGTGCAATTAATGCACAAGACAAATCTGTGCAAAGGGCCCCCTAGCCACAGGTGCCACTTGCTCATCAAGCAGCAGCCGTGAGTCCAGGAGGATCCCAAATTGCACATCAGCTCAGTTTGGGGAAGTTCAACCCCATCCAGAGTCAAAGATGACAAATCACCAGACACTAGGAGGGTGGGGGTGGGGGACCCAAAGCTACTCCATCTTGCCAGGATATAACTGCTATCATATTATTATTTTTAACTAATATAATTTTGGGGACAGTCTTGTTAACTGATTGAAGAAAGAAAAGAGAGAGATCAACAACAGAGATTCTGTGGTATTTTAAGGATTAACCCCTGTGTGATTATGTTGGTTCTCGTGCATCTGATGAAGTGGACTCTAATTTATTGTGGCATGTGGCGTAATAAATGTATTAATCTCCATCAGAATATGATGAGGTACTTTTCCTCAAGTAATTCTTTCAGCACTGGATTAAAGGACAGCTCCAGAGCCAATTTAGTCTTAACTTGGGTTAAGCTAAGGATAGTGGACATGTCTGTTTGGTTTCCTTGGCAACACTATGGAAGTGGTTTTGTCATTGCCATCTTCTGGAAAGTCTTTTCAGCCTCCTAGTCCAGTTTACATCTCTGGGACTCCTTAGAGGTATCTCATACAAGCAGTATCTTGGCCCAACACTGCTTAGATTCCAAGCCCAGAAAAGATAATGAGCAGTGAGAAATTGGTTCCTGCTTCCAGCTTCAGAATTTAGATCTCTCACTTAGAAAACAACAGACTTTTGTTTAGATTTTGACATTTCAGATTACAGGTCAAGTGAATGAATATTCCTTCATTAAAAAAAAACCTGATACATAATTATATTAAAAATCCCTGCACCTGGAAGATAAAGCATCCTTTGAGTGAAGCTCAGCTCCTGGTGATTTCATGGCCACTTCCATTTGGTTTCCTTGGCAACAATATGGAAGTTGGTTCTTCTGCCTACTTACAGGATTCCCCCCCATCCCTTCCCAATCTAATTTACAGCTTGGGAATTCCCGTTGGTCTCCCATCCATGTACTAACAAGGCCCAGCCTTGCTTAGCTTTTTAACTTCAGCCAAGATCTGCTAAGCCCTGCCTAGAACACTAGCATTTTAAAGGGGAAAAAATAGGCTGGAGTCTGTTGTGCTGTCTTTTGTTCATTTTAATTGGTAGGCAATAATTTTCACGGGGCAGATTCAGTTTGGTCAGAACACTGGTAAAGTCATGACACCATTGTTTCTGAGGGAAAAAATAATCCCTAAAATAGGTGGAAATTTGTCCATTGAACTGAGAGCCCTACCAGAAGTCCTTTTCCCAAGCACATTGTTGAATTCTATTCAATCTATAGTCAGAAGAAGCATGCTATTTGGGTGGCTGCATGTTTGTGAAACTTTATTTTCAGAAAATTATATGTGCCCTATATTTTCTGACTTTTCTGTTGTTTTAAAATATGATGCTCTATGACATTTCACTTTAGATGGTGGCTTAGTCCCCCTCCAAAGTCCAACCATACCTCACTGTGGTGGAGGGGTGAACAGCATAAGTTATACTTATGCTGGCCAACATGGCTCTGGCCTGGATAAAGACCTGGCAACCTACTACAGTACTTTCTGCCAAAAAAAATTATGGATCAGCTCAAAAATGCAACAGACATGGTACCAAGCAGTGAGACCCCCAGGCTGGGAGGTATCAATAAAGCTACTGGGGAAGAGCAAAGAGATGATCTTAGTAGCCAGAGCAGTTATGACACAGTTGGGGTAAAGCCAAATGGACCCCCAAAAGGACCCTTAACAGCTGAGATGGCCCCTTGCAAAAAGAGAACTCTATGCTGCACAAAAGTTTTTAAAATTGGGACATGGAATGTTAATGTATTACATCTAGGAAAGCTGAGTATCATTAAAGAGGAAATGAATCGGCTTAATATTGATATTCTAGGCATCAGCAAAGTTCATTGGACAGGAAGTGGCTTTTTTCAAGTCTGATGACCATATTGTATACTTCTCTGGCAATGATACCATCAGAAGAAGAGGAGTGGGTTTCATACTACACAAAAGAGTTGGCAGGACCATATAAAGTTACCAAACAGTTAGCGATAAGATTTTGGCAATACCTATCAATGGTAAACCCCACAACTTTAGCATTCTGCAAATCTATGCACCCACTGTGGCTTCAGCAGAAGAGGGAATTGAAGAATTCTATGCTGATGTTGAAGAAACCCTAGAACAAACACTAAAGAAAGATGTTGTCTATATCATTGGTGACTTCAGTGTGAAAGTGGGAGCAATGGAAGAATCAGAAATTGTAGGTAAGTTTGACCTTGGTGAACGAAATGATTCAGGAGAACGTCTGATTCAGCTATGCCAAGAACAGGAGTTAAGAGTAATGAACACGTGGTTCAGGCAGCCCAAATGACAATTATACACTTGGATCTCACCAAGTGGAGAATATTGTAATCAACTAGACTACATTTTATGCCAACAGAAGTGGAAAAGTTCCATCCTTGCTGTGAAAACATTCCCTGGTGCAGATTGTGGATCAGCCCATGGACTGCTAGTGACCAAGGTGAAGATAAGGTTCTGCAGGGTCAAATGACCACCTAGAACTCAAAAATTCAATGTCGAGAGGATTTCTCCTGCATATGCAGTTGAAGTTAGGAACAGATTAGAACTGATTAACACCACAGAAAGACAACCAGATGAACTCTGGGAGGAAATAAAAGCAACTGTCAATGAAGTAGCACATCAACACATTGCTTGCAAGAAATCAGTGAAATTGGCAAAGTGGGTATCAGAAGCAACATTAGAAATTGCAGTGAAAAGAAGAAAGGCAAAAGCTACAGGTGATAGGGAAGAAGTACGAAGATTAAATGCAAAGTTTCAGAGAGAAGCAAGGATAGACAAAGAAGAATTTTGGGCTGAGCAGTGCAGGAAACTGGAGGAAGCAGCCCAGAAAGGACATACAAGAGAGTGTTTTGCTTGTGTGAAGAAGGTCAGAGTTGCTTTTATGGCAAGAAAGGCAACAGTCAGTGGACATGATGGACAGGAATTACATGACCCACAAGCAATCAGAGAAAGGTGGTGGTA
Organism: Candoia aspera; assembly: GCF_035149785.1. Taxonomy (NCBI): domain Eukaryota; kingdom Metazoa; phylum Chordata; class Lepidosauria; order Squamata; family Candoiidae; genus Candoia; species Candoia aspera. Next base: position 12,800,257 of record NC_086165.1, read on the forward strand.
ATATACAGAGCAACTTTACACAAATGAAAATCAAAGCCAAGGCACAGGAGAAGAAGACCTGCCAGAGCTGGAACTTGATATCCTGGAGGAGGAAGTAGAATGGGCACTCAGTCAGATGTCAAACCACAAAGCCCCTGGAGTTGATGGAACACCAGCAGAGCTACTGAGACCACTGCCAACAAAAGCACTGATAGCATTATGTCAAAGCCTATGGAAGACTGGTCAATGGCCAAAAGATTGGAAAAGTTCGGTATTTATTCCAATACTGAAGAAAGGTGACATGAAAGTCTGTTCAAACTATCGCACCATTGCCTTAATACCACATGTGAGTAAAGTTCTCTTGAAGATCATCCAACAACGTATGAACTCAACCATCAAAAGAGAGTTACCAGATGTACAAGCTGGATTCTGAAAAGGAAGAGGAACATGTGATCACATTGCCAACCTTCGATGGATGATGGAAAAGGCAAGGGAATTCCAAAAAGTCCTCTACATGTGCTTCATTGACTATGCAAAAGCTTTTGACTGTGCTGATCATGACAAGCTCTGGAGCTGCTTGGAAGAAATGGGAATATCATCACACCTCATCCAACGGATACAATCTCTGTACTCTGATCAAGAAGCGACTGTAAGGACAGCATATGGAGACACAGAATGGTTCAAAATTGGAAAAGGCACTCATCAGGGTTGTATTCTATCACCATTATTCAACATGTACACAGAAGTGGTTATGAGAAAGGCACATCTGGAAGAATCTAATATTGGGGTAAAAATTGGTGGTAGGAACATCAACAACCTTTGTTATGCAGATGATACAATGCTGCTGGCGGAAAGTAACGAAGATCTAGAACGGCTAATCCTAATAGTCAAAGATGAAAGTGAAAAACTTGGATTGCACCCTAACACCAAGAAAACAAAGATAATGACAATGGCAGAGAACGTGCAAGGCAGTGTTAAGATCTACAATGAGGTAATTGAAGCAGTAAAGGAGTTTAACTTCCTTGGCTCTAAAAGCAATCAAAAGGGTGACTATAGCGCTTGGAAGAACAGCAATGACCAGTATAAATAACATCTGGAAGAATAAAGATATCAGCCTCCCAACCAATACGATCATATTTCCAATAGCTACAGTACGTATGGTTGTGAAACTTGGACTTTGAGGAAGGCAGATAGGAGAAAGAGAGATGCATTCAAATTGTGGTGCTGGAGACGACTACTATGCATCTCATGGACAGTGAAGATTACCAACAAGGAAGTCCTAGACAGAGTCAAACCAAAAATATTCCTGGAAGCCAAGATCACCAAACAAAAACTGTCATACTTTGGTCATGTTATGAGAGCCAACTCACTCGAAAAGACAATTATGCTGGGACTGGTCAGTGGTAAAAGAAGAAGGGGCCACCCTAGGACTCGCAGGCTTGACACCATCAGAAGGGACACTGGAATGACTTTGATGGAACTAAAGGAAGCTGTAAGGCATGGAGAGCATTGATCCACAAAGTGACCAAGAGTCAGACATGACTGGATAGACCAGGGTGGCTTAGTCAGTTTTGATGGTTCTTTATATCACTTTGCCTCAGCCTGGTATTTCTCCAGATATGTTAGATTCCAGTTTCCTTAATTCATACATTGCCTTCCAATATATCTGGAAGGTACTAAGTTGGAAAAATATTCTTGTTTGTTTGCATTAATAGGATCATAGGAGGACATCAAAATTGGCAAGATGGTGGATGTAGCATTGTGATTCAAACCCCACCTCTTTTGTATGTGCACTGACATTGCATGCACATTAAAAAGGGATTGGATTTGCATTGTGATGTCTGCCATCTTGCCAATGTTCACCCTCTTGCAGATGCCTGTGAATGGGATGAAAGTGCCTTAGGAGGATATTAAGATGGCATATAAATCTCTGAAATGTATACATTGATTGGCCTATTTAAATCAGACCACAGCTCTTGGGAATAGAGGTGGCAAGTTAAAGCTCACTTCTTTCAGCAGGTTTTTATTTGCTATATCTGTCTCTATAGCTTTATCTCTGTTTGAATGGTCTGCATGAGGTACAGTTAGACTTATGTGTTGTTGTAGTTTATTTCACACAAAGATCATCCTCACTCCAGCTGGTGCTGGAAAAAGGCTGAGACATTTTTATAAAATCAAAAAATGGGGAGGGAGAGAGAGAACACCCTATAAATATTTGCTCAAGTCTATTACAGCTGAGTTTCTGAAGCTCCCCAGCTGACCTAGAAAAATAGAAAAGAGTGACTTGACCAAACCTAATCTTGCAGTACTCCAGAGGTGCTGCAAAAGGACTCTGTGTGCTTCAGAATGCCCTAAAGTTATTGAATAACACAAATTGGGGAGATGCTGTAGATTCAGTGATGGATGCTAAGAACTGATAAGCAATATGTGACTGACAGCTGCCGTGACCACAGTTAGGCTGATATAATTTATGATCAGCCATCTTTGTCTGCTCTCTGATAGACAGATGTATTATACAGCAGATCTCTGTCTATCTTGCCATAAAATCTGTCATTTTTATCTTGCTGGGATGGGTAAGGGGGAAACACCTTCCCCTTCTTTTCATCAATCCCCCCTTTGAGCAGATGGCAATCAAACCTCATTGTTTCTGTTTAATGTGCTCTTGGGTGGGAGGCGGAGGAGGGGACAGAACCACTGTCTAAGGCTGGGTGGGCAATGAATAATCATTCCATGCAGATTTCCTAGCCTTGTACCTTTGCACAGTTGAAATTAGCATGAGGTTCCCACCATCTCGCCCAGCCACCATCCCTATCTTTCAACACTTGCCTTGAACTTGGCTATGGGGGAATCCTTGGGCACGTATTTTCAAGAGAACAATATGAGCTTTCTTTAGTCCCTCCATTGTCTTTGTTCATCTGTAGATTTCTGGATGTGAAAGACCCCTTCATCCCTATATCCCGCCTCCATTATATGGTGGGTGAGAGGAGAAATCTTAACCACATAAGTGCTCTATTCTCTTCTGAAGTCAAAAGCTGTGGGACCACAACCATAGATTTATGGTCCTGGATCTCCATCTAATTTTACTCCAAGGAGGACCTGCAATGGGCTGCATCAGTTATGGCTAACCTAAGATATCAGTGGTTCAGCTCCAAGTACAACTAGACAAAGACCCAACCTCGTGTTTTTTTTTTAACCTTCCCATTTCACTTTTTGATGAATGACGTGTGAATTCCTCACTGTAGTTAAGTGGAATTGAGCAGAGAAAATGCATATAAACACAGGGTTTCTCTCTATTGGTTGTATTTTTCCCCACATTTCTTCCAGGAGTTTATGGCAGTATACAGAGGCAATATACAGTAGTTAACCATAAACTGACTAAATAACCTAGGTTCAACTGTTTTCAAAAAGTTTAAAATTTCCAAGCTTAGCATGCTGTGTGAATGCATTCATTAGGTTTGCAATTGCCCTGGAATGTTGTTTGAACACAGGCAGAGAATTCCCTCTCCCATTATATTCTCCCAGCAGCTGGGGGACTGATTGGGCTGAGAAAAAGTGATGGTCCTAACCATCTTGCAAGACACGCAAGACACTGCAAGCTTCATGGCTGAGTAGCACTCAAACCTGAATTTCCCAGGTCCTTATCTTAGGTCTTATAACCATGCAAGCACACTGATTCTCTTTCCTATATCTCACCAGCATTCATTTTACCTCTCAACCAGCACTGTATGCATAATATTACTTGATGATATGGTAGCGAGCATGACAGAATACAATGAACAAATGGATATTTCCTATACTTACTAGTCCCATAATGCCCCTTTCCTAGTCAGTGTCTGAAAACCCTCCTCCAGCCTCACTTGCATATTGACCAGACAATGTACACAGCTTCTTCTATTCATGCTGCTAATATGTGCAGATTCCCCATCCCGTGTGGTGAATGCAGACAATGGGTCAGTATTTATGCACATTCACCATTCAACTCACATTAACCTGCCAATGTATACAGGCTGACATCACAGAGAGACAGCTAGACATTATGGTCCACAAACACAGTTGCCAGATTGTCAGCAGTCACAATATACCGGTCTCAGGAAATAGCCTGTTTCTGCATGTCCAGTATAAACTGAATGCATTTCTCCCACATGCATAGAATAGAGGAAGTAGAACTGATCTAATTGCTCACTCAGCTTGAAGCTACAGGAATCTCTCAGCCCAACACTGAATGCTTCCATAACCTGGTGCAAATGTAAAACAGTCTAGAGTTTTTTTGCATTTCTCCTACAATTTAGGAGAGAAGCAAGTCTGAAGGCCAGCATGCAATTTTGTCATTCTAGGCTCTTCATTTCATAGTTAAATGCCCATCACCACCTCAAGTGGTAACATCTTATTTAAAAGTGGAATAAAGCCAGCATTGCTCTCTTCGGCTGACCACTTGCTCATTTTGCTGAATAGGATCTGGACCTGCTCTGGTGGCACATTCCCTTGGTGGGAACCAAAAATGTAGCCAAAGAAACAGAAACAAAACCCAAATGCTCTTATCTTCCTCTGTCTCGTTGACCAATCACAGACTAAAATGAACAGCAAAGGTTGCAAAAAGAGGAAAAGGATTTATTATTAAAATAATGCCATCATCATCATCATCATCCTCATCCTCATCCTCATCCTCATCCAAACGAATATATTTCTTAGTACCCATTTTAAAATCATGAAGACAGTTTTGATTCCTTACAACAAATATTAGTTGATTCCAATGGAGTTACTTTGTATATGTTGCTTCCTTAAAATGTTTGATTTGGTCTTACAGTATCTGGAAGCTTGGATGGGTGGCAGGGCAAAGTGCTATAGATTATAGAGGAATGCAAGATAGAGTTGACTTTAACATTAAGAATTGTATGGGTTTTCTTGGTTTCCTATTTCCACTCCCACCCTTTTATAGACTGCCTTTTTAATTAATAAGCCCAAGGAAAGAGACTTTGGTTTTATTGATTGGTAAGTTCTTTTAGCAACTTTTCAAACTGAAGAATAAAGTATCAGTGCTTCTGATCAATAGAATAGTCTACTTTCTCATTCCAGATGGAGGTACCCAAAGAAGCAAATGACAGCGAGAAAATGATATAAAATCTAACAGTAATTTTTATTTTAAAACAAATACACAACAAAGAGAGCAATGAAGCCATAATCTACAGGGAACCAAGTTAAAGTAGCAATCCAGGAATCCCAAAACCTTGCTCAAAGCAAAGGCTTTCAAATCCTGTGTGTACTTACACTAGATATACATCAGATTCCGTGGGGATTTCTCCCTGATAAGTGGATATAATATTGCAGCTTAGAATTCCTGGAGCAGTTTAGAATGCTAGACATGCTTCACATCCATTCATTTGGACATAAGCCTTGGAACAAACCTGCAGATCCTCCAGATAGTAACAGCCTTTATATGTGTTTCTTTTCTACGAAACATCATCTATTTTTCATTGACACCATAATCATATGAAAGCTGTGTACAACGCAGATCTTGATACCACTGCTATCCTAAATTACATTATTTTAGAACATTATAAGGGCAACATGCTGGATCCACAGTATAACAAAAACAACAGCAAGGCAGAGCTTTATTCTTCCCTAAACACTGGCCATGCTACCTGAGCTGTTAATAGCTGGAGTCCAACAGTGCATGGAGTGAAACATCCCACCCATAGAACAGATAGTTCAGCATCATGTAGGAGTTTTGCTGGATCGGTGCACAACCATACCTTATTTCCATGGTGAAGCACACAACCAGGACATAACTGCAACAACATTGTCCCACTTGTGGTTCCCAATGAACATTATTTAGGGACAGTTTGCCTCTCATTCTGCAGAGGTCATATAGTTGTCATGGCCAAAATGATCATATGTTTTCCCAGACTACAGCCTGTGGCATCATAATTATGGCAATCTTTAAGGTGCCATAAGGTGTTAGGTTTCTCTCTTCTGGGGATGGCCATAAACAAAAATGGCCATAGAAATTAAGCCCATACAAATAGTCAGGAGATTTGAATAGTCAAATTGAATGTGATGCTCCAAATGGATCCAGATGAGTCAGACACTATTGCACGTGTGCAGAAATGGTTTTTCCACATTGAATTAACCCCATTTGAGGATTCAGTTTGAGTGTTCAAGTTGGATTAATTTCTTGAATTGACAATTTGTATTGGATTTAACCTGACTTGCGCAGACCTTATGGAAATCATGATGATCAAATAGTTTGTGATTATTATTCTCCATGATATTTGCTAATCCCCCATTAAAACTCATCAAAATTGACAGCTGTTGCCAGCCGTTGCAAGGCAAAATTCCATTCATAATTCCATTAGAGATAATGTGGACTCTAACAGAATAAGGAGTAACCCTTACAATTCAAAATTATTAAAAGACAACTCACAGGAAAAAAAAAAAGTAAATTCCATTAAATATACTTGGCTGGGAACACCCAACACCCTAAAGCAAACGAAACATATTGCTTGCTCCAATGTATGAACCCAGCCAAAGTGGCTTACTTTTGAATAATCATATAGAATTATCAATGTCTGCCATACAGGCTTAAAATGCATGCCCAATTATATAGACTTTTTAAAATTAAAAATGTGAAGCAGCAATATATTGTTTCTGAAGTCATTAGTAGCTTATTGACAATATCGGGGCTGTAAGGCACAATACATTAAGAGTTCGTAGTAGCTTCACTCCAGCTCAAACAATACTAAAAGTATCAATTTTCTGCTTGGTAATCTAATTCCTGAGCAATGTTGTTTTGAAAGAATGCATGGGTGACAGATCATTGTCAATTATAATTTTCAAAAGCTACTTCTCAACAACTAGGATCTGTTCCACACTGCGACTTGCCCCTTGGCATATGAGTCCTTGCTGGATACAGACTACAGTGACTGGTCTCACACAGTCTCGCAAAATAACCACAGAACAGTTTAACACAATATGTAAAGAACCACAACCTATGATAATTTCAAGAACAATTAACAAGAGTTCTCATCTCTTCCTCCTCCTCCTCCTCCTCCTCCTCCTCTGGCTTCTCCACATCTAGCTGTAGACAGAGTTCTAGGGAAACTTGCAGTTTTCATGATGATCCAAAAGAAGAGAGATGGACAGACATGGAAAAAGATGAAGAATGAACGATCTTCTTTACTCAGCCAGAGATGGGTTTCTCCGGCCAGTCCCAACGTCTAGCAGGCAAAACAGAAAATGCATGGCCCACTGTCTCAAAACACTTTCTGCATAGGCCATCTTGAAGACAGATTAGTTAAAATCAACCACAGGTCCACGTGGGGGGGAAAAAGGGAATGTGCTTTCATCCATAGCAAGTTGGGCTGAGACATCATAATTTCCAAGTTCTTGGACTTCCCCATCATGCAAATCTATAACAAAAATAAAACAAAAGACAGTCATTATTCACATGATTGAATTAGATGTTTCTGAAATTTCACAGCAGTATAAAAAATTGGATACACACAACATGTAAATTCAACGGCCAGATTAAGAAAATACAATTTCTGGGTTTGTATAACATGTTATACACAAGCAATAAACAATGCTATGGCACAATGGAATGTGGAGTGGTTCTCACAAGTGAACCACAAACTAAAATGGTAGCAGTAAAATCTCCTTTAGTCTAACCTAACTCATCATTAGTTCCTGAACATGGTCCTGTCATTTCCTTTGGCAACAATATGGAAATGGCTTGACACAGTCTTCTTTTAAGATATTTTTCAACTTCCCATGCTAACGTGCTTAAATCATGATACTGAGCTACCCGACTTTACTTTAGTCTAGCATCCCTATTGCTCAAACCCAGCTAGGCAGAACCCGCCCCCCCTCTACCAAATAATCTCCCTGAGGTGGGATAGATGGAACTAGGATTTATATGACATTTCCATTTTTAAAAAGTAGGGAAAATAATTGAAGTTAATTGTCTGTTGCCTCTCATCTACAGCCTCACAGAGGACCGGGGTTGTTATTAGCATTGTTATTCCATAGCAACTGCACACTCAGCTCAAGCTTACAATGCTTTGGAAAGGAAATGTATCAATGTGGATGTAGTGAGTTCTGATCGAAAGGTGCTTCCCCTGACAACTCCCTCCAATAATAAAGTAAAATGTCAGGTTTTTTTCTGCTTAATCGGATTCTTTTCCCTTTGCCCATTTTCTATTCATGGTCTCTAGTAGGAGGGACTGTTTCCCTCCTCCTTTGCCTCACCCCATCAACCGTTTCATTGACACACAGGGAGAAAACTTTCTGGACAATTTAATCTCGCCAGGGCGTTACTTAGCAAAACCCTCTTTCACACCGACAATTTTTTCCACTTTTCCTCTGCTTTCTCTCCCTATCACTGCTCCCATTATTTTCTCCCCAGCCTCAGTTTAATTTTGCTGGCCCCTGATATCTTTCTTCCTCGTTCCTCTGCAACTCCCCTCCTTTTTTTTTTTAATGTGGAGACACATGCTATTTATGCAAATCAGGGCTTTTTCATCCCCTTTTTTGTTGCTCCAGACTTCCAACTCCAATGTGTGCAAAAGCTGCATTCTCTCTCCTCTAACTCAGCACAATTATATCTCCTTTGCTCCTGGGGCCTAGGATGGGGGGAAATGAAATCATTCATAGATGGATGGATGGTTGGATGGATGGATGGGTATTATAATAATGCCTTAAACCAGCAGGACATGGTGTTTGTCTTACAATAAATATAAAGCACCCCAAATCCTAAGAAAAACTATGAAATATTGTATTCTAAAGGAAAACAAGGGGTCTGGAATAGTTATGACCAGGAGCTGTATATGTGTCCACACAGGGAGGCAAGATTTTTATTACTGTAACTGTTTCGCTGGTCCAGAGTTAAGGCAGCTGTAAAGCACTCGTTTACATTTCTTCTCAGGAGCAAGTTTCTTTCCCTGCTTCAAGAACCCTCAGAGACGGAGGAGGGAAAGGCAGCTGACATTTTCCTATCTTAAATTACAATTTCCCACAAATATCCAAACAATAAGGAAATCAACAATCTGAAGTTAAATGAGCCCCTAATCTCTTTCCAGCAGAGATGCTTTTGGAAACAAGGGTTGGAGAAAGGAGGGTTCAAATGAGAGCCTGCAAATGCAGAAAGGGGAAGCATGAAGAATAACGTCAAGTTGCAGCTAGAGGCAGGAGACAAGCAGTCTGTCTGGGCCTCCTTGTCTGAATAGCCTTCACTTGGGTCATTGTTCATCTACTCTCCCACTTCACCGGTTATGCATGGGGTGGGGTGCGGGGTTGCAAAGAAGAGGGAGTGGTTTCAGCAGAGGCACCCAGGAATGTGTCCAAAGGAGGATTACTGCACACAACCTAGGAAGGAGAAGAGGAGAGGCAGAGTAGGAATGTCAAGGACTCTGACTAATGAATAACAAGTTTGCCCTTGAACCTCAAAGGCCTGGACTATTCCCAGGCTCCAGACAAGAAGTGAGACAAGCCTACACCCAGCTGTACAGATCCTAGGCCTATGGTTTATCTGAGACACATTGACAGGGCAGGCTGTTCCCTTGCAAGTCTCCATTTCACTTCCCAGCTCCCTAGCAACCACTCAGCCCAGCTGCTTTGCAAAAAGGAATGGAGAAAGGAGGAAGACGGTGGCAGCTGAGGCTTGGAGCTCATGGCAAGATCCAAAGGAGAGCATTGGCCCCATATGGGCCAAGCCCTTGTACCCTGGACAAACTACCAGTAGCTAGGTGTGCAACATCTGCTAAGCTGCATGCCAGCAGGAGCTGGGCCACTTTGGGCAGAAATGGAGAGAGCAAAGAGAGGACGGGACTTCGTTCATAGGAAGGAGAAAACATAGCAGCCAGTTTTAGATGGTGTAATTCCTGAGCAGCCATTTGGAGGAAAGGTAAAAAGGGCATGAGATGGTTGAGAAGTAGGTAGTGGAAATCCTGCAGGGAGCAGAAAACTTAAAACAGTTGAATGCAAGGGAAGGTTAATAGAAGCATTGGATCAGAGCCAGATATAAAGCTTTTTCACACCTACAGAAGCACCATGTGACAATTACACCGGCAGATGCAGATTGCATCACACAGGCCCAAACACAACCCAACAGGACTTTTGAATTCTCTTTAACACAATGCTTTCCCACAGTCCATTCACACGTTCTGCGGCCAGGCATTAAATGCTATTGTTCAGGCATGTTATGATTAGATGTTTTAACGGGTGATAGGGCTAACAAGCTGCTGGCCAGACCTGGTTGCTCAATTAAGCTTCCATTTTCAGTGGCTGGTTCCCTCTGAATGGGGACAAAACCCAAAGAATGCATTCTACAGCAATGGGAGCTTGTTAGAGGCATCTGAATAGCCACTATTGGAACAGTGCCGGACAAGAGACAAGCTTTGGTTTCATCGAGCTAAGCCATTCTTCGTTTCTCCCATAATCCTACTAAACTTGGCTTCCTCACTGAACATCTTGTGTAATGAATGAGATTACTTGATTATGGTTGGAAGGAGAATGTTGAGCTCCAGGAGGGAAGACACGTACAATTCCCCAGCCCCCAATCCCTTTATTGTGCAATTCAGTTGCTTTTAAAACCCCAGGCTCATTTTCAGATGGCTGTTTTTGTTTTGTTTTCAACTTGCATTTCCACCCTCCCCGTCTTTATTTTATACCATTGTCAATTTTATGCAAGCACCTTTGCTTGCTTGTGTAGGGCAGGGGAGGCCCACATTCATAAACAATGAAGGCTGCTGGCAGGCTGGGCTAGGATCTTCTTGAGAATCCTTTTGGAGAGGAAGGGCTGTTCAGCCACAAAGGGTGTGTTTGTGGCACTGCCAGAAAGTAGTGGGGAGGAGGGGCCCAACCCACTGAGTCCATTCTGATCCATTTGCCCGATCATTTGGAATCATTGCATGCCTGCTTTTTGAGGCATGGAAGGGCAAGTCTCCCCACCAGGGCATTCACCTGATGCAAATCCACTGGCCAGATTCCAGTTTGGAAGATTAGAGGATGAAGCTCAAATTGGCAGCATGTGCTTTGAATTAAAGAAAGCAACTTCTTTTCCCCTGTTGCTTTTGGCTGATTAGTACAGAACAACTGCTTTCTCTTGGCAAGGCTGCCTGGTTTTGAACAATAGAAAAACACACACCTTAAGTTTCTTTGTATTTGCAGATACAACACCCTGTGACTTATGGTGGCTCCTCTGTTTTTTTTTTTTTATTGATTTTCCCAATCATGAGCGCAACAGCAGAGATAGATAGAGAGATGCTATTGTGCCATAAACAACTATGGTTTTAAAATACATGGAGATGCTGTGCTACAAATCTCTCTCTTTTACCACTTTCCTGCAATTTCCATTTTACATGCATCTTATGAGTGAAGCTATTACACTGTGCATTTCCCCACTGCCTTACTAAAAGATGGAAATGCACTGTGCAGTGACATCACCCCTCGTGTGCTGCATGACACTAGACCTGAGTGAGAAGTAATAGTAAGGGTCTGGGTTTGGTGACATCACCCCTCGTGTGCTGCATGACACTAGACCTGAGTGAGAAGTGATAGTAAGGGTCTGGGTTTGGTGACATCACCCCTCGTGTGCTGCATGACACTAGACCTGAGTGAGAAGTGATAGTAAGGGTCTGGGTTTGGTGACATCACCCCTCGTGTGCTGCATGACACTAGACCTGAGTGAGAAGTAATAGTAAGGGTCTGGGTTTGGTGACATCACCCCTCGTGTGCTGCATGACACTAGACCTGAGTGAGAAGTGATAGTAAGGGTCTGGGTTTGGTGACATCACCCCTCGTGTGCTGCATGACACTAGACCTGAGTGAGAAGTAATAGTAAGGGTCTGGGTTTGGCGGAGACTTGGAGCCAAGCACTGATGCAAAATGTTCATATTACATATAAGCAAGGCTAGAATTTTCTATTTTTTCTCTTTTTGTAGGTGGAGAAAGAGCTGGCTTTCTCCCCCTTTATTTTTATAATCAATGTGATTATTTTTAAAATCACATTGGGTTTATTTTAGGGAAAGGTACTTAATTTACAAGTGTTTTGCAGCTCAGGATGGTTGGAAAACTCACTACTGATTTTTTAGAGTCCTGGGGTGGGAGGCAGGTTTACAAAAAATGGGTTTGAAGACTTCATGTATGAGATGTTACCTGGGAAAGTAGGATGTGTGTGTGTATCAGCAATAATAGCTCATCATCTTTGACCAAATTAGGTAGGGAAAACCTACGAAGCATGACTTCTGGAATTCTTTCCAACTCTTTAATGCCCCCACCATTTTGAGTCACATGACCAGGAAGGAGGCAGACTTACGAATGGAGTGCTCAGCGACATTCTAAGGTGCTGCCCAACAGCTTCTCCCATAGTGATGTGTTGGGGGGCTTTTCTAGATTTTTTTTTCTTGGCAGCCCCAGCTGGATCCACCCCATTTTCAAACTCAATTTTTCTTTCATTCCCTTCTTCTTCCCCCTCTGAATTTGACCCTGTTCTGTTGAGTTTTCAGAGTTATCCTGATGACCAACAGAGAGAAAAGTCCTTACCCCCTTTAGATAATTTTCTTCCAACAGTCCATAAGATTGGAAACAACAACAACAATCATTCTTAAAATGCCATTTACAAAACCAGAATTCATTTGGAAGCGCATTCCCTTTGGTATGCATCACTATTGCCCAGCTTCCAAAGAACTAAGAATTCAACTCTCATCAATTCATGCCAGCATAGGCTTTGTCCCCATAAGCCTATTTCTTTTCTTTCCCCATAAGGAAGCTCTTTCTAGTCCTCCAGGGACGTTCGTTGGCTTTTCTGGCGCATCTTATTTTTCACAACAGCCTTATAGAGAAGGCTAGTCTTTAAGTGCTGAGATAGCATTGAGGGATTGTGAACCTGTTAAGAACCTAAGAACATCTTTCTGGAGCTAGAGGAAAGAAAGTTGGTCTGCAGTTTTGATGCCATTTTGACTTCGTTGGAAAGAAGGATGGAATCGGGAAGAAACAGGGTCCCCAAGTTTTGTGGACAGTTGGCACATTTGGAAAGTTGAAGGCTTGTTGCAGAGGCTCCCCCCAAAGGGCTGTCATGGAGAGTGTGACCAATCACAAACCACACATTTACTAGGAGACACAAGGAGGACATACCTTTCTGTCTTTTTGTCCTACTACAAAGTCTACGTCCATCTCTTTAGCATACCTTTATATTTTTCTTCTGACAATGTTGGGAATATCTTGCAAAAGAACCACTGAGCTGCCACTATCTGCTATTTTAAATTCCCCATTATTTCCTACAAGGCTGATACGGCATTCATGGAAATAAAAATCACCCTAGAGGTTGCCATTTTTCTTTGCAGCATCCTCTTTCATTTTATTTTAAATCAAGGTGAGTAACCTGAGACCCATAACCACATGTGGTGCTTTTCTTCTTTTTTACTCCCTCAAGCCCCCTGTGCAATTGCTAAAAATCAGCACATGGTATCTTGACATTTTGATGCAGCAAAAGCAATAAAACTTTCACATCAACTCCAACATAGACTTTACCCAGTTTTAAGGGGGAAAAAAGAAACTCCACTTCCCAAAAATAACAAGGAAAAAAAAAACCAAGCCTGGCCCATATGCTGGAGACCTTCAGCTCACAAAAAGGCTAAGTGTGGCCTTCACCCATGCAAAAATAATTTAACTCTGCTTTAAATTTAACACATCAAATTTATTTTAAAATCAGGTCATAAAGCTTTGGAGAAGAATCCAAAGGACATTATATTTGTGGCTCCCAAAGAAACACAATATTTACCTGAAAAGAAGATTTAAAATGTGGTGATAGAAGCTGGCACATTTTTCTTTCTTTTTTTTTTAATGGGGGAGGAAGGGGTAAATCTTCCAAAACTGAGGACTGTTCTCTTTCTGGGTAAATCACTATTGGAAATCAGCACAGCAAATCATTGGACCTTCCCAGGGCCTCAAAGGGACGGATTGCTGCTGGCAGGCCTCCCATCTGCGTTCACTGCAAAAATCAAGCAAGTATTCCTCTCCCCACCCACTAACTACCCCCTCTCCCCTTCTTTTTCCACCTTGTAAGCAAAGTCCTCATAAGGCACCCAGCCCCACTCCTGTCCCTGCCCTGTGCTTATGTTCCCAGCAAGTGGGGAGATGCAAAGCCACGCTCAGAATCTGATTCCCTGGCTTTAAGCTCCGCTCTGCCAGCAAAGTGCAACTGGAAAGCTCCCCCAGCTCTTCCTTGGATCATCATGCTTATCTCCAGATTAAGAAAGAAAGCACTGCAGCTGATGCTGATCACATGGGCCAGGAGACTGGGTGGGTGGGGGAGAGACCAAATATCTTTTAAACAATTGCTCCTGCCAGTGAGCGTGCACACAAGGCCCTCCTTCTCACTTGACCATTTAACTTGGGAAGCAAAGGAACAAAAGGAAGCAGAGAACAATGGACACAGCTGATTTTTAGAAACTGGAGTTGGGGCAAAACGTGGTCACTTGGCTGCTGACTGCTACCAGGTATAGCAATCATGTCATTGAAATTCAGCACTGGCTGCCCATTATTAACTGAAGAGCCAGTTTGGTCTAGTGGTTAAGGTAGAAACCAGGAGGCTGTGAGTTCTAGTCCTGCCTTAGGCATGAAAGCTGGCTGGGTGACCTTGGGCCAGTCCCTCTCTCTCAGCCCAAGAGCCAATCAGGTGTGGTATGAGAGTTCTAGTCCTGCCTTAGGCATGAAAGCTGGCTGGGTGACCTTGGGCCAGTCTCTCTCTCTCAGCCCAACCTACCTCACAGGGTTGTTGTTGAGGGGAAAATAGGAGGAGGAAGGAGTATTAATCATGTTCCCCATCTTGAGTTATTTATAAAAAAATAATAAAGGCAGGATATAAAATTAAATAAATAAATAAATAAAATTATCTGTTGGGCACAATGCAAGGCACTGATATTGATCTATAAAAAGCCTTAAATGACTTAGGATCTGACTCTCTGTGGGGCCATCTGTCTGGCAATGAATCTGCAAGAGAAGCTATTTAATAAATGGGTATGTGGGAAACGGACTTTTTCTGTGTAGCCCAGATTCATTCCTTAGGGAGATGGACTTGGCCCCCACTCCCTCAATATTTAGAAATTCAGTAAAAACTTAGCTTTTAATTGTTTTTATTAATTTTAATGTTTGATTTTGACTCTGATTTTAAATGTATTTACAATGAAGCCTCATTTTAATAGGCCCATTGGAGGCAGGGAGGTGTCCATTATTCCTGAATGTCCGTTAAATCAGAGGGTACATTATCTGTGGTGATGGGTCCTTATGCAAATGATGCAAAGAACATCACTTATGTAATTTTCATAATTGCATCATTATGTAAATGGAAAGAAATTATATACAATAAATGCAAAGGGAACTATATCTATTGCATCTGACATCCATTGCAACAAGGTTTGCTAAATCCGGCTCTTACTATAATGCTGCTTTATTTACATTTGGTATTTCCTTGGCTGTTGTAATCTGCCTTGATTATTGGATGGATAATAAGAAAGAAAGCAGGCAAATGAGAGTTTCACTCAACTCCAAGGAATCTTCTCTCAATGGCTGATCTGTCTATATTTTGGCTGACTGTGGGGTTGGGAGAAAACCTGCATTGCAATGCATAGAAGATACATCTCTTTTGCTTTTTTGCCATTTAAATTTGAATATAACTGGAATATGAAGGACCCTTTGGCATTCAGAAGCAGCTGAAAATGGAGCTTTTCAAGAGATTACACCCTAGGAGTTGTCTATGTGTTTCAGCTTAGATCATTTTAAATATTTCTATGACTGTTTTTTAAAAATTATATTATTGTATCTCATACTTCTTTATTTCTGTAGATGATCAAAAACGAATCAATCAGTCACTCAAAGGGTGGACCCCAGATTCTTGCTTGGAAACATGTTTTTCTCACTGAAATACATCTCTGCTCTCTTCTACTGCTATGGATTCATTAAGCAGCTTTGCTCACATGAAAAAAAAAGGACCAATTATATTGCAACTATAAAATCCAACATCAGGTATCAGTCCAGCAAGGCAATCTTTGCCTGATTGCCTGGTGTGTGATCTTGTCTGTTTTTGTGGGGAATTCAATGTATTTTATGTTCTTGCCCTGAAGAAACTTCATAATCAATGGAGATGTTTGGTCAAATCAGCTTGGTCCGGCTTTTGAATTCCCAACACTTTTTAACTCAGTTAGATTTGGCAACACCAAATCTTTCATTGTGAAAAATCAGCGAGGGCCAACTCACACATGTAGGTCATCACTCAGCCATACAAACCAATGGAAGATGGGCTCACTTAAGGGAATGGTGAGCAGGCTTTTCTCCCCCTCATTAGAGAATTAAGATGGACAATGGAGTTGATCAAATGTGCATACCTACATGCAGTTTAAGACAGACTCACTATCTTTAGGAAGCATTGGATGGCTGTAACTGAGAATTACCTAGCATTTTGATTAACTACGATGACACTGATAACATTTCTGAAACATTTGGGGGAAATAACATTGCAGGCATCTCTCAGTTACTTAGTACAGATCATACAACTGCTTATTCAGAGCTAGCCATCAGCATTTGGATAACTACTCTGGATACATTATTATAGAAACAAAGAACTTTTAATCTTCCCAGCTGTTGCCAAACTACAATTTCCACTAGTTCTGTGGCTGACCATGTGGGATGCTGGGACTTGTAGTTAGCAACATCTGCAGGACCACCTTGGTCCCCGCTCTGTCTAGGAGAAGACTAACATCTACTATGTAAAGGGATCTTTCCTCCAATAATGACTCCAACCCTACAGGAGGTCTTGCTCATGGAAACTATGGGATGAAATCACTAGGAGGTGTGAGATAAGGAGGCAACCTTACCTATCTCTTATCCACAAACAAACAACTAATAAAGTTTAATACTAGCCAAGCTTAGCATCTACCAATGCAGTCACCGAATTGACACCTGAGTGGTTAAATGTATTTTGTGGATACAGCCTATATATATTAACAGGGGTGGCATACTTAAAAACACCAATGACTCACTCCAAGCAAAGAGTGATACTTTTCATGAAGCAACTAATTTTAGATGTGGTATCTGTGAAAGCCAACATGTAAATGTGTAAGTAACTACGTGGGGAAGATGGAACAAAAGCAAAAAGAGAAGCTATCTAAAACATCTGGTCTTCTTCCTCTGAACGTTTTTGTTATATTTTATCTTTTCACTCATCTACCCACCACTTCCGTTATATTTATCCTATAAAAATAAATCCTCTTAAATCAGTTTAACTGTGTAGGACTGTCTTCCCCAATTAGGGGCCTTCAGGTATTTTGCATTAAAAGTTGCATCATCTCTGACCTTTGTCCAGGCTAACTGGGGCAGTCTGGAATGATTGAGTCCCATAAAATTTGGGAAGCCCAAGATTGATAAAGCAAATTTAAGCTGTCTCACAAAATGCCAGGAACTTCAATTTGCTGTAGGTGCTGAGAACTAGAGAGAATTAGCAAAGGATACTTATAAATCAGTCATGTCAGTTATTTAGAGTCATATTTGCTCTGGCGTTTTACAAGTTATGCAGGAGACAGCAGAAATGGAGAGCCTACTATCTCATCTTACAAAACATCTTTCTGAATATTTCTCTGCATAAAAAAAGATAGAAAACTCCTTCCATCTAGCAAAATAACTACAGTCCTCAATTTGACATGTGAATTTACTATATGCAGGAATGCTTAAAGATATAGCCTTTGCACACTCAAGTAACACAAGCCAGAATTCTATTATCTTCTGAGTAAAATGAAAAATGGCACCGATACAACCACATAGCCACAGGCTTCTTCAGAAGTCAAGATTTCTTGTTACAAAAATCAGATAATATGGGTTGAAGTTTGCTCCAATGCAGATTCACATAGCTAAATGTAGTCCATACAGCATAATAAGGCCTTGCATATCAAAAGCTAGCAGGTTGAGAAGAAGGCCAGAATGAAACTTCCTCTGCAACATTTAGTTTTCTATGCTTGTGTATTTTATTTTTATAAGGAGGAGTGTAAACTTTTTAATCCTCACTGACAGCAGAAGAGGTGCAGTTGCAAAACACACCATCCATGGTTTGAAAGAGGTAGGCCTGTGACAAACACTATCTGGTTCCAGTGCATAAACCAGAGGTCCACAATCTGAGGTCAAAAGGTCTTCCACAGTCTAAGTTGTACCCCCTCAAGATCCTTTCCAAAAGTTGCCACCAAATTCTAATTTTCCTTTCAAGAAAAGTGGCACATGATTAAATAAGTGGGGAATAATGATATTAATTGGACTTGTTTGATTTAAATTAAATGTAAATGTAATGAAATCTAATTTTGTCTTTATACTAGCCACATCTTTGTCCTGGTCCTACCTACTTTTTGGAATGTAGACTCTGGCTTACTACTAAAACAACAGCTTGAATAAAGTTGTGCGACCTTGACATAAATACTCAACCACTCTCATTTTTTCCCATTCTTTCAGAGGTGAAGGTATGAGCCACCTTCCCTTCCTGGAAATTTATGTTTATGCTGCTTTACCAAGTCCCAGGAACAAGAGAAAAGCAATATATACAGAGAATTTAAGACTGCATTCACCCGTACAATCCTGTATTTTATAGAAGGATTGAATTTCCAAATCAATTGGAAAAAAATCTAATCAGTTCAAGCCAGTCTTTTGAATGGATTCAGAAAACCAAATTGATTTGATCTGGAGCCCAATGTGCATTTGTACATGCACCAAAGCCTATCAAATCTGTGAACAGGAGTTGTTCATTCCAAATTGATTTGGAAATGGCTAATTTGATCTGGCATTTCAAATAACTTTGATGATTTCATCCAGAAATTTGAATCTAATTGTTGAATTACCTTTGAATCACATTTCCATGTAGCCCTAATGCTTTAGCAGAGTATTTGGTCAATTACTTCAAAGCATGTCATAAAAGACCTTTCCTTCCTTCTTTGGAGTAGGGACAAAAAGGGGATAGAGGTATGGAGTTCTTGGTGTTCTCTGAGCTTGTTTGCTTGCTTGCAGATGTTTCATTACCCAACAAGATAACATCATCAGTGTGAGTAATTAGGTTATTAGTTCAGTAATGAAACATCTGCAAGCAAAAAACCAAGCTCAGAGAGCACCAAGGACTCCACAGTTCAACTCTGAGCTACATATATACTCTTCTATTGGGAGAGAGGTATGCACACTTCCAGGGAAGAAATGGCAAACTGAATACAGCTCCACTAAAAGCATAGCTGACGACCACAGCGGAATGAAGAGCTGGCGAGTAGACCAGCTCTTCATAATTTCTCTCCAGACAAAGAGAGAACTTGAGATCAGCCACAAGTGCTCCAGACAGTTGGTCCTTGTGAGGAGACTGCAAGACAGAGGTCTCTGGCAGGTTTAGAGCTCTGGAACATGAGAGAATAGCTATCTTGCTCAATACACAGTTGGCGCCTTTAAGGACACTGGGTTCGCATACGTACTTCCTTTTCTAATCACTTTTGAAAATTGCTTGTTAACTGCTTTTCAACTACTAGGAACCTTTGGCTTGACAAGTTTTACAGCACTGGGTGAGTTCCCTTCAATCCCTGGTGAAAGAAGTTTTAAATACAAGTTTAAGGATTTTTTTTTCCTGGAATAAATAGCAAAGGGGTGATTAAAACTTTTGCTTTATAAAGTTACAAATGGACTAAGGTAAATTTGAAATAAGATTTTGGAATTAATTATAAGAATCTTTCCCATGGGAAAATACTTTTGAATTCTTTAAAAAAACATGATAGGATGGGACTTTGAAGGTTGGACACTAGAGAAAACCAGAAGGAACTAAACCAGAAGATTACAATTAAAGGAGAAGAACACTTAAATTTGACTTACTAATAAAGAATGGAGCAAAATATTTTAACACTGGACATATTGAAGAATATTTTTGAACATTGAATCCAGAAGTTAATTTTAAGAGTGTCTGCCTCTATAGATAGACTGTGTCTAAAAGATGTTATGGAATAAGTTTTACCTGACAAGATTGAGACTGATCTGAAAGTGGATTTAAGAATGACAGGCTACAAGAGTGATATGGAAAAAGATGCTGCACTGGACATCCAAAACAAAACTGCCTGATATCTGAATGATTAAAAGGGATATACAAATAACAACCAAGAGAATGACCTGGATAATCTTCCTATATTGGATTTACAAAAGAGGCTTGCTAAATCTTTCAAGAAGTTTGTGGAAAGGGACAAAGAAAAAAATGAAAAGAAATCAAGTTTTAGGACATTATTTGAAGGGACTAAATATCGAGATTGTTAAAAGTAAAAGGAAGGAATATAAAGTTGGTTTGTTTGATCAAGGTTAAAATAGATATGTTGTTATCTCTGGTAATCCTTAATGGACTTTTACTGATCAGAACCGAAATGATGAGGTATTTAAGGGTTTGTTTCTAGATAAGAGATGGGATATGGGAAAAAGAGATCATTTGTTGTATTTTAAGAGAAGGTGATAAGTTACTAAAATTGTTTATACTTGTGATGAAGGGGGAAGTCATTTCTTTATACATGTCTTTCCTTTTTTTCTTTACTATATTCTTATTTTTTCTTATTTTTTCTATTTCTTTTCTATTTTCTTTTTCTTTTCTGCACCTTCTATTTTCCTTTTTATTTTAGTTTGTATTAGTTTTTTATTGTTATAGTTGTAATTTTAAATAAAATTACTATTTAAAAAATGGGGAAAGAAGTATGCAAGATGCCTTCCGGGAACAAAAGTTGCTGTAAATTAACTATGTAAGACCAGTATAGCTCTGTCCATGGTACTTTGGGGCTGCTTAGCCAGATGTGTTAAAAATATTATTTTACTAAAACCCATATGCTCTGATAAGTAAACTTGAACAGAGAAAATTTCATATGTCAACAGGACATGTAAAACTGAAATAGAGCTTTTCACAGTAGTTCAGGAGTTGGACTGGAATCAAGGACACCTGGGTTCAAGTCCACCCTTCGCCACAGAGTCTCACTGGGTAATTTTTGACTTTCTCTCAGTCCAACCTTCCTCACAGGGGAGAAAAATAGGAGGAGGGGAAGCTGTATGCACTTGTCTTGAGCTCCTGAGGGAAAGACTGGCTAGTGATCTATCAAATAAATAAATAAATAAATAAATAACATTTGTTTGCTCTTTGAACTATCACAACAGAAAAGTCAATACAGAGATATAGAACTATATATATGGATATGGATATATATATATATATATATATATATATATATATATATAATTTTAATTAATGCCAGATTTAAAACATGGTTTTTTAGAAGCAAGGCCCATTGAACTGAAGACCAACTGAGATATACTGTAAGTCAAGAGCATTAAACATACATGAAACTGATCCTCATAATTCAGTTCAGCCTCCTCCAACTGGGTATCTGACTAGAAATTCTGGGATCTACAAGTCCTACACATAGGGAAGACTGTAGGCTAGGAAAGACTTGTTGTTGTTGGGCTCTTTGTTTAAAATTATACTTTAAATCATATTCTTGATCTTCGTAACTGCAGTTGAAAGTACAATTTCATTAATGTGCATGAGAAATAAAGCTTTGAAGGGCATAGCTAAAATCTCTACTTATTTAAATATGAAAATAATGAATACTGAAATAATGAATTGTGAATTAACCATTGCAAGTGGAAAATTTAAGATCTATGGGATCGTTGCCAAAGAGAATATGAATTGCAGCATTACAAATGGCCAATTAATAAATACTGCTCTAGCATTTTGCAATAAAGTACAATCTCATCTCTCCAAAATGGCCAGGGGATATCCAAAATGCTCAGATAATCAGAAATTTAGTACACAGGAGTGATCATTTACATATCATTATGCTGACAGAAAACTCCTTGGGTGATAACACAATGAATTGGGAGTATTAGCTATTTGTATAGCAGCGATACAGATAATAACACAATGCAAAAAAAAAAAATGACAACATGCTTATGAATTTTGCAAATATGACAAGACTCAGCTGGGGGGCTTCAGGGTTTTTCTCAACCAGTAGATAGGAACTGTTTTTCAGGATCAGTGTAAATGTCCACCTCATAGAAAATGCAGCCAGAAGTTCACTGAAGCTTGCAAACGTGATATGGTGGTCATATACATCCCATAATTGCTGTACTCTGCATCTGCTTGTCAGATGTCTACTACTTCTGTACACAGGGAACTATAATTTAACTATCACAGCTAGAAAAAATGGCAAACCCTTTTGTAGTTACCAACCCTTGACAATTGATCAAATTTTCAGAGATCTAAGAGGGGGAGATTTTATTAATGTTATCTCCCCATAGCTAGGCTCACTGTTTTTATGCCAGCTTGTCTTTGCTCAGTGCACACTTTGTTCTGAATGTTCATTTATCTCACTAAGTGGGCAGCATACCACTATGGAAATAAATAAATAAATAAATGTGGGATGGATAGGTGGGTGGCATTCAGTGTTCTCCAAATTCCATGGCCCCTTGTTCTTAGCTCCCAGGGCTCTCCCTAGCTAGTGTACAAGCAAGATGATCTCTGTTGCTGCTGTTTGGTGAATGTGATCTCCTGCCTCTACTGTTATCCAACCCACTCCCATAGTCTGTCTGCCAAGCTGTCCATGACTGCAAAGGCATGCCTGTTGAGTTTGTAGGTGACTAGGGCTCTTTCTGACTCGTATTCATAGAAAGGCTTTGGATTATTCAAAGCCTCTCACATTCATGGCTAGGAAACCCTTATGCCAGTTTAGAATGGTTGACCTGCATTCTTTTGCAGATGGAAGGCTGAAATAATAGTATCCCCTTAAGGCTGTGTTCTGGCTGGAAGCTGTGGCATTTTCTAAAATAGCAGTAGTATGCCCATTTACTTGGCAGTAATCCTCTCAAAATGAGATTTACTTCTGAACAGACTTAGAGTTTGGTACTTTATTCTCTGTGGTCTACCAGTTGTCTGAAATGGCATTGAGGTAAGCATAGTCCTAGGATACATTCTGAATCCAGACTGAGTTTTGAATGGGTCAGGTATAGAACTCACTGTCCATTATGCTTTACAGCAGCCTTCTTCAGTTAGGCACCCTCCAGATGTGGCCTTCAAGTCCCAGAATTCCCTAACCAACATGGTCATTACTGAGATTCTGGGAGTTGGTCCAGACATCTGGAAAATGTCCAGTTTAAGGAAGCTGTTAATCTGCTTTCAATCATTTTATTTCTCATTACTTGGTGGTTCATTTCTGTCTACAGGGTTTTAATGAATCTGTATCATGAAAATCAAGGGGAATGTCCTACCTGGGTTGTGAAGGACCTGGGTTAAAGCTGTAATCTGCAATAACCAACATCTACATATTTCATGAGACTATTAGAAGACTACCTCAGGCAGGTGGCCACATCTAGCCCGGCTAATCTCAAAAAGTTCAGCAGAGTTTAACCTGGTACTTGGATGAGAAACCACTAGGAAAGCCTGAGTTATAAACTTAAACAAACAAATCAATCCCAGAAGGCAAGCTAATAATGACTGAAATGTAAAGCCCCAAATGCCTTTCATACAGTCAACGTCCCATAACCACCGCAACCACTGCCTTCAGTCTCTTCTATTCTGTGACTCTTATGCACCTTACCACACACAATAGACTTTAGGTATCCCCTTATTACAATTTCATTTAAAGTTCCTTTCTAAAAATCAGCTTCTTTTTTCTATTTCCTTTGAAGTATTGCATGAAAAATTGTGTGTGTGCATGCATGTGCGTGCACATGAAGTGAGCTATAGGTACAAAGATGAAGGAAACAAAATGGCAACAGAGCCTTCCCTCCATTTTTTCAGCCCTTCCCACTCTCCAGAATTAGAATTATGACAAGGAAACATACAGCACATATAAATAGTTACTCATTTATAATCTCAATCTCTCTCACACACACAATCCTAGTCTCCTCATCCAATCTAAAATATTATTCCTACAAAGCACAGTCCCTAAATGGCAGTTTCCATTTAGCCTTTTTTTAAGAGGGGGGAGATTCACTGTTAAACACCCCCCATCTTCTATTTATTTGGGGGGGTGCCCCAATTATCAAAGTGGCACAGCTGTATTCTATCCACACACAGTCTCTATACCCTCTAAAGACTTGCCACCCCCTTGTGGCCTCATCTTTCCCTCCCCTCCACCATTAAAACCGCCTTTGCCAAGGAACCCACATATCCATGGGCAGCATATCAACCTTTCATGCAGAACTAATTAACAGGAAGAAACGCGCAAGCTGCTGCCTATCTCACACTCCTTCTGTCTCTCTTTGTACACCCACTCACACACATGTGCACACGTATGTAGGTGTAGGCCAAAAGCTAAAGCAGTGGTTGGATTGGTGGGGAGAACATGGGAAAAGCTTTCTGGCTAATTTACACACCTAAGTCTGAGCCAGTGATTCATGGAGGGCCAAGAGGGTTTTCCATCCCATCTCACCCCGTTCTCCTCCATAGCGCTGAGAACAGGCCCACAGGAATCCACCCCCTCTTCAAACTAGCCCTCCTCAATGACTGCATTGTCTGTGCCAAATAGAAAAACCAGTCCCTGCTCAAAGAAGAGCCATGGAGAAAATGTGGTGGAGAGGAACATTGGGGGCAGTGGGGGAGAGAATGAGAGAAGAGAGGTGAGCAAATGAGAACGGAAGGAAATATTTACTAACACAACCCCTTGCAGCTGTCTGCAGTCTCCCCAGACAGCCTGAACAGGAAGAACCACAAGGAAGTATTTATTAATAGGCCCACTTTTAAGGCACACAGGGGAATCCAGATGGGAAGGGAAGCCAATTCTGTTTGGTCTCAGAAGAAAGGAGGATGTCAAAAGACTGGCCCAGGATCCAAAGAATGAAGTTGCTAGAACTGTATCCCAAGAGTGGCAGAATTGGCTTCCCTTCCCATCGTGTGCAAGCAGAATATTTTTCCTCTGCCACACCCTCCCTCACGTGTGTGTGTGTGTGTGTGTGTGTAATCATTAGCAACCTGCTGTCTGGTACTTATTGGTATGAATAAATTAGCCTTATGAACAAAAATTAATCTGCTCTAAATTTGGAACAGAACAGCCTCATTTGAAATAGTTTGCACATTTGCTCACAGAAAACAATGGGAAATCTTAGAAGCCCTTCCTCTTTTCTTTTTCCTCCTAGGTTCAGAAAAGTAAAAATGGTAGTATCTGCTGCTGCCTACCACCCATCCTACCCCAAAAAATGGTCAAGGGGATAATTTGCCTTCTAAAAAAAAAACACTGAAAAAGGCAACATGTTGCAAATGGCTATTGTTTCCGTTGTTGGGAATTTTTATGTATTTTTATCATTAACATTTTTTTTTGGTACCACTCAGCCTGATGTACTAATTTATGTTTGTGGCTTTGGCTAAAAAAAGGATGGATCAAGGGCCTCTTTCAACTTTCTATTGCTCCTTATGGTGGAAAACTTGAAACAATGTAAACTGAAGCCCCTCATTTTACCTGGAGCTTGGGGGGGGAAAAAAACACTGAAATGTGGATTTTCTTTTTAACCGCTGAATTTGGAATATTTGAAACAGTCAAACATTTCAAGCTTGGAAGGTTTTGCATATTCCTATTTACTAGACATTAGGCTGCTATAAATTACTGAGCCTTGAAAAAAAGATGACAAATAAGACTAAAAACTGGGATCTTAAATTGCACAATGAAGAAGAGTGATCAACAGAGATTGGAGAAGACCCCTAGTTAACAAAAGCTCTAGGCCTGGTCTTTCTGGCATTCCACAGCTAAAATAACAGTTTGCTTAAATCTCAGCCTTGCAAAGCAAATGAGGGCAGTTTGCCTTGGGGGGAAATCTCCTGGATTCTGCTGAGACAGAAGGAAAAAGAAAAGCAAGGCTGATATATGACTTATCTAGAGCTGCAGGCTTTTCTTCTGGGGCAGGGGGGGTGGGGGAGAGAGAGAGGAAAAAAGATGTTGAGTTGCCTTCATGGTTTTTATTTATTCCCCTTTTAAGCTAATAAATTACACGGCAGATTCTGGGGAGAGGGTGAGAATAAAGCCACCCCACTTTCCCCATGGAAAGAACATGCCCATAAAATATAGAGCAGATGGGCCTAACACAGTACAGTGGGCCCAGCTACACCTGGCTTGCAGACCAGCCGTTGCTGGGGAAATCTTGGATGGAGGATGTCTCGCCCTGGCTAAGCAGAAGGATAAAGTTTTCTCAGCATGCAAATTTCCATGTCCCAGACATAGGTTCACACAGACAAAGAGCTTCCGTAGAAAGGAATGGGGAGGGGGAGAAGGGAACAGATCACCAAAAATGGTGTGTGATGATTCTCTCCTAAGCCGCCAAACTGCTGAATTACTCATCTGGGTCTTGATGGACCCATTTTTTATTCCATTTCATTCGTCATAGTCTCCAAACTGAACATGGGCTCAATGACTGTAGTACAAGGAGAAGCTTCTCTCACCAAGGAGAATCAGAATGTAGCTATACCCAGCCCTTATTTAATTATTTTTATTCATTTCATTCCCAGTACAAGTCTTTCCTATTTCTTGCTGCTTTAGCAAAGGGAGTCCTTACAGCATCTACAACCAGGCCGCCCAAGGAGGATTATTTGGACAGCTCGAGATGTCAGTGGAACCCTGCAAGGGCTCTATGGCAGATTTCAAAAATGCAAACATCTGAGTTACTAGGTGAATGAAAGAACATACAGACTAGAGCCAGTTTGATCTAGTAACCACTGGCTCTACTTTGATCTAGTTTCCAGCACCAGGCTAAAAAGCAGGAGACTGAGAGTTCTAGTCCCACCTTAGGCATGAAAGCTGGGCAACCTTGGGCCAGTCCCAGCTGGGCGACCTTGGTCCAGTCTCTCTCTCTCGGCCCAACCCACCTCACAGGGTTGTTGTTGTGGGGAAAAGAGGAGGAGGAAAGAGTATTAGGTATGTCCACCACCTTGAGTTATTTATAAAAATAATAAAGGTGGGATAGAAAATAAAAAATAAAATAAGATAAAAAATAAACAAACTATATTCCAATGAATTTTAAATGTGGAAGGGGAAATCAGGTTGGGGAAAATCTGCTCTAGAACATGGCAAATACTGAAGTTCCAAGCATCTGAGTGTTGGGAGGGAGAAGTAGTCTAGAGACTTCATGGTTTTGTTTAAGATGTACTTTTATTATGTCCTCAAGTTGGCACTTCGGGTACAAAGATATGGATCATTCAATGCCCATCGTTGTCGTCATCATCATCATCATCATCATCTTTATTTTATACTGTTCTTCTGCCTGAAGAAGGTCTTTTTAAGGTACTTAAGGTCATCAGATCACCAACTGTATCCTAAAAAGAAATGTCTATTCACTTAATGTATAATAATCCTTGTCACCCTGAATATTAGGCAGGAAAATGTTACTGGCTTCAGTCTCGGCTGCACCTAGCTACAAAACTATATTCTCTTTTGTCTGTGTGGTATCTATGGGTCAGTTTCCTCACTGATATTCCCAGAAACAATTCCCTCTGTTTTCAAATTCTATTTATTTCAAAATAACCAATGCTCATTTTTTAACTGTTTGCAATTATTTGGACATAGCTCCTCAGAGTTTAATTTGGACCAGATTTTTCCCACCAAAAGGCCAACAATACATATAAGGAGAAACAAATAACTATTCTCACTATGGGTGCTTATATAATATCCTAGAGACTTTCTTGTGCTTTTTCTTCCTACTGGTTTACCCTCCATTTGATGAAAGAGCATTTGCTTTCAAAATTCTTAATGAAAAAGAGGATTTCAGTGAAGTTCTCGCAGAGGGAAGGTGGTATTCTTGCATGTTTGAATATCCTGCCTTTAATTGCAAATCATCTCTCAAGCCATTTGCAAATTCCCTGGCTTCCCAGCTCTCCCTTAAATCCCAAGGGAAGAGACTGGAAGATAATTTGTCTTACAGGGTTTTTACAGCAATGGCTCTAATGTAACTCTGTTTGCTTTTATGGAAGTAACAATTTATCTATTTAGTGTAAGTTCTTGTTTTGGGTGGTCACCCCAAATACCTCATCATGCCAAATGATTTTGAAAACTTAAAAACATCCATTTCACCTTGATGCAGTTTGCAAAGGGAAGAGGCTGCAAAAATCAATGTGTACACAGTTTGCAAACTATTCCCCCACCCCCACTCCCCCATCATTATTGTTGTTCAAAGGGCTGGTATTCCAGTCAACTGCAACAGGAATGCGCCCATCCTGGCCAGTTTTGAATTGCAAAACTAACCAGGCAATTCAATGTCTAGACCCTCACTTGAGCATGTTAATATTATGATGGATAAAATGGGAACTAAAATTAGATTCCTCACTCAGTTCAAACCCAAGAACAAGTTGCTTCCATGTTTCAGATGCAAAAGACCAGTTTATCCTAAAGTCAACATTTGCGCCTCAGCAGGTGGGAGGACTTGGCTGATCCCCACCCCCGCCCCCAAGGCTGGGACACTAAGCAGGGTCAGGCTTGGTTAGTGTTTGGATGGGAGACCTCCATGGAATCCCAGGGCTGTAGGCTAGACTGGGATGTAACACAAAATTCCAGAAAAAAGCAGTGGCTAAGCCCTTTCATACTATCATCAAGAACACTACATGGAAGTCAGTAGGAGTCAAACCTGACCATAATTTACCTCTAATTTGGGACTCAGGGAATCTGGAGGTGAGGAACCAAAAATCAAACTCATTCACTGTGTATATCATATCAGTTTTAAGGGCTGTCCAATTTGTGTCTAATGTAAAGAAAAAGGATCATAAGAAGGTGGTGTAGTTGGAAGTCTAAAGTTGCCCATCAGTCTGCTCTTGGATTAAAGGCTGAGCAGGCACATAGGTGCCAGATTCATTTTCTCTACTACACAATATGGGTAGTTCTGTATGCAGTAATTATAATTAAATCTGAATTATAAATTAGCATAAGAAATAATGCAAATCCTGGCTCTTTTTTTTTCTTTTTCTTGGGTGAGGCATTTTTCATCTTTTCCAGCAAGGCAACCTATAAAGGAATCTAAATGACTGCAGAGTTGACACAAAAGGTGACATAGAATTCTCCTTTAAATATAGCCAATGTATTTTCAGCTGTATACTACACTGGAAGAAGATTGGCAGTGGTGGGGGATCAGTGCTAAAGCAAATGCTTTCCATGCAGAGGACCTCACAGTTCAATCTGCAGTTAAAACAAGGTTCACTAGTCACCACCCACAGGCCAGATGATTTTTCCACTAAAAGCAAAGGGAAGAAAGGGTAGGAAATATGCACATGTGCATACACACATACTCAAACACGCACAAACCAAACAAATGGAAATCTCGACCTGGTCAGTTCACTGCATTTTGGACTATCCACAGTAATCCTCAGCCACTTTTTTTTTTAAGTGCCTTGTAGCTGTTCACTCTTAAGTCCAAAGGATCAGGGAAGAATAATATAGAAGATTTTTGACTGAGACTTTAAAGAAACTCTGCCAGTTACAGTTGTCAGTGGTGAGTTAAATGGATGAGCCCAACAACATGATGTAAGCCATCTTATTTTCTTTTTCTTATCCTCTCTCTGAAGAGTTCCTAATAACCTACCAATGAATAACAGGGTCCCTTGAAATACAGTAAATTTCCTTCTCCTTATCCTAAGAAATAATTCAGCAACAGAAAACAAAACTGTGCATCTGGGTTGTTCTTTTTCTGATTGTTATCTACCTAAACTCTGCCTGAAAATTCCACTCCTTTTGAGCAGAAGGCAGAACTAGGCATACAAACAAACATCAACAGCAAGAATGGAGACATGGGCCGGGAACATCCAAAAATGATAATATTCCCAATGAATAGCACTGTATGCAACTGTTAAGAGGTACATGCTATGGAACTATGCCATCATGCTTAACAAAATGTGTCTCCCTTAATTACATATTTGTACAAAAAAACCCAATTATATTCTGTAATATTTACGTATAGAATGGATGTGTAGTAGTATATAGACATCAGAAACTTCATAGTTAAACTTCTGTTTTCCTTCTGTCAGCTTCTCTTGTAGGAGCTATAATAGAGTCACCAGACAGACAGAATAATTAGAATGAAAAATAAATATCTGTGAAATCATATTTTTTTAAATTCTCTCCACCTTTGAACAAGCTTCATACAGATAAGAGAGAGCCATAGAAATCTGGCTTCAGGCTCAATATTTTCCTTCCTTCCTTCCTTCCTTCCTTCCTTCCTTCCTTCCTTCCTTCCTTCCTTCCTTCCTTCCTTCCTTCCTTCCTTCCTTCTTTCTCTCAACATATCCTTGTACACAAGTGATTTGTGTGTTATATATGTATAAGGCAGAACTCTGATTCAGAATCACTTAAAGAACTCAGGCATAAGAAGTCTCAAAATACAAAAGAAAAAAGAGATTTATCTTTGATAGCTATCCTTCACCTGGTGTTCTCCAGCCATGGGTGATGCGTGACTTGAGAAAATTGTGGTTCATTTAGTACTCCAAAGATAATCAACCTAGGTTTGAGCATTATCTCTGAACACAGTCTGAGCCTAGCAGCTGCTGTTTCAAAAAGACAGCTTTACTCAGACCTTTTCTGGAGTCATGAACTGGTGGTCTTTGACCTTATCGGAAAAAAATATAGAAAATTCAGTCAGATTCCTATCATCTGTCCAGAGGAATTAACTCTGGCAGGTCAAATCATCTGCTTTTCCTTGCTACCATCTTCCCACATGGCTACTGATCACATCTGACATGTCTAAAACTCTATGCTGTTTCCCCTTTCATTTCAAGTGCAGCAAGCAGGGGAAATCTTCAAATCCTGAGGCATAATAATAATAATAATAATAATAATAATAATAATAATAGTAGTAGTAGTAGTAGTAGTAGTAATATAATATCTGGGAATGGGGAAAGGATGAAAAAGAGAGCCCGGGCTTGGGTGTAATCTGCCTTGTTGTTATCATCACTGTCCATCCATATGGGCCACCTGAAGATGTAAATGTGGGCTGCTGAATTTTGCATCATTACAGTAAAATCCTAAGGGAAATAGGGTTGTAGTTTTCCTTTAACCTGGTATCTTCCCATCCAATGGCTATACTGGGTGAGGATGAGGGGAGTTCTACCCCAATGTATCTGGACATCAACAGGTTGGGAAAGGCTGTTGCAGCTCATCCAGTGTTGATGGAAGCTGGGTAGGATGACAAGAATGATCCTTTGGTTCTGTTCTCCTAAGAAACACTTGAGAAGCATTGGATTTAGTACCGTGACAGAAAAATTGTTCCTAAATGATTTTTTTCCTCCCAACTCTCTTTCCATTTGATGAAAAAGAATTTAGTTTTTCTTTCAAAGGGGAAGAATGTTTGGGTGCAAATGGATGATGTGCAGCTCTTCTTCAATGCATTTAGCAGTCAGGATCAATGAGAATCTCCTGCCATGCTTTGCACAATCATCTCTCAAGCCTGCAAGGGAAGGTATCAAGGGAGAAATTATCTCCTAAAGTTTTTCCAGATTGGGAAATGTGGACAGTCAGGAAGGCTGCAGGGAAATAGAAAACACCACCACCATCACCACCACCACCACCACCACCAGGAGCAGCATCGTCCACTTTCAGAAAGAAAACAAACCTTGAATTCTGAAGAAGTTCTCAAGCACCCTGAAAATAAAGTAGAAAACAGAAGCTTCTCATGAAGAGGAAGAAGATTAAGAAATTGCAAGGCAGATTTTGTCACAGTACCAATCGGGTTGGTGTAGTGGTTAAGGCATCAGGCTAGAAACTGGGAGACTGTGAGTTATAGTCCTGCCTTGGGCACAAAGCCAGCTGGGGGATCCTGGGCCTGTCACACTCTCTCAGCCCTTGGAAGGAGGCAATGGCAAACCACTTCTGAAAAACCTTGCCAAGAAAACTGCAGTGACCAGTCCAGGCAGTTGCCAGAAGTCAACAGTGACTCAAAGGCGAGAAGGGGGAGGAGGACGAGATTTATCTGAGCCGCCAGAGCAGCATCTCCATTCTTCCTGTGAGAAAGGAGCCAGACTAAAAAATGATGGTTTAGTCATTCAACACTGGAAATTCTGTCTTGTTCAGCCTACTTATTTTCTAAGACGTCCACAGATTGTGAATTTTCAACTCCACTTTCCCAGGTGACTTAAAAACATATTTTAAAGGGATAAAGACAGGGGCAATCAGGTGCTGTGCTCCTAAATTAATTTTAAAAATCCTTTGCTTGTTCAGCTACAGACATGCAAAATATAACGAGCCTTGATCAAACTTACTTTATAAAACTAAACCAGAATGGGAAATCATAATGGCTGTTCCGTTCATTGGGCAGGCTTACAGCAGCTACTCATCAAATGGCTGTTCTCCTCTTCCAATGGGTAACTTTATTCCCAAGGCTGGGGGATACAGTGTGCCAAAAACATTCTCCCCTGCCTTGTGGCAGACATTGGGAAGTGGAAATGCCACTTGTGAAGAGCATGAACAGCCTCTTGCGCAATAATTTATCAGTCAAGACAAACATGTTCCCTGAATTATGCTAACTTTCTACATGTTCCCTGGCAATTTGGAGAAAGAGAAACAGAAACAGAGTGTGATTATTTAAGCAGAGCCATGCCGGATCAAAGGTTTGTTTTTGTTTTTTTTAGTTCAGCATCCTTACCCAAAACCAGCCAGTAAGATGCTTTAAGGTTCCAGAAGAATTGAGGGCTAAACAGCCATTAGCTCATCTGTTGCCTTAACCATTGTATTCAGAGATGCACTACCCTGAACCATGGAAGTCTCATATTTATGTTGGTAATTTGCCCAGGAATTTTCTGTATTGAGCCAACTAAAAGTAGATGCACACATTCCATTTTGTCCTTACGAGCAAAAGCTATGGATAAAGGTATACAATAAAAAATTAAGATCCTTGTTTATATTAATCAAAGACAGCAACCATCCTCACATTTTGTCTAATGCATTCCATATGTTATGTGCTCTGTAAAATAGAATTTTTGGTAGCCCTCGCAGGATCTCACAGTGAGAAGAACATTCTCTCACCATGTACTATGCTTTCAAAACTCTTGCACCTCAACAAATTAAATAGGCTCAAGCATTTTCCAGCACTAAGTCAGTGTAGTCACTCAGATAAGCCATGGTTTACTTTAACCATCTTAACAAGCCTTAACAAGGTGGCTCCATCATTCATAATCTGTAAACCATGCTGTCTATGTTCACCTACCATGCTAAACCTTTGTTTGTTAAGTAAGGTAAGCCACAGCTGGCTGGAGTCATCACAGGCTCACCTACAGACTATTATTTTCATGCTATAATTGCTACATTTTCATATCACACTAAGTCAAAACCAGACTATGGCTTAATGCAGTGTGAACCCCAGCCCAAATACTGAGCTGGATAAGCAACTGGTTTGGCCAGATATACTGTAGAGCATCTTCATCTGTTCCTTTTGATTCTTAGCCCTGAAGATGAAGCCTGAGATACAAAGAAAGACTCCTGAATGGGAAGGCTATTATAGCTCAGTGCTGTAGTAATATTCCCACCTTATTAAGAGTGAATGAAGGAGAAAGGCTGGATTTGGATAGGGAATTCATGGTGAGTTTTCCACTAGCTGCTTCTGCCAGTCAAGATCCACGTACTCATGACTGATCTGGCTGCCCAGCAAATTCTCATGCACAAGATCGGTGTCCATCACAAGCCATTTACATCTTGGCACCTTTCCCCAGTAGGTCCTCATGCACGTGCCTAAGCCTGTGTTCCTGGGCCTCTCATTTTGCTTTTGTCATTTGCTGGACAGCCCCAGCAGGCACAGGCATGCATCAGAGCACCCAGGAAAATCCAGGCTGGCATCACGCCAAAGCAAAACCTGTCCTTTTTAAAAAAGCAAAACCGAGGAAACAGCGGGAGATGGAGAAACAAACCCTGAAAGCTAAATCCTAAATCATGGATTGGCAAGCAAGGTCTACAAGCAGAAAACAAAAGCCTGCCGAAGCCGGGGTTGGCAGAGAGCCAGCCCCCATGTCCCGGCCTGTCCACGCGAGAACAGAATATTGTCCAATTTGGGTCACTTTCACTGCTTTCGTTCAGCAGACAAAGCAGTACCAAGCCTGGCCTGATGGTAGCCATATGTCCCAGGTTTAAACAGCTACATCCCAGCCCCATATAGAACACAATCTGCATCCCAAATTCATTGAAACCGAGCATGAAGGAGATGCGGCCACCACAGCTCACTCCCCTGTCCCTTTAATTTCCCTTCTCCTTTGTCATTAAGGAGCAAAAGCATTAGACAAATCTGTAAAGTAAATGATATTTTAAAAATGCAATGCCACATCCAGATGGTTAACAGCTTTTCTCACTTCTTTCGGTTTAGCATTATTTGATCCCAGCCTGAAACATCTAGTGCAGACCTACACCCAGGCCCAGAAATGGGACAAGCTACTGGGAGAAAGAAATTCTGAATCTTTTCTAAATCCAAGAATCCTTACAGGGGTATCCATGGGGAGTTTAAAAAGTTAAGATGGGATTCATGCCAGGCCTTAAAAAAAAGAGTGGGGATTCAATTCCATGGTCAGGACTCCCAGCTTTACTTTTGTTGTTACCCCACCCCACCCTGCAGATACTCCCACTAATATAGATACTAACAGGGCCTATCCCACTAGTTTAGCATGTCCTCTCAATGCACATGATCACGAAGCAAGTGGGAGATAATGTTGTCCTGTTGCAAGGATGACGACAAATGTGCATGAAACATAGCTTGCCTACAACCTTTCCCATACATAGCCGTTCAAACAAGGCAACTCCTAGGTCCTACACTTTTTGAGCACAATTCTTTGTGCTTTCAGAAACTGTGCTGAGATCATGGGAGATCATAATACCTTAAATATTGCATCATGCCAGTTGTATCGTTCCCTGATACATGGAGCATCCTGAGTAGGAGGACGCTCAACTGAACAAACAGAGCAAGCGGGAGTAGCAAGGATACAATTATAATATTTATTAGTAGATTAAATTTTGTCCCAAGCTCTCTATGAATCCAGGTTTACTGCATAGGTTTCACAAGGAGAGATGCTCAAAAGCCTAACTGCTATACACAGAGACACACCCCCTGTCACATTTTAACTTCTTTTTATTTCACCACCCTCACTGCTTATGTTTTCTGCCCCCATGCTTGGTGCTTACCAAGTTAAGGTTCACACATCTAGTCTATAAAAGCATCATTTGTAAGAATTGTGTCAGACCTGAAAACGCCATAAGATTCTTGGTTGTGTTTGCTGCAACAGACTAACACAGCTATGCCACTCCAGAAATTCTCTTGTAGTTTTTTGCAAAATTCACGTTTTCTTAATCTTTTGTTTCAAAGAAAGGAAAAATATTTCACCTTTGCACATTTTCCCTCTTTCTTTCTTATCTTTTCAGGGTGACATGAATGGGTTTTCCCCATTTTGCTTCAATGCAATTCTCTGAGGCATCCAAGACAAAGGTAACTGGGAGCCAAGGTCTCCAGCTTTCTTTGAATTCCTGCCCCTCTTTGAATATATATTTCCTCAGTAAATCTATTGTGCATATGCTGGATCACAAGTAAATAGAGTCCTTTTCTTTTTTGAGCATTATAATGCAACTGAATTTACATCTGCTATCTCTGTATGGCTTTCCGAGATCCCAACCCTCATATTCAGGGAGTGAACACAGGGGAGGCTGCAACAGTTTCTGCTTGGAAGGATATATTTTTATCCAACACAACAGAGATTAGGTGGGATCATGAAAATTCATTGCGCCAAGGTCTCTGGTAATGTTCAAGAGAGCAGTATTCCTGAGATAAGGATTTGGAAATGCTGTAGCACCATCTGGACACACTCTGCTTCTGACACAATGCTGTTCTAATGGCATGCTTGGGCTACAGGCCAGGCAAATTCCCATTCTATCCCCCACCATCCCCCACTGCCACCCATCAGCACCCTCCGAAGTCCCCCTGAGTACCAGTAATGCGGTTTTTAATCCATAAAGCACCTCAAGAAACAGAAGAGATCACAGGAAATAAGGAGAAAGGAAAGGGAACAGCAAAAGCAAATAGACATCTATTGTGTTGAAAAGCATCATGGCAAATGCAGATTGATCAGTAAAAGCTGCCACATCTGCCAACAGCCAGCTCCATTACATTGGCAGCTGTGGCTAAGAGGATAGAGGCCTCACTGAAATACGTTTCCACTGCACTCTACCCCAAAAAAACCCAACCCAACACTATTTATACTGCGTTTATTTACTCACAATTTTACAGCCAGCTCATAAAACAGCTTATCGGGGCAGCTCACCAAATTATAATGTCAACCCATT
Organism: Candoia aspera; assembly: GCF_035149785.1. Taxonomy (NCBI): domain Eukaryota; kingdom Metazoa; phylum Chordata; class Lepidosauria; order Squamata; family Candoiidae; genus Candoia; species Candoia aspera. The sequence continues at coordinate 12,836,526 of NC_086165.1, forward strand.
TTTTCATCTAGTTATATGTGACACTGATCTTGCCGAGAGAGAGAGAGAGAGAATCAAAACATGGATTTCAGATGGGCAGTCCCAACTACAGAGCTAGAGAGAAACTTTCAGCAGCAGTTTAATTTAAGATGGCCACTTGGAGCTTTTAGAGCTGTTGTTTGAATGAAGTCTCCAGAAAGCTCAGTGATCCATTGAGAGCCTTGCTGCAGCTTGGCCAATCTCATGCTCTCCTTACCCCTCCTTAACCTCTCTGTAAATATTCTTCCCAAAATAGCCTCAAAGTCTTTTGATCATAGAGTGCATTTACATAACACGTCTACCTAGGATTAACTTAACCATGGTCTACAGAATTTACTCATCTCTTAGGTTTGGTCAACATATACAGCCATAAACTAAATACAGGGGTTGGGTTTGCATGGTCTCATGGGCTAAAAGCTGACTGAACTGGCTGTAGTTCAGCCTAAGATGTTGGCCAGATCAATTGTTATAATTGGAGTCCATGGGACCAAGAGAACTTTACCTTGGCATGCAAATTCTATTCTTTAATAATTCTATTTCTATTGTTTTTTATAACTTACTCTCCTCTCTAAACCCCCTTTAAAAAAAAAAGATAGAGTGGACCTAGTTGTGTTTTCCAATTGTATTGAGCTACGTTCTCCTTAATTGGCAGTTCACACAGCTCTTGGAGCATTCAGAGCTCCAACCCATGGATAGGGAACTTGTCCCTGCCAGATATCATCTGTCATCGCTCAGCACTGGCCACTGCTCTCTGCACCAGTGCATTAAGGCAGGGAACCTACAACCTTCCAGCTATTGCTACATTTCAATTCCTAGAAACCCCACCTGAAAGGTGAATGCTGAATGGTACTACTGTAGCTGCTATAGCTCAGTAGCACGTGGCATGGCTTTCCAAATCTGGAACATTGATCTTATTAAAAATGATTTCCTTTGAATGCCATACCACAAGGAAAAACGATTAAATGCAAAGCAAAAAGCAAAAAGCAAAAAGCAAAAAGCAAAAAGCAAAAAGCAAAAAGCAAAAAGCAAAAAGCAAAAAGCAAAAAGCAAAAAGCAAAAACCAAACCCAGTCTTCTAGTGCCTTTTAAAAACCTGTCACTTTTTGGGTGGGGTGGGGTGGAGGGGAGTTTATAATTGCCATAAAATGGTTCTTGAAATGCCCAAATGGTCTGAATAGACCTACTGGTTTAGGACAACAGTCACTTGGTGAATTGCTTTAAACACTCCCTTCTCCGCCTTGATCAAGTACAGTTTAAAACACCAGTGATTTTAGGTCCAAACTGGCTATGTATGAAAATCTGGCCAGCTGATTAGGAATAAAAATGCTCCTGAGAAATAAACATGCCTGAGCAGTGCAGTGCTCTCCCTAAAGCACCATAATCACCGTCTCCCCTAAAACACCTCCTGTCCTTCCCTACAGAACTGAGTTTGAATAGAACAGCATCTAAAAGTGACCCACTACTATCATGGCATTGTTCACATTTTATTAACGGTGTTAGATGTTCTGCAGCACCGGATGAGTTTAAAATCTTACTAAAACTGCATTTCTAATTATCTTTATAAAATGGGGACAAATACGGAGCATATTTTTATAATTAAAGAAAGTGTTGATTTGTTTGCATACCAGTGTACTCCCATTTCAGGGTATTTTTCAATAATGCTAAGAGGCCAAGTATTGCTTCAAAAATAATGGGGTGAAAACTTTTTTTAAAAAATGACTGGATTTCCCACCCACTTCCTTATATACTGTATGTTCCCTCTGTACTAAGTAATTTATGACTGTTTCCCAGTAAGTCTGGGATTTTGAGCAGTTTTTCTGTCTTTGGTTATTGATTTTAAGGTATCCATCACAGGAAGAAATCAAGCTGAAAATGGACTTTTCTATGGTTGAAAGGCAAAACAAATAATTATCCTTTGTCATCAAGAGAGTTCCTTCTCTTTAGAAAGAAAAAAAATGAAGCATTTGGAACAATAGCGATGCAATTTTAATTCATGCTGTAGTAATGAGCTGCTATATTGGCTTTTTTCTGATCCAGTGATATTCTGTAGTGTTTATTTGTTTTGCTGCTTACCACCTTGAATATCTTAATGCAGAGAAGGATTAGGATGGAAATGATAAATAAATAAAATAAACAGTAAATAGGGTGGGCACTTGTAGGAGCCTAACAAAGAGACAGGTGGATTTCTGCATTGCCCATACAGCCTTGTGAAGAGAGTAATATCCAATAGTGTATTTAATACATTTAATACAGAGATTGCATTTTGTGTGTGTGTGTGTGCACGTGCACATGCATCAATGGAGTAGGGATTGTGATAATTATCATTTCAGATTGCCAAAAAGAAATGTTACTGTTACAAGATTGTTAATTTATCCTGCCAAATATTACAAAGCTTATGTTGCCATCTCTCTGATGGATTTTGTTTGTGGGATGTATATCACTCCCATTGACCCCCTTCATTTAAATAAGATTAAGGGTTTGGGTTCTGTCGTGTTGTTGATGCTGTTTGCATTCAGGCAAACAAAAGGCATTTGTTTCTGCTCCACTCCAACATACAGTAGCCATCCATTTCTTATCTTCCTCCCCCTCCCCCCCAAAAAATATTCTCTCCACACCCTCAATTTGGATAGCAAGATGGGTGGCGCACGCATCACACAAAAGCAAGTATGAGCTGGAAAGCATGTCTTGCGCAATTAATAGCATGAACAGGCATGGTATTTTCTGCCTGAAAGGAGGAGGTGCACAAGCAGAAGTGGGACGTGCCAGCTTGGCCCTATTGTTCTGCCTTTGGGTTGTTAATTAGCAAGATGGAAAAAAAAAAAAAGAGGGCAGACTCAGAGGAAGTTGCATGGTAACAAATTCAACCGCCGTGGCAACCTACCTCATGTCAATGCGGCCATCTTACAAACGGCATGTGACTCCATCAAAATGGCTTCCTGGCATCAAATGGGATGAACTGGAGGAGTTGAGGTCTTTCCGGGGAGGAGTGGTCCTTCTTCCTTGCTCCCTTCCCCTCCCCCTTGCCTCCTTCGTGCACATTGCCTCCTTCTCTGCTTGTTCTCTGAGGGTACCACACAGCACTGATGAGGTTCGAGGAGGGGAGAGGCGCACTGAGGAGGAAGAAGTAGGGCAAGGGAATTAAGCCAGAGATACACGCCATAGCCCTCCATCCATTGTCGTTGCTGCTCCTGCCGAATAGCACATTTTCTTATCACAGCAACAGAATGTCACACAGCCTCTGTGCAGGAGACAATAAGGCAGAGCTTCATTACTCACAGTACGATACATGGGCATAATGCCATGGTTACATGCAAGAAGACAAAAAAAAAAGCCCACCAGAGGGATAATCCCTATGAACTGATGTATCCACTTTGCTCTCTTGCACTGTGCTAAACTGTTTGGGGAAAACAGGGAAGGTTCTCGTTTTACATGAGAAGAGAAAAGGAGAGATATTTTCCCTCCCATTTTATTTGATTTTTTTTTTTTAGGTATATCAGCATCACAACTCAACTGCTCAACAAGAGTCAATCATTAAACAAAAGGTGAGACATTTATTTTATAAACATAAATGATTCTGGCCCTTCCTCTGTCTGCTTGCAAAAATCAGGTTTTGGAAAGTTCAGGGCAACAACTACTTTTTTCTGGGAACTCTCCCAGGTGCTGAAGCCTCCCATGCTGACTAGCAAACTGGGAAACTTGCTTTCTGCTGTTTTGAATGTAGAAGTCCGTTATGAACAAGCTTTCCCTGGCCCTTGGCAAAAAACCCAGCTTGGTCAGAATAGGTTAGACAACTTGCTTGCCCTTGGAAGTTTTTTTTTTTTTTTAAAGAATTTGGTCACATCCTTGAGATAGCAAGTCTACCATCAGCTATGAGTTGAAGCATGAACCCATCTGCCACCAAGATAATTGGCACTTTGTTCCTAGCTATTCACAGCTCACTAATTGGGTGAGAATTAACCTTTGCTATGTATCTTGCTGAATTCAATAGGAACCAAACATCAGCACTCCCACTCCCAATGTTGTTGATCAGAGGACCCCATTTGTACCGCACTATTTAAATGCATAGTAGAAAAGACAGTAAAAGCAGACTTTGGAGAATGGAGGCATGGCAATACAATGGCAAACTTGTGAACATTCACAATTGATGCCCCATGCTAATCCAAGGATACGCAGGTAATAGCCTTACAGTCTTTATATGTACATTTTTTATACATGCAAAAATTGGATGCCTGTGTGATATGCCTGTGTGCATATCACACAGATAACGAAAACAGATCTGTATGTTTTGAAAAATAGCACACCCTGAAAAATCAGCAAGTCTTCTAATATTTAACAAATGTAATTGCATTCGGCAAGAAGTCTGATTCCCAGCTTAAGCTTTTAAAAAGTCTCAACAAAGCTGGGAAGAAGTCTGCGGCTGGATTCACATCATGGCTTACAGTATATTAGCCTTGAATAAGATATAATGATCTAGTTTACTCACACTACCAGGCAATAAACTATGATTTTCAAACCAAAATGGCTGGGTTCATACGTCATGATGTAACAAAACCAAACAAACCATATTATGCTTTAGCACAGTGTGTAAACCAGGCCAGTGCCAAAGACCAGATGGGAGTGATCTAATTCAGAATAAAACACTGCTACATGTACATTTTTTCCCTCATCATTTTTACCTGCTCACAGTATTGTCTCATCTATTAATCCAACATTTCTCTTCCATTTTTTGAAAAAAGAGGAGTATGTCTTCCTCAGTTCTGCAGCAGTTCTCATGCATTTATTACATTTTTCCTTCCAGAAGTTCAAAACAGCACAGGTGGATTTTTCTATTTCCTTTTCTCTTCAAAACAATCCTATGTAGCTGCTTGGGCTGAGAAAGTTAAAATTTAAACTCAGAATCTCAGAGAAGCTCTCACATATCTGAATGGGTGATCTGTGTATTTTATTCACAAATGGGCATAAAAGAAAAATAGCATTGGATGACGTGTGCAGGAAGTAACGGAGAATTGAAACCCTTTGTTTAGATTGAGCTGGGCAACCTGAAGTCTCAGAACAACATTTTAGATGGGAAACAAAACAAAAAAGCTCTCCAAATTACATAAGCACAAAATTATGTTGAAGGTTGATTAAAAAGATAAGAGGGATCCCCAAATGCAGGGGGGGGGAAAAACAGCTGATCCTGGCTCTGCCCATCATTGCCCCATTCACCCTATCAAAACAAAATTGAGTCTAGCTTTGGCCATTATACGATTGCCATCCCCAACCTAGACAGGGGGCAGAATTTTTGCATCTTGCTAAATCACCCTTTCTTTTAAGAATGGGGTATTGAACAAGACCCACAGAAGCCAGACACCATCATGGAGAAAAGCAAAGCTTAGGTGTCCATCGCTAATCATAATGAGCCAGTTTGATCTAGTGGTTAAGGTGCTGGGCTAGAAACCAGGTGACCAAGAGTTCTAGTCCCACCTTAGGCATGAAAGCCAGCTGGGTGCCCTTGGGCCAGTCTCTCTCTCTCTCAGCCCAAGAGCCAATCAGGCGTGGTAGGAGAGTTCTAGTCCCATCTTAGACATGAAAGCCGGCTGGGTGACCGTGGGCCAGTCCCTCTCTCTCAGCCCAAGCTACCTCACAGGGTTGTTGTTGAGGGGAAAATAGGAGGAGGAAGGAGTATTAGGTATGTTCACCACCTTGAGTTATTTATAAAAATAATAAAGGTGGGATAAAAATTAAATAAATAAATAATGACACTAAAACAGGAAAATACGTGTTGTGTCACAACATCAGTTCCAATCTTATTTCATGATGTTGCATGCAAGTATATTGGAGCTTTTGTGGGATCTTTAAAATAGGAGGAGGCTATCTCCTCATCCAATCTACAGTCTAGTATTACAGAAAGAGTCCATAAAGAGTTTCTTTTGGCTATAGAAACTTATCTTAAAAAGTGATCTTTCTCTGAGCTGACAGGATTCAGTACTGGATGACAGGTGGGAAGTGAAGGTCTTCTACTCACTCCTACACATGCATACCCTTGCAAGTTGCAAATAGCAAACCAGTATCTCCTTGATTTTCTAGCTTACCATAGACATAAATTAAGAAGAATGTTAAGGAGGAAGAAAAAGAAAAAAAGGAAAAAAAGTCTTTAAAAATGACAATTTTCTGAGCTGGACACTTTGTACACCCCAAGTACATGCAGCAAAATCATCATCATCATCAGTCATCATCATCCCCTGGTGAGACACTACCTTGACATGGTTGTGGGTCTTGTGTGTTTTGAGGAAGATGAGAGCTTCTTATTTAGTTGAAAACAAGTTCTTTCCACTTGGTCGGAAAGGAAACTGCCCAAACAGTAGAGGGACAAAAGATCAGCTCCTAATTGACAAGATGATTTTGGAAAACTGTAAGAGAAGGAAGACCAGCTTGAATATAGCTTGGATTGATTACAAGAAGGCATTCAACTCCCTGCCACATGACTGGATAATCAAATACCTAGAAATAACAGGAGTCAATAGAAATATCTGAAACTTGGTGCATAGATCAATGGCACAATGGAAGATACAGTTGCTGGTCAATGGTAATAGAGTGGGAGAGGTTAACATCAAAAACATCCCTTTTTGGGGGGAGATGGGTGGTAATAGAAGTTCGAAAAATAGAATAAATAAATAAATAAATAAATAAATAAATAAATAAAAGTGGAATCTTTCAAGGAGACTCACTATCACCACTCCTGTTTGTCACTGCACTGATTCCTCTGTCAACAATACTGAACAAGTCAAGCCATGGCTATCAAACATCAAAAACATCTGCCAGGCTATTCTACCTCCTTTACGTGGATGATCTGAAGCCGAATGGAAAAACACCATCTGACTTGGAATTGCTGCTTGACGCTGTCTGATTATACAGCCAAGATATTGCAATGGAGTTTGGACTGGACAAAGGTGCCACCCTTACCATCAACAGGGGAAAAATAGTGAAAACTGAAGGAATCAAGATGCCCTATGGAAATAACGTCAAGAGTCTGGATGAAGAAGATCACTACAGATACCTGGGCATCCTTCAGGCTGACACCATCAAGCACACTGAAGTCAAGAAGAAAGTTACTAGTGAATACATCTGAAGAGTAAAGAAGATCTTAAAATCCAAACTCAGTGGTGGAAATACCATCAAGACGATTAACACCTGGGCAATTCCAGTCATTAGATATACAGCTAGAATAGTGGACTAGACTCAAGCTGAACTAGAATCCCTGGATAGGAAGACCAGAAAAATAATGACAATGAACCATGCCCTTCAGATGACATGACAGACTCTATTTACCAAGGAGCAGAGGTAGGTGTGGAATGTTGCAAGTCCACCAGACAGTTGAAGAAGAAAAAAAGGGCATTGGAAGAATATCTGAAGGACAGTGAAGAAGATGCACTGAAGCTAGTATACCATGAAAGCTTCCTGAATACCAAAAAGACCAAACTCGCCTACAAGAAAGACCAAATGAAGAAAAGAGACATGGCAAGGCAAAGTATTACATGGCCAGTACGTAAAAACACTAGCAGGCAATGAAGATAACAACAAGACCTGGCAATGGCTAAGAGCAGGAAAGTTGAAGAAAGAGACAGAGGGGCTAATTCTAGCTGCACAAGACCAAGCCTTAAGAACAAATGCAGATAAAGCCAGAATTGAGAAGACAGCAATAGACAGCAAATGCCATCTCTGCAAAGAAGCTGAAGGAACAGTGGACCACCTAGTTAGGTGCTGCAAGAAGATCACACAGACTGATTACAAACAACAGCATGACAAAGTAGCAGCAATGGTGCATTGGAATATCTGCAAGAAATACCACTTGCCTGCAAGCAAGAACTGGTAGAACCACAAAATAGACAAAGTAATAGAAAATGAAGAAGCTGAAGTGCTCTGGGACTTTACTGTAGAATTCAAACAGACAGGCACCTGCCACACAACACCCCAGACTTAATAGTTGTTGATAAGAAAGACAAAAAAGTGGACATTGCAATATTTGGAGACAGCAGAATAGAAGAGAAAGAATGGGAGAAAATAACAAAATATAAAGACCTGCAAATAGAAGTAGAATGACTGTGGCAAAAAAAACAAGCAAAGATAGTACCAACAGGCAATCCCAAAACATCTGGAGCACCCCTTGAACACCACCTGCATTGACAAAATCACCATCAGTCAATTGCAAAAGGCAGCTTTCTTGGAACAGCTTACATCCTGTGATGATACCTTTAATATTATTAAACAACAACATCTGCCTATCCCAGGTTACTGGGAAGGACTTGATAGGTGGACAAAAATGCCAAATCCAGTCTAAAAATCTGGCAGACTGTGCAATCAACTATAACAACAACCACCACCACCACCACCTTGCATCTTTAATTCCCACCCCCTCCCTTTTCTCCAGCTGAGTTTGTACCCCTGCAAGAATTCATTTTGTTTCCATCATTGTGGGCGAAGTGGGAAAAGATCATCAGGAGAGGAGAAAAAATAAATCAGTTTGTTAATAGGCATCCGTTAGTGGGAAACAAGGGAGACACCACAGAGCAGAGAAGGTGGAGGGATGGGAGAAGTGCTAGCAGTTGAGGCTTAGGAAAGGCCCATACAAAGCCACTATTCATAAAGTCCAGGGCCAGAGACTTGCACTGAATTAAACAGACACAAAGACCAGAGGCATTTTTTTATCCCCTCTCTGTTTCTCTCTCCCATGAGAATTATCGTATGTCCCTGGCACTAGAAAACCTTCCACATATGAAGAAGCGGGAGAGAGAGGGTTGTACAAACTGTGGTCCAAGGTACAGAAGCCCCCCCACCCCGCCCCCCGCATTCCTGGGATTTATGTATGGGAGAAGCAGCATATGGTTTCTTAGCATGCCATCAGCCTTCATGCATCAGGTTTAAAAACTCTGCATACGTGAATCGCTCCACGCACACCCTGGTCACTTTCAATGTGCCCTATACAGCCAAGGATCCTTGGCCTCCAGCACCCATATGAAAACAAACAAAATCATCCTTGGCATTTGGAAAGCTTGCAAAGCAATTGGCAGTATTTATGCACACGTACTTGCATACTCCCACACCTACCACAAGGGTTTTTATGGGGTTGGGAGAGATTGACAAAAGAAGACAGACCTGACACACACCATTCAGTCATGAAAATTAATGAGTAACCATGCAAATCTCAGCAAGCCATTTCTTTGGGGTGACTGGTCAAGTATCTTCACTGCCTGCCTGTAGCACTGTATCAGTCTCTTTGACTTGCTCTCAAATATTTTAACATTTCCCCATGGCAGAAAATATGAACAGGCAGAAAGCATATTTTAAGGCAGACGTCTATACATGCTGGAAAACAGCCATCTGGGCTGTGTTCAGCATTTGTATACCTGCACGTTTTCTACCTGAATATTTATTCCAATGTGTTTTGCTAAAGAAAAACACCCCTCCATTCACAGAAATCACAGTAAAGAGGCAGTGTACGTTGTTCAACTTGAAAGGGAATTTTAATTAGTGCCGTGCAGAAAAATATCTTGCATTTTTTTTACCTACCAGCTTTTAATCAATTTTCTGAAAGAGAATTTGCTTTCAAAATTTACTTCAAAGAAGAAGAAAACTTCAGTGGAATTCTCCTGGCTGGAGTTTGTTAGATTCTTGTGCTTATCTAATTAGAAGGTTGCTGAGCAGTTTGCATTCATGTCCCATCTGTGAGTCCCATCTTTCCCTGTTTAATCATGTCTCTAATGATCTCAAGCCTCTCTGGCTTCTCAGACTTCTATTTAATCCCAAAGGAAGACACCAGGAAGGAACTCCTCATCTGGGGCATTGCCAAACTGGGGGACATGGACAGCAAGAGAAGTTGCAGAAGAATGGAAAGACCTGTTCAAGAAAGCCACCTTAAATTACCCCCTGCTAATTCCAGCTATCAAAGAAGCCCAAAAGGACCACCAAGAGAAATTCAGAAGAAATACCTTACGCTTGGAGAATAAGATGGAAAAATAGAGATGCCACTTTCAAAGAGGCAAGAAACTTTTGAGAAATTGCAAGGCAACATTAACATCTATATCTTTAAACTGTTCTTAATTACAGCCTCCTACTTTGAACTACCATTCTGAATGGGAGAGAAACTTAGAGGGCTTTATAAGGAAGGTCCCCTTGTGATTACCATTGTCTAGCTCTTCAGCTATTCCATTTTTCATTCTCTTTTCTTTTTCTTTTCTTTTTTTTTTACAAAAAGTAAAATGGGCAAATGACAAGTGGAAGACCAGGTCAGCTACATACCCTCATAAAATTCAGAGAATAAGACAGGGCGATTGCACGATAAATATCTCATTTGGAAGCTCAAACAGCTTGGAGCCTTCTCACCTATGAAGCATGTTCTGATCAAATGCATGCATTTGGTTTTAAATGCATTTATGTACCACAGGTCCCAAGATTTATAAACCTTAGAATCACAGAGTTTCACAAATTTAAATGACAACTCAAAAAAAGCTTTTGATTGAGTAAGGTAGCATAGTAAGATAGTTACAGAAGCATTGAATCAGCAATCAACTTCAGTTTTCAAAGAAAGTAAAACTATTGGTTTTTAATTACAGGAAACAGGCAAAATTTATCTTGGAAAAAAGTTCCATACAACCAGGAATGAAGCAACCCTCCAGGAGAAGAGAAACCTGGCCTCAATCTCTTAGAACAGGACCACCATTTTGTTTTTAAAGCTTTTTAAAAACTGTTAAAGATCTCTAGTTTGGCCCTCGTGACTCCAGATAGGGCTAGAAAAGTCATTCATGGCAGAAGGTAATAGGAGTGCATTAGATTACCTTGATTTGCCTTGTTGAGGTCAACAGGCAGCATGCTTTGCCCAGTAAGGTGCTTCATTGTAGCTTCATTGTAGCTTCCTCCAAGTTTGGAAGAACAGAGGCCTCTTCTGGGTATTGGAGTGGCTGAAGGAGGCAAGTGAGCCAGTAAAGTGAAGCCACATGGTGGCCTTATTTTACTGTCAGAAGTGAACCTCTGGATTAGTGTTCCAAATAGATTGATCATTCTGAAATTCAAACTGACCTGATTTGACACATTAAAACTGAAGCCCATGAAATCCCATGAATAATGTCCCACCACAGAACAAGCTGTTTCTTCTATTCCCACCAAAGAAGCCATTTTGATGGAATGATGTCAGAAGAAGATTTTCCCTGCCAAGATGGTTATAGTCCTACAGATACATTCCTTTAAGAGGCACTGGCTTTTTAGTCAATCCAGTGACAAGGGATAGCACACTGTACTAGACATAATTAGGCCTCTGGAACTCATCACAACAAGAAAAGACAAGAGCTATTGATGCATTTGTTTTTATCTCTCTTTTAGACATAGAAGGAAGGGTTGTGCTAGATCAGACCACAGCATCTAGTTTAGCATTCTCTCCCTAACAATTGCTCCTGGGCAGCTAAAACACAAGATCTGAGAACTATCCCCAGACTGAGGTGCAGTGATTTGAATTGTATATAGCACTTCATGTTTGGAGCACACTTATTTATTAATTTGTTTATTTAATTGCAAAGTCATTCTGCTGTTAGTCATTAGGGTGTCAAACTTTTCTCTAACACTCCCCAATGAGGAGTCTGCCTAGAACCAGCAGCAGTAAACCAGATACATTTTTTATACACTGTCATCCTAAGATCCCATTCTTGATAATCACCATCAACTTATGCTCTATCAGAATACAAAGAGGAGGAACTGTTCCACAAAACCAGTTTTGCCTCTATTACTGTCTTCTCTTTCTTCTCTTGTGCGAGTTCATGGTTGCTGGATTTTTTTCAGGTATTCCTCCAGATTCAGAGAGAAAAGTACTACTAAAGGCTCTGAGCTTTGACAGACAGATAAAACTTCTATCGTCTAAAGCAATAAACCTCCAAATTAAGAGATTTATGTCAAAGAAGACCCACCTATATTGGAAGGTTTTGAAGCTTCCCAGGTGCAATCTGACCATATAGGTCTTTCATCTGGTCCAGCACAGCAGTTTCAATAAGGCAGTTGCTGCAGTTCCATCCCATATATGCGTAAAGCTAAGCCTAGCTAAAATCAGTGAGGGTCGCTTTCTGAACAGGCCCAATTCAGACATTTTAAAATACCTCTACTTATCTGCCTTATATGTTTGAAACAAAAGGTGACCAACTCAGGGGAAAGGCTGTGATAAAGAACATGGCACATAAGGGTGGGTACAGTAGTGGGGAGGTGAGAGAGAGAGAGAGAAAAGTACTAATTAGCACTAGGACCATCACTTACCATTAATAGTTTGTCACTGTTTCCTTGATGTAGCTGAAGGCAAGGAAGCTGGGATGTGTGATGCTTACCTGTCTCTGTCTCATTAACAGAACACAAAGTGAGAACAGACATTTATTGTCTGCATCTTAGATAGATATTGCATGCGTGCATGCACACACACACACACACACACACACACACTCTTCTTATGCAACATTTTTGTTGTATTGCTATTGCATACAGGTAATGGGAACAAGGGCAATCACATGCCCAATGGATAACTCCTTTTACCTGGACAACTGAGAGGCACACCTACATGTCTCCAAAATCATTGTGATGTTTGAACACAGCTGCGCTATTCAGTTAGTGGTCAGTTAATCTGGAAGCTTTTAATCAACAAATTAATCAACTAAAACTCAAGTTGGTTAATTGATCATAGGAAGTTGTAATTACTGAGAGAGGAAGTTGTGCTTGTTTAATTTCTAGTCGCTATTTTGGATCTACTGTGTCTCTGTATAGAGAAAACACTAATTATGGCACAGAGTAGTAGATATTTGTTGTTGTGTTAAATGATTAAATTGCTTCAGTCTTCAAAATCTTTTTAAAAAATCCTTTGCACTGTGTTTTAATAATGCATCTCTTTTAATCAGTTAAGTGGCAATTGGTGAAGTAAACAATCTTTAAATCAGAAGACAGCCTTACTGGAGAGGTATGAGGAGAGAATGGGAAATCTGAATAAGGATGTAAAAATTAACATGGAAATTGAAACATGGATTTTCCTTCAGTATAAAACCTAGATTTTTGCATCACCGGCCATTCAAGTGTTCATAAAAATCCAGCTGCATCAGCCCATTGTGTGTGTGTGTGTGTGTGTGTGTGTGTGTGTGTATGCAAGAAAATAATCTGTATACCCTTCAAATGGATGAAAAGTCCAGTTGGAACTAAATTGGTGTCTCTTTTATCTGTGGATGTACATCAGAATAAGCATTTCAACACCTCTCAAATCAAAGAAAGGAACAGCTTTGGAAAGCAAAGATAAATCTTTGATGGATACCCTGGAGAATGGAGGCGGGGAAGGTAGAAAGGAGAGAAATAGAGACCAGCAATAAAATGATATTCTTCCTTAGCTTACAAAGGGCTTTTCCTTGTCACTGTATGCAAAACAGACCTTGCTAATGAGATACAAGAACACCAGTCGCACCCAATCACATGCCTTTTCCATATCAGATGAAAATCTAGACACGTGTTGCACTGCCATTTGAGCTGAAGGCAGCAAAAATAACAGAGCTGTTTTTGGTCAAGTCAACAAAGATGTTTCACATTTTGCAAATCACAGCTCGCCTGGTATTATTGCTGGATTAAAGATGGTGTCAGTATCTTTCTTCTTCTATTTAAGCAATAGGTTTTCAATCGTCCACTGGTAAATATTACAAAATATGTCTATGTATATCTAATGTATTCAGATGAAACAACAATATCTTGCTCAAGCAAGGATGTATAGCTTCTGAATTTTGAAAGGATGACAAAATATCTTCAACGGGCCTCTCTTTCCCTCCCTCCAGTTGTCCACTTGCTCTACCTCCAGTGCTGCCCCCAGAAAAAGGGCAGGAGACTGTAAGAAAAAGGGCAGGAGAGTGTAAAAGTATGCGGGAATGACTTTGGGAGACTGGGCCCAGAGACGCTGCCTAGTGAACAATCAGATAAGAGACAGCATAGCCTGCAGCTGGATAGTGGATGGGGCAAGAGACTCAGAAGGGACCCTCCCTAGTTTCTTGGGGTGTGAAGGAGACAGAGGGAGAACTGTACTTTCAGACTTGCAAGATTCTTTTAATGCAGCCTTACAATAAAATAGAATTAGCTCATCTGGTCGTGTTTCCTGTCTGGACCACCTGGTAAGGCTGACAGAGACTGACAAGGTACAGGCACCTCCTGTTCTTTCTCCTACTGATTGCTGGCAAAACCAATGCCAAAACGTTCTCCTACATTTTTTGACAGTTCTCAGTTTGATGAAGGAGAAAGTGCTTTCAAATTTTCACCAAATTAAAAAGCCAAGTGAAATTCTCCTGCTCTTCTTAACAAGACAGCTGGGGTTAGGGTGGGAGTGTTTGAATGTCCTGGTTTGCACTGTATCTCTCTGCAGTCTCCTGGCCTTCCCTTGCTTCTGTTAAATCCCAGGGGAAGACATCAGGAAAGATCTCCTTACATGGGGCTTTTTTAGATTGGTGGAAGCCAAAGAAGCTTGATAAGATGGGCAGAAAATGTCTTCCTATATTTTAAGTTCGTAACTGTGTATTAAAATACATTAGCCGTATTGTATCTTAGGTTTGTTGTTATCTGAGATTCGTTGGTTATCCACCCGTATTTTGCTGTTTATACTGGCTTTCATTTTTTTATTGTCTATACCATATACTGTATTTTTATGGACTTTGAAATGTGCGTTTGAAATATATATATATAAATAAATAGAAGATGGAAAGAAGCTTTCACTGAAAATGCTACCAACAATAGCTCCCTCCAGTTCCAGCAAGAAAGCAAGCTCAAAGGGGTCTCCAAGAACAGCTGGAAATAACTTCTCAAGCTCTTTTCAAGTAATGTAGGACAATATAAACATATCTGGGAGAAGATGGGGATCTTTTGAGAAATTACAGGACCAATTTTCATACAGCATTACTTGTCAGGGCTTCCCTTTCAGACTAGTGGAGTAGAATATGTCAGCAGATATGCAGAACGGACGAGAATAAAAGTAGGAGGCTGGTGGACAGACAGGACTGGCTCCCTCTTAGGGTGGATGCTTTGGCAGGTACCTAACAATCCCAACCCCAATATTCTACACTTCTGTTGGAATGCAAGGCATCCCAGATGGTCTCCATTGTTGCTAGACAATGGGATTGGGGCTAGGCATTCTATCTGTATCAGAAGCAAGCAACTGTATAACTGCATGGTTTGCAAGGCTCAGCCTCCTGACTCATGCCTTTGTTTCTTCTTTAAAAATGCCAAGTCACCATGCTCAAATACAATAATGCCTTGAATTAAGGGTCCAGTTGGGGGAAGGGGTGCGTGTTAAAGCCAAATGTCCATCCAAGGAGGATCTATGACATGCATGTAAAATTTACATAATTTAGGTACATGTATGTAATTAAGTAGGGATGTGGTGGCGCTGCGGGTTAAACCACTGAGCTGCTGAGCTTGCCGATCGGAAGGTCGGCAGTTCGAATCCGTGTGACGGGGTGAGCTCCCGTTGCTAGTCCCAGCTCCTGCCAACCTAGCAGTTTGAAAACATGCCAATGTGAGTAGATTAATAGGTACCGCTTCGGCGGGCAGGTAACGGTGTTCCGTGTAGTCATGCCAGCCACATGACCACGGAAGTGTCTACGGACAAACG
Source organism: Candoia aspera (assembly GCF_035149785.1). NCBI lineage: Eukaryota > Metazoa > Chordata > Lepidosauria > Squamata > Candoiidae > Candoia > Candoia aspera. Next base: position 12,852,177 of record NC_086165.1, read on the forward strand.
CCGGCTCTTCGGCTTTGAAACGGAGATAAGCACCGCCCCCTAGAGTCAAGCTAAATGAATGGGTGAAAAACAGCTTACTGAGTTTCTTCCCAGTACTAGAAACCACAGCTTTTATACATGGTTCTTAGCGGCAGAGAACAACCCCCCCACCCCCCACCAAAAAAATGTTGGAGGCTAGACTTGATAATTCTTGGCTTTCTTGCCCACAATCCTCAAAACCTTTCCTCAGGCTTGTGTTCCAAAATTTGGGGTCTGCTGGCAGATTCTCAGGAATGCTGATAATCCAGATAAAATTGAGAATGACCCAAAATAGATATTACAGTGGTACATCCCTTTGGAATTGAAGACATGATGTTTCAAAACATGCACAATACAAATGGCACCTATGCTGCAACTCTGTAACACACCACACGCTTTCTCAGGATCATGCACCTGTCCTGGAAAAGATGTTTTTGATCTAAGGAATTGCAGGTTCTGATTGTATCCTCCCATACTCTGAAATCCCTTTATAGCTACTTTTTAGTGGTTTGTGTTAGTTTTTAAGTTCTTTGTGAAACATTCAATAAAATTTATTTTTTAAAAATGAAATGCCTTTACATCTTCAAATCCAAAGCATTACACAGCCATATACTGTAGATATCCTAAACATATGCAAGTGAATAGACTGGCTTTGCATATTGTACATTGTTGATCCAGGGCATACTGAATAAATCAGAAATAGCTGGGTGCACAGAACCTGCTAAGCCATAAACCACAGTTTACAAAGCACATTGGCTGGGTTTCTGCAACACGCTGTGCCCAAACCAAAGGAATCCCAGGATGGGTTGGCATGTTGCATTGAACCCAGCCACTCACAGGTGATGTATCTGTTTCCAGACATTCACAAACAAAGAGAAGTGTGTTGACATTCACCAGCTTCAAGCATTCACAGTGATGTTTCTGTTTGAAATGCACACATTGTTTGTAAGTAATATATATATATAGAGAGAGATGAATTTCAAATCTGACTCCCAGCTGACTGCACAACCAGCTTTTTTTAATGTTAAGCAACCCAGAAGAAGGATCAGATTACACACACAAAGGCTCACATCCCCCGTATGATCTAAAATAAGAATCATTCTGCCAAAGTACAGAACACTCAAGTGGCGCAATCTGTGTTCCTTGTGGCCAAATGCTAGGAGCAATTGTCAAGCAAGGAAGAGGGCTTAACCAACATCATGATGAGATATGTATACATTTTTACTAAGCAAACAATACACAAAAAAATCCATAGAGTATTAATTGCTCCACTGAGTAACCATAGGCTTCATTTATTTCTCTTTCGTTCCCCACTGATACTCATGTGATAAATTTATCTTCAGCCCTATAATAAGAGTCCTCAGAGCTACTATCCACTTAAAATGAACACACACACATGCACACACATGTCATTGTGGTGTACTGTAGTGATTAAGGTGCTGGACTAGGAGTAGGGAGGTCCTCTAATCCTTCCTTAGGCATGGAAGCCAGCTAGTCATTACCTCTCAGGTAATTGCTAGTCATTACTCACTTGGGACTAGCACGATAGATTAAAGTTCAGTATGACCACCTGGCTGAAATGTTTGCCCAGAGTTGTAGACATTCTATATTCCTGTAATCTAGCTGGGAGTCCCAGAATTTGTAATTTAAATAACCAGAGAGCACCAAGTTGGAAAAGCCAGCTATGTCAACTTATTTTGGATAAAGGTGAAAGGTGAAACAGGTGAAAGGTCCCCTCTGCAAGCACGGAGTCATGTCTGACCCTTTGGGGTTTCTTTTGGGGGGGGGTTGGATAAATGGGACTTGTTTATTCATAACCCTGCACAAGTTAGGCTGCTTGTTGGCTTTTTTTGGTGGTGGCGGTGGTGGTGGTGTTAGAGATGAGGGAGGAGCAGCCTTTCCCTTTGTCCCCAAAGATCAGGTGTAACCTGAAGCTAACAGGTGGCTCTCAGTAACAGAAGTATCTCAACCCTCCTCTTTGTGAACCTAAACCCACTGAATAATGTCTCCTTCCTTTCAATGACACTTTAATAAAATCCATTAAGAAAACCTAACCACACTAGTCTAAGAAATTTCAAGAAAAAATAAAAGAGTGACAAATCAAAAAAAGGAATGGGGAGGGTGTGTGTGTGTGTGTGTGTGTGTGTGTGAGAGAGAGAGAGAGAGAGAGAGAGATTTAGGTTATGTTTGCACAACCCAGCCATGAACCAGGGTCCACATAAAAGTCAAAGCAAACAAACAAACAATTTTATGGCCTAAGGTGGTAGTCCAGTTCTCAGCACATACTAAGGCAAGAGGCAGGCCTGGATTTTGTAGTCACTAAGCCATGGCTTGTAGTTTAGCAACCACTGTTAACATATTCCTAGAGAGACCTTGCCTGTTACTTTCTGCTCCGATTGTTTGCAAAGCATGGAGGACCTGGATGGACCATCTAACCAGCACTGCAGTCACCCGCAAAGCCTGAAGAGGAAATAGCAGCAGACTCACCAAGCAAACTACATTCTTGCTAGATACAACCAGCCACCATCCTTGCACCCTCAATGAACTCAGTTTCCTGACTCTTGTTGTTTATTCGTTTAGTCGCTTCCTGACTCTACTCTTCTCAAAAAAAAATCATACCAGATCCACCAACCGAATGTTTTATTCAACCAATAATCCAAAAGGCCTTTCAAGAAACCAAGTTAAAGACATTGTAGCTTAGTGCAATGTGCAAATTCAGTCAATGTATTTTGAAGGCTCTCTTAAAACTGACCAGTAAGGACTGAGAGTTCTTCATAAACACAAAGGGCTGACCAATTGCTGCCTAGCAAAGCTGCAAACCAGGAATGGAACAAGGCAGGCGAAATCTTGAACAGCAGCAATCCATAACAACCACATTCATGGTGGATTCTACTTGCAAATCTGAAATGTTTTATCTGAATAATTACAGCATTAACTAAGACATTGCATATGGCCATAGTTAACAAATAGATGCCCAGACACTGGTTTTCAGCTGTTGTTGTTAAAGCACCCATAAATAAGCACTTTTGGCAAGCAGCCATTCAGATGCACAGAAAGAAGGTAATCAACAAATCTTCCTAATGTTGTTAGAGACAGAGAATACAGTACTACTTTGCCATAATCAGTGCTGATGTTCAGATGACCAGGTCACAACAAATATGCTGATGAGTGAGATCTCCCAATCTATCACCTTGCCCAACCTAGCAATCTGTAAATGACTAGCCAATAAAATAACCAACTTAGACATTTTACCAAGCTTCTTTGGATTGTTCTCTTTCAAGACGTATCAGCAAGAAAGGTTGTGTAGGCAGTCATGGAAGTGACCTTGGAGAAGGCATCCAGAAGTATGCGTTAAGCCCAGTGGGGTGATAAAGTATTAGAAATAGACTCAGATTGACTGCCCCAACTCCCCGGGGTGTAAGACGGAGGGAAGGGAAAATGCAGGCAAACTTGCAATATCTCAATAAATAGAATTCTAGCCATCCAACAGTCTGTCTACTTTGGAGGGTGGACAGGTTGCAACCTAGACTTTTTCATGTTTTGGTGCACATAGTGAAAGGGGAAAAGCATTGAACATTTCATTTTCTACCCCCATCCCAGACAACCATCCAATTCAGGAAACGCATCATTGCTGGATTCTAATAGAAGCCATGTGCTCACTCTGAAAAAAATAAAGATCACAATGCACAACTTGCAAAAAGAAAAGCAAACTAATGCAAATCAAAGTCATTCCATCAGCCGCAATTATATGAGAAAAAGGTATAAGGATTTTTAAAAATTATATCTGAATGTAGTCAGGTATGCCTCCTGTTCAGGTTGATATATTTGTTGAAGTACCAGATACCAACTGGAGGTAGGGATTAAAATGTTCACTCAGCCAATGAATTCATGGGGTCTCTTTCAGCCCTGTTTACAACCCAATCCAGCTTCACAGGCTCTAGAACAGGAAAGCGTATGAATGGGTTCACACATTACCTTATGCCCTAGTTCACTTAACCAGAGTTTGTTTGATAAGACACAGCTGGCCACGTCATGCATCCTGAGGAGCCCAGATATGGCTCGCTTCCTTTGCAACTTAGCATGATGTGGAAACCCAGCCCTTCATATACACTGCCTCAAGACCCTAGAGAAAAAAAAAATGTAATGAATAGGTTAATCCACTTTATTAAGCATAAATTTGCCCCTTGTGGGGCTGTTGGTTACCCCAGTTAAATTTTCAAACCATCATTTTCTTGGCTATTTCTTCCCCAACCCTTTCTACCACCTCCCAACCTTCTCCGTCCCCATCCCCCATCGCAATTTGAAGAAGTGAAGTCTGGCGTGGGAAAGGTTCCTTGGGGCTTTTCACAAATCCAGTAGACCCTTGAACCAAAACCAATTAGAATGCCCCAAGGCTCTGCAATTGAAGGCTGGGCCTTCTTTTCAAATGGCTGCCATCTCAACAGTGTTAAGGAGCCCAGATATGAATGGGGGAGTCTTGGTAAAGTGGTGCTTAAGCCAGGCCCAAGGTGAAAGGAACTAAGCTTCTATAGGAACAGCAGCTTTGGTTTCTAAGAGACCAACTGACCAAGACATTGACAAGAAAAAAGAAACCCTCACTTACTATTCTGTTGAGTTGCAGAGACCAAAATGCTTCTCTGTCTGGAAGGGTGAGCAGCCCAAGGCCCCAAAGCAACATTTCTAATTCCTCTCCCCCACACCCTGGCTTTGTTTGTTTGTTTGTTTGCACCCTGAAGCTCATTATAACAATTACCCGTGATCAGTGGTGAAATTTCCCACCATTTTGAATCAAGAAATACACAGAGACACAGATGCACACAAACCCTGAAGTGTAAGTCTTAAAACCATTTCTTTTAAAAAGCAAAGGAATCCACATACCCTGGAAAATACAGAAATCCTTGACTGAATCTACAGATACAATATAAGACCACCCAGTCTGCATCAACTTCTCACCCCTGTGGTCCTGTCCAGTCCCAGCCACCAAAGGTTTGCCCACTCCAATTGTACAGCCCCTATATATTTGTTTTTTGTTCAGGCAATATTATACCATCTAGGGAGAAATCATAGATTCCTCAAAGATATGAGTTTCACTTGATGGATGGAAAAATATTGCAAGGCGGGGGGGAAACGTGATCATGTTTTGACCATGGTGGAGGAACAAAGGAAAAGTTGAAATCAAAGAATGACTAGTAGCTAGTTAGATTTGTTTTTTGTATTGGAATATTATGACATTCTTATTAAACTCTTTCTTGCAAGAGATCAGGGTGAAATATATTTTTTCTTTGCCATGTGAGCTTCACAACCATCTTGTGTGGTACATTACACTGAAGAATAGTTACCAGAGATCTCCCTGTGAGCATTTACATCCCAGATCTCCTCTGAGGACTCAAATCTCTAAACGCTAGAGTTCACCACATGGTGTCTGAGTGTGATTAGGCTTGATCAGATTTATACTTGGATTTCATTTTACAAGAACAGATTCAATTTGGACTTGCAATTCAATTTTTTAAAAATAGTCTGTTCTATTCAGATTTGCTGTTCAAATTGCTCAATCAATTCAGACTTCAGAATCAGTTTAGAAAAGGAGAATTGGTATGTTTTCAAACACTGTGCCAAGTTTTAGAATCAGTTTTGAAAGCACCCAGTTCCATTCAACACTTCAAACTGATTTGAAGATTCATTTTGAAGATTCAGAGAGATGATTTGATCAAATCATTTTGAAATTGAATGTTTGGATATTTGCATAATCCTAGCTCATATAGCATGCTTAGCCAATGTATGCTTAACCACAGCTTACTAAATAAACCACAATTGGCTCAGCTAAGCTTTAAGCATACAACATGCTCAACCAAATCCAAGCAAACCATATTATGGCTTGATGTGATGGGTGCACCTAGCCTGTTGTTCACAAGTTCAAGTCCCACCTCTGCAATTAACATAAACATTTGTCCCTTGCAAGATGATATTACTCAAGTTTGCTCTTCATCAGCAACAGGAGAGGAGTAATAATGCTACTATATTACTCAGATACTCAAATACAATAAATCAGTATAGCTAGTTAGCCAAATGTATTATACACTTCGTAAATAATATATATGATCACATGTCTGAGAAGTGGTGGATAAAAGTATTTATATAATATTCATATGAAAGCAGCAAGAGAAATTCTGACCATTTCAGTATCCATGTTATAACATTGGTGAAATGGCTCTGATTCACAAATGAGGAGCTTTTGAACACTCATAAAGTGTTTCATCCACATGTATCAGAATTTGAAAGATTTTTCATTCAACTAGCTAAAACTGATTAACCAATTCCACTAAAATATATTTGCACTGCTACCAAAAACAAAACAGTAAACTTCTTTTTACAAAGTAAACAAGAGAAACCACAAACATCCTAACCAACAGAAATTTTCTTAAGGAAAAAAAGGTACTATTCAAATCTATTTCCTATCTCTTTCAAGGAACCCCTTAACACACTATGCAAAACCAGCTAGTTTATTTCATTTACATATTATGTGAACTCTGAAAATAGGTTAATTCAGTAACCAGGTTGAGTAGGTTGTATGAATGCAGTAACTGCATGATAATGTTGTCAAGCTAAAGAGAAAGAGAGGGAGGGCCAAATTATAGAGATAGGCTAAAAACTGATGCCCTGACTTGAAGCTAGAACCATAACTTGGATCTTGATGCAAATCCCAGATTTTTTTGGACTTGCACCCCAACATTGGACTCAAGTTTGTAAGTCACAGAGGCTGCACCTTAACATCACAAGACATATTTCACCAATTGTTGCCCCCTACCCCTACCCCCTTGCAAACACCTATGACTGATGACAGTGCCAGTGATAGGAACACTTTTTTGCCATCTCCAGCAATCAAGTCAGAGTAAAACCATCAACAGGAGAAATTGGAAAGAAATTGTCAAGCATTCCAACAATCCAGTAAACAAAACAAAACAGAAGCTGCTTTCACTGAGGAAGAAAAGTTTGAGAAATTGAGGACACAACATTAGTCTAAGTACAACTGATAGTGGCAACCAACTGCAATGATTTCATAGACTCAGAGTTGCCACAGATGCTAGTTTACAGAGAACAATTCTCTCTGAAATTCTACCAGGCTACAAGCCTCTACCTGGAGTGTCTTCATTTCAAGGGGTCTGCAATCCAATCTGGTTTAAAGATTAAAAAAAAAAAACCCTATAAACCAAGACTACAGCTGGGGCCTTAAAGGTGACTGTCAGTGGTTAGCAGCTGGGCACCATACTTAGCAGGCTACAATCTTCCCCGCTTTGCTGAGAGATATTGCATTTCTATTTAAATTATAGTAATTATTTATACATTTGCATATGCACATGCACATTTTATGCCAATCTCTAGCTGCCTCCTTGGCAATGTGTCTGCTCTCTCTCTCTCTCTCTCTCCACCCCCCCAACACCCCATAAATGGCCAGCATAGCGCATGTTGCTGTTCAGGACTGAAAGAGGGGAGCAAAAGAAGAGAGAAGCGGGGTGGTTAAAGAAGCAGCAGGAAGAGAAAAAAGAACATCAATTGTCATCAGAGCAGCACAGGTGTTTTGCCAATTCAATATTTTGTCAAGTCTGCTAATTTTGACACTGATTTTGAAAAGGGAGACTTTTAGAAGGCCCAAATCACAACTGCATTTAAAAGTGCTTAACTGTAATTAAGTTTTATTTTCTGGATAGCACCCAATGTGAACACTGTGACTTCGAAATTTTTAAAAAGTGCCAAATTAAGAACTTAAGAATCCCTGCTGGCTTGAGCCAACAGCTCACCCACCTAGACTGCTTTTTCATTCGAGGCTTAGAAAGAATAAAATGGGATGCTTTAAGGATATCTTCATTTCTACTTTTCCATCAGAGGGCTCAAAAGTGAATGACACCTTCTTTGGTTTTCCCAAGGTTATATGCTACAACTGAACTAAAGTTCTAAAAAATCCACCCTTTTTTGTTCTGGCACTGCACGTGGGGCTTCAGCAAACTGGAGAATTTCTGCTTGAGTGACATTTTCTAAATGATAGCCTAATACCAGGATTGATGCTCTTCAACATTTGAAGTCACACAGCTCCCCCCAATACATACACACACACCCTTGGGAGGTCTTCTGTGGAATTAACACAGTCACTGCTTTTTCTTGATTTCTATAATAACTTCTCATTAGAATATATTAAGAACACAAGATTCTTTGTGTGGGAGACCCTAAGATTTAACACAGATAACCTTCATTTTACATGTCATTTGAGTAATTGGTTACTTATACTCAAACGTCTGTTGCCAACCATTAACCTATTGCTCACTTCCCTAAATCCAAAGGGTACAGCATAAGAGAAGAACTGCAAAGTAGTCCTGTGGATACAGAAATAAACCCTAGTAAGTCCATCAGGATGTCAATCCCAAATGAGCATGCATAGGTTTGCAGCCATCGACTCATAGGACTCAACAAATGAAATCACCAGTCTCCAATTTCATCTGCCTACTAAGTTCTTGGAACATACTATTAGCAGACATTAATCTACAATTGGTAGAAAAATATGAAAAACATAAGAGATGAAACTGAAATCAGAGCAATAGGAGGAACAAAAAAGTGCTAACTCCAGCACTTTGTTGTTGTTTTTTCCTTTATTGGCAACATGTGGGTTAAAACTCCAAACCAAGGACAGGCAATCTACTGCTTGTAGTCACCAAGGTACTAATGGGTCACTCATTTACCACCTATTAGGCTTCCTGCCTGCCAGATTTTCCAAAATAATTAATGAGGAAATGGTCTGCTGTAAAGCTAAGCAAAGCTTCCATCTTCAGCATCAACTTTATTTCCAGGAATGACTTGGGGCTCACCTAAGATCCAGAGACATAAGAAACAAGTGTGTAATGTTACCTGTCCTGAAAAAAAGGCAAAGGTGAGCTAGGATGACAAAGAGCATTCTGAGGGTGCTCAAGAGGGAGTGGTGCCACCAGCTGAGGCAGCCATTTTGTGTATGTGTAAGACCCTTTCCATGGAAGTCATTTTGTAAGAGCACTCCAAAACTTTTCTCAGAATCTAAAATGCACTGGCTGATCCAAGAAGAAAGCTTTGCTCTCAGTAAACCTGTTTGGTTGTTCTGTATCTCCCTTTTCTATCTGAATGGAATACTCACTGGGAACCCCATGCATATCACTTTGATTTTCATTACCATACATGTCACAGAATAGTGATGTTACATCAGTAATGAAATCTAAGGCATTTCTCAATTAAACAGGACTTTTCTGGTTACCATAGCTTTGCACCCAAAAGCATCAGGTAAATAAATGTGTTTGGTCCAGGATGAGCTACTTGTACATTCCAAGTCAAGAACCTGAAGCAATGGGAGTATTTACTAGCCTCTGAAAAATATAGATTATTCTCTGAAACATGCAAACCATGTCCCCTTCATTTAATCCATTATTAATTTCCACCTTGAAAGACTTGTTCGTTCATGTAAGTACCTTTATTACTTCAGGTACTTCAATGATGTACAGCTCTTAGCTATTTTTATGAAAAACTTTTATATCTGCTGCCATGAATGGAAGCTCCATGTGTTATGTGGTGATTGCTTCACTCAACCATTGTATGAAAATAATGCAAGGCCACTGTACCTCCCCTCTCCTCCATCAAAAAGTTGTAATAAAATGGCTGAATTCATACAACATAGCAAGCCTGATTTAACAAAACACTATTGTTGTTTCATGGAAAATGCTGTGTCCACATACATAAATAAATCATATGGTAGTTTAATTTGTAATGACCTGGTTCACCCAATTTGTTAAAGCAATTTTTGGGTTCCTACAAGACACTACACAAACTAGCCAGCCCAATATTAGCCTAGCCTAGAACAAAATTTGTGATATGAAAAGAAGTCAGTGAATGAAGTCAGGAAAGAATCAACTAAGAACATGAACAATACTTTTGATGCATCATTTCCACATTCACCAGCTATTAGTCACCAATCAAATAATTTATTTTAAAAAATAATTTATATGTATTAAGTCAACATGTCTCTCATGTCTCTCTACTCTCTTCATCTTATCTTATAGTACCTACTGTATTTCTTCCAAAAACATTATTATATATGGAAGAAACAACACAATCTTCTACAACTACATGTCTAGATAATGTTTAGCAATCATAAAAAGCAATTTAATATTTCATTTTTTAAAGGCCAAATCCAGCTAGAACAAACCACCAAAATTCTATTTAATGCAGATACTTAAAAATTTGATACACACTTACCAGTGACTAGGTTTTGTGTACCCCATAAGGCTTATATTAGAATAAGCAGGCAGGTGATTGTGCAAATAATCTGCAGTTGTAAATACATCAATTCAGTTCCAACATCACGCTAATCCATTTTAATTTTAGTTGGTTGAAATGGTTGGGTTTGTGCCAAATGTTAAGCCAAAACCAGACAAACCCCATTATGACTATGCATAATATACAAACTAAATATAGGATACTTATACTGAACTTACCCCTAGCAGGAAGGCTGATGAGTAATAGCATCTTAGATTAACAGATCTGTTTATGGTATTGATGAAGCAAATCCATTGCCCAGCTCACAGTCCATATACAAAAGAAAACACTGTGGAATCCTGAAGCCTCTCCTGCTGGAAATGCTTAAATGTTTCAGTCTCAAATCATCCCTAGAAGCCAAAATGACTATCAGAAAACATTATTTCCAGAGAGCAATCTGGCCTTGGAAAAGATATTCAGGTGCCAGGGTTTGTGTCTATACCAACAAAGATCAGAATCATGCAGACAATGGTCTTCCCTGTGACACTCTATGGAAACAAAAGTTGGTCTTTGAAGAAGCAGGATAGAAAGAGTAGTGATGCCTTTGATTGTTGGCATTGGAGAAGACTCCTGAGAATATCATAGATAGCCAAGAAAACAAAGAAATGGATCATTGAACAAATCAACCTGGAGTTCATACCCAAGGCACAAGTAACCAGGTTCAAATTATCATACTCTGTACACAGAGAAGACCTAGCTCTTTGGAGAAGTCCATAATGCTGGGAAAGGTAGAAGAAAATAGAAGAGGACAACCAGCAGCAAGTGGGTGGAGACAATTACAGCAGTGATGGACACAAGTTGGGAGCACATCCTCCTAGACAAAATCTACCTATGTGGTCACCAACAATCAACACCAACTTGATGACACATGATCAATCAATCAATCAATCAATCAATCAATCAATCAATCCTGAGCTCAAAAGCCCTTCTCATACATTATCCCAGAGATCTAGCTGTGGGTTACTCAGTTCTGAAAGAAAACTGTTTTGAATATGTTCAATGGAATCATGTTATTCCCCTCCATTTTCCAGGGGAAAAAGCATGGCTTCAGTTGGGAAGTTGAAAGGAAGGTTGCTCTGTCTATTTTAGGTCATATCTGCAGGTGGGAAGGCAACACAGACTGTTCTGTACAAGTATATGATGACGATCACTTCCTAGAGGAATTGTGCAGAAATTGTGCAGGAACTGGTGAATGGGGCTAGCAAATCCCACATGGATATTTTAAAGAAATAGGAGTGTTGTACAACAACAACAAAAAGACCTGTAGCTCAGTGGTGAAGATCTTCCATGGCATGCAGAAGATCTCAGGGTCAGTTCCCACATTTATTACTGTAAAGAAGGACAGCTCAGTTCACACATCAAGTTAAGCCATGGTTTGTTTCACTGCCATTTATTGAATAAACTGTATTTGGCAGTGCCCCCACAATATGCTAAACCCCAAACAGGCAAATCCCATGGGAATCCAACCACTGAGCACATGCAACACCCATAAAAAACAGATGGAGCTTTGATTATGTGTTGGTGGCCATTATATTGACTTTTTTTTTACATGCCCTGTGGCCACTGCTGTTGACCTCTGAAGGGAAGGGAAGGCAGGACTGGTCAATACTTAGATGGGAGGCCACTGAGAAATTCTAGAGCTATATACCAGGTTGAGAAGTTTAAAAAAAATCCAGAAGGCAATGACAAGCCATATGCAGGTAGCTATCCTGGTGTCACAGGAGTCCAGCTGACTTGAACAAAGCTTTGTCTTTTCAGAACACAACAAATCTCTCCAAGGTTCATTCATTATGGAGCCGTGAAGAGACAATCACTTGCACAGAGTACACACATACTGCCAGGGTAATGCCTGTGTTAGGAATTCACAGGTATTCCTTGCTACTAAAAGAAGTGGTACCCTGCACATTGGGAGCTATTGTTACAAAGGCCAAGGTGTGCAAGCACTCCATATTACACCCCTTGTTTAAAGCAGACTGAAGATACAGAAAATACAGTGATGGGCTAAGGTGCTGGGTTGGAGATCAGTCATCGGCTCTGGCCTTGATGTGAAAGGAAGTTCATGTTCTCCACCCAACTGCAGACCATGCATGGTTGATGGAGGTTCAGACACTACAGCTTTTCTAATGCCTCACCTACCATCGTGGCTGCATCTATACTCTGTTCCAGGTTTACTAAACCCTCCCCCTTAAAAACAAAAAGTTTAAATTGAAATAGCGCTGTTCACCCTTGGTGAGAAACCAGGAAAATGCAACATTCCTGGACATTTTGAAGAACCCTACTGTGGAGGCTTCAGCAGGGTGACAGTATCTTCCAAGGGGAGTTATCAGTCAGACTCCTGAAAAACAGCCGTAAAATTCTTGTGTGGGACGTTTTAGGGGCTTGATTTGAGATGGGGAAAGAGAGATGGAGGAGAAGTGAGTAGGTTTAGTTCCAACAAATTGGGGGGGGGGGGAGAGAAAGAAGGAAAAACCTCCCTTATTTGTCTCAAACTGGGGACTCCAATGTGCCCAAAGAGAGGCTAGGCCAGGCTAGCGTGGTTCTTTGTGTTACCATGGGAACTGAATGCAGATATCGCCCAATTGCTTTTTTATTTGCTAGACATTGTAATATATATTATGTTTCAACCTAGGGGTTTGCTGTGAGGTAAAGAAGACTTTGTGAATGTTAACCATTCAGGCAACTTGGAGAAGGGGGTGATATGGGGCAGGGAGGGGGCAGGGAGAAGAGAAGAAGAAAAGTCTCCGCCATTCAAACAGGTAGTTTGTATGCAGGCAGAGTCTCCCAGTGTGAAGGTCTGGCTGCAAAATCCCGACTGCTTTCTATTCAGGAATTCCCCGTCATTTCTGCTCCACTTCACTCTGCGTGGAGACCCCCTAGCTGTGCACAAAGCCGGTGATAAAGTCCATGAAAAGTGATCAAATTATCAAGAACTTGACCTCACAGAGGGGCAGAATTTGGAGGGGGGAGAGCCTTGTAACAAACTGAAGCCTAGGAAGAGGGGTGTAAAAAGGGTTGGGGGGGTGAGTGGCGGAAAGCAATTCCATAAACTGGCGGAGGCCGGTGTCTAGATTAATTTGCAAAGGGGCATTGTTGGAAAGACCTCAGTCTACAATCTAATCCCTCCTTAGTCACAAACTCCCACCAATTGTAGCTGCTCCCCGACTACTCCCCCCAGGTGCCCCCCCTCCTTTTTACAATCCTTAAGGCTTGTGAAGTCATTTACCTTTCAAACTTCGGAATGGAGATTCCAATCCACGTTTGTCAGAATGACTTTTTGATAAATGGGTTTTATTTGGGTTTTCTTTTCTTAGCTGTGCTGTTGGCTATTAGAATGCATTCTTTAAAATGCACTTGGCTGGATCTCTTCCTCCTCCTCCCCCGCCCCGCCACCCCACCCCTTCTGAGCTGGTCCCTGCGGGTCTGTCCCCAGCCACCCTCTCTTCCAGAGCTACCCTGATTCCTAAAAGTTCACCTTTGGTTTAATTTCACCTATAAAGAACCAAGACATCAGTAGCTTCGTGGCCAGCGCTTGAACGCTCGGAGAGATAAACCAAAGAATGAGCAAATCAGGGGAAGACGTACAACAACAACTGACATATAAAAGGATACCTGTATTGAAGAGAGGCTAGACGAACTCCTTGAACATCAGTTTTAAAGATCTGGTTGATCAAAAGAAAAAAGGAAAGAAAAAGAAAGAAAAAGAAAGAAAGCTTGATCTGTTCTGGCTGCCATCGCGCTCGCTCATTCCTTCAGTTGAGTCCAGGGCCACGAAGGTGTTCGTTCGTTCGTTCTTTCTTTCTTCCTTTCTTTCTTTCTTTCTTTCTTCCTTCCTTTCTTTCTTTCTTTCTTTCTTTCCTCTTCTCTCTTCCTTTCCGTATCTCAGTTCCCAGAAGTCTTTGGAAGTCATTTCTACTTTCGGTTATCTAGCTTTATGATGGCTTGATAACACTCATACAGCTAGATAACCAAAGACAGAAACGGCCCTCCCACTTGAGGCTGGCTGGCTGGCTGGCTGGCTGGCTTTTTCTTTCTTTCTTTCTTTCTTTCTTTCTTTCCGACGGGGTTGGGCACCAGGCTCAATTTGCTGGGGCAGAACATAGGAAGCTGCTGGATCTTCGAGCTGCCATCGGGAAAATAAAGGAGAAAATAACAATATGTATACATGTATATACATAAAGGGTGTTTTTTTGGGGGGGAGAGGGATGTAGCCCGCTCATTCAGCAGATGAACAGCAAGATCTGACCTGAACTGCAGGTTTGTAGCTGGGAAAAAGAAGCAACTTGGGAGGGAGGGAGGGAGGGAGGGAGGGAGGGAGGGAGGGGGAGAACACCCACCCACTCAGGGCGCTGCTTTCCCCATCTGAGCCATTCCCTCTGGCGAAGCAGCCGGTTTGCATTCGGCCCACCCTGCCCGAAATGCTTTTCTAATGTGAATCCCCCTCGTTGGGAAATGACGTCAGCCGGCTTGCACCAATGGCTGGCCTCGCATTCAAATCATCGCTCCTTCGCGCCGCTTTGAATCCTTCTTCCCCTCCCTCGACTTTTCTTTGCCACAACATTTCTTTGAAGCCCTGCAGATAAAGCCGCTCGCGGTCCCTCTCGCTTCCCTCCTTCCCCTTTCTTCAATTAAGATAGAAATGGTTCTGTTCAACGTCGTTGAAAGCAAACCCCGCGGAGGGGGCTTGGGCAGCCCAACGGAGGCTCCGGCTGGAGTCGCAGGACGCCCCGAATCTGAAGACGAAGGGAACCCACGATCTGGGTGCGCGCCCTACATTGGACAGTGTGAGTTTGCCTAGCACGGCGATAAATGAAACACATCAACGAAGCAAGGGTAACAGTTACGTTGGGTAGTGTTGGGCTTCAGGATTTAGTGGCCGTGGTCTAGAGAACAGATCTGTGGCCGACACCTTCAGAGGCAAAGTGGTCCACAGGCAACTGAGCAGGGATTGACTGGGCTGTAACAGTCACCGTGCTTAGCGGTGTGAATGCAAGGTTGGATCGCTACTTGATCGTGAACACAACCTTCCTTTCGTTACACCCACGGCACAAATACTACTGTGCAGAGGAAGATGATGGCCACTGCTTTGAGTGGCTTCAACCTAAAACCATCCAAGGCTAGGTTAAATGCTGAGGGTTAAGAAGCACAACCACAGCTTGGTGCGGGACTGGAGGTCTTTGGGTTGGACCCACTCCTGCGCAAGTTAGTCCAGGATCCCCCCCTCTCCTTGGGAGGATCTCCCAATTTATAATCATTTTTCTTTGCTGGCTTTTGGATGCGACCCTTCCTGGCTGGCCGATCTTCTAATTCTTAAGGAAGGGCGCATGGGGAAACTACCTGGGCAGGTGTGAAAAGCAGGATGGCGGCCCCAGAACAGCCCAGCCCTGCCCAGGCCTTTCACTGCTTGGCCTCTAGACCCAGCTCCAGCCCCACTGAAGTGCTTCCAAGGCCCATTCAACTTCAGGGAAGAGTTTCAACCTGGGAGCTCAAACCATTGAGCACAACGGGATTAATGTCCCATTCCTCGAGGCACCCCCATGAACTCTGATTGGTTCACTTCCAGACTCTTTCTCTGAATTTTAAGGGCTGGGACCTAGAATCCTATTTCTAGGATTGTGGCTAGAAATAAAATTAACATTTGTAGCACCCTTTGAGTAAAGAGGGGACATCGTTCAGCAGGGGCTAGAAATCAAGGCACGGCAGGTACAAGTTTAGGCTTAACCTGGTTAATTAATCTTTTCTCTGGGGTCGAATCATAAACAAAAGATTTAGACTGGTTTCACACAACACACAAATCTACACACAGAAACCAAAAATGAACCTTGGTTAACTTTAACCACGTGTAACATAATGGGCGAATTCATCTGTTAGGGTGTTAAACAACCTAGTTAAGCATGCCAAAATGTCACTGTAACATGCTCTCCCATTTTCCCAATTCATTTATTTCCCCTTCAGAAATGTTTAGAATGGAGGGGGGAATAAATCTCCAAATATTTTTCTCTGTCCTGAAATAGAAATCATTCCATATATTTCAATATTCTTTCCTTCCCTCCCCACCCTTAGTCACATCTTACATACAACCAAGTGCATAAATTTCATCCCACCATTTTATCCCACCATTCAGGCAGGGCTTTTGGGAAAAGACAAAATCACAAGCCAGCAAACACCACCCAGAATTGGGGAAGGGGGAATGAGATGAATAAAAGCAACCTTGTGGGTCTTTTCTCCCTCATATTCCATCAGGTTCATACTGTGATGCATTTCTGCCAGCCAACCCTGCTTCAAACTGTCGAATGTGTTTGGAATTATACCCACGCACATTACCCTGGGCTGGATATTTATAGGAATGTTGGGCTAATTCAGACTCTCCAGCTATAATCTCTGCTTTGCTGTCACCAAACCTTTCTAGAAGATCAACCATGACAGCTTTATTCACAGACCCTTACTCAGAGTTCTGGGGCTGGGCATCAGGATTGTGGCCAGAAAGGAATTAAGGACTCAGTTTGGCCTAGCAGTTAAGGTGCTGGTCTAGGAGCAGATGTAATCCTGTCTTAGGCACAAGGCCAGCTGGGTGCCTTTGGGCCAGTCCCTCTCTCTCAGCCCAAGGAAGAAGGAAACAACAAACACCTTCCAAAAATGCTGCCTAGATAGTTGCATGGGCTTGTCCAAGCAATCATCAAGAGTTAAGACAAACTGAAAGGCCAAAAAAAAAAAAAAGTGTGACTTTGCTGAGATCTAATCTAAAGCTGAGATCATGAAGTCCTGTCTTCTCTAGGGATATCCTCCACCTCGAAACAGCTGTAAACTTTAGGAACTCCCGTGTTAAATGCCTTTGCATTTAATACATTATTAATGGATATAATGTCTATTAATAGTAACATCATAAAATTAAATAAATGAATTAAAAAAAGATCCACAATCTCTTTTACTCAGAAATAACAGTTCTAAATACTAGGACTGCAGACCAAGTCTTGCTGTATTCCTATTGGCTTACTCTCGTTTTGGCTTGTATTTATCGTGTATTACTACTTCCATTATCAGATGATTTTTTAAAGACCTTTTCAAAAGAAGCTACTACCTTCAGTCTTGCTGCCTTTCTCTTTCTCCATGTCTGCAGATTTTCTAAAGTCACCTCATAATATTGTGGGTAAATCTTATTCTCTGTAGGCACCTGCACAGAACTTCAGCAGAGAAAATCTAATGATTTTATTGTTCCCTTCCAAAAAAAAAAAAAGAAATCTGGATTAAATTTACTCTTTCTCATAATATGTATTTTCTTAACCTCCCCCCACCCCGCAAGCTGAAGGATAATTCAATACATTATCTTGAAAATAAATTCCTTTGATTTCCTGATTCTTTGTCTTTAGAAATTATCAGGCTGGAATGGAGTTTTTTCTTCCATCCCACTCCCCCAGGCAAAAAAGAGAGAGAGAGAGAGAAACAACCGTAACCAACCTTCACGTCTAACCACCAGAGTTTCCACATTCAATAGGTGAAAATCTTAAAAAAAAAAAAAAAAAAGCCTAGGGCCAATCCATAGGCTATTTCAACTGATTTCAACTGAGTTAATTTCACTGAAGTATCAAGGTGGCTTGATGAAATACTATAGTACCCTTCGCCTTTACTGGATCGGGAAAAAAGATCGCCGGGTTAACTCGCTTGTTCTCTAATCTCATGGTAGGCGCCTCTCTGAACGGGGCTGCAGTTTTAGGTTTAGGCTTTAGCCCCTCCCTCCCTCCTCCCCCTTCTCTCTCTTCCACCCTCCCCTGCCCCGCTCCGCCTTGCTTAAGAGCGAACCCAGAAGCCCCTCTTTAAAGGCCACGCTTGACTCGGAATAAAAGAAGAATTTCGCTGGCTCTTTGATACCGAAGCCCATCTGTCCCGAAGACCGTTTTGCTGAATTATAGGCAAAACTTTCCGCAATGGAAAGATGCGATCGGATGGAGTGTAAAACCTGTGAATTAGATTAGAAGGGTGATGGGGAGCAACTATTAATAAATGGGGCTAGTTTAGGATAGAGAATCGACTCACGCCTCTTCTCGTTTCTTCTCCACCTTTACGCCTCCTTCCATAGCTCAACCCAGCGCATGTTCAAAGCCGGTTGAAAGGCCTGTCCTAAATTAAACTTCCTTAGGCCAGGAGGCCAAAAAGAATAATCCCTGGGTAATGTGAATGCCCGAAATGTATTTTCTCAAGCGCGCAGGGGTAACTCTGAAGGAAAAACCAATCCAAAAAGGCGGAAGGCTGTCAGTTTCCTGATTACGCGTCTGGTTGAAACAAGGACACCTTTGCCACCTCACCCCTCTGGTTTTTCACCATTTTGCTGGAGGACTACGCTTGAAAAGTGGAAAACTCGCGTGCCATTTGAGAATTTGTCCCTCGGTCCAAGAAAATGGTTGCTAGAAGCTCGCCTCCCAAGCAAACCTGTTTTTGTCCTGTTTTTTTCGTCCATCACCCCCACCGCTGCTTCAGCGAAAAATCCCATATAAAATTTCGCACAGCCGGAATAAGGTTTCTCTGTTTCGGGAGAAGTGTTTAGATTTACTTCCCAAACTGTACTGGCGGATTCCAAGAACAGACGCGAAAATTCTTTGGCCTCTGTAATACAGGAGGGAAATATCGACAATTCGCAGCTTTCTGCGAACTAAAGAATCGTTTTTGTAATTCACGTTCTCCAAAAGCCCCTATCCGCGTTGGTCCCTATAAAAGATTGTCCGGTTCTTTTGGGGGGGGGGCGGGGAGTATTCAAGTCCCCATTTTTCACCTCCAGTGTAGTTCTCTCTTGGGTGGCCAAGAAGCTGCCTTATACGCATGACCCACTTACCCCTGGTGAACTTAACCACGGTTTAGCCAATTCCCCCAATTTTCTGAATTCTCACCGCACCTTGAGCCCTAAGGCTCCGCGGCGGAATTCGCAAAGGGCTGCGATTGAGCTAAGGTAGGTTAAACTGTAGTTAGAAGCTAGTCTGCACACAGGGGACGTCCTGCTTTTAAGGGCTGGTGCTCCATTTTGCTCCGAGGGGCCGGAGAATGCGACCCGGAGCTTCTGTACCAGGGAGCTTTCTGAGAGAGAGCGCTGTGGAATTGAATACAGGATTGGATGGAGGGGGGGGCTTTTCGGAAGGGAGGGGTATCGCCAAACCTCGGGATGCCGAAGATCTCCGAGTGAACCCGGCGCCGAAGCCCAACGGACGATTCTGGGGTTGGTGCCCGCGGCCGCAGGGTCGACCGGCCCTTCCCTCCTGGCGGTTCCCTGGCGTGAGCACCCTCGAAGCCAAACTTGCAATCTTTCCAGCGTCTGAAATGGAGGGGACGAGCGCTGCAGAGGAGCTCTTTCGGCCCGGAGCCGCGTCGCTCGCTCGGCCCTGCCTGTTTTCTCTGTGCTTGAAATGCGCAGAGGAACCCCGCACCCGCTCCGCTCTTAGCGCTATTCACGCAGTAGAAACCCGGCCGCCGGTTTGATCCGGAATCCACGCCGAGACCTGTATGAGGCTTTAGGGACGCCTCGGGACCTCGAGCCGGCGAGCAGGGAAGAAATATTGCGAAGGCGGGGAGGCCGCTGCCATGGAGGATCCAGGCAAAGACACCCCGCCGCGCTCCCCTTCGTCGTTCCTTCTGTGCCGCACGTCTTCACTAAACCAGATCGCGCGCCACGGGGCAGGGCGCCCACGGTGGAGCTGCAAAACTCCTGGTGCTAATTGGGAACGAGAGTGAGAGTTTTCGGACCGCGCAGCCGCCGCCTAGTGGCCCTCCGGATTTTGCAGTCCAGATGTGCTCTGGCTAAGAGAGGAAAGCTTTCCGAGGCGGGAAGGACTTCTGACGGAAGGGACGTTAGTGTTATGGAGGAGAAGAGAGGGTGGGGGGGCCCATGGGTGGCTGAGGAGAGGGAGATCTTGGCAGCCACAGTCTTGCTGCCGTTGCCAGGCGCCCCCCTCTTCCCTTCTTCCCGCCCACCCTCAATTTCCCCAGCCTTGTGGGGCTCACTCCTGACCTCCCTCACCGTGGGGAAGAGTAGCTCTCAGAGAACTCGCTTGGGGCCCAGACAGCTCTACTTACACCCCTGCAGATGAGGTCTGCTTTCCCCTTCCATAAACACCCCTTGGATGACCCGGGGTACACCCATCGGCTGGCATCGTTGGACGCACAAGGCGTTGGATGGCAGGCGATCGAGGCTTAGCTGGCGGGGAAAGAGAGCAGGCAGGCTGCTGCGGCGATCCTGTGGACGGCAGAGCTAAATCGAGCCTTCCCAAACCAGGTCACTGCAGGCGCGTTAGATTGGAGGAGTGAATTCAGATGGTGTAAACGGATAATTGGAGGGAGGGGTTTGAGGGGAGAGACAGCAAGTTTAAAAGAGAAGAAAGGGAAGCATTCATTAAAAAAAAAAACTCAACTCCGTCCAATAACCAGGAAAGAAACCATTATTTTAGAAGGGGCAGGAAGGAATGAGCTATACACCCACCATGCGCGGGCAATGGGTGGGGGTTAAAAATGAAGAGAGTTACTTAATCGCGAACAAAAAGTCTTCTTCTCATCTTCTCACACAAGGCTTTTTTCCAGATCCCTCCCCGGGCAGCAGGCAGAATAATCCACCATTCTGGGCAAGCTTGCCCACATCCTGAGGACCCAAGCAGCCCTGGTGGTTCCATTCGAGCCCGGAGAGACCTCTGGACGCAGGAGCCCCCCTATCCTACAGCTCCAGCGAGAGGGATCGCTGATGTGGGTTCTCTGGTAGGATTGCCTTCCCTCCCCTCCCCTCCCCTCCCCTCCCCAAATTCACCCACCTCGGCAGTTGATCGCTGCAATAATCCTGCCGTAACAATTTGAGGGCACTGACCAAGGTGCTGGAAATCAGCCTCCCTCCACTCACCTACTTCTCTCCTGCTCACGCCCGGAGTTCCTGGCTCATCTTTGGCTGCTTTGGCAATTTTCGCCATTTCTCCTCTAGTAGGGGTAAAGTAATAGCAGTACTGTTCCATTTTTGTTGTTATTCCAATTGGATTTAAAATCCTCAACCCTTCCTCCCCACTCAAACCGGGAAGAGAGAAGCAAAATACACTCCTCTTCACAGCAAGACCCACGGCGATCAACCTTGCGTTTTGTTATTATCAGCAGAAAATGCCTTCCCTGCCTTTCAGTGAACGGACGTGCCCCAGTCAAGGGTTAGACCCATAGGGGTCTTGCTCCTATTGAAAGCACTGTACCTTCCGAAAAAATGAGAATCCCCTCCCTACAGGAAAAAAGGAGAGACCGAGACAGAGAAAACACACCACCATTTCTCAAAGCTGAGAACGAGAGTGAAGTCATTTCAAAAGACGGCCCACCTGAGTCACCTGCAGCCAAACCACTTTAAGCAAATACAAAGGCCAGGCCTCTTTCACAGGAACTGAGATAGAAGAAGATACAGTATCAAGGAGGACTATCCTGCATCCAGTGGCCAGCAAGGAAAGACAAGAATCATATGGGCAACTCTGCCCATTTTCACTCGTGACTCCACCTCCTGGTAATTCTGGCTCCACCCACTAGTGAATTGCAGGCTGGGCAGGTTTAATGAAGATCAGTCTCCATGGCTCTGGAATGGAAAAAGATGCTCCTTCCCTTGTCTTGGAGGAAGAGATTGGCAATAGCAGAAGCATTAGAGTGCA
This sequence comes from Candoia aspera, assembly GCF_035149785.1. NCBI lineage: Eukaryota > Metazoa > Chordata > Lepidosauria > Squamata > Candoiidae > Candoia > Candoia aspera. The sequence continues at coordinate 12,874,160 of NC_086165.1, forward strand.
TTTGATCTTTTGATTGGCTCCTGCAAATCAGATGCACATCACCTTTGAATGAATGAATGGCCACAGATATGGGTTACGGTCAGGGCCACAGTTCCTCCAAGCCACTTCTGGTGGCTGCTCAGATTTCTAAGGGCTGACAATGGAGGTGGACTCTTCCACATTCACCTAAGATGGCCTTGCTGTGACTCATTGTTTTTCCACTCACTGATTTGACTAGAACTCTAATTGCCTTTTCTCACCAGAATGCCCTAGATGTATAACTCAGCCCAGCCCTTGGCTGAGAGGAATAACTTTTCAGCTCAGAGACTGCAAGGAGCAAGAGGCAAGGATGCAGAGAGAATGGCATTCAGGAAGAAAAAGAGGTGTGTTAGCAGCCTACCAACAGCTACCAATCCTCTTTCTGGGCATTTGGCCCAGATCAAAGGCCAGAAATCGTTTAAGGGTTTTGTGTGCACAAGGCACTAACCATGGTTTAATTCTTTTCATTTTCTAAGCTTCCAGGACACAAGGTACAATGAACCCTAAATAAACCACAAAAGGCTTGGCTAAAAATGAGGTCGGCTACTCTGCTGCCCAGCATGTTGTGGGAACCAAGCCAAAATATGTGTACTGGAGGGATGGGAAAGAAATCGCTCTCACCCCTCCAGCAGCTGCGAAATGGCTGGTGGGGGGGCGTGGAGAGAGAGAACGGTGCTCTCCCTACCTAGTGCTGCGGTTTCGGCTTTTGTTCTCAAGGCCAAGGGGAGCTCCAATGGCAAGTGCCCTGTTCAGGGTTGCCTGACTGACTGGGCTGAAAGGTGAGCTCAACTCACTTGCTGGGGCCAGCTGGTTCCTCGGGGACTCTCACCAGGCCACCCCACAGCAGTAGCAACGGGATTTCGCCCTGCAAAGCTGCTGAGCTCTTCTCCCTCCCTCGCTCATTCCAGTCTGTTTACACAAGCCGGGATTGAGTTGATGAAGCCACGCCACCGCGTTCTAACGCTGTACAAACCATACACACGCGGGCGTGCACAGCAACGTGCACATCCACCCATTGTCCTTCCTGCGCAAGAGTTTTCCCCCACCCATCTTTCCCCCAATCATTTCAAGCCTCCCATTGAGAACCAGGCCCCTGGGTTGCAAATACTTTCATTTTCTTGCCTGCCCCCGCCCCCTTCTCCAGCCAACACTTTCCTTTTTCCTACATCTTTGTATGTCAGGGATCCTTTAATTAAGGAGAGATCATGTTTAGCTAACCTTGAATACCACCACCCACACTGGAAGACTGGGGGGGGGGGTGCGTGCGTGTGTTTGGCAAATTTATACTACTGAAACCAGTACCTATATAAGGAGGAGGAGGAAGAGGCCAGAAGGGGAAGAGGCTTCCTGGGGGCATTAAGAGTTTACACTGAGCCCTCCAGAATATAGCAGCAATGCAAAGAGAGGAGAAGGCAGCCAGTGCCTGCCAATTCCTTCTTTAAATTGCTTTCTCTGGCAGGGGCAGGCTGGGGGTGTTGGCAATGGGGCTGACACCAATAGAATTATGCTTTCAGCCTCAGAATAAAAATACTGTCTCCACGCACCCACGCAGGCAAGGCTGAGGCCTATCTTATTTGAAAAGGAATAGTAATAATAATGAGGAGAAGGAGGAAGAGGAGAAGGATATTTCTAAAAATGAAAAGGTGGAGGAGAAAAGGCAAAAAAAAAAAAAAGCCTACCTGGTAAAAGACAACTAAATTTAAGGGAAGGCATTAAAAGGAAGATGCTCCTGTCCACTTCTGTTCCCTGCTTTCTTAGATCAATGCAGTGGATATAAATGATGTGAAGGTGGAAGAATGTCCAAGATTTTTTTTAAAAAAATACAATTAATTAGAAACTCTCTCTTTCTCACTCTGAAATTAAAGGAATCAGCCTTGATATGAGTGACTGTCTTAAGTTTAGCTGTATTCTCAGATGCTGTCTCTGCAAATTTAAGCTTTCAAAATATCCATTCAATAAAGGTTACAATAATAATAAGGAAGAGGAGAACCACTGAGATCCTGTGATATTTTAAACCCCCTTGAACGTAGCCACCTGCCAGCTTTCACTGACCACCCCCCCCAAATATTATAGAACCAAATGAGTTTATATATGGAGGAATTTAGCTATTTATAAAAAGTAATAAAGGTGGGATAAAAAACCTTTTTAACATTGTAATAAACATATGCATGCAAATCACACATGTAAATCCAAGCCTACTGGTCCTCAGAGGCACAGGTACACAAGATTTAGAAGCCATGAATGGATGAGGAAAATAATCTTGCTCTACTCCTTTTCTCTTGAAAAGGAGTTGTAAGTATTTGAAGTTGGGTGGGCTGCTGGGTTGTCTCCAATGACCTTCTTGTGGACATGCCATACTCTAGAGGAAGCAGCAAGAACTAAAAAAAAAAGCCATCCTCTTGATTCAATGATGTAGCGTGAAATCCAAGCTATAACGGTGAAATATAATTCTGAAATTTAATGCTAGTCCTGCCAGCGGGCTGAATTAAGATTTTAGATGTGGCCGAAGAGCAGCAAAGGGAGAGCTATTTAACTGAAATTGTGGTTGTGATTTACAATTACAATTGCTGGGAAAGCTTAGGAATTGCTTTGAGGTTGAGCGTCTTCTCCTTGTCCTGCTTTTTCCTCTCAACCACCCTGAGAATTACAAACACCAGCCTCTCTTGAATACTTGGTAAGAAATTCCTTACATTCGAACAGCTAAAATTCAAATTGCCAGCTAGGGTAAAATAGATGGTTCCCAGGTTCCCCACCCCCACCCCCGCACCCTCCAGTGCCAGCTTGGTTGGCCCTCCAAATAAATGCACACACAAGCACACTTCCCGGCGTGATCCCTTGCGGTGGGAGCCTCTCTGTAAGTGTGCATGGGGGTGCAAGTCTGAATCTACTGGATTCCCTTGAAGGAGTTTGTGGGGTACCCGTAGGCTGCTCTTTTGCTTCTCAAAGCTGTCTGTGTTCGTGCACATACACCCACTCCCATAGCAGTATATATCCAATGGATACGTTCACCAAACGCGCTTAACATGGCTATTGAAATAACCCAGTGTCCACATCCCCAAAATACACGACAACTGTACCCTAACCAACTGGGCTGGATTTGCACACCACACTAAGACACACACACACATGTCCTGAGTAAGGTTAGCGCTGCCAACCTTGACAGATTGTGAGAATGCAGCTCTTAGTATTAACTGCCCTGGTAAAGGGGCTCTGTAAATGCTCCTTCATTTCTCCAGGTGGGTGAACAAACTGGAGGCAGGACCCAACATCTCAAGCAAGGAAGCAGAAGCTCTCTCTTGACTGAGTCCCTTTCCAGCAGCTTCTTCTCTTTCACACACTCGTTTAACCCACTATTCATATGTGCAACGGAGGACACACACACACACACCGCTTCTGCCTCCTCTGTTTGTTCGGGAACCAGGGCGTGGGTGGGAAGAGTCACCTGTCCAGCTCGGCACCTACAGATACACCGGACACTCTTTCCTCACCATGCATTCAAATATCCATCACCTTTGCCCGACGCCCCCCTGCAGCCAAGACCCCTTAGACAATCCAAAACGATTCTCCTCCTGTCTCTCAGGCTGGGCTCACACCACGCTATAAATCCTAAACCCGGATTGAAAACAAAAAGAAGAAAAAATCACCGTTCCTCTGTCTGTGCAAGAGAAGATGACCAAACCAGCCAGCCACAAGACGGCTCAACGGGTTGGCCTGGTTCGGACAAGAGGCTGAGACAATGGCTGCGTTCCCACAACTCGCTGCTGCACCGTCAACGACCCAACCCCTTTTTCACCTAGGCTGGCGTGTTCGGTGAACCGGGATGATGGGGCCCTCCTCCTCCTCCTCCTCTCTCTCTCTCTCTCTCTCCCCCTCAATTTCTCTGCCACCCCCCTCCCCGTTCCCAACCTCTCTCGCCGGGGGTGGCAGGCCCAAAGAACGGGCGCGTTCCCTCCCGCCGCTGCCTCCCTCTCAGCCTCGGAAGGAGAGAAAAGGCGGCGGCGAAGAGCGAGCAAGATCGGCACTTACGCGCGGCAGCGGCGGGAGCCCGGGCGACGGAAAGCGAGAAATCCTTCGCCAATCAAAGGCAATCAAAGCAAAACAGAAGCCGCAGGAGAAGGGCGAGCAAGCGGGGGGACTGCGGAGCTCTTTTCGGCTACGGCCGGGCCAGTCCTCGATGCCGTTGACCCTCCGCCCGGCCCCCTTCGCCCCCGGCCCGCTTCCCTTTCCTTTGGATCGCGGGGAGGGGAGGGTGCCGCCTTCCATCCCCGGCAGCTTCTCTTCGCTCTGGTCGGTTTCCAAGAAGCCTCGTCGGCTGGCAGGCTGAGTGACGTCAGAGCAGCCGCGTCTTACTCCAGCCAATCAGAGGGGGTGGAACAGGAGGAGGTGCGAAGGGGGAGGGGGCGCGGGGCAAGATTCAGGCAGCTCGCTCGCCCCCTCCCCGCCGTAATTAAGACTCTGATTGGGTTCCGATTAAAACAAACACATGTACAGATTCATGATGGCGACGGGGCTTGGAACAGCTATTTGAAACAAGGTCCAAGCAGGTGGGGATGGGGAGGTGATGGTGGTAACATTCTTCGCTCCACGCCAGCCAAACCCCATCCCGTACCACTCCCTCCAGGGCTAAAGTAGAGGGAATGGAATGGGTGGTTTCCCAAGGTGGATTTAATTTGGGAAGGATTTGAAATAGGCGCTGGGGAGGAACGAGGAGATGCTAGGGTGCTTAAGAGCGCCGACCGACCTCCAAGCTTTTCGACATCCCGGGAAGTGAGGGACAGAAAGCAATGCAAAGAAAGATGGGTACCGTCCCTTTTGGAAAACCAGTGGGTGGGTGGTTGGCTTTCTGGATAACAACCTAAGGTCGTTTGGAGAGCCGGACTGAAAGCCTTGCTGCGGTGCATCTTTATCTTCCCGAATTAGCTCTGGGTGCCCACAAAATCCCTCTCCCCTTGCCTGCCTGCCTGCCTGCCTTCCTCCTTCAGCCTCAGCCCACTCCTAGCCTGTCAGGGTTGACGTCGCCACAGGCACTGTCCAGAGGCTGAAACTCGGAGATCCCACCATTGCCGAAGGAGAACCGTGGGAAGGGAGGCGATGGTTCCCCCCCCCCCGGGGGGGCGGGGGCTTACACTCTCTCCCCATTCGCCCTCCCACCCCCTCTCACCCAAGTCCAAGGTACTGAGGGCTTTTCACTCCCCAGTTGAATCAGAAACCCTGGAAGGGGTGACTCGGAGGGTTTCACCCTTCTCAGAGGAAGGTTTAAAAGAGAGGGGAGAGAAGGACTTGGCGGGGGGCCTCACCCCTCTTCCCCGGCCCTCCACTCTCTGTCTTGTCTCCCTGCTCTCCCTCTCTCCCGGGTGTTTCCCAGGCCCATCAAAGCGGTGGGGGAGGTTCTGCCATCTGAACTTGCCAGCGGGGTCTGTCCATCCATCAAAATCCAGACAGAGAGTCCAAGTTCACGAGCAATCGGTTTAACCCCTTGCAGACCCTGTCAGCGCTCCAACTCGCCCAGGCCGTCCCCTACACTTAGAGTAACGCGGGGCGGATGGGTGTGTCGAAAGATGAAGCGGCCAAAGCTACCCCTTCGAGCCTTAAATCGCTTCTTTGCAGGCCGGTTTGGCTTTGCCTGCGGCCTCCTGCAACCCTTACCAGCCCTTTGAAAAAACAATGCAAAGGATTCTATTCCTATTAGCGAGCTATAAATGTCTTAATTGATTTCTTCTCCCAACTTCCCAGTAGTTCTTTTCCAGGTGCGCAAAAAAATAATTTCCTCTTTTGGATTTTTCGGGGGGCCAGAGGGAATAGGTGGGTTGTAATCTACTTTCATTTAAAACATTTTCCCAGCAGTTCTTTTTCTCTCTCTGCCCCACCTCAAAGATAGGCAGCTGGAATAGTGTTATTTTATAGAATTAAAAATAAGATAACGAGCAGATCTCTCCAGTACCGTAATTGTGCTGTCCTGCCCATGTTTAGTCCCAGTTCAGTGGGACTTACCGCTAGAGATGTGTTTTGAAGCTTAAAAGTACTGAAACACACACAAAAACACATATACATACACACACACACAAACACACACACGGAGAGTCGTTAAAGCATTCGGGAATAGCAACGGGTGTTAAGAGGTTGCATGGACTCCACACGAACAGCAAGAATACACGCAGTATTGCAAATTGCTTTTAAGATTTAAACATTTGCATTTCCAAGCGAAACCTTCTGAATATCACTGGGATCGACGAGAGATTTCTTTTCCACAGTCTCAGATTTATTAGATTTGATGACAACGGATGGAGAAGGTTTAAATTGGAAACAAAGCAAAAACACGACCGCTGCCAACTAGATTTCAATTTGCCTCAGAAACGGGCAGTCGTTTCGTTTTGAAAAAGTGCCATGAACTGTGGGAAAACCCAGTCAAGAAATCTTCAGCTTCCTTCTCAATATCTTGGTTCCGTTGATTTGCCTAACAATGACTTCCCCAACAGCCTTAACTTTCCTGAGGACTTCTCCATCTGAAAATCTTCAGGTCCTCTGTTTCATTAGCTTTGTCCCACTGAGGCTGAAATAAAGAGGCCAGACCAACTTTTACCAGATCCCTTCTGTATTTCCCCCCCTCCTCTTACCTTCTCGCCGGCCTGCACCCCACTAGTGAAAGTGCCATGCAATTTCACTGCTTCCAACTTCTTCTCTTCCTCTAGACCAGGGCTCCATTGTTTCTTTAGCGTGGGAACTTAGGGACAACTTCGTGATTGTGACGGTTGTGGGCACCGGGAAGTGTGCGCGGGTCTGCGTGCTTTCTGGAGATGGGTGGGGTTAAAAGGGACACTTGGCAGAGCTGAGTATTTTGCTTCCGCCTGCCGAGAAGAAAGCAGCTGGGTTGTACCCCGCGGGGAAAGGGGTCTCTAGGCTGGTTCTGAAGGTTTATAGCGAACGGAAAGGATGCTTGATTCGCGGAAGGGTCTAACGATAGGGAGAGACCCCGCGAACTCAAGAGGGAACTAAGCGGTTGGGTAAAGCGATACAATCCTGGAACGGTCTGTCAAATCTGCTGCCCGCCCCCGTCCCCCGCCCCCGGCCAGGCAGCGGCTTACTGGGGAAGAAATCATCCTTCTTCCCCCTCGACACACGCAAACAGGGTCCTTCTCCGTTTTCATTTCTTTAACCCCGCACTGTACAACTGAAGGGGGACCGTTTGCCCTCTTCCTCCCCTTGGGGGAAGTGGGCCCGAACGCGCGTGTTAAAATTGCAGTTGGGAAAACACGGGAGGAGAGCAAAGAGTCACTTCCAGACAGGGCGTTTAGCATAACAATTCTCCCTTCTGCTCCTTTTCCGTTCCTGTTTAAAAAAAGAAAACAAAACGGGGCGGGTGGGGGACGCGGTCAAAGTTTTAGGCGAGAGACGCGTTCAAAATCCCGCTCCTGTCTTGCTTACTTGCATCCCAGCGGAAAAAAACGAGGTTTTGCCCAGGGTAGCTAACCCTCTGTGAGGCGCCGCGGTCCAGAGAGCACGGGAAGGTGCGGAAGAAGGGAGAGGAGATTCTCTTCTCTTTTCTGCCTCTTTTTGCTCAAAGCTGAAATTGACCCCTCCCTCCGAAAGTGGACAGAACCAACATCCGGAATAGCGTAGTCCGTGGCTCTTGTCTTCGTGACAATCAAGAGTCAATCAACATCCTTCAAGTGTCTTGTTTCAGAGAGATGAGCGCGCGCGCGCGACAGCACACACACACACGCACACACACACACGCACACACGTCTTTGTATGTTTCACGACACACACCCCGCATCGAAGCCAGAAGAAAAGGCTGCGTTCGCACAATATGCTTAACCAGCTTAAGTTAAAGGTTGTGGGGCTGTTTGATTAATATAGCCTTGGCTTTATCTTCTTCGCCTTTTTCAGGGGTGCGAACCCAGCCTCCTTCGGCGATTTGGGGAGGCGAAGAATTACGCGAACCCGGAAAATAGTCACATTCACCAGCCGGCAAAGCGTGTTGTGTGAACGTAGCTCAAGTGCTTCAGACACGGCGAGGTCTTCGTCCGATCCAGGTTCTCAAGGGAAGTGCTCACTCTTTCGCAAGGTCGCGCCTGGTGGCCGGGATGGGCGCGGGCCTGGGGGGAGGTGGGTGCTCTGTCGCCTCCCCAAAGCCTTTGTAGGACCCCGCCGCCGCCACTGTATCCCAACTCCCCTTCGAAATTAGCAACCGGCTCTCTTGGGGTAGAGAAAAGAAGGTGAGGTGGGGAGGCAAACAGGATCTTACCTTCCGCGGATGCTGTAACTCTCCGGCGGGCGCGATCTTCCTTTCTTCTTCCTTCCTTCACTCTCTGTTGTCAGTCTCTCTTTTTGAGCGACCACCGAGCATCCCCCACGAAGGGAGGGACCTTCTCCTCCCCCCTCCCCAGTTGCTCCCTCCCTGGCTCTCCTCTCTCTCTCTCTCTGTGGGACTCTGCTATTTGTCTCCCAGCAGAAAAACGAAGCCTCTTTCTCTCCCTCTCCCCCCCCCCCGCGGCAAAGGAGGGGGCAGGATGAGGCGGGCTGCAGGGAAATGTCATTTTGGGGAAGGAAAACCTGAGCGACGAAGCTTTGCGGGGACCAAAGCGCCCCACGTAGCTTCGTACGTCACTTATAAATCCTTGAGCAGCTCCATTTCTGGGGAGGGGGAAGGGGGGGCGATGATTCCTAGTGCAGCTCTTTGCCCAATAAGTATATGAAGAGTAACTGTTGGGGGTGAGGGGGTCCTTTGTTTCTTCGGGAGTTGAGCGCAATAATTTGCAGTCTTTGTGGAGAAGGTGGAGGGGGGTGAGCGAGAGAAAGGGTTGGGCAAGTGAGGCGGAGACCTTGTAGAAATGTGTCCGGATGGGCTAGGGGTAGCTGGCAGCTAGGAATGGAGGAGCCGCAGCGTGGATGGAAGTTTGCTCGGGAAAAGGGAAAGGGGGTAGATAGGCAGGAAGCCCAGCCTCTGAAGCCGAGGAAGGCGAGGCCGTGGCTGGTTTTCCAAAAGGGACAAACTGGATGGGAGACCCCCGCGGGCGAAGGAGAGCTTTTCTGCCCTTCTCTTACTCCCATATAACCCGGCCAAGCCCTTGGCGGAAGCCAGCCAACGGCGGGCGCAGAGCGGCCAGCGAGACGGCCTGGCTCTCTGGGCGCTCGGCTGAGCCGATCCCGTAGCGGCTGGCCGACCACTCCCCACCCTTGCCAGGCCGACTTGGGCCCGGCCCGGGAGAGGTTGCCCCGACTCTCAGGCTCCGGCCTGGCGCTAGGGGAAAGAACAACGTAAGTGTTCCCCCGGGGGGGGCATGATAGAAAGGTGGGAGGGAGAAGCTGGTGGGACCCTCGCTGAACAGGGTAAAGGACGGTGGGGAGCATCTTTGGCCCCAGAGCTGGTTCCTTTTTAGCTGAACCCTGTCCTGGCTTCCTATTTCTTTTCCAGCATCCCCAAATGGGGATGGAGGAGAAGAGAGAAGCCGGGTAGATACAAGGATACTGTTAATAGATGTGGGTATATTACATGCGTGTATGTGTAAGTATGGGTGTATGTATGTATAGTATGCGCCTTGACTGTGGTCACATTTTTTTGGAGGATCGTTGTAATTGATATGTGCACAGACATACACGGACACATCCATCTTCATGTATGAGTATGTAGATGTAAAATACCAGTGTGGTATGTATAGGAAAGCATATAATTCTTGTACAAAGAAAAGACCAAATTCAGGTGGAGTTTGGAAGAAGTTGATTAAATGCAATTGCAATTTTTGCCCTGGCCGATTTGTGGTCCCCTGAACGACCTCCAGTGATATTTCTGTAATAGGAGAAAAAGGTGAACCTCTCTTGGAGATTTTCCAAGGTCCTTTTGGAAGTGAATGTAGATGAGTTTTACTCCCCCTTTCCACATCCACTTGGAGAGGAGGGAATAAAATAAAAGAGCACAAGTAAAAATGGCAGTCATGGATCTTCTTAAGACCCAGAAAGTGTGAGGAATATTGTTTTGGTTTTCTAGCAGTGGCCTGAAAATTTCTCTTCTGCTTGCTTGGCTTTGACATGTCCTGGTTATTTTTTTAATGAAAAACACACATGCACACTATATCTTGATGGCAGGACTGCCAGGCCAAGCAGGATACATTGTAGTGCAGATAAGATGGAGGCCCCAAGCTGAAGTCAAAACAGAGAATCCAGGAGGCTTGAACGGGAGAGATGGAAAATGGGCCTCTCCCACTGCAAGCAATGGAATTTTGCCTCCCCTTTGAGGAAGAGCCCCAGGATGAAGCCACAAAACCAGGCCTTGGCTATGCAAGGGGGAGGTCCAGGCAGATGCTCTGGAAGATGTTTGCACAGGAGGCCTCCAGCAGCACCTTCAGCCTAGTAGTTGGGTTTCATTTTACTGCCCCTTTAGCTGAAAGCCCAGCTCAGGTCTCTAGTTGACCTTGCCTTACCTAAAAAAAAAAAAAGCAAGGTTGGAACTATTTTTTCCTGGATGGGACACCACCAGGAAACCCCAAGGCTGTGAACTAGATGATGATGATCAAGTTGATGTATTGATGGGGAAGAAAAAAAAAATCGTATGGTTGCCAAGAAAGCTGGGTGTGCTGTGTCACCGAGAGCTGTCCTCTCCTGGAAGGGGCCTCGTTCATCTTCATCACCGACCAGTTGGCCAGCATCTCTTCTTGATCAGACCGAGTCAAAGAATCTGCCTCTCCTTTGGCCCATCTCAACATCTCCAGCAGGAACCGAAGGCTCTCAAGTTCTTCTCATCAAGTCCTGCCACCACCCCTCCCCCCCGCTTTTGGGATAATCCCCCCTCCGTTAAAAAGGGCAGGGGAATAATAGGCCTGAAACTCGGGGAAGCTCTTGAACCCCCCCCCCCCACTTCACGTTCTTCTCCAACTGAAGCCTCGGGCGGAGGGCAGTCAAGGTTAAGCAAACTCTTTTTCATCTTTATTGTCCAGCCTGTTTATTGCAATTACCTCAAGGTAACAGGCTTGTTTACGCCTCTCCACAGACCGCCCCCCCACCCCCGCCAAGCCTTCCATGATTTTGTCGCTCCGTTCCCGTTTTCCTAAGCGATTTGCGATTTACGAGGCGTTCGGCTGCTCTTGGTAACCGTTCCAGGACTAGATCTTGACCTTTCTTTCCTCTTTCTGTCCTAATGCTAAGAATGGCAAAAACATAAAAGAAGGAGTTCATTTTGAAACAGTTGCTTGGATATGGAGGCCTTTGCAATGGCTGAGGCAAAACACACACACACGCACACGCACACACATCTGCCTTAACTTGTCTTGTTCCCATACCTCTTATGGCCATGTCTAAGTACTTGGTGATTGCCTAGGTTCAAATGAGGAAAAAAAGTAATGCAGGGGAGAAAACGGCTGGAACTACCGCTTTCTCACAAATATACTATCTCCTCCTAAATATACTGTTTTGTTTTTTAAATCCGTTCAATCGTGTCCGATTCTCGGAGACTGCCTGGACAAGCCCCTGCAGTTTTCTTGGCAAGATTTCAGAAGCGGTTTGCCATTGCCTCCTTCCTAGGGCTGAGAGAGAGTGACTGGCCCAAGATCACTCAGCTGGCTTCGTGCCTAAGGCGGGACTGGAACTCACGGCCTCCCGGTTTCTAGCCTGGTGCCTTAACCACTACACCAGACTGTCTCTCAAACTGTCTGTAGCATGTAGCTGAATGAGTTTTCTCAAGTATTGGACTTCTCCTTCGCTTGCTCCAGACGTCGCAAGACATTTTTACAAAGACACAGCTCACCTCCTGATCACCCAACAGAAATATAGATCACCCCACAGACTGTAAATCCTGCCGCCCGAGCAGCTGAAAGCGGCAGAATTTTGTTCTTAGACTGTGTGAAAAGTTGGTGCTTAATCGAGAGAGGCCAAGATTTCTTTGTTGTTTGTTTGCTGCCTACTCATTGCCTCATGGGATCCGCGATCCTCTGCGGTTTCAAGAAACTGGAGGACAATATGGGAAGGAGCAAACCTGGGAACCCGCTATTTCTAAGCATGCCCATGCAATTTAGTGACCTCTTTTCCCCTAAAGAAATTGTACAGTCCCCAGATCCCCCTACAGTGAAAATGTTCACACGCGCGAAAACGTCATCCCCCCTCTATGAATTAATTGAGTTGATTTTTTTTGTTTGTTTAATTAAAACATGTTGTTAAAAAAGTAGAATAATAAGTCCAAGGAAACCGGGCATAGCCTGTTAAATATTTGATGGGCTGTTATTTTGTTCAGGGCCTGTTGGTGCAAAGACCGGTTTTAAAAGGCCGAGGACTGGAGGGAGATCTCGGCTTCGGAGTGAAGTCCCCGAAATCTGGAAAAATTATTTCTTTGGCAGCAGCCCCGCAGGGCGAACTGTGTGAACAAGGGCGGCATCTAGCGGCCCCCTTGTGAAGTGCACCATTGTTACTCCAACGCGGTGATTTCCCCCCCCCCTTTCGTCTTAATCTCGTTTGACCTTCCGCGACCCACTTTCTTTTCCCAGACGCCGTGAAATTTGTTTCGCTTTTCAAATACAATCCTAAAGCTGTTATAAAACGTGGAGTTCACTTCCTTCTTCCCGCCCTCCGCTCCTTCCCCTGGTAGGCGAACTATTTGTTCGGTAAATTCTGCAGACTTTTCTTATGAAAATGGGGAGGCTAGCTGTATCCGCGAAGCAATGCAACCGTTTGTGCGGTTTTTTATTTTTCCCAGCGGATACTCACCCTGGATTTTCCAGGTGGATGTTCATCCCTTTTCTTTTTGAGTTTTTACAGGAATTGGCTGCCACGAAATGTATATTCCTTCCCCCTGCAAATTATTCACAAACGCTCCCACGAAATGCACCGCAAAAATATGTATTTCAGTCCTGTGGATTTCATTCCTTTTAATTCTCCCACGTTAATTAGAAAGAACGGAGAATTCCTGCAAAGGTGTTGGAACCAGGAAAAAAAATGCGAAAAATAAATTTACCAACCCGCTTCAGATGGGGGGATATCCTCCGATGGGGACCTGCGATTGTTGTTTCAGCTCGTCTGAATTTGGTACTGATTCTGTGCGTGCTTTAATGTTTTTATAACGAGATGTTTAAAAAATTGGGTTGGTGTAATTTCCTACCCATTGCTTTGAGAAAGCTGGATGATAATGTATATATAATAAAACTGTGTTTTTGAGCTTGGGAATCCTTTTTCTTTCTTTTCTCAAGGCAAGTAAATGTTAGCTATATTCATCTCCGTGAATGTTCAGTTAATCACTTCAGATGAAGAGTTCATGACAAAAAAAATTATAGTCTTGTTGCTTATGCCCCAAAGTTGCCAGTTCAGAGTATGTAGTACTCCGAATAATTAAATAAGAACTCCCCCCTCCCCCGGCTTAAAATGTTTTTTTATATGTCAGTATTAAAAGACTACCTTACTGCCCTGGATTTTTCTTTCGTCCTTGGGAATTCTCAGGTTGATAAATGAAATTCCACTAAACGTTATAATCCTGTCTACATCAAGGTCTCTCTGCCAGCCTGGTATTTGGGTCAGTTTGGAAGGATCAAAAGTCAACAAATTGGTGTTTCCATTAAAAAGTTGGAAACTTATTCCCTGCCCCTTATCTGTGTGAAATTGTGAAAGCTCAGGCAATAAACTGAATATGGACTTACAACTTATATACAATAATATTATATAAAATTAAACAGAGCTAACCTAGATCACCTAATTTCACCATCAGGAAACTCAGCCCTTTACGATTAAAACACACACACACACACAAGAATACCTTCAATATAGTAATCATTGCTTTTGCTCAAGAAAATGTAATGTGCAGTAACTTCTTAAAATAATTATGATGAAGCATCTAATGAGCTGCATCTCCTAACGAACTTTGGAAAAACGCAAATCATCTGTCTGGATCTGCAGTGAACTCTGAAGGTGAAGGGACTGAATCCTGCCTGGGTCATGTCTGTCTTCCACAAAATGGGCAAAGGAGAATAAATAAATCAGACTTTGTACCCACAAATGCTTTGGGAAGACCCTGCATCTTATACTCACACACCCAGCATAAAACCTTCAAGCCCCTTAGTCCAGGCTGCCTTCCTTTCACTCTGCCCAGAAGAACACTTCGAGGATTGATCCGGTTAGGCAAGGCAGAAGGTGAACCCAGCTCTTTTGCAGAACTGCCATCAATCACCAAGAGTTTCTGCCTCCCCAGCAGCTTTGTGATAGCAGCAACCAAGCTGCACACAGCCCACCTCACATACACTATGCTGCTAATATTAAGAAAACGTAATGAACATTATCTGTAAGGAATATGAGAGCAGTTCAGAAAATTTCTTGGCTCATAATTCTTGGGGAAGGAAGGAAGGAAGGAAGGAAGGAAGGAAGGAAGGAAGGAAGGAAGGAAGGAAGGAAGGAAGGAAGGAAGGAAGGAAGGAAGGAAGGAAGGAAGGAAATATTCTATGTTAAAAGAGCTTTGCATCAAGGCTGATTTAGTCCAGGGTTTGATGGTTGAGCAATGCCTGGCTTCCCCTAAGCTGGAGTAAACAAACAGTAACAAACTACCTCTAAATGCCTTGCAATTCTAGAGTCTCATGAGGCATAAGCATCCAGCATTCACCAATGTATTTATGGAGATCTTCTTCCCAGCCTCCCAATCCTGAGCATACAGTACCAGGGCTGTAAAAATCTGGATGATGGTTAGATGCTAGCTAATATCACTTTGCTGACATCTAGTGGTCATCTGCCTTTTTGCAGCACCAGTAAGATCTACTTACCCCATCCCATCTGAAATCATAGTCGTTTAATTTTTATTCTTTTATTTTTTTTTAAGTGGGAACTTGGCTTGATGCAAAGCAACAGACTAGGTGCCAGCATCCTAGACTGGATGCTCATTTCCAAATACAGCCCAGAGGTGGTAGCCCTGGTCTGGAAGCAGGGTGGTATCACCCATTGGGTGCAACAGGTAGATTGCCCAGGACCTATAACATTCCCAAGGGCTTGCAAAAAAGTGTAAGGTTGCAAAAAGTCTGGATTATAATAAATCTATGGTTATATTGTGGGAGTTATGCTTTCCATGTAATGCAAGTATTTATCTACAGTTCTGTCCTGAGAGCCTATGCTTGTGAGAATACCCAAGGCCTCCACAGACTTGAGTATAGAAGAGAAGCTGAGGAGCCATCTTATCACTTTTGCCATCTGATAAATGGGTGTTTCAGAACAGACTAGGTTCACCATGGCAGCCAGCCACACTGTGAGAGGATGTCAAGGAATGTATCCACTAGCCTCAAACATTACCTACTCCCAAATTATTTCCCCCCATGAATCCAGGGTACTTCCTCAAAGAAGAGAGTTAAATTAAGGCAAACCAAAAGTTTAATCTCAAGGTGTTTTGGGGGTTTTTTTGCAGATAAAAGAGTGGCAAACTAACAGCAACGATGAATAAAAACCTGTGGGTAGTTCTGCACATTCCCCCCCCCCTCTCTTTCTCCCTCTTTGTGACAAATGCCATTCCTTTTCCAGAACATTTCAGAATTCTAGGTTTAGGCTGTTATGAGAAAGAACCCAAATGGTTGCCTAGTCGCCAAATCTGTGGTGGGGAAGAACAAAACAGCTGTTGATGCTGAGCTTTCTCCATGCACACACCCAGAGACTGAAGAATTTGCTCTATAGATAATATTAAGCAGCTATTTAGTCACCTATAAGTAGGCTGTGTTAGCAGGAAAACTACCCCATGGACATTTTAACTCAGCTCTGATTTACTATATAAACCCAATTTGCGGAAGCTCATTCAGCCCACTGAACTAACCCTAGGGATGAGTTTGCACACATGCTGGGCTTGTAGTACAAAATCTGGGCTGCAAAAAAATTGGATGTCCATTAAGTCCATTAACAAACCAACCTCCCTTCTTCCCTTCCTTCTGCTTTTGTTTTATTATATATATATATATATATACACATACATATATACATATATATAATGTAATATATATTATATATACATATTATATATTATATATATATATAAATCTATCTGTGGGTTGTGAGCTGCCCAGAGTTTGGTTTAAGATGAGTGGCCTCATAAATGTTCTAAATAAATAAATAAAATAGATGACAGTTGTTCTTTATTTCTGTGCTGCCACCTAGTTGCAGTTGGAGTTTTGCTGCCCAGATCTGGAAGCCTTGTGCTAGGCTAGGGTTGGATGTGGTTGGCTAGCTGGCTACCTAGAGGATGGTTAACTAATTTGTAGTTCAGCGTGTGATGCCAACATGGTCACAGAAGAGAGTGCTTAACAGAAGCTACTAGGGTCTGGATGGAAAGAACCAAGCTGATATTAAACCCCTGCAAAATGGAGGTGACACTTGTCTAGAAACCATGGGACACCCCAGCTGCCTCATTGATAACTCTGGATGGGGAAGCAGCCCCCCTCCCCAAAGGAGCAGGTCCTTGAGTTGGGGTCTTCCTAGATTCAGCTGCTGCTAAAGAGGCAGGTGGAAGCCACATCCAGGCAGATCTTTGTCCAGGTTCACCTGGAACACCAGTGGCCACCCTTCCAGCAACAAGATATCCTGGCAACATCATCGCTTCTCAGATTGACTACTGCAATGCACCTTTATGTGGGGCTGCCTTTGAAGACTACCCTGAAGCTGTAACTGGTTTGGCAGGTGCTGCATTGACCCTGAAGCTGAAACTGGTTTGGCAGGTGCTGCATTGACCCTGAAGCTGAAACTGGTTTGGCAGGTGCTGCATTGCCTGCCCATAGGCTTCCCACTACAATTCAACGCACAACTTTTAACCCACGAAGTTCTTTATGGCCCAGTACCTGGGTGTCTGCAGGATCATCATCGTCATGTGCAGAATGGGCTCCTTCAGTAGAACCAACTGCCCCAGGAAAGTTTAGGGATGGGGTGCCAGAGCCCCTCTGGATATGCCTCAGCATTATGGGACTACTTGCCTCCAAAGAGCCACATGATGCCCTTGCCACGAGTTTTTCAGAGGACTGTTGAAACAGAGCTCTTCCACTGAGCTTTTAGTGCACCAGGAATTAGGAGAGTCACTACTGGATGCCGGATTCTGCGGAGGGTTAGTAGGATTTTGTGCTTTTTCACGGTTTTATGTTCAGCTTTCTGTAAACCATGAGGATCCTTTCTCTTCCTTAGTGGAAGTGAAAGACTGTAAATAAAACCAGTAAAGAAATCACAACTGGCAAATAGAGGGAGAAAATGTAGAAGCAGTGAAATACTTTGTATTTCTAGGTGCGAAGATTACTGCAGATGCTGACTGCAGTCAGGAAATCAGAAGACGCTTAATCCTTGGGAGAAGAGCAATGACCAATCTCGATAAAATAGTTAAGAGCAGAGACATCACACTCACAACAAAGGTCCACATAATTAAAGCAATGGTGTTCCCTGTAGTAACATATGGCTGCGAGAGCTGGACCATAAGGAAGGCTGAGCGAAGGAAGATCAATGCTTTTGAACTGTGGTGTTGGAGGAGAATTCTGAGAGTGCCTTGGACTGCAAGAAGATCAAACCAGTCCATCCTCCAGGAAATAAAACCAGACTGCTCACTTGAGGGAACGATATTAAAGGCCAAACTGAAATACTTTGGCCACATAATGAGAAGACAGGACACCCTGGAGAAGATGCTGATACTAGGGAGAGTGGAAGGCAAAAGGAAGAGGGGCCGACCAAGGGCAAGGTGGATGGATGATATTCTAGAGGTGACGGACTCATCCCTGGGGGAGCTGGGGGTGTTGACGACCGACAGGAAGCTCTGGCGTGGGCTGGTCCATGAAGTCACGAAGAGTCGGAAGCGACTAAATGAATAAACAACAACAACAACAAAAGAAATCACACAACCGACTTAATTAGGTCAGTGAAAGGGGTAGTGGATGCATTTGCACAGCATAAAAAACTGGATTGCTGTCCCACCCATCGTCACCCCCCAAGCAGCAGTAGCATGCTTTCTGAATCCAGCTTGTTTGGTTAGCATAGGCACTGTGCCTATCCAGAAAACAGGTCGGTTTGGTGACCAGGTTAAGACAGTTGTGTGAATGCAGCTGAAGGCTCAGTGAGAGACATCAATGCTCTGTCTTTCTCCCAGCAGGTTGATTTGGGGTAGAGAGAGGGCCATTTAATCTGTGGCTAAATAAATACATTGGGTTTAGAAGTGCTACAAAATTCCTGGTGATTCTACAGTTAGGAAGAAAAGAGTTGAAATTGTCCCTGTGAGCTCTTCTGGAAATGGAGAGCCCGTTCAGCAATCTGGCTCCTAGCAGCAAGGAACCTCGTGTTATCCACTCAAATCAAGAAGGGCACTTGGCCAACCATTAGTTGGACAGTTGCCTTCTCATGATCAGGAATGTACCAGAAGGCATTTCTCCAGGAACGAGCCCTTATGCCTCACACAAAGGACAGTCATGGCCCTTTATTGGCACACAGATGAAGTTATACCGTCTTTATTATGAGTACTTGCAGATTTATAATTCTCTGTTGACAGCTCATTTGTCACATATCAGGGCTCAAGCCAAACTTCCTCCCATATTAGGGCTATCATACACAAGTTGCAAAGCTTTGGATATCCACTAGATGGCAGCAAGAGGTTAGAATTTCTATTTCTCTTGGTTGCCATCTAGGGCTTCCTGGCAGTTTTGCAACCCAAACCTGGCAATCCTAGTTTATATGCACCCTTCCCAAGTACAGTAGAGTGTCTTTCTGTTGTATATCATTGTATAACTCCCATAATCCGCAGCCATACAGAGGGTCACTGTTTTCACACTGACCAGGACTAGGGTTCAGTGCACTGCAGAACCTCAAGTGAAACCACCACCCTGATTTCACACATTGGCTGTGTTCACACAACTGCTTAAGTAGTTCATTCGAATACATAGTGGTTGCATGCCCACAGCTTCATTTTACAGGTAGTCCTCGTTTAGCAACCACAATTGGGACTGGCATCTCAATCATTAAGCGAAGTAGTTGCTAAGTGAAGCCATGACCGAGCTTATGATCTTACTTCAACAGACCTCTGAAGGTCGTCAATGCGAGGATTGGTGGCAAGGTTACTTTTTCATCACTGTTGTAACAGCGAATGGTTGCCAAATGAGCTAGTCGCTAAATGAGGACTACTTGTAATTGGTTTTAACTATGGTTAGTTTACTTCCCTTTTGTGGCTAAATATGTTTACTTCAGTTACTATTCAAGGTGCAGTGCAACCCAGAAAATATTTCTGTAACCAAGTTTAGCATGGTGTATGATCTCAGCTACCATTGTCTTAAACCATAACATGGGTTGTTGGGCTTCAGTTTAGCATGTTGTATGGGTCCAGAAACCGTGTTTTCCAAATCCAGATTTATGGCTTAGCCCAATGTGTGAAGTCAACGAAGGATGGCTTATTTAAATAAACCATATTGAAACAAAGCACCGGTTGACAGTGTATGTAAAACATATCAGCAAAATGATTTTTAGGGACGGTCACAAATTTTTCCATGAAATCATGCACAAGCAGCCATGTTGACGAAAAAGTGGTAGAGTACATCATCAGCCCAATCATAAAGGACAGAAAATTGTGCAATATTTTTTTTTTATCTGAATTCAAGGGTTTAAAACCTAGAAAATTAAAGGCAGGGGGTGGGGAAGGGGAGAGTGCATGTAAGCTGTATCTGCACCAAATTACAGCCTTACATGAACTATAAGAGTAGTCTGCAGAGAGGCTTTGGGGTTTTATTGATACAAAATTGGTGTTAAATCATACCAAGGAATTTCCCAAACTGGTTGGCAAAAGGAAAGACGCTCATAAACGCTGACCCCCATTTAGCTGCTCAAGTCCAAACTCTTTCCCAAACCTTACAGCAGGGTTTCTCAAAGTGTGGTCTGAGGATTCCCACTTTGTTTCCTCCAAAACAAAAGTGACCATATTTTCTTGGGAAAAAAATAAAGGAAAAAGAGGCAAATCTGAAAGAGGTTCATAAGGATTTTAAAAAAAGGTTATGTTTATAACTTTGCTTTACAAAGGAAAACTCAAGAGCAAAACCAAGAAAAACTTTATGAAAACACATATTCTGATAAAAATATCTAAAATCAAACAGTATGTGTAAATTTAATTATTTATGTATTTATTGCTCACATTTATATGGCTACCCATCTCACACCAGGTGACTTTGGGCAGCGTACAATTACATTTATTTTAAAAAGACAATTCAATTTCCATATTTTTCACATGAATGTGAAAGACTGTGCATGAAGTGGTACCATTTGTACAGTAAAAGTGAAACAACCAAAACAAAGGACAAAAGTGAGTTTTTGGAAAAATAAATAAATAAATCTAAAGGACCGCTTTCTGAAATAAAGGACTGTCCTTCATAATAAAGGACATATGGTCACTGTACCCAAGTCCCTCTCAGGGGTCTGTGAAATCAAAATTATTTGCCAGCCTAGGTTGAAGAATAACACAGTATTAAAATCCCATCAAACAATTGTGAGAAGCAGTTGTGGCAGCAAATGTGTCAATGTTAATTTTTAATATGGCAAAGATTAATCAATATAACCACACAAACAAAAGCTCTTTCAGGGACCTCCATAATTTTTAAAAGTGGGAAAGGGTCCTGAGAGAAAAAAGTTCAAGAAACACTGCCTTAAAGGACTATATACACGGATGGCTTGGAAGACCTCAAGCAGGCAGTTTCCAAAATGGGATTTGAAATCCATCACTCTGTGCTGTATTGTCAGAAGAAGCTGCTTAAGATGCCAGCATTTAATTTAGCAGACAACGCTGCCACCTGGTGGGCATACAGGTAGTCCTCACTAACAACCACAGTTGGGACTGGGATTTCAGTTGCTAAGCGAAACAGTCATTAAATGAATCCAACCCAATGTTATGACCTTTTTTGCAGCAGTCATTAAGCAAATTACTGCAGGCGTTAAGCAAACCACATGGGCCTTAAGTGAGGCATGCGGTTCCCCACTGATTTTGCTTGCCAGAAGCCGGCTGGGAAGGTTGAAAATGGCAATCATGTGACCCTGTGATGCTGTGATGGTCATACATGTGAACTGGTTGCCAAGCACCCAAACTGTGATCACATGATCACGTGACCGTGGGGACACTGTGATGGTCATAAGTGTGAGGACCAGTCATAAGTCAGTTTTTCAGCACCGTCGTAAGTCCGAAACACCACTAAATGAATGTTTGTTAAGTGAGGACTGCCTTTACTTAAGAACCCTTCCTCATTCATTTCAAGAGGTTTTTACCTGTGTACCTGAACGTCTTAAAAATCATTTTGAAAACAGCCAAGTTGTTTAATCAATTGCTTTAAAGACTCAGTCTGCTCCATGCTTGTAGCAAAATGAGACTGGAGATACCTACCAATTCAGGCTGAAAGTATGAATTTTTTTTTTAGAAGCATATCACTGCGAGCACTCCTTGCAAGGAGAAAGCTAGTGTAAGGAACTGCCTGGCTACCTTTCTCCGTGCTTTTCCTTTCATCATGAATGCTTTGGCTCTACTTACTACAGCACCTCACCACAGCCTTTGGCTCTCCGAGGGCCTAACCACCAAATTAGATTATTTTCTTTTCAAAGTTTTAAATCAGCAGTAGCATGTGGCAAATCTTGGCTGGGGTTGAAAGCTCACTAGAGTCAGACCTGGTTAGTCCTTAGACAGAAGACTACTAGGAAAGTTTGTTGTTTATTCGTTTAGTCGCTTCCGACTCTTCGTGACTTCATGGACCAGCCCACGCCAGAGCTTCCTGTCGGTCGTCAACACCCCCAGCTCCCCCAGGGACGAGTCCGTCACCTCTAGAATATCATCCATCCATCTTGCCCTTGGTCGACCCCTCTTCCTTTTGCCTTCCACTCTCCCTAGCATCAGCATCTTCTCCAGGGTGTCCTGTCTTCTCATTATGTGGCCAAAGTATTTCAGTTTTGCCTTTAATATCATTCCCTCAAGTGAGCAGTCTGGCTTTATTTCCTGGAGGATGGACTGGTTTGATCTTCTTGCAGTCCAAGGCACTCTCAGAATTTTCCTCCAACACCACAGTTCAAAAGCATCGATCTTCCTTCGCTCAGCCTTCCTTATGGTCCAGCTCTCGCAGCCATATGTTACTACAGGGAACACCATTGCTTTAACTATGCGGGCCTTTGTTGTCAGTGTGATGTCTCTGCTCTTAACTATTTTATCGAGATTTGTCATTGCTCTTCTCCCAAGGATTAAGCGTCTTCTGATTTCCTGACTGCAGTCAGCATCTGCAGTAATCTTTGCACCTAGAAATACAAAGTCTTTCACTGCTTCTACATTTTCTCCCTCTATTTGCCAGTTATCAATCAAGCTGGTTGCCATAATCTTGGTTTTTTTGAGGTTTAGCTGCAAACCAGCTTTTGCACTTTCTTCTTTCACCTTCATCATAAGGCTCCTCAGTTCCTCTTCACTTTCAGCCATCAAAGTGGTATCATCTGCATATCTGAGATTGTTAATGTTTCTTCCAGAGATTTTAACTCCAGCCTTGGATTCCTCAAGCCCAGCTTGTCGCATGATGTGTTCTGCGTACAAGTTGAATAGGTAGGGTGAGAGTATACAGCCCTGCCGTACTCCTTTCCCAATCTTAAACCAGTCCATTGTTCCGTGGTCTGTTCTTACTGTTGCTACTTGGTCGTTATACAGATTCTTCAGGAGGCAGACAAGATGACTTGGTATCCCCATACCACTAAGAACTTGCCACAATTTGTTATGGTCCACACAGTCAAAGGCTTTAGAATAGTCAATAAAACAGAAATAGATGTTTTTCTGAAACTCCCTGGCTTTTTCCATTATCCAGCGGATATTGGCAATTTGGTCTCTAGTTCCTCTGCCTTTTCTAAACCCAGCTTGTACATCTGGCAATTCTCGCTCCATGAACTGCTGAAGTCTACCTTGCAGGATCTTGAGCATTACCTTACTGGCATGTGAAATGAGTGCCACTGTTCGATAGTTTGAACATTCTTTAGTGTTCCCCTTTTTTGGTATGGGGATATAAGTTGATTTTTTCCAGTCTGATGGCCATTCTTGTGTTTTCCAAATTTGCTGGCATATAGCATGCATTACCTTGACAGCATCATCTTGCAAGATTTTGAACAGTTCAGCTGGGATGCCGTCGTCTCCTGTTGCCTTGTTATTAGCAATGCTTCTTAAGGCCCACTCAACCTCACTCTTCAGGATGTCTGGCTCTAGCTCACCGACCACACCGTCAAAGCTATCCCCGATATTGTTATCCTTCCTATACAGGTTTTCTGTATATTCTTGCCACCTTTTCTTGATCTCTTCTTCTTCTGTTAGGTCCTTGCCATCTTTGTTTTTGATCATACCCATTTTTGCCTGGAATTTACCTCCAATGTTTCTAATTTTCTGGAAGAGGTCTCTTGTCCTTCCTATTCTATTGTCTTCTTCCACTTCCGCGCATTGCTTGTTTAAAAATAATTCCTTATCTCTTCTGGCTAACCTCTGGAATTTTGCATTTAATTGGGCATATCTGCCCCTATCACTGTTGCCTTTTGCTTTCCTTCTTTCTTGGGCTACTTCTAGTGTCTCAGCAGACAGCCATTTTGCCTTCTTGGTTTTCTCTTTCTTTGGGATGTATTTTGTTGCCGCCTCCTGAACAATGCTGCCAACTTCTGTCCAGAGTTCTTCCGGGACCCTATCTACTAAGTCCAGTCCCTTAAATCGATTCTTCACCTCCACTGCATATTCCTTAGGAATATTAGTGAGCTCATATCTAGCTGATCTGTGGGTCTTCCCTAATCTCTTTAGTCTGATCCTAAATTGTGCAAGAAGAAGTTCGTGATCTGAACTACAGTCAGCTCCAGGCCTTGTTTTTACCGACTGTACAGATGTCCGCCACCTTTGGCTGCAAAGGATGTAGTCAATCTGATTTCGGTGTTGTCCGTCTGGTGAAGTCCATGTATAAAGCCGTCTCTTAGGTTGTTGGAAGAGAGTGTTTGTTATGCAGAGTGAATTGTCTTGGCAAAATTCTATCAGCCTGTGTCCTGCTTCATTTTGTTCTCCCAGGCCATACTTACCTGTAATTCGAGGTGTCATTTGACTGCCCACCTTAGCATTCCAGTCTCCTGTGATGAAAATAACATCTCTTTTAGGCGTGTTGTCCAGTAGGTGCTGCAGATCCTCATAGAACTGCTCTACTTCAGCTTCTTCAGCATTTGTGGTTGGGGCGTATATTTGGATCACTGTGATGTTAGATGGCTTGCCCTGAATTCGAATTGAGATCATTCTGTCGTTTTTTGGGTTGTATCCAAGCACTGCTTTAGCCACTTTACTATTAATTATGAAGGCTACTCCATTTCTTCTGTGGTCCTCTTGTCCGCAGTAGTAGATCTGGTGGTCATTTGATGTGAAGTGGCCCATTCCAGTCCATTTCAGTTCACTGACGCCCAGAATGTCTATCTTTAATCTTGACATCTCACCAATAACCACATCCAATTTGCCCTGGCTCATAGATCTTACATTCCAGGTTCCAATGGTGTGTTGATCCTTAGAACATCGGATTCGCCGTTCACCACCAGCACCGTCGGCCGCTAGCCGTCCTTTCGGCTTTGAGCTAGCTGCGTCATCACGTCTGGGGCTAATTGAGCTCATCCTCTGTTCCTCCCCAGTAGCATTTTGACCATCTTCCGACCTGGGGGTCTCATCTTCCGATGGTATACCGACATATCTCTGGTTGTACTGATCCATTTAGTTTTCACGGCAAGAATACTGAGGTGGGTTGCCATTACCTTCCCCAGGGATCGCATTTAGTCTGACCTCTCTGTCATGACCTTCCCGTCTTGGGTGGCCCTTCACGGTTTAGCTCATGGCATCATTGAGGTGCTCAAGCTCCAGCACCACGACAAGGTAACGATCCTTTGCTGAAGACTAGGAAAGTAGTTTTTCAAAAACTCACTTTTGTCCTTTATTTTGGTTGTTTCACTTTTATATACAAATGGTACCACTTCATGCACAGTTGTTCACATTCATGTGAAAAATATGGAAATCAAATTGTCTTTTTAAAATAAATTTAATTGTTGTACTTAGATGGAAGACAGCTAGGAAAATCGAGGTTTGGGAAATTGAAAAGCCATCCTGGATGATGGCGGGCAACCCTCTTTGACCACACCAGCAAGAAAACTGTCTAGAAGTATTCATGAAGTCAGCAGAATCTGAACCTTCATGGAAGTCTTGGCTTCCTATTTGTCATTTTACTCAAAGCAAAGTCTGTTCTTCTTGCCTCTCAGCATTTTTCATGACATCCTACAGACAGAGAGAGTGCTGGAATTCAGACATCACACCAGCCACAGCATGGTTTACATGAATTGTAAATCATCATCTATTTGGCTGTTCCTTTATTTATTTGTTTTTTAAAAATCATAGGCTAACTTGCAACCCAGCAGTGATTGACGACTGAGCACAATTGATAATCCCAGTCATTGTGGCTGATTCAGCTATCCATGACTAAAACCGTTGCTTATTGTAATTCAGAGGCACAGCAATATGTGGGTGTCCAGATGGTGGTGGACTGTTGCAATCCCATCATCCCCCATCCTTCACCACCTTGGAAAGCCCCAGGTGGCTGATTCTGACACTTAAGCAGGTTTGTGCAAGGAAAGATGCACACCAGGCTCCACGTAAATCTGGCTTCACAGCTCCACATGGAAAGTGAGAGCCTTCAGTTGCCAAGCTGAACATAGAAAGGTGTTCTGGCTGGTTTCAGAAGAAGGCTTCTTGAGGATGAAGAACTTAATTCAGTAGTAAAATTCACAGACTGAGATTCGCAGATCAGGCAAAATGGTAAGGTGGCTTGTTGGGTTTCAGCTTAATGAGTTGTGTGAATCCTGCTGATTGTGGCTTATCTAGTTAGCCATGTGTTAGTTTGATGCATGAATCCAGTCCTCCGTTGCATGTGAGTCACAGAGATGTAATTTAATGGCCATATGAAATGATTTACCTCCGTGGCTGGATTCCCAAAATACACTTAAATAGATCAGTTACAAGTCCAGTAACTGTTCTTGTACAACATACTAAATCTGGTTGGTGGTTTGGGGCGGGGGGATGGGAGCAGGTTAACATCTTGAGGGTCTTTCCGTCCTGTTTGGTTTATTTATGAGTCTGTGTTTCATGAACCCGGAAATCTGATTACCGGTATAAACATGTTGCATGTACCCAGCCAGCGATCGGATTCACACATTGCACTATGCCATACGCTGTGTTTATAAATGGGATGGTTGGGTTCACACAACCTGCTAGTCTGAAATTAAACAAACGATATGATTTAGCTGATATGCCATCCTGTGCATGGATTGATCCGTAAGATTTTGAACAGGGTGCCAGGGGTCCTGTCCTGCAGAAATTCTACAATTTCAGCTTTTCTCCGTTACTTGGGCGATGACGATTCACACAGTATGCCCCAATGGAGTTGGGGGCTCCCTGCCCTTTACTTTAACTTGCATTGTGAATTAGGCCATCATGGTAAGGCGTAATACAGTGTGCAGAAAGCATTTCCCACCTGAGGATTAGCAGACTGCAAGAACCCAATCAGCAAATTTCTGCCTCTGAAACGCGTTGAACTGTTTGCCCAAAGGAATCATCCTTCCGCCAGCAACATTTGGGAGCGCTTTGAGAGAGCCAAGGCTAAAGTTTAAAGATAGAATGAAGGCGCAGGAGTTCTTCGTAACTGAAATGAATATGCTCTACCATTAAAACGAACCGCGCACTCATAAAGATTAATGTTCCGTAATGTCGGCCATTAAATAAAATCAGAGCTCCTCGCTCCTGTTTGCGACCGCGGCAGGACTCGAACCTGCAATCTTCTGATCCGAAGTCAGACGCCTTATCCATTAGGCCACGCGGCCACCCTGAAACAAGGCTTGCGCGAGCCCTATAAGAAGTTGCAGCAGGACGCCGTTGCGTCGGTGGCTCCGGGAGATTTTGGAAGGTACCATTTTCCCTCCGATGTGGGGGGATGCCTCCGAAGAAAGAGAAACAAAGGAAGCTTCTCGACTGTGATGTACTTTTTCCCAGCCTCGTTTTCTGTTTCAGGTGTTCTAATTTGGGGCACTCTCGCTGCCTGGGGAGTCTTCGGAGCGTAAAAAGAAGCTTTGGTTTCGCTTTCTCTCATCCTCACCCCCCCACGAGTTGGAGCAGGCCGCCATAAGTTGGAGCGGAAGCAGATTCACGTTGAGTTTTGCAGAGGCTGGAAGGAGGCGGGCAGCGAGGTGGGAAGGTGGTCCTCCAAGTTTGGGGCTTTGTGCACCCAGGAAGGGTTCATTGCTGCTGGGGGTGGGGGACAGCTTCTTCTCTTCCTACATCTTCTTTCGTGGGGGAAGGAGGAAGGCAGATTTCTTTGCGGATAGGTGGTGAGCATGCATCCATTTCTTCGGGTGGGAACAAGGAATAGCAAAATTTGGGGGAGAAGCGAGCTTAAATACCATTTGGGGGGAAGAGAGTGGTCAGAGAGAGAGACAATGAACGCATTCACACGACACACTTAACCCGGGTCTTGCATGAACCCACCACTTAACCGGGTTCTTCATTAACCCCTTTTCTGAAGTTGCACGATTCATTGAACTCTAAACTAACCAACCCGGCTGGGTTTGCACAACGTGCTAAGCCCCAGAACCATAGTCAGCATTAAGCAAGCATAACAGTTTGCATAAACGTGTTTGGTTTTTATCTGGCTTAGTTTTAAGTGTTTTGTATGAATATGGCCTATTAAAAGGAGGGTCTTTTTTTTAAAGCCATGTGAGAAGGCATGTGCATTCTATAAATCCTTTTGGGGAAAGGAAGATGAGATCAACTGTGGAGAGGGGGTATCCTTTGGGTATGTGAGGATAACCTAGTTTTGTTAGAAGAAACAATCTGTGTTTGTTACTTAGGAAGGAACAACTATTTTTTGGAAGGGGAGGAGGAACATGATTCCTGGAGCAGTGTGTTGATTAATGGAGCAGTGTGTTGAGTAAACTCAGCTATTGTGGCTTGTTCAGCAACTCATGATAAGGAATTACGGTTTTTCGTCTCCTAGTAAGGCAATGTTACCAGCATGTGGAATGCTGGGATGGAAAATATTCACATGAACCTTAATGCATGCTGTTTTCTGACAGATCTGAACTAGCCAGGAAATCAGGCTTGTTTTTCATACTGCTTGCTCCTGGTGAAGATGAAACGTCTGATATGGAGGACACCACTAGCAGGTCCATCCTTCTTGTGCAGAACCTGGGCATCCTCATCTGGGTCCTCTGCAGGTCTCCTGCTTCAGGACAATACTGGTGCTCCTCTCAAAGAGCAGCGCATGAATCCTCTTGGCATCCAGATGCTCTCCAAGGGTCTTCATGAACAGATTTTTCGGGGTGCTCAAGTTCATTATTCAGATGAAGACATTCAGAAGAGCATAGAACACTTGCAGAAACATGACTTATGGGGCAAAGAAACATCCACCATTCCTGATGTGGAATTGCAGCTTCCCCAGATGTATGGAGCCAACATAGATGAACACTTCTGCATCTTGGCCCAGAAGCAGAGCCTTCCCTATCTGGAGGCTGCTAAGGAGCTTATCCAGCAGGAGATCCCACCGATGCCCACAGAATGGGCTTGGGAAGTAGGATGGACCCAATATGGACCCGGTGGGGAGAGGAGAACAGTGGACTTCCCTGATGAGCGAGCCTTGGTCTTTGATGTGGAGGTGTGCATGGAAGAAGGGCATTGCCCCACACTTGCAGTAGCTCTTTCATCAAATGCTTGGTAAGAAGTGGAGCATTCTGGAATTAGAGTGAAGTTATTGGATATTAGGATCCTATTCTTGTTCTTATTAAATGTTGAATTGTGTGCCAGCTGTCCTCCTTGTCTTTAAGAGTTTCATGCTAAGGAGAAATTCTACACATACAATTTTTCCCCATTAGTTGGGTGGTCATGTTTCACTTATTGGAATTTTTTTCCTGTACTCGAGCTTTTAAAAGCATCTGGAAAAAACGAGTCATAAGATTACCAGCTTTGAGAAAAGAGAAAGAATCACCACCTCTAGTCCCCAAAGTTTTTTTCCTTTTCATATCTTTGGATTCTGTTGTTTATTTGCACCAACTTGGTCTGAGAATCTTGGCAGTGCAAAAAGAAACTAAGGTTTATTGGATAAACCACAGTTGTTAGACTTGCACAACCTTAATTTACACACCAACCGTGGCAGGTTCCACACAACATGCTAAGCCAAAATGAAAAAAAACCCTATCATTTAGTACCTTGCAGGAACCAAGCCTTAAATAATGTGCTTAGAATTCAAAGTTTGTAGAGTTAGGAACAACTTGCAATTTGGATTAAGCCTTGTTCACTCAGAGGAATCTCCTTCTTGGATTAATAAGTTTTTTTTTCATTAGTAAGCATGTTTTGGAATGCTTTAAAAAAAGAACAGTTGAATGGGGAGTAGATGCTGAAATACCAAATGTTGGGATGATTTTTCACTGATGGGCTCTAGATTGAATTAATCTGTCATCTCTGTGCTGCAAGTTTCTTTCAGTAATTGTTAAAAAGAAAAAAGGCAGATCCAAAAATAAAGTGAGTCAGTTCCAATACCCTGTGCATTAGTAACAGTGTTTTAGTTTGGTGGGTCTTCAGTTTTCATATCTTAAGCCCCCTCCCCATCTTTCTATCAAAGAACCTGCGTTCCACCCTGATAGAAACAAAAACCCCATTCTTCCCAAGAAGGACATTGATATGTTTACAGGCATTACATTATTTAACACTGGTAGTCAAATTTTAGAGACTTACTTAAAGTTTCAGTGACCTGCCCTGTGTCTGTCCTAGATGACTTCTGAGTATCACTTTGTGTAAATGTACCACCATTTGGAAGCTCTGCTTAAGGGACCCTACTGTTGAGTATAGTAAAAATGGACCTGTTTTGCCTCACAGGTATTCGTGGTGCAGCAAGCGTCTGCTAGAACAACGCTATAGCTGGTCTAGCCAGCTGGGTCTGTCTGATCTCATCCCCCTGGAATACAGCAGCACCTTAAAAAAGCAGAATGGGCCAGAGAGGCTGGTGGTCGGCCACAATGTCTCCTTTGACCGTGCTCACATTAAGGAGCAATACTTGGTCCAGGTAAGTCATCGCTCTCCGTTTCTTCAACTTGTTTTCTTCTCCTCTGTACGGTTCTCACAGTGGCCTGAAGGAGAAAAGGTTGGGGCTGACCTCAGCTATTGTGGTTTGTTGAACCAAGGTTTATGGTGTAAATTTCTTTGAACCTGGCTGTTGTAGCGTTAAGGGACCACCCTGCACAATACCAGTTGTTGAATTAGATGTGGGCTGGCCACATCATACGTCTGATATGCCAGTCTACGTGGGTTTGTAAGGCAGCATCCCTTTGAGACACTCCCTTTGACTTTTCCAACAACTGTTTCAGGGATCCCAAATGCGATTCCTGGACACGATGAGCATGCACATGGCTATCTCAGGACTGACCGGCTTCCAGCGCAGCCTTTGGAAGGCAGCCAAGCAGGGCAAGGGGAGAGGGCAACAACAGGTCCAGCGACACATTAAGAAGACGCACAGCAAAGGCAATGGACCCATGGTGAGTGGGTGCAGTAGTGATCCATGTACAGTGGCTTCTGTTGCGGAGCATCCTGACTCTTGACTCCAACACAAGGCGTTGGGTGTGCTCTTGATGCTGCTGGACTTCAAAACAGGCCCAGTGCAGGTGATATAACTCTGAAAGGGGTGGGCCTCCCCAGGACAGCCGTGTTCAAAGTTGTAGATAGTGTTCATCCGCCTGATGAACAGTTGCTTCTGGTGTTTATCCTTTGCTGGATGTAATCAAATTCCTTAGAGCTGCTGTTTTAATTTTTTTTAATTAAGAACTTCATTATTTTTCAAAGTATAGTTAAAATACAAAATATAGAAAAGCTAGAATATAGAACTAAAGAAAAAAGAAGAAACTATAAAAGCGCTAAACAGACAGAAAACAGAAACAGAGTGATTTCCGACATTCTCCAATACAGATATGAATAAATTTACGAATATAATCTCTTATCATTAGTTATACCTTAGTGACATTATTTCTATGGAGCTGCTGTTTTAAGATTCTTAAGTTTGGGGGCAGATCATTCTTTTGAATCCTTCTTTCTCCTCAGTGCAATTTCTGTCAAGCAATTTTTTTCTCATTCTTTTCTTTCCATTGAAGTCTGTGAGCCAATAAACAGGACTATATGGCTAAACGCCCAATATTAACATCCTTTACAGGATTGTCATTTGTAGCTTAACTGATTAGTTTTATTGACTAGAATAAAAGGGCTCAATCCACCGGGCTGCTTTCAGTCCTAAACCTTGTTCCGCAAATAGGGTCCAGTGCAATTATCCTCTTTGCTTCCCTAAATAAGGCCTCAAGAAGACTTGCAGGAGGTGACACCACCTAAATGAGAAATGGCATGGTTGTGTTCACACGTTTACATTGTGATTGAATACATTTGTTTTCTGGGTTTGCATCATATATTGAAATGGGTTGAGTCTATGCAACAAGCTGAGCCACAAAAGACATAACCAGGGTTAATATTAACTGAGTTTAGTGCATTGTCTGAAGGCATCTGTTGGATCTGTACCAATCCTGGTTAAGAACATTGTATCCTACATACTTAAGTTACATATTTAATCATACTTAACTGTAACAAGCCTAAACGAGCATTAGAATACCTACCTAGAATAAAACAATATATATATATATATATATATATTTTCATATTCATTTTTGACCTACATGCAGGGATATCCACAAAAGGGGAGATCAAAATAGTCAGGATGGGAGCCACCTGATTGAAACCCTGCCCCTTTTTTACGTGTGAAGTAGATGATCGCATTTAGTTCAAGTCTGCCTGCCTCTTTTAAAGTCTTTCTGGGAGCAGAAACAGCTGCAACAAAACTTTCCCTCTGTTTTATTTTTTTCCATGAGTTTTATTTTAAATGGGAGAGTGGCATTCACAAATAGGACTGCCCATCTGTTGAAGTACGGATAACAATATTCTCCGTTTTCTACCATCCTTATTCTACTGTATATATGGATTAAGACAAGGAGGCTTGGACATCTAATAACAAAAGAAAGAGAACTGAGTTTGTAAGGGAGATAATCTGGTTATTTAATTCTGAGGATTAAAACTATGGGGGAGAAATGGGCCATGATGACCCAAATGGGTGATTATGTTTTTATTATTTATTAAATTAATATGCTGCCCAACTCCCAACGACTCTAGCTTCTCTCCTCATGATTTTTAATCTATAGATTAGTTTCTTATTTTTCTTTTGCTGTTCTTCCTGGCAGATTACCTCCTGGAACTGGGTGAACATCAGCAGCATCAACAACCTGGCAGATGTACATTCCCTCTATGTTGGAGGCCAGACATTGCAGAAAGAAGCCCGCGAACTCTTTATCAAGGGCAGCATGAATGATATCAGGAATAGCTTCCAGGTGAGAAGAGAACCTTTGGAATCTCTCTTTCTGAGAACAGAGTCTCAGGTAGCAGGCCCCAAGAAAGGTATCTGTTTTAAACAGAGTGCAACTCATCAATAATCAGGAGGCAATATGAGGGTAGATTAGCAAGTAGCTTATGGTCTAACTTTTAATAATTTTTCATTCCTTATGTTTCCCTTTGTTCAAAGGAGCTGATGAATTACTGTGCCCTTGATGTTCAGGCTACTTATGAAATATTCCAGGAACAGCTTCCTCTTTTCTTGCAAAGGTGAATTGTTTGTTGGGTGAAAATGTTTTGAAGATGAGACTCCAATGTTCTGGTTTAGCTACAAATCTTAGGTTGACTTTGTATATCAAAAGGAGTTTAGGAGCAAGGAGTTAGCATGGTTTAGTTATTCATCTATTTGGGGAATATATTGGTAAATTTACTTGGCCCTGTATAGTGGTAAAAATGATGCTGCAGACCCATCAGTGACGCTATCCTGAAGGAGAGAGAAAAGAAAGTTTACATTTCATGAAATTCCTTCACTTTTTGGATGGGAGATATGTGCCTAGTTTCCCAATAGTTAATCTTCATTAATGAACCAAACTGATCACTTGTCTGGGCATTAGTTTGCAATGATGAAGTGGGATAAGAAAGTTACAAATCGATTAAAATGAAATAAATTTCCCTGTGTACTGTATGTTGGAAAACTGAAGCAAAGAAGCTTGGGAGTTACATCAAACCTCCTAGAAGGTTGCTGTACTAGTAAAATGCTTGCCATGGCAGGTAGCAAAAGTGAGAAGGAAGAGAGTATTTGTTGCAAGAATCTTTATGGGCAG
Organism: Candoia aspera; assembly: GCF_035149785.1. Taxonomy (NCBI): domain Eukaryota; kingdom Metazoa; phylum Chordata; class Lepidosauria; order Squamata; family Candoiidae; genus Candoia; species Candoia aspera. The sequence goes on from NC_086165.1 coordinate 12,907,403, forward strand.
TGGTGGTGATGGGGAGACATGGCTTCTGAGAAATAGTTGGCTACAGATGCTCACCGCCAGTGTTTAGAAGTGAAATTTTTGGCCTTTGCTGAAACAATAATCCTTAATCTTAAATAAAGCACTTGATTATTCTGCATAGGAACAAATAGCAACCATGGGTTTTATATGGGGGGAAAAAGATATATTTGAGGATGCCAAGACAAAAGAGGCAGTACAGCAGGTCCCTGGTTTAAGGACGTCCCAGTTTACAGACGACTCCTAGTTAAGAACGAACTGCCATAAAGACTATTACATTAACAATTTGAGTTAAGTACAATGTTTCGGGTTAAATACTAGTTTGTGTATTACTATGTTTAAACTGTTTTAGTGTATTTGGAAGCGTTTCTTAAGTGTTTTATATGCATAGAAAGGTAAAATATATACTATATACTTGTTCTTAAACTGGGGACCTGCTTTATGTGGTTTACCCAGCCTTTGAAGCCACTCCAGATTTACTCTATAGAGGACCATTCTGGATTTTGTCTATAGATTTTACTTGGCATGATAGGTTATTAAAAACTCGCCTTGCTTGTAAGGTTATCAGATGCCTTCTTTATAGGCAGCATTGCCCATCATCTACTAGCTTTGGGTTTTAGCTCCTCCTTTCTCTTTTTCCCCATTAGATGTCCACATCCTGTGACTTTTGCAGGTATGCTAGAAATGGGCGTTTCTTACCTACCTCTTAATCAGAACTGGGTGAAGTACCTGGATGAAGCTCAGGTCACTTATGAGGAGCTGCAAAAAGAGATGAAGAAGTCCTTGATGAACTTGGCAGATGATGCTTGTCAACTGCTTCATGAGGAGAGGTACTGGCATAGTATAGTTACCAGGCCTTAAGCCAGAACTACACTGTTTGCTAAAAACATGGTCTTGGAATTTGGATCTCAGTCAAGCAGTGGTCAGGTGTTAATATGAGAAGAAGAATGAAGGAGGAAATTGTGCAGCCATAGGCTCAACCTTCTCTCCAGTTTTCGTTCCAGCTTGCAGAATCTCAGATGAAAAAAGAAAGCAGCTGAGGAAGCCAGCTAAAGAAAAGAAAAGCCTCATTTTTTTGTGTACTGCATCCTCTTCCCGGCCTTTCAGCCTTTTCTGTGGAAAACTGAGTTTCCAGATCATGATCTTGCAGAAAATTCAGTCTTAAAAATTGGATGTTGGCCCCGTTGTGACAACAAATCTTGCAGAGGAACACTTTCCCCCCAAAGAGGGGACAGAAGATGACAAAGATGAAAGCCCTGTGTCCCGGAGCTGGAAATTATTTAGCAAAGGAATGTGGTTCTTGCTGTTTGGGTGGCATTTAGATAGAGTGGAACTTCATTGATACGATGTGGAAGAAGTAGAGAAGCGTCCTTTCTCTGCCCATCAATTTCCCTTTAGAATTATAAGGAGGTGGCCCATGGCCATGCTATCTGGGAAAAATGGAAGCTATAGGGAGAGCAGGTGGCAGCACCTACCAAACCTGGTTGAAAAAGCTAAGCAGGATTGTATCTGGCTAGTACTTGGATACAAGGCTATCAGGAAATCTCAGGGCTGTGCCCTAGACTAGGAACATAAAAGCAACATCCCAAAAAAGTCACTTCTGCACTGACCCATATGGATCAAAAATCAGCTTTGTTTAATTATGGTCAATGACCAGGAAGAACTACAGTATATGGATGTGCCCATGACATTGTCAGGAGTTGAGCTTAATTCAAAGGGTTTTACGTGTGTGCGTGGGGAATGGGGCGGAAGTCATGCAAAAGCCCCTTACGTGGGGGCATGACATAATGTAACATCGGTATCTCTCTGCCCTAAGTGCTTAAGGGAAGGTGGATATATACCATTCTGATAGCTTCTAGATATCCCTTCCAGGAAACTGCTAGGTGCTAGAATCTGGATAGCTGCTATAGCTAATACACTGCAGGTAGTCATCTGAAGTGCAAAGGTCTATGAGTTCAATTCTTGGTAGAGGGTTTGAACCCTGTAGAATAACATCTGGCTACCCACGTCTGAAGAGTCTCAAAGAGGATTAAATTGGTGACATGGTGCCTTTTGGTGGGAAAGGCTGCTTTAGAGCTGCATCATGCAGATAGGAAGTGGTTGTTCGAATAATCTCTCCTTGGTCTGATGTATCCCTATAGGTACAAAGATGACCCCTGGTTATGGGATCTGAAGTGGGACCTCCAACAATTTAAGCAAAAGAAAATGAAACCAAGTGGGAAGAAAGAGGAAGATGTGAATGAAGAGCCACCCAAAATAGTGGGAAAAGCCTCTCTGCTGGAGTGGCAGGAAGGTAAATGTCCATTCATTGATCAGATTGGGGGGGAGAGTGGATTTCCTCACATTTGTGTAATTGTGTGTTTGATATCTCTTTATGACCAGTTCAAGGTTGTAGGCAGTCCTTGGCCCAGAGTGAACTTTCTGATCATCTTTAGGTTCCTGTACACTGCACTCACTGGTTGGGATCACACTTTGTGTTAAGCTGAAATTGTGCGTATATGTGTTTTGCTTTGACATAGTGCATTGGTGTAGCCCAGCCATTGTGGTTTGCACACCACAGTTAAGGTTCAATGCAGTGAATGAGTACCACCAGTAGTAGGGTGATTCTGCAGAACAAGGTTTAACCAACTTTGGTTTAGCATAATATGTGAACCAGTTTCACCTTAACCATATTGTAATTGTCCTTGGACACTGGGGGAGTCTTTGAAATTTGCTTTCTGGATGAAAGCTACCAAGGACCCAGATCTACATACTCATACCCACATATACATTTAGCATAAGCAACATAATGCAAAGTGCAGAAAAAAATATGACATAATAAGCAAGAGGAAGTAAAAGGCAGGAAGTAAGGGAGAAGAAATCTAGCTGAAGGGAGTAAGGGAGAAGAAATCTGTCCCCATTGTCATGGTCAGATCACACCCTGGTGGCTTTGAGATTCTCTTTTGCTGCCCCCCTCCGCAGGGAGGCAGGACCCATTTGGTTGGTCCACCCCCGGTGACTGATAGACCTGGTAGGGTTTCAGAAGGAGCTGGGGGTTATACCCAGGGATCTGCTGCACGGTCCAGTGGAGGTCCTGGCCGCAACCTGGAATAGGGAAGTGGTCAGGGCCTTGGACAGGATCGCACCTGTGTGGCCTCTTTTGCCCACTCAAACCCGGCACTCCCCGTGGTTCACGGAGGAACTGCGGCTTTTGAAGAGGGTTAAGAGACGCCTAGAGCGCCGCTGGAGGAAGACGAAGACTGAATCTGACCGAACACAAGCTAGAGCCGCTATTAAGGCCTACCTTGTGGCGGTAAGAGCGGCGAAACGCCAATATTTCTCCGCTCGTATTGCAACTGCAGAATGCCACCCGATGGCCCTGTTTAAAATTACGCGATCGTTATTAGGTAGGGGGACTCTGTCTCCCACCTACAGGGCCGTTCGGAGGAGTTTGCTGAGCATACGCAGGGTAAAATGGCTCAGATTTGGTCCAAGTTGGACTCTAAGCGTGGGGCAGAGTCTGGGGAGATGCTGAGGGGACGTACTTACCCTGTTATCTGGGAACAGTGTGATCCTGTTGGGCCTGAGGAAGTGGACAGGATCCTCCAGACTGTAAACGCCAGCATGTGTCACCTAGACCCACGCCCTTCCTGGCTTGTGAAAGCAGCCCGGGAGGTGACGTGGTTGGGTCCAGGCGATGGTTAATGCATCTTTGAGGGAGGGAGTGGTTCTGGTTGCCTTTAAAGAGGCACTGGTACACCCCCTCCTCAAAAAGTCATCACTGGACCCTACTGTTCTGGACAATTTTTGTCCAGTCTCCCACCTCCCCTTTTTGGGGAAGGTGGTTGAGAAAGTGGTGGCATTACAACTTCAGAGGATTCTGGATGAAATGGATTATCTAGACCCCTTTCAGTCAGGTTTCAGGCCGGGATATGGGACAGAGACTGCATTGGTCGCACTTATGGATGATCTCTGGTGTGAGCGGGATGGAGGCAGTGCATCCATCCTTGCTCTCCTTGACCTCTCAGCGGCTTTCAATACCATCGACCATGGTATCCTTCTGGGACGGCTCAGGAAGTTGGGGGTGGGCTGGTTCACCTCCTTCCTCCAGGGCCAGTCCCAGTCGGTGGTGATAGGAGATGAGAGATTCAACCCTCGACCCTGCTGTGTGGGGTGCCACAGGGTTCGGTTCTCTCCCCTCTCCTATTTAACGTCTACATGAAACTGCTGGGTGAGATCATCCATCACCACGGGATGAGGTACCATCAGTATGCTGATGATACCAAATTATACATCTCCATCCCGGGTGAAGTAAGTGATGCGGTGGCTGCCCTCTCTCAGTACCTGGGGGCTGTGGGGGTCTGGATGGGGAACAACAGGCTTCAGCTGAACCCTGGTAAGAGGGAGTGGCTGTGGGTTGATGGCTCCTCGGTATCCGGGAAGTTGTCATCTTTAGTTCTGGATGGGGTTGCACTGCCCCATTCAGAACCCGTGCGTAACTTGGGGGTCCTCCTGGACTCACGACTCCTGCTCTAAGAGCAGGTGGCAGTCATGGCCAGGAGGGCCTTTGCACAACTTCAGGTTGTGCACCAGTTACGCCCTTTCCTGGATTGAGATGCCCTCCGGACAGTCACTCATGCCCTGGTCATCTCCCATATAGACTACTGCAATGCGCTGTACATGGAGCTACCCTTGAAGAGTATCCGGATGCTTCAGTTGGTCCAAAATGTGGCTGCACGAACAGTGATGAGTGCTCCAATATCAGCACACGTAACACCTTTACTGCGTGAGCTGCATTGGGTTCCAGTTTGCTTCCGGGTCCAATTCAAGGTGTTGGTTATGACCTTTAAAGCTCTACATGGCATGGGGCCGGGTTACCTGAGGGACCGTCTCATCCCCATAACATCAACCTGCCCCACCCGATCATGCAGAAAGGGCATGTTGCGGACCCCGTCTGTAAGAGAATTTCATCTGGCGGGGTCCAAGAGGTGGGCCTTCTCTGCAGTGCTGCCCGCCCTGTGGAACATTCTACCCCCCGAGGTGAGGCAGGCCCCTTCGCTCCCGACCTTCTGGAAGGGTTTGAAGACCTGGTTCTGCCGCCTTGCCTGGGATGGGAAGGGCAATAGCTCTTCCTTGGGGTGGCTGGTGATGTAGAGTTCTCCCTACTGAATGGAAATTTCCCACTTGGATTCCATATTTATATTTATTTATTTATTTTAGTATTGTAGGTGTTGACTTGGTAATTTTATGATGTTGTGGTTTTAAGGTGAATTTTATTGTAAACTGCCCAGAGTCCCCCTTTTGGGGGGAGATGGGCGGTGATAGAAATGTGAAAAATAAATAAATATATACATACATACATACATACATAAAATAGCTGAACCTAGATTACACCAACAGTATTACCTGTACCTTCCTATCCTTGATTCTTTGATTTTGCTTGCATCCATTCATACATTGCATTTTTTTCTTTTAACTTCTCATCTCTCCCTTGTTGGGAATCTCATCAGCTCCATCCAGCCTCAACTTCCTTGGTCACCCCCTTCCTTTCAACCCATTAGCTGTTAAATTGGGCTACAGCTTTGCCAGACATGGAACTGTTGGGGCAAGATAGCTTCTGAGGCTCCTTGAAATCAGATAGGGAATGCATGCTGCTTGAACACTTTTTTGTGTTGTGTTGTTATACTGTGAAAATAGATCCTGGTCCTCCAACCGAAGAAGAAGAGCAAAGCCTCCCTGCCAGCCAACTGGCTCTTCAGAGTCTAAAGGAGACCGTGGCTCTGCAGCCAAAGAGAATTCAGCATCTCCCTGGCCATCCAGAGTAAGTAGCTAAAGAAATCTTTCACATAGATAGATAGAGGGGATCTCCTGAAATAGCTTTCCTCAACCTGGTTCCTTCCAGCTGTGATGGATTCCTGCTGCTCTAATGCCCAGCCAGCACAGCTGGCTCTTTCCTTGCCCATCTCTGCCTATATCTCATGGAAATGGTATACATCTAAGTAAATAGCAGTCCCAGAAGAGAAATATGGGCAAATAGGTTTGTAGGTGGTCTTTGTTATCCAGCTGTTGGTTGAGTGTCAAAGTTGTTTGCTTCCTCCTGCGTAGGTGGTATCGCAACCTGTGTCCACGGCTCAATGATCCTAGTTGGGCCCCTGGACCCAACCTTATCAGCCTTCAAATGAGAGTGACTCCAAAGCTCATGAGGCTCACCTGGGACGGCTTTCCATTGCACTACTCTGAGAAACATGGCTGGGGCTACCTGGTGCCAGGAAGGAAGGACAACCTGTTAGAGGATGGTCCAGATGCTGCATCACCCACCTGCCCCTTCAAGTAAGGAGGGATTTCTGGGGAAGTGAAACTACGCCCCTGTATGTTGTGAAACAGAAGCATAACATTTAATATAGTGCCATTGGCCTACATGTGTTTACATTTTACACAAAGAGCTTGTAATTGCTATCTAAGCTGGAGAACAGAACAGCAGAGGAAGTTTTGGAAATGTGGCAAAGCATGAAACTGAGTGAGTGGCACTGATGGTTCTCTGATATCTATTTTCCCTTTCACAACCTGATAGATAAATACAATTTATCTATCCATCCTGGGTAGCGCATCCATCCTGGCTCTCCTTGACCTCTCAGCGGCTTTCAATACCATCGACCATGGTATCCTTTTGGGGCGGCTCAGGGAATTGGGGGTGGGCAGCATAATTTTGCGCTGGGTCACCTCCTTCCTCCAGAAGGAATGCAGAATGTGGCCGTGTGAGTAGTTTTTGGAGCCCCTAGGAAGGCACATGCATTAGGTGCCGGTTTGCTTCCGGGTCCAATTCAAGGTGTTAGTTATCACCTTTAAAGCCCTACATGGCATGGGTCCAGGTCACCTGAGGGACTGCCTCACCCCCACTACATCGACCCATCCCACCTGGTCAGGCAGAGAGGGCATGTTACGGACCCTGTCCATGAGAGATTGCTGATTGACAGGGTCCAGGAGGAGGGCCTTCTCTGCCGTAGCCCCCACCCTTTGGAATAACTTACCCCCAGAGGTGAGGCTGGCCACCACTCTCCCACCCTTTAGAAAGGGAGTTAAGACCTGGCTTTGCCACGTTGCTTGGGGCGAGAGGGGGGACAGTCGATCGTGCACATGGCTGGTGCCATGATGCAGCCCTGGTAAATTCCATCATGACCACCTTGGATTTTATATTTATATGTTACATTTTTACATTTTACATTTTCTATTTATTTCTATTATATTGTATAATGAATTTTTGTTCTTTTATTTATTGTAAGCCGCCCAGAGTCAATGAACAAGATTGGGTAGTGGACAAATTTAATAAATAAATAAAAAATAATAGGGCGAGGATTTGGCATAGCAAGGAGGAACTACTAGCAGGAGAGAACAAAGTTGATTTCACACAGCTTGCAGGCCCAGCCCCTGGTGTTTTTAACCAAAGCTGTTAAAATCAGTTTCCAGATGGAATCAAAAGATCACGCCACTGCTCAGATTTTCAGTGTGATCCCAGAAGAAGGCTTGTTTTCCCCTCTGGCTGCTTCTTGGGGAACTAATCTGGAGTCTTGACTAGAAGGTAGTTAACCTTCAGCTCTGCCATGAAATATGCTGAGATAACATTGATCAGGACTGGAGAAAGGTCTCATTGGTCAGATGCCCAGTGCAATTGAAACAGCTAATTGTGCCTTGTCTTTCTGCAGGCATTGTAGGGACATGTGAACTCAACTGATTTCATCTTCTTAAATCCTGTAAGTCAGTGTTTTTCAGACTTGGCAGCTTTAAGATCTGTGGACTTCAACTCCCAGAACTGAACTCCCAGAATTCTGGGAGTTGAAAGTCCACATGGCTTAAAGTTGCCACATTTGAAAAGCACTGACCTAGGTAATCCAGGCGATTGCTGTGTTGTATTAATGACAAGCAACAGGCCTTGCCCACAATATAGCCAAATTCTGTTCAGCAGTATGTAAAGGTCCTTTTAAAAGGTTACAAAATTTTACATGCCTCTTGAGTATAGTTACAATATTATGCCAATATCGTCTTTGCTTTTTATTTGTCAGGCTTAATGTTGCTGGGTTTTGGTGCTAATAAAAACTTTATTCTAGTTTGGTAAGCTTTATATCATCAGGTGCTATGGATTTTACCAAGCCTGCTGTTGAAAAATGCATAGAAGGGCCAAACACACAAGGTTGTTGAAAGAAAACCCATTCTTTTGTGTACATGATCGGGCCTAATGTGTCTGTTCCCCACAAGGGGGATTCAGTAATGAGAATCAAGAAAGAGGATCAGACGTTGTACTAGGCAAGGTATGATTATAATTTTGCTGCCGTTCAGTGCGTGAAAACACTTATTTTTGACAGGGCTATAGAACATCTGTATCGGGAATATTGCAAGGAGAAAGGCAAGGAGCAACCAGTTTCTCTCGACGGCTACCTAGAAGAAGAGTTCTTAACGGAAAATGGTGATTTTTGGGAAAAGGTACTAGTTATCCTCTCCAAGCTGAGATACGCAATTTTGTGATAGAGTGTGCGCTGGATTGTACCATGTGAGATATCGGGTACAGGTTCACCATAGCTCCCCTAGGAGCTTCAGGAATTCTTATTGGATTGTGCTCTTCAGAGAAAAAATGACCGTGCCCCGATTATAGAAAACTTGCATGTCAGGTAAAGTATAGCATTTATTGGTTTTCTATATGCAGAGGGATCTTCTTTTCACATTTTGGTAAAAGATCCTTTTGGTCAAATGCGAAGATGGAAGGTAAGCGATCCTGTGAATAGTTGCAGGAGAAGAACAAGCTTCACATGTTAAAGGGTTTTTTTTTTCCATGTCAGCTTGAGTTGCTTGGCCATCTGGAGGTGGATACGGACATGGATCCTGTAACCAGAGAACTGAGGCAGGTAATGGCCTATCTAAAGAAAGAAATCAATCATCACTTAATCTTGTATCCGGCATGTTTGGGGTTTGGGTGGTGGGTGGCCATGTTTTGAGTGGAAGTCCAAATGCTGGATTCCCTCTGGGGCTCAGCTAGTACTCTAGGATGGGAGTGGACGATCTTTTTTTATACTGAGAATTGTGTTCCCCAGGGCAGCCTATGGGAGCCTGAGGCTACATCTCAATAGTCATCCCTTTGTTCTGCACTCTGGGTTTAAGTCCAGCTAATTTTTATTTATTTATTTATTTTAATTTATATAGCTGCCCATCTCATATATATGCACCTGGGCGGCTTTCAAATGCTTAATCCTGTGTTGGTTCTTCAGGAGGAGATGGAATCGGGAAAGAGTTCGCCTGAATATCACCATGGCAACGGACCTTACAATGATGTCAATATACCTGGGTGCTGGTTTTTTAAGCTGCCTCACAAAGTAAGGGTGAACATCGTGGGGCGTGCTTTTGTGTGTGAAAAGGCAGGCCTGTGGTTTACTGACTGTGAAGATGAGAGCAAGCATGCCAGGGCAAGGAAAAAGAAGACCACTTTTAATATCAAGAGGGTGTTACATCCCATATAGTCATTGCATGCATGCCCCCAGCATTTGTAGGGAGAGCTAGTGGCAACATGCACGTGTGTTGTCATTTTGACACTCTTGCAGTTTGTTTCAGACTCCAGTGCACCCCACCATCCTTTCACTTTGGCGCACACGGTTTTTCATTTAGATAATGTTCGTATCCTTGTTGGGTTGGGGGGGGTGAGAATACAGCTGTGGCGCTCTTGACTTACCCAATCATGCATCTGTGCCATTGATGAGTTTTGGCCGGAAGATTTCTAACTGAGGCATCTCAGCAATTAAAATCTTTTCTCCTGATTGGAAGGATAAAGAAAGGGGATGTAAATAAGAGGCACCAGAGTTTAAATTTGTTTTGCTGGCACTGCTTGTTATGGTGAAGCCTTGCTTATTCCTAGTTGTGGGGAGTACAGTTGAGGTTGTTAATTAGGCATAGAAAAATGTTCTGCACATTCAGAAGAACCTAGGAATAGCTTTCAGGAATAAAATGGATCATAGCGATTCAGATGATTTGGTCTGGTATAATCTCTGATAATCCCAGCCGAAACAGGGATTTTAACTGAGAAGGAGCTTCTCTGTATGTTTGGATGTAAGAAGTCTCCTTAGAAGTAGCCAGGAAGGAGCATTGCATTTTGCTTGCAGAATCTGTTTTGTCTCTGGTCTCTTGAGTCAAAGTAAACTTTCCTTCCCTGCTGTTGAAAGGATGGCAATGCCAGCAATGTGGGAAGCCCATTTGCCAAGGATTTCTTACCCAAGATGGAAGATGGCACCCTAAAAGCTGGAATAGGAGCAGCAGATGGGACACATGCTTTGGAAATCAACAAGAAAATCTCCTTCTGGAGAAACGCCCATAAACGCATCAGGTGAGCAGAGTAACCTCAGATTCAGTTATGGCTTTGGATCGTTGCCAGCCAACCATGGTGTGATTGCTTGTCCTTTCTTATTCTCCTTTCCCCCCTTCTCCTTTACTTTCTTTCTGCTCAGCAAGAATTTGAACTCTGTATTCCAAATGTAGCCAGGTGTCCTCCTCCTGTCTTGAACTTGTCTAGGTTGCATAAACCAATTCCAGGCTTCATATTCAACACTGGAGGAATGTTGAATATGAAGAGAGGAACCAAGTTGGGGCAGCTGGAATGAGTTCCCAATATATGATGAACATTAGGCTTTGTGGGTGAATGCTGATTGTCCCAGATGGAGTTTGTAAATGAGTTCAGCATCGAAAGAAACTACCTTGCTTCAGGTAGATTACCGATTTTGCCTTTAGAATATTCAGTGTTCACCTGGGGTCGACGCAGCAGATGTAGACTATAATGGTTTAATTCTAATAATCCATCAGGGTGTGAGGCCCAGCATTATCTAGTAGACTTCGTATGAAATAATGATTTGAACGCAGGCTTCTCTGATCCCAGGTCTGTTCTACATTCCCTTGGTTTTGGATACTGAAGAAGGAATCCTGAATCTGTTTCTGGGTTGACAAAATGTCAAAATTGAAACATAAAGGAATATGGCAACAACCTTGGAAACTATCTCACACCAGCTTCTGCAGCCTTTGCTTTTATCAGTGGATTTCCATAGCAACCCTTGAATCTCTGCATTCAAGAAGTTTGCTCCCTCCCTTCTTCCCGCTAAGACAATGGCTTTCTTTAAAGTAGAAAAGTAGGGCAGAAAGTAACTTGAGATCTATTGCTTATGAATATGTATGTATGCCTGCATCAAATGAATATGTGTGCTTACATCCTCTCCTCCTCTGTAATGTATAAATATCAGTGCATTCCTTTTGTTTTCAGGGGAGGCACCCACTATTCTTGGTGAGGACCCCTCCAGTGCACACTGTTTAAATAAATACTGCAGTTAAGCCTTGATTATTTGCTTTGGGTCCTGTGTTTGATTCCGCAGGATGTTCTTTCACATACAGTGGTATAGAACAGATGGTCCAGGTCTCCTCAATTTGGGGTGAGGTACCATCCCACAGAGAGCCAGTTTGGTGCAGTGGTTAAAGCATCAGGTTAGAAACCGGGAGACTGTGATTTCTAGTTCCGCCTTAGGCACGAAGCCAGCTGGGTGACCTTGGGCCAGTCACTCTTTCTCAGCCCTAGGAAAGAGGCAATGGCAAACCACTTCTGAAAAACCTTGCCAAGAAAACTGCAGAGATTTGTCCGGGCAGTCTCCAGGAATTGGACATGATTGAATGAATTAAAAAAAAATCCAACAAGGCAAAGTCCTCTTGTTGCCTAGAAGGGCAGGAACTGGATCATATGAACATGTTAAGTTACAATAGTTGATGTTCACATGGGGGGATTTCTTGATTCAAGGTTTGGGAGGAAAGACTTGGTCCATAATGGGAACCTGGGGATATGTGGAGCTCTAAATAAACTGGGGCTACTTTAGCTGAGTTCTTCCTTTCTGGGCGTAAGGTTTAAGAATCAGAATGCTCAGACAGGGAGTCGTGGGTTGATGAAAAACATTAAATAACATTACTTAAGTACCAATTGTGCTTTCTAAATCTAGTTTTCTGGCTCCTTCATCTGACAATTCATTCCTTTCTCCTTGCAGTTCACAGATAGTGGTGTGGTTGAAGAGAGGAGAACTGCCACGATCTGTGACTAGGTACGTATACAGAAATGTGGTCAAGACCAATATTGTTTTATTTACATAGCTCTTTTATTTTACCCAAAATTAGCAACCTCAGCTAAAATCCATGTAAAGATATGCATTTGAGGATAGGTTAGTTTTCAAATAACTGCCACTTTTGGCCTTGGATACTTACTTGTATTCTCAGTTTTAAGGTCTTCTCTCTGAAAAGAGGAAGCAGAAAATAATCATGGTAAAAAGAGCAGCTCACCAAATTAGCCTTTTTAATGGATTTACTGTTGCATCTTCTCCTAGGGGAAAGATCAACAGTTCTGTGGCTCCCTTGATATTCTGCACGTGGACGGTCTTGGGACTCTCCATCTGGGACCTCAGAGCCTGGTTGGAGTTCACCCTCCCTAGAACAGAGCACTTTTCAATGCTACTAGGCCATAAAAACATCCAGAGAAAGCAGTCCTAATGCACACACTGTTAATAAGCAGAGAAGATGACACTGCCTCTTTTTTCTGGCTCCTATTTATTAGTACTGTGCTGTGTTTTTGTTTCAATCTCTAAATATAGCAAATTTGCAACAGCTTGTAATTATGGATATAGTCATAGAGAGAAGCATCTGGTTGCCAAAATGCCGATGTGCTACTCCGTCACCATCATAGTCATTGGGCTCTTATATGCGGTGGAGGAAAGGGGGCTTGTCAGCTTAGCAGCTCACCCAGTTAGCACCTGATGAGCAGTAATGAACAGTAAAACGTACACCATGGATACTGAAAATGGGGAACAGGGAAGGCTAGACATTTGGGACTGCATGTGTGTAATTGAGGGAACAAGAGGATTTTTGTAGCTGTAGGAGCTGCAGCAGCTTAGGGGAGGGCACTTTGCATTCCTGTGGGTCAGCTGGAGGAGGAGCCAGTGATTGGTTCATGGGATCTCTGCATCTTACTGAGATGTCAAGGTCAGCAGGAGGGAAGATGATTGCAGATCAGTTGTTAAGGGCTTTGGGGGTATAAACAGTAATGTGGAACCTGCTCGTCATCTGCAGAGCCAGTGCTGGTGGCCTGCTATGCTTTGAAATGGGCTCTCACTGTGACCCTTTTCTAGGCATCCAGACTATGATGAAGAGAATGATTATGGAGCCATCTTGCCACAGGTGGTGACTGCTGGAACAGTAACTCGACGAGCTGTGGAGCCCACTTGGCTGACAGCCAGCAATGCCAGGGTGAGATTGTTTTTTCTGATGCTTTTTATTCAAAATTCTGCACTGCCCTGTTATATATTCCTACAGTGGAGCTGAATATGAATAGGATGAAAACAGGTAATTGCAAGCAATGTTTCCATAAGACAGCCAACATTTGAAACCCCTCCAAACTCGCAATAGGAACCTATTAGTGTCACTTCAGTCATGGGAGAAGGTGTGATCTCTAATGCCATAAAGTTTGGGTTCAAGGCTGATTGTTCTGGCTGCTTTACCCTCCTATGTGGCAGGACTAGGTCATGTGGAAGAGTAGAATAAATTTGTTTTTTCTGCCATACACAATGCAAAACATAAGTGATCTATGTCCATGTAGAACTGATAGAACCGTGTAAGAGCTGACCGACCGTCCCTCTTGCAGAACAAGTCTTTCAGTTGAGCAAAATGATGGATAAAAAGGCACTTCCTTTTAATCCAAGCCCATGGATTGACTGAGGCTCCTTGAGAACCGAAATCATTTCCCCCATTTCTTGCAGACTGACCGGGTGGGCAGTGAGCTGAAAGCTATTGTCCAAGCCCCTCCTGGCTACCATCTGGTTGGAGCTGATGTTGATTCCCAAGAACTTTGGATAGCAGCTGTCTTGGGTGAAGCCCATTTTGCTGGCATGCATGGTGAGTGCCATTATACCCAGAGGTTTTCTCCAGAGCGTTTGGTAGTCAAAACATTGTTTCTATGACATGAACGTTCTGTGTACTCTTGATAGATGAAACCTCTATACATTTGTTCTCTCCTATTTCGGAAGGCCTCTCGTATTCAGAAGCTGAATTTTGAAACCTATTTTAATGAAGTAGGTGAAAGAACTTCAGTGAGATTTCTGGTTTGCTTAGAGTGAAGAGAAGAGGACGGGCCAATGCATAACATTAGAAAACAGACGGTCATCAGGGTGGCATCTAGGAGCTCAGCTGACAAATGTCGCAGCCCTAATCCCTGGAAACATGCTTATTTTTCTGTGTGGAATCTGGTTCTGGCCCAATTTTGCATCTGTGCCAACTGTCCCCCTCCTGATCCACTCTGCTCTGCCTTCTTTTAACAAGGCCACACTGAGACTACCTTTCCCTTCCTGGCCCCCTTTTCCACCCTTTTTAGGTTGCACTGCTTTTGGCTGGATGACGCTTCAAGGGAAGAAAAGCAACGGCACCGACTTGCACAGCAGGACGGCCTCCGCGGCGGGGATCAGCCGGGAGCACGCCAAGGTGTTCAACTACGGACGCATCTACGGGGCAGGGCAGGCATTCGCCGAGCGTCTCCTCATGCAGTTCAACCACCGCCTGACAGAACAGGAGGCCAGCGAGAAGGCCCGGCAAATGTATGCTGTCACGAAGGGAATCCGACGGTAAGACTGCCTTGGCGAAGGAGGAATCTTTGCTGGCAGCTTTGGATGGTCTCTCCCACTCTTTGTTTTCCTCCTCTCTTCTTTTTTTGTAGCTGTCACCTCTCTGAGGAGGGGGAATGGCTAGTGAAACAACTGGGCATCCCAGTAGAAAGAGCTGAAGACGGCTCCCTAGACTTGCAAGATGTGCGGCGGATACGACGAGAGGGAACGAAACGGTGGGTGACAACAGAGGGCAAGGTTTGTTCTTGCTTTTTTCCTGCAAGAATTACACCAGAGCTAAAGCTTGGGCTGTTGGCAGTAAAATGGAAGTCAGTATTCCATGTCAGGGTCATTTAAACGCCACACTGCAAACGTGTTAGGAATGTGCACATTTTGCTAAATTCTTCTGTCACTAGAAAGGTCAGAATTCTTTGTCTGTTGCCCCCAATGACTGGTAATTGTAATAGGCACCCTTGCGACTTCTGCAATTCCCCAAACATTTGGCGATACATTCCTAAGCTTGCCTTTTCAGCCATAAGGTCTGGAAACTAGACAAGAACTTTTTGTTGTCGTTTTAAGCAGAAACAGAAACTCTGCGAAGCTAAAATCCGGGTCGTGTATGTTGGCAGTATCAGTTTGTTTTTCTGTGTTGTGTTTCTCTCCTGCTGCAATGCAGGTCTTCCTTCTTGCAGTTCAGTGGTAGCAGCCCGGAACTGTAGGGTCAGATCTGCTGCTGACCTCCCAGTCCAACAGTTACGTGCTTCATATTCTAGATCTCGTGGGAAGAGGTGGGATGTGGTACGCCAGCGAGTGTGGGCCAGTGGGACAGAGTCTGAAATGTTCAACAAACTGGAAAGCATCGCCATGTCGGAAGCACCAAGCACCCCAGTGCTCGGCTGCCGCATCTCTAGAGCATTGGAGCCAGCGGCTGTCAAGGGTGAGGTGAGAGAGATCCCCCGGTTCTAACTAGTTGATTTCTTGATTTTGGGGGCAGAAGGAGTGGCCTAACTGTAACTGGAGATGTGGTCCTAACCCTAACTGTCACCATTCTTGGAGAGGACTCAGAACTCCTGCCAATGGAGCAGAGTGATTTCTTTCAGTTGTGCAAAGAGGGCTGGCGCCTGGCCTTGTTCCATAAATGGATCATTTCTCCCACATGGCAACGCTGTCACTGGATTCAGCAGTTGTGATGGAAGAAAGTGCTCTCCAGGCACTTCCACTTGTCTACAAGCTTAGAATTGCAAGGAAGCCTAGGAACTCATCTACTAGGGGGTGTGGGAAAAATGGTGTTGGTGATCCTATCTAATTTCTGAGACTGCTTTCTGAATCAGATCATCTCCAATTTAATCCAGCTACTGTATATACTTCTACACATGCACAGATAGCCCTCTATTGAATTATGGGCTTTCTAGATCAGATCAGCTGGATTCACCTATCCACATCAGAAAGTCAAATTGACAATACCAATTAGATCAACTTTAAAATCTGAACTGATGATTTGAATTGGATCTGATTCCTATTTATATCCTGGAAATGCTAAACTCACAGGCTTCCAGAGCTCCAAGCATCACTTGACATGCCGTCAACCTCTCACACACACCCCCAAAGAAAAAAGCATGGCAAATAAATTGGATCAATGAATCAGTTGAGACCAGAATCCAGGAATGATGCAACTCGTATGTTTATCAGAATCTGGACTGCCAAAAAGGAAGCCATGCTCTTAAATAACAAGCCTAAGGCTGATTGAAAAAGTCTTATCTGTTATTTCCTTCTAGTTTGTGACCAGCAGAATAAATTGGGTAGTCCAGAGTTCAGCTGTGGATTATCTGCACCTGATGCTTGTATCTATGAAATGGCTCTTTGAGGTATTTGACATTGACGGGCGTTTTTGCATCAGCATCCATGATGAAGTGCGCTACCTGGTCAAGAGCGAGGACCGCTACCGAGCAGCACTTGCCCTACAGATCACAAACCTCCTCACACGGTAAGCACTGGTCCTGTCATTTGGCAAGCTCATATTTGGGATAACGTTCCCCAAATCTGGTGCCCTCCAGATGTTTGGGATTGCAACCCCTGGATGTTTTATGCTAGGTAGGAATTTTGGAAGCTGTGTTTCTGTCATTTTTGGAGAATGCTAGCCAGGTTGGGGAAGACGCTTCAACTGGAGGGATTTGAGTGTGGCCAGAAAGTTTCTCAGTCAGACAAACAGGAATTTATTGGCGGTAATGTTCAGTTTAAAGAAGTTCAAGTGGCAATAATAATAATAAAAAATCATGGAAATAAAGATTCTGGGACCCCATAACTTAGTAGCTGCATATGAAAAGTAAATATCAAACTTTACTGACAGATTACTGTTTTGACTTTTGACAGTCTAATCCCATTATCTGGAAGATTAAGATCAGGATAGCGTTCAGTCTAATGAGAATCCATTATTCTCAAATCTTGGGAAAAAATTACATAATCTGACAGTAAAATCTTTCTCTTTATAGTAATTGAAAGAATGAAGATGTGATTCAAAAAACTAGTCTCCCTTGATGCATTTTTTACCCATTACATATTTGTAGGTTAATAATAGGATGATTTAAGATTGCATCATTGTTACAAATCACTTAAAATGGGTGACATCTTGAGAACTGGGATGGAGAAGTGGGGTGGATCTTCATCTGTCCTCCTTATCTGTGGTACTTATATCTGATTACAACTAGTGAAAGAGCTTCAATGGTCGAGTTTTGGATGTAATTTTCAATCAGATTCAAGCACTAAATAGAACATTGCCTGCTAATGTATCAGGGTTAAAAAAAAAAAAGAACAAAGCTCTTGATTATTGGTTTAGAACAAAGTATTATAAGGTAGCATTTTCTGTTTTATATATCAAACAATTACCCATTGTTTTCAACCAGACAGAATTTTTTCTGTGGCTGATTAAAATGTGTTTTTGGTCAATAGTTGATCTTTTTTTCTAAAAATAACTTGCATAGAGGCACATGATGGAAATAGTGTGAGTGTGTTGTTTTTAAAAGTAATTGCACCTTTTAAGCAATTGATTGTGTAACTGATCAGAGAACCTACTGCAAAAGAAGGGAGCCACCTCTAAAGGCAGCATTCACTTTTTCAGATGTATGTTTGCCTATAAACTCGGCCTTCAGGATCTGCCTCAGTCAGTGGCCTTTTTTAGTGCAGTGGATATTGACCATTGCTTAAGGAAAGAGGTGACAATGGACTGTGTGACCCCATCTAACCCAGGAGGACTGGAACAAAGATACAACATCCCCCAAGGTATGTATCAGATTGTTACTGCTTTTCAAAATACTTGATAAGCATTTTATCTTCCAGTTTAAACAACAAGAGATCATAAGCCTTTCTCAGTCTAGAAATCAATTTTGTGCAAGGCTTCCATCATCTTCAGGACTAGCTTGGCTATCTGACCTTGCCCAAGAGTATCCTTATGGAGAAACCAGGAGCTGTATGCATGGATTCTCATGTTCCCTGCGACATGGGGAGAAAGTGTTAACTGAGGAAAGTGTCTTCCCTTACATTCTATGACTTAACAGAGCAGTCCTGTGCATGGCTATGTAGAACTGAGAGCCATTTAAATCCAGCGAGCCTGAATATCTGGGTAACAAGACATTGGATAAAAAAGTTATAACAAATATCAGGGCTACTGCTTCACTTGGCATGACTCCTAGTTCCTGCCTTTAGAACTACTTTATTTTTTCCTTCTACTGAGGTGTTAGCAGTTGTTATAAATCATTCGCATACGTATTGCTTGGTAGTGGTTTGGAAGAATTTCTAGCCTTTTCTTTTTTTCTCATTGAAATTAAGATTTCTTGATTGACAACCTGATGTGCCCTTGCATTGCCACTTGTATCAACCTTCTTTTCTCCCTTCATCTAGAGCTAAGTAATTTTATAGTTTGCTGTCCAGAGAGTAATCATCAATTTTAAATTCAGTTTCACTGAAAACAGGTTCACATGTTTCATTCAGATGGTTTCATTTGGCCTAGCATACTCGGTAAATCTTGACATGGTTAAAGAAAACATGAATTAGTATAAAGTGTGATGCAGTTGGGAGAACATCTAGATAACTCTTCCAAGCTTGTCTCATTGGTATTTCTTTTCTGTTTATGATAGTTGCATTACATATTTGGTTACATTCCTGAACTAAGCACTTTTTCAACCTCTGGCCTTAGCCTGTTTGTAGTATCCCAGCCACTGATAATTCTTGTGCACCTAGGCATTGTTTTATGGACCTGCAAGGTTAAATCTTGTCACACAAGCACCAATTATGCTCAGTACTGAAATTGCTTTTTCAAGTTAACATGCATTTTTAAAAGTTTATAATTGTTTATTTTCAGAAACACAGTTTAACAATTTTTGTACCAAATGTGACAGGTTAAGAAACTAACCCAGCAACATTATGCATTTTATTAAATTAAGCTGTTAGAGGAATCCTTTGCCAAAGTAAACTAAGAAAGTTCAAATAGGTCCCAGCTCTGGCATATTATCTAAATATATTCATAATATCTGCAGTCTCTGACCAAAATTAGGATAGTTTGAAGTATAGGTTTTAATTTACATGTTCTTTCCCCTCTCTGACTTACATAAATCCCTGCTCAGGACAAGATTTATTTAGGAACACAATCTTTAAAAGTTAAGTTTTAAATTTGAGCATTTTTAATATGCTCAGAAATGATTCTATTAAACTTTGTTACTGTTAATTTCTTACAGGGGAAGCTCTGGATATATACAAACTCATCAAAATAACCAAAGGTTCCTTGGAAAAAGGAAAATAAAGTTTGAGTTTAGAAGGTAATTGGACACTTTGTCCCAGTGGAATCCTGCAGAAGGAATCTCTTGAATGTGGACACCTGCTTTTTCTTTTCACTCCAAAATAAGAGAAAAACAGGCATCTCTGAGGACTGTGGCTCCTGAGGCCAATCTCTGGCATTGCCCAGGTAGACTAGAGACCAAAAGAAAAAGTTCCTAAGTTAATGTGCCTTACTGCGATAGGCCAGAACAGATCATCAACAGGCTACTGAACGTGCAAGCATTCAAGGTTTTATGTGCAGTGGATATGGTGAAGAAATACTTTTCTACTATACTGTAGATTAATTAAAGAAGATGGTCTCCTTGTGGATGTTAAAACTCTGCGAAATAGCCATTTGAGAAGAAACAAGGCAGCTCTTATTTTTTTCGTCTCTTCTTTTTGGGTTCTCTGCTGGTGTTTGATTGGGCAGATGCAATGCTCTGGAAGAAATAGAAACAGCCCATTGGAAAATCCATAACACTGGCCAGTGAACTACTGAAATAGTGCAAGCTGCATAATCTGCTAACTAACCAAACTAGTTACCTCTGCTATAACATCTCGCCCAAATATTTTGGGGTTTTTTTGCCTTTGTCAACATATGTTTTAAGGAAAGAAACAGAAGAGAACTATGGTAAGGATGGACAGCCCACAACAAAATGTTTCAGGATTTTTTTTTTTTTTTTTAATGAAAAGTGCTCATGAAAGCAGAAACTTCCGGTCTTATTTCTGCTCTCAAGCCACAGGTGTGGTGTTGGTGGAATTGACTACTCATTTTTGAACAAGACTGGGGTAAGATGGTTGACATGTTGCATCAAGTGGTTTGCTTTTAAAACAAGGGGCAGAACACTCTTAATTATTTAAACGGGTGTATGGGATTGATGCTCAAACTTCACAAGGAGGATGTAGAGTTACTCATTGCTATTATCACCAAAATAAGGATCTTTCAGTGTGTTCCTTCAGATGATAAAGCACCCTCTTGTTGCTGAGGGGCACATTTGGAATTTTGGGACCTTAGTGGGAACACAGTCACAAAATAGCTTCCAAGTGGGCAAGGCCACATCCTCTGCCAGCAGTAGAATATTTGTGGAGTGCAAAGACCTTGTTGCAAATAGGTAGGGGCACTGTTTTGCAAAATACCACTCACCTTTTCAATGTTTATTATTAAAAGAACCTTTTAAAAGAGGGTGTGCAAGTGTCAAGGGAGGGGTTGTGAGGCACTTGAGTGACCACAGGCATCACATGGTAACCTTTCCTGTAAACTGACCTCATCATGGTCTGGCTCATCCTCAGCATCCTGTTCCTGTAGGGCATTTTCTACAGTAGATATGTTGATTCGGAAGTCCCGGGAGGCACTGAGTTTCATGTATTGCATTAGGTTGACCTGGAACACCCAGAGACCATTTATTTTACAAAATGTTTACGCCACCCAATCAAAGGATTGAAGAGAATTATCATAGTTAAATTTACACTTCAGTGGTATGATGTACAGTTACTGGAATTGTATAGATCAAGTTTCATTTAACCTAAAATTTGCATCTGAATAAGAACACATTGCTTGGTTTTTTGTTTTTTTTTGAGACTATTATGTTTCATCAGAGGGCAAATACACAGACCTTCTCTATCACTCTGAATTCTAACAAACATAAAACATATCAGATGCTATTCTGAAGTGGGAAGTTAAGAACTGAAATTGCTTATGCAAATGAAAAATAATTAAAATTTTGAATTTGGAGGCAGGGCTACTGTATGCTCAAGTGCATAGGTTTTGAAATGCAGTATGAAAGATATACTACCTTATATTATCGTAATTGCCAATATTTTATAAAAAGGAAGAACTTTGTTTTTAGAATTAAATCTTACCTTTGACTTTTTGGAGAGATGGATCAGAAAATTCTCATACTGCTCTATGGCAAAAACCAAGTTTGGAATTGGTTTAGTCTCCCGCAACACTTTAGCCTATGGATTCCAGGAAAATCAGCATATTTATAGGAGATAATGCAAAATCACTGTTTAGGATTTTCACAGGCCAGCAGCCAGCAAACTACAAAAGCAGAACAAATTAAAGAACTCTATTTTGAGATCAAAATAGAGCGGATGTTATTTTGTACATCAAATACCTTAGCAAGTGTTTAAATTGCGAAGTAATTTTTGAAGCAACAAAGTACAGTACTGATGACATCATTAGTTTTACATTTATGCAACCAAAAACATGGAAAGATTTCAAATACTTCATCTTAAGAGCAAACCATGAAGGGCTTTTGCCTTTTTGGGGTGGGGTGGGGTGGGGTGGGGGTGGGGGATAGAGTAGCTTTCTCATTCAAAGATGAGCACGTATATTAGATTCTAGCCCACTTCTTACTCGGGCAGTAAAACCAGGTCTGGCTATATGATTCCAGCATTTTAATGATGGAATGAGCTTCCAAATGGAAAACCAGCATATCAGGGCTAAAATAAACTAATAATGCTTCTCCCTGACACACTAATATTCTAACTAATGGGAGGGTGTCTTTAAGAAGCAAGTGATCCATCATAAAAGTCCCCACTTGCAACATGACAGGGTATTGTCTAAAACACACTATCACCATCACTCAGCTGAATCAAATCTTCACACAGGTTTGCTCTCAGGACATCTTGTAGACTGGAATCCCTCTGCTGACAGAAGCAAAATGATGACAGTCTTCTGTCCAAGCCTCAACCATGTTAAGTCCACCCCATTTTCTCGCTCACATTTATTCTGTAGGAACGTACTAACTGTTTCTGGGTGTGACGCTCTCATTTTCCTAGATGTTTCTGCTGTTCTAGAATGCAAAAATAAAATGCCCGGGAAACACTTTAGGGCAATGGTTTTAACTCACTCTAAGACTCCAGAGGTCTATACGTCTAAGAAAACATTGAGGATCCACTTATAGCACAACCTGGATTCGAGTAAGTGCTCAGATGCACAAAACTAACACTTACTATAGCAGCGGATTCCTCTCCCCTTTTGTCTTTTTTCTTTTTTCCTCCTGCAGAGTTCAGGGTTTCGCACTGGATGTTCTGAAGAAACCAAAGAGTTTATTATGAAGACACATTTTTAGTAGGTCTGGTGGGAACAGAGAAACTGGGTATGTGGATCTAGAGGCTTGAGTTGGTCGTTTGCTGGCAGCATCGTTTACTGATGTGCTTTCCTATCCTTGTAGACTACCTCTGAGCAGGCTCTCATTGTAGCTCCAATGGCCTTTGTCCCAGCTTTACAGAAATTCTTGATCCTCGTTCTTCGCATCTTTGAATTCAAGACCTTTCTGCCTGCCTAGTTCATATAGTTCTATGGCTGCAAAGAACACAGTAGAATGCTGTCTGCATTCTTGATCCTCAGATTTCACCGTCAGAACATCCACAGATTTATTTTGATTGCTATCGGCTTCCCATCCCTACCAGATGATGTCCAAACTCAAATCCAATTTGATTCAACAAAGTTGCTGCATCTTATGCTTTCAAATGCTATTTCCCTTCCTAAGTTAATAGTAGCTTCATCTGGGACTGTAAATAGGAAATGGAGCACTTTGTCTCACCTGCACGTATGTGATGAAGGCATAGCACTGGGGAGTCAAGTGAGAACCAGACAGTCTAACCTATAGAACCAAAGGTGTGACAGTTACTCTGAGAGCTTCCTTCCACAATCCTTGCAGAATCCCCATCCCCACCCCATGTTTATGAAGTGCCTAACAATGATAGGCATTGTACACAATAAGCAATACTCACCAGTTTCTCAAATCGTCCTGGAATCCCCCCAGTTGTGTTTCGACACACTTGGAGATACTAGGAGAATAATGGAAGAGGATGCGTATGAGTGATAGGACTGCCTTACTATCTGTGAAAGAATAGAGACTTGGCCTTGGGAAGGGAGCAGTGAAACATTAAGGGAGCAGAAAAGATTGCTCAGTCCTAAGAGAGGAAAACATGAGAAACTCAATGTTGCCTTTATTTGGCTTGATATAAGATGGGATAGAGAGAAACTCTGATGGGCTTTTAAGATTGATGTCAGCCCTCTGAGGTAGGCAAGGCCTAGAAATAGGCACAGCAGGGAGATCAGGAATACTTTTTATTGTTGCAGATACAATACAATGCAATATTTCCCCTTTCCCCAGGCCAGGAATACATTGTTTCACACTATGCAACCCAAATAATCAGCATGTCCTTATATATATTATCCCTTGGGCCTTACAGCAGGCAAGACCCTGCTTCTAGTGTTTGCATAACCAAACATCTGGCAGATACCACTTAGATTCAAGACTTTTTTAGGAATAGCCCCATAGAGATGTTCTGCACACATCAGCTCTTTTCTACTTTTCAGCATAACCACATTTTTAACTCCCTTAGGATAATGGGCTTAAGGGGAAGTTGGTGACCCCATCTTTAACCCTCCAGGTCAACAGTACTCACGTATTTTACAAGAGTTGTGAGAATGGCATACATCTTGCTGACACTCCTGAGCAACGTGTCCACGCAGCTCCCTGTGGGCAAGGCCGTTTGTACCAGCTCGTGGTAGCCAGTCAGCACAGTCCCAAGCTGTAGAATGACAGCCTTCTCTAGTGGTTGAGTCTGGTTTACTGCTTGAGAGGCATTTTCTAGTAAAAACAAAAGGGAAAGTTTGATTCAAGCTACAAAAGTCAGGGTCTGAATCCTCTAGGAACGTCTGCTTTGGATAGGACTGTCTTTTTTTTTCCCCTAGCAGATAGGGTTCAAGTGTGCTTCTAACACATGGCAGGAGAGGGCCTATGGCTCCAGATCTGCATATAGTCTCTAAGCCCCTGCGTCCCTCAATTTTGCCATTTTTAGAGCTGCTTCTGATTTCATCATCAAAATTGGGTGGGATGGTTAGTTTCCTGTTATTTTGAGACAGCAAATACAGGGACACTGTTACGTAAGCTTTAAAATAAAACTTCATTTGATCCAAAATGTGGTCACCATTATGCTTATTGGACCAAGCCAGTGAGAAAACATCACTTTTGGACTGCAACTTTCTTAGGCAAAAAGAGAGAGTGAATGTGTGTAAAAAGGACATGGTAAAACTGAGTAAAATTATGCAGGATGTTCAGAAAATAGGTGAGATCTGATCTGCACATCTGGAGGCTCCTCCTTACTCCAGTGAAGAAACTAAACTGGTACAATTTTATGATCAGCCAGATTTCGACTCTCCTCCTCCATCTCCTTTTTATTTCCTGACTTTTAACTATGCAAAGGTGTTAGGTTTTTTCCTTGTGGCCCAAACTTTTTCTCTTTATAGCTAAAATGTATAACTGGGATCTCTTTTGAAACGGGATTTTAACATCTGTCTCTGATCTTGTCTACTTGTTTGATTTGACAAAAATGGGAGTGTAATGTTGCTAGCTGGACAATCTCTATGAGATTTACTATGCCTGGAGGGGCCTCAGATATTTTCCAGTTTACCAAGACAAAGTACTAATTGGATTAATTTGAAAGTTGATCTAGACATTTCTTTAATGATCATAGTTGGGCTTTCCACAAAGGCAGTGATTTCTGACATAAAACAGTGGTCCAAGCATTTCACTAAGTAAGAGCTCCTTCATAAATGTTACCTGCTGTCTCAGATCCCAAATAGTTTTTCATCTTGTTGATCAGCCAGTCCACCTCTTCAAGGATCTTGTCTGCTTGACTCAAAACCATCAACTTAAAAAAGAGAGAGGTTGGGACAACTTATGTCACATAGGCACGGGCATAGTGCTGTGCAATGCTCTTTTCTAAAATAGAATTTTACATCTTTCAGAAATTGCATTCTTTAAGTTGGATCACAATGCAACTTACACAAGCTGTAGGAGCTGCAGTCTTTGAGTTCACAATGGCAAAGTGACCCTGATGCTCGATCTCAAGATCCTAAGAATATTAACAGAAATAGGGGTGTTGATTCAGCTATCAGATTTCTATTCCACTATATTAGATTATCTTCATTACAACCTAATAAGAGGTAGGATGAGAGTAACTGGCCCAAGATTTCTTTCTGAGCTTAGTGAGCAATCGGGGATTTGAATTCCATTTCCCTTGGTCCAAGCAGAACTCTCTAATCTACACCATACTGGTATGATTTGCCATTTCAAGAATCCCATTCAAGGTTATGGGATGCAGGTTAAATAAACTGATTAGATTCATGAGGCATTGCTTTAATCATGGCTTATCAATAAAGCCATGACAGCTGACACAATATGCTGAGCTATAAGCTAAATTCATACTTCAAATGCCCCAAATCAAACCACATTATGGCTTAGCTTGATAGGAAAATCTTGGATTATCTTTGCACTTGCAAATGCCTACAACTTGAGTTCAGTCTTAAAAGCCCAGCTGGTGTTCCTCACCTGGTCTATGTCTCCTAGTTGAGCATGGATATCCTGGGCAAGATCACGCAATATAGTCACTGGGCTCTTAACAAGAGCATGCAGTGTGAAAAGCAGAGACAGTAAACCTTTGCAGCAAGGAGCATCTTCTGTAGAGAAAGAGAGAAAGTCCTATCAACAAGTTTTGAAAACATCTGAATGCGGCTGATCCAGCCCTGCTTGTCTTCACAGGCATAATAACCCTGATCACTCACCTGTGCATGGTTAGATTGTTCTGATTTCAGTTGTTGCATTTTATTTTTTATCTTTTGCTATAAAGCCCTATGAATATATTCAAATAGGATATGACTGGTTGGTTGGGGAACCAGACATGCTTCTTCCTTCCTCTTTCCTATAAAGGTGTCACTAACCAGGATTACCCATCATTGAAAGATCCAATTTGGTTCCCACTAGCAAAAACATTGAGGTGGGCACATTAAACATAATTGGCTTTAAAACTGAAAAGTGGGGAGAAAAGGCTAATGGCTCACTCACTCAAGCCAGCCCAGGCCAGGTGCTCAGCCAATGTCAGATCTGCACTGGCTGCATTGAAGTGCTGAGCAGTCCAAACTCACACTGAATAGCTTTCTGATTCTAGCCTCCACGCAGTTAAAACTTACCCAAGCTAGTTTCCTTGCAAAGTTTCACTGTCCATGACAACAGCTGCATGAACTGTATAAAGAGAGAGAAAGCAATTTCTCATTAGTTATTACTCCTCAGTCATTTAAATCCTTAACTATCTTAACTAACAAGGCTTTCAGAGCAACCACTTAAAATCAGTAAAAAGAATAACAGACCATATATGAGAAAGAAAAGGGACCAAGGAAGCTGAAAATAGAACTCAACCTTCTGGACTGAAATCAAGCACCAAGAACAAAAATGTTACAATAAATCCATTGTACTTTTATAATGTTCAATAACTCCTTGCCACTCTGGAAAGCATTGCTTTGCTTTCCAATCCATCTATAAATATACCTGTAACTTATCAGCAAATGCAGTATATACCTGGGATGAGGAGGGATCCAACAGTTTGGAGAGCATTACAAGGATATTGATCAACAGAAGAGCTTCCTTGCTGCTGAAATCTTCTTCTGTGTTGCTAAGCAGGTTTGTTAGTGACCTCTGAAAGGCAAAAGAAAAGAATGGAACTCACAATAAACAGATAAAATCATCAAAAGAAGGTATGAGTACTTTTGAGAATCAAATATCCCATTCCTGGCCTAGGGAACCTCAAAGCTTTTCTAAGGAAAATGGCCTTGAGAATGATTACAGGATCTTTTCTTAAGAATGCTCCAAAATTGGAATATCCGACTTTCAAATCTCTGATGATTGCTTGGAGCTGCTTAGCAGCCATCAACACATACTGCGGCTTACCTGAAACTGCCGAATCTGGAAGGCAGCTCTCTCAGTGACATTCACCTCTGCTACTTCTTCATTGTCTTCATCTGCAATATCTAACAAATAGGAATGAAAAGATGGCAGTGAAGTAGAAGTGAAAGCCCAGAAAAGAAATGTGTTAAATCAGTGTGAAAAGGACACATGGAGATAGCATTAATAATTTGGGTTAGTTAAAGAAGCAGAATTAAGCTTACCCAAAGCCTGGAGGAACTGTGAGATTTTGGCTGGATAAAGTTGTTGCACTGTGTTAAAAATCCGCAGTAGGCCTTCCAAGCATAACAGCGAGATGCTTTTGCCCTTATCCTTCTTCCCAAATTCTTCTGCTGATGTTGGGATTGAGGTATATCTCCACAGGAGGACTCTACCAGAAAGGAGAGTAGACAAGAATTACATCAGGCAGACTGAACAAATAATTCCATGCATCCCTTACTACTGTTTTAAACTCTTTCTTGGTGCATTTAGTAATGCACTTAGCAGTATGAAGTTGTAGTGGAAGCAAGAATGTTTTGCAAGAAGTGAAATGTATGGAATATATACTGAAATGTGCAACACAGGTTTAGTTACATTTCCTTAATTTATTCTTACCACATACCTTGATTTTCTTTGGCTTACTATTTTTACTCCATTTCTACATTCTGTATACTGCTGCTCATCCCAAAAGAAAACAGCTTACGTATGTAAGAATGTATACAAGTTCTTCTAGATGTCATTCCTGCTGTTCTTATAGGCAAAAAATATTAGCATATACAGTACTGAAACTTCTTGACCACTTAACATTTAACTCACCGAGTGATTTTGCAAAGATACTGGAACATCTTCCCTGGGTTCTGTCCCTCTGGCCCATCTGTCTGCCCTGTCTCACCCAATTGCTGCACTTTCTGCAAAGCTACACTGACAGAGTAGCGCATGAACTCAGTGCTGGAGCGCAGAACAGCCAGGCTCTCTTCATGATTTTGGGAACAGTCCCTAAGGAGTTGCAAAAAAATTCTGGACTGAGAAAGTAAAACAGAGAGAGCTTGAAAATATACAAATACCATGGGTAACTCCATGGGTGTTGACTGGAGCTGAAAACAAGTCTTCTGTAACCTGGAACCCTTCAGGTGTCTCAGACAACAATTTTCATTATCAGCAGCCAGCATGAGAAAGCTGGTTGGGGATGAGGATTATAGTCAAATATATCCAGACAGTACAGTCAGAATGAAAAAAACAATCGTATGTTTTGGACCAGGAAATCTAAACAATTGTCTTAAATTGTTTAGGCTAGAGATGGGCCCATCACTTAATGGTACCTATGGAACCCCACATTAAATAAAAGTTAAGTTGCTAATACCGCATTATGATCATATGAGACCCGCATAACTATTTCAAATTTCTTTTTGTTTTGGGTAAGCAGTATTGCTTTCTCTGTTGCTGCCCTTTTAAAAATATTTTTGTGACGTTTTTATTGAAAGTGCTTTCATACTACAGGCAATGCTTGTTTTTCATGGATTCCATATATGCAAATTTGCTTGAGCACATTTGCAGCTGAGGTTTCAGCACATGCTAACTTAGTATTCATGGCAATTTTACAGAATGTAACTACTGCGAATAACAAGAATCGCCTGTACTTTATCAGTGGCTTTTATAGCTCATTTCTGTGCTGCTCGTGCCATTTCTAGTGCACCTGATTTTTGCTGGCTGCCTTGGATTATCTGCAACATGCAGAGGATGATCAGTATTTTAAATCAATATTCTTTACCTGAAGAGACTTGTAAGTAAGGTACACACAAAGCCCATTGATAGGAAGCTTCGGGCAATTTTGTTTGTTGGCAAGAGTTTGTTCTTTCCAGCTTTCTCTTTCAGGATTTCACAGAGTTTGGTGTAGCACTTGAACAGGCTCAAAACATCTTCAAACTTGTTCTTGCTGCAACACATATTACCAAAGGCAAAAATATAAACTCAAAAGAGACAAAGCAATGCTTCAGGGGGAGATGGCCTATTTTCTCTTGACTTATCCATAGATAATAAAAATTGAGACAGATTCATGTTTCATTTACTGATATGCACCAGGTGCAGATTCTGTGCGTTTGTTACATCATTTCTATTGTTAATTTTAAGGATGAACTTTTTAAAGGCTGATGTGGAGTACTTAGTTTGAACCACGTTTAAACAAAAACACATACACACATCCTGCACCAAGAATCAGATAAAGATACTGTAATTTTTCCACTCAAAGATTGTTTCTGCAGTTACAAGGAAAAGGACTGCAACTCAGGGTAGAACACTTACCTTGGCTGTGAACTATCAGGACCAATACAATCTTTTGACCATGGATTTTGGGTCTAAACAGCCCTACAAGACTTAGAATCAAGTTCTTTAAAATATCTCTCTAATACACTCAAGGCCATGTATTAAAGTTAGATGGTCATCACTATCTGTGGTCTTGCAAGTTGGTTTAGCTCATGAAGTAGTAGCTGGGACTGCCTCTTCACAAGTGAAGTGCAGCTGGCTGCCACATTAGCTTGTTTTTAACAGCAACAAAAGACACAGCCTGTTCATCCAGGCATTTGTAGGGTAACAACTGCTCTAGGACCAAACTACTTCTTTAAAGATGAACCTTTCTATGTGGGTTTGTGTGGGCGTTCCTTTTCTTTCAGGAGAAGTGCTTGTCCTTTTTTAATTTCCTTGCATTTTACAAATGACTAACAGGCTTTGGTGGTGACTCTAGCTAATGAAATTGTTTAGAACTCAGCTGGCGTTGGGGTCACAGATCTTCCAGTCCAGGCAGAGAAGAACAGAAACTTTAGAAATAAGAATTCAATTCCTTACCTATAGTTGCCTGTACTAAAGTTGTACTCAATCAAGACCTCACAGATGCCCATCACTAAAATGGCATAGATGTTATTCTTTAAGCCCACTCCAGTTGATTGGGAGAAGTCTGCTGATTTATCCTAACATTCAAAAGCAAGAGAATTAGAATTGCCACTTCTAATATTTGTAAAATGATGAATCAATCTCCTTCCCATTTGCTTGTCCACATTACCATTATGGTTTACATTGTTTACTATTTGTTCTGTTGTTTTTAATCTATTTCTTCTATATATTGTGCAGAGCTGCTTGGAGTGGAGTGGCATAGAAATGTCATGAATAAACAAATAAATGAATAAATTACCAGCTCAAAATCTTCCAGTTCACTCTTGATCATTTGTCTTGTGATGGATTCCAACATCTCATCCAATTCTTGCTGGAAACTTCTATCCTCCTCCTCCTCCTCCTGATCTTCTTCAGCTCGCTGGCGCGCAGTTAAAATATTCTTATACCAGGCCAAACAATGTTGAATACAGCACAAGAGGTGAGCCTGAAGGAATCATGGCATTAAACCATTAAATGCACTTTTTCCATCTCAAGCCAGCCAATCCTTAAATATCTTTTCAAAAGCAATGTTCCATTTGCCTTCAGTGAATAAAACATGATGAGGGCTTTTCTCTCCTAATTGTAAAAAAGCTCTTTTTTAGTGGGGGTTGCATGTGGAATCTACTGATTCTCCAAGCCTTTTAAAAATACAACATCCAAGTGCTCATTGTGGAAGCTATTTTATAAACCAAAATGCTAAATTGGTTATATTTTCCCCCAACTGTAGGTAAATATTTTATGCTGCACGTCAATTGTTTTTAATTTGTTTTTAAAATAAACCTGTATTTTAAAATATTTTATTTCTTGGTTTTTATGTAGTCCCAGGAACATGAGTTGATAGGTGACTGTAGAAATCTAATAACCATGCTGAAGCTCAACAGTCCAAGTTCAAAGGAACATGCATTCTAGTGGTAGTGGTAGTAGCAGTAACAATAACAGTAACAATAACATTGTGTTTAAAAGCTAACAGTCTAGAAGATGCCCTAAAACATCAGCATTACATAGGACTTTTGTGGCAAATGTTCATGCTTATTTAATGTATATAACACTAAGCCAGAATTGTAGCCATACTTTGTTGAACAAGTCACAAGAGGCTGGTTTTGTACAAACACCATAACATCACACTAATCCATAAACAAACAAGACCCTATTATAGTTTAGTGCTGAATCAGCTAATACGAAAAAAATCTGTGACTAGGAACTTTGAAAAGTTTTCAAAGTTCTGGAATCGTCAGGAAGGTTGCCTAAAGTCCCTCATACTATAAAAAACATAGTAATAGCAAACATGAGCAAGTCACATTACTTTCTCTCTCCTCCCACCCTCAGCAGCTTTATATCCAAGGAATATTATACACATCTTCTGTAAGACAAATGGAATCTGTACAACTTTACCTTTTGGATGTTAAGTGAGAAGTGCAACGTCCCAGAAGAACTTCCTTGCAACTCGAATTATCAATATTATGGCATAAGATATCATAGAACAGAATTTTCAGCCTATGTTTGAACTACGACTACTATCATTGTTAGAATTATATGTTTATCCTGCCTTTTTTATCTCTCTCAAGGTGGCAAATGCCTAAAACTCGCAATCTCCTGGTTTCTAGGCCAGCATTATCTTTAACTGGCAGATATAAATATAAATGGATTTAAAGGGGGAAAAAATGTAGTACAGAGGAAAGTCAGATGGCAAGCATACTGGACCAAGTCAGTTGCAACAACATGAACACAAGTAACATTTGTGTGAATAGCTGTTCAAAGCTCAAGAGGCTCCCAATCTGCAGTGCATTCTGTGGTAAAGAAGCAGCATTAGCTCTTCACTACATTCCTGCTCAAGATCTGAATTATTACTGCATAGAATACAAAGTCCCCACATGTACCAATAAACAGTTTTCTTCCAGTTCAAATGAGAGTGATGGACAAGTTGCAATACGATGGTTGCAGCTGCATATAGGAAATAGACTAATATCCTCTTGTTGATTCTGAATGCAAACTCAGAGACAGGTTTTAAACAAATATTTTAAAAAGAACTGCTATCTGAATGCTTCCCACTTTTTTCTTTCTTTCTCACCAAAGGTTCCTGCAAGAAGATTTGATCTCTTTGAGCCTGGATGCATCCCTCTAATTTTAATGGGGGCAGCAGGTCTGCTTCAGGTTCATAATATTGTTTTATCTGTCGCAATAAACAAAAGGCATTAATTTGTTAAATGCGAAATATAATCCCTAATTCACCAATTAGGGTGAAGAGAGCTGCTTCTGTCATAATCACCACCTCCTCCCAGGAATGAATACATTTTTATTTCCTTCAATGGACTCTGAGGAGATGGATGAACCTCCTCTGCCACCTGCCTATGAATGATAGTGCACTTCAGAACACAGCTACTCACTTGAGTAGCCATAAAGTTCTGTCATACCTTAAAATCTAATGAATACTATAGTGGCAAAAAAAAATGCCACCATGTATTTATTAGTCTTTAAAGACACCATGGGATTCTTTGACTTGGATTTCACACATTACACTCTTAGGTTCATACTTCCTTCTCCTCCCCATCTACATGGCAAATCCCTCTTCTACATTCCTACTTTGAGGCAAAAACAGTTTGCCATTTTGCCCATCTAATCCACTAGGTTTTGTGCTTTCTCTCCAAAAGCAGAACCACAAGCAAAACCAGGAGTGGGGATCAAAGGAAGAATACAAGACTCAAAAGTGTGACCCCAAACTGTGGTTGGTGTTCCATCTAAATCTGGCCTCTAATGCTTGATCTTTCTCCAGGCATAGTACCTGTGAGAGCAGCATGTCCAGAATGGAATGACTCAATTGGGAGTTTCTGCGCAGGACATCATAAAAGCCCTGAGAAAGCAAATGAAGGAAAAGTTCAAAAAATGTGAGCATGAAACAGACTGGTAGGCAATGCTTTTCACTGTAATCAGATCTCAGAAGCCAAGTATCTTGACTGCTGTGTATTCTAGACAAAAAAAAAAGCATTTCCCATTTGACGTTCATATTGTCATGAAACAAAACTGTAAGAATGCACAACTAGAGGGTTTCAATGAGATTCCTGAGCTCATCAATACAGGCATAGGTTAGCCTTTGTCAGATCATGATTGGTACCTATATTGGCACACATTTATTCTAGCTGAAGTTGCCAACATGGTCCCTGGGGGTCACCTACATGACCTCAAGACACCTTGGATGTCCTTCCTGCTCCACCTGACTTTTTCTGTTGGGCACCTGAAAAGAATCCTTGTGTCATGTGCTTTACCTCTGCATTGCTTTACGTTTGCATCGTTTAGTGACAGAAATTCTGGTCCCAATTAGCATCATTA
Organism: Candoia aspera; assembly: GCF_035149785.1. Taxonomy (NCBI): domain Eukaryota; kingdom Metazoa; phylum Chordata; class Lepidosauria; order Squamata; family Candoiidae; genus Candoia; species Candoia aspera. Next base: position 12,940,830 of record NC_086165.1, read on the forward strand.
ACCAAGGACTACCTGAATTCATATTATTCTGTGCCCACCTGCTTGCAAACAGCAGGATCCAAGCACTATGAGTTTGGAAAGGTAAGAGAATCTTGCCCTATTCTCCCCCTGTGGTCTTGCTCCAGACTGCTAGTTCTCTACTATTGTTAGCATCAGGAACCCTATGATCTGCTTCCCACTACCAATCTGCAGCCTCAGAGATGGGGGGAAACAGACAGGGCTCCCAGAAGCTCTATGAATCACCAAAAAGTATAGTTGAAAGTGGACATTGGCTGCTTTGGTTATCTACCAGAAGACCCAAAGCTGAGGGCCAGCCAGCACTTACAGCTAGTCCTTTAATTGAGACACAACTAGAAATGTCACAGAATTAAGCTGAATGCCAAAGGGAGCTCTTCTTACCTCATATAGGGTCAGTCTGACATCAGCCTGCTGACTCAGGCATCGTCTCAGGCTGCCAAGGATTTCTAAGCAGAAGGCCTCATTGGCTGCTGAGTTATAGCGGGTGTGAACATCTACTTGGGCCTGGAAGGCAGTAACAATCATGAAAAACCTCATTCCTGTTCTAAGGATGCAATGTACACATTAATTTAGAGATTAAATCCTGCTGGACACAGTAGCACTTTATTCTGTAAATTTACCAAACCAGCCTAACATAGTGACAATACTAGAAGACCTGATGGAGAAGAATCTAAATAATAATAATAATAATTTTATTAAATTTGTATGCTGTCCAACTTCCAGTGACTCTAGACCCTTTTCTGGAAATCTCAAACTTGCCACAATTCCATACGGTCCTCCAAGACTCCCAACCAACATCAGCTTTGAGGACAATATTTTAAATAATCTGTAGACATTTTGTAATTCCCCAATAAATAAAATTCTGGGAACATAGAATATTTTGCTAAATGAGACAGAAAATGCTCGGCTAGTCCATCTTCCTGTTTTCTCAGTAGCCAGCCGGATGCTGTGAAGGTTCATAAACAGGAAGAAAAGGTGAGAGCCTGATTTGCCCAATATGGCAGGTTGGAGCAGGGTGGGTCAGTGTATTGTGGGAACCCAGCTTAGGATTTGGGGTAAAGGAGGCCATCAAATTTTGGCATAATTTGATGGCATAATTTCTGTGTACGTAATAGCAATTGTACTTTGTTAATCCAGATTTATGGCTCAGCATGTTGCTTGAAACCAGCCTCTTACTGGTATTCAGAGATGTAGCACTATACATGGAAGCCCAAATAAACCACCTTGGCTGTCCTTTTAAGTCATCTTATATAGCTGTTGACAATACAGGTAAGTCCTCGTTTAGCGACTGCTTCATTTAGCAATCGTTCGCAGTTACAATGGTGATGAAAAAGTAACTTTATGAGCAATCCTTGCATTTACAGCCATCACAGGTCTGTAAAGCAAAGGAAAGCTGAAGTTAAGATCTTAAGCTCAGTAGCTGTTTCAATTAGTGACTGCTTCACTTAATGACCAAGTTGCTGGTCCCAATTTAGGTCTCTAAACAAGGACTACCTGTATTTGGGATAGTCCCTTCCACTGGTTAATTGTAATCAATTGGTTAGTTAATTGCAATTAGCTGTATCTCATTTCTCAGACACCTCTCCTACAATGTATATGAATTAGTGCAGCAGATTAAAATAAACACCGGAATCTGCAGGGGAGCTTCTGAAGGATGCTGGGATCAGCCCCATTACTTACCTGGCTGGCTCCAATTGCTTGGCTGCATTGGGAAGAGGTCAAGCTTCCCAGAACCTTAAAATTCTTCAAGAGGAGCAAAAATCCAGCAACTGCCGACTTGCGGGCATCTAGCTGCCTGCAATCAAGAGAGAGGAATAGTCTAAGGCAGTGTTTCTCAACCTCAGCATGGAAATCTAATAGAATGGTGAGCTACTTGTTTACAGACAAAATCCGATAGAGAAAAAAATTAAAAACAAACAAACAAAATGATGAACATTTGTTAACTTTCCTTGTCATAAAGACATAAGGCTCTCTGTCCAGAAACCATCAATCATTCTTTTTGGAAAATTTTACTTAACTCTTCAAGCAAGCATTCTTGAGATAAAAATGATCAAACAGTTCTACTGAATTCTACTTTTTCAGAAAAACCAAATGTTTGCACATATGTGTACAGGAGGAAATCAAGAAACATGGGATACATTTTTTTTAACAAAGGCAACTTACCCAGAGAACATAGATTTGCGAAGAACAAGGATCAGCGAGTCCCTCAAGGACATGCTTATTTTGAGCAAAGGCTGGGAGAAAAGAAACGTGTTAGGCTTGAGCACCACAGGTTTGGTAAGCAAGGGCTTTCTGAGAAGGAATCCATAGCAGCTTGGAAAGTCAACAGAAGTATGATAGAAAAGGCAATGTTGAGCCCTAACCTACGGGAATGCTCCCTGTTACATTTTGGACAATCCTTTCAGCTCTAACCACCATCGCAAGGGATTGTGAGAATTGTTGCCTATATATCTGAAGGACATCAGTTGCATGCCCTTGCCAGAAATGATTTAGGACCAGAAACTCAAAGATCAGCTGCCCGCCCTTTGAGATCTTCAGTGGAGGATCTCTTCTGAATTGTCTTGGGTAGAAATATAGAAGAGAGCATTCCCACACTTTCTTTTGGATGACTTCCTGCTATTGTGCAAAGGTACTGCATTTTGGCATGTATCTTGACTTGATATGTTGTCTGTGGCATTCTCTCCATGGCTGGGAGAAGGGAAAAAAACATCTTAAGTAATTAAAGATTCATTTTTGACACAAGTACACCTTGTGCTTTTAACTTGTTTATAGTAGGCCTTTCTAAAAAGTATCCCGATTTTTGAGCTGAAAAACAACAAATGTATTAGCAGAAATAAAATCACGTTACCTGTACAGCCTTGAGCAGCCCTTGTACTGTGTCAAGAGGAAGGCATGGCAAATGCTCAAAAGCCTCTGTAACATTAGAGGAAGAGTTCTGAAGGACAAGAGGAGCAGAGAGAATAATGCTGGACAAAAGATCTGCAAAGGGAGAAGGAGACAACATCCAAAGCTGTGGCATCTGATAGGGTAAGAGACAGGATGGTCTGAATATCAGATCCCTTCAAAAAGGAAGGGAGATACATTTATTAGCAGGTTCAGATTCAGAAAAGGATTTATTCACTACTTTCCTCCACCCCCCAAAAAAAGTTCAGAGACGGTTAACTTGTTTTGCTGCATTAAAGAATAAGGGTCAGAATGCCCTCTTAATATGTCGTATTAACATCAGAAAGCATAGGTACATGTCCTGCTTGGCCTTGACAAAAAACAGCTGCTAATCTTGAAGTCAGTCACTCCTTGAGTTCATATATGATGCTGAGGCATTATTTACTTCATCAGGGCTTGCTGAATAAATCATTAGGGCTTCATGCACCATGGAAAGTTAAATACTCTCTCCCAACTATCATTTGCTTCTTTAATTCAGCAGCCTTGGGAAATTCCTGGCTGATGGAACTTTCTTGAGATACTGTACTGGAAACTTGCAGTCTGTTTTGTGACCTTGAATTCCATAAGAAACAGTTACCTATAAAATGGTTGATGGGAACACTTGCATTTGTGATGACTCTGTTCAGGATCTGCTCTAAAATTTCAGTTCTGATCGGTTCATGAACCTGGAAGACAGGATATTTTAAAAATGCAAGGTTTCTCCACGTAGTTTCAGGAGTCTCCTATAGACTTTTGAGGCTGTGCTACGTTGGCTGATGCTTTACCAGGTGGCCCTAAAGATGTTTACCCCAAAGCCACTGGTCAGCACGGACAATGCATCTATAAGCACTTGCTGCACCTATGAACAAGAGGGCTTCTCTGTGGTGGTGCCCTCAGTTCTGGATTGCCTCAAGATATTTTAAAATTCTGTTTCCTCAGATAGGTTATCCTGCTCGTGTTTTAATTGTTTAAATAGTATTTCTGAATGAAAGCTGGGTTTACATTTAAAAGCAAAACCAAGCTGCATACTGTGCTCACTCAAATAGCAAGTTTTCCTTGAACTAAAATTTATGCAAGAATATGCAAGGTGTTGTTCCCTAAAGCTACAGTTTTTTTCATGACAACAGGTGGGGGGGGCAGGGTTAAGAAAAATAATCTCAATTTTAATTTATTTTACATTGAGAAGGAAAAAATTGTGACTGAATTATCAAAACAGCTTGAGTTTTGCCTTTAAAGACAGTCTAGAAATATTTCTAAATATCTTAATAAAAATTTGAAGAAATCCTGTATCAACAGGAAAAAAAACCTCTTAATACTGTATCTACAGCATCATACAATTCCACCTTTACATTACCTTGAAAGTTTCCAAGAGGATATTCATTCCCAATTTACACACCTGCTGGGCTGGAGTTTTGGGAAGAATATGGTTACTTTCCATGGCTTTACCTCCAAAAGGTCTTTTTGGCCCATAAGAGTCCATCAGGATAAATCCAAGCTCTACCAGGCCCTGAGTCACATGATCCCAACCAAACACACTGGATGGGATATCAGGAGGAGAGAGAGAAAGAGAACAGCACAGTAAAGGAATAATACATCTGTACTTTCAAAAAGTTCCTGTACTAAATGGGTTAGTTACAAAGCTTCATGATTTATGTGAGGAATTAGCAGGAGGAAAAGGTAAAGCTTCTTCCATTAATTGCTGGCAGCTGAGAGGCTGCAGTAACTCACCTACTTGCTACAACTTCTAAAAACATGTCAGATACATCACACTGTAGAGGAGCTAAATCCTGTAGAAACCTGGAGGCCTGAAGGAACTGCTTGTCCTTGAAGCTTCTCATAATTGACGTTTTCAGAAACTCAAATACCTAAAATACCATGAGAATGAGCAATTAGGACTTCCCTTGATCACTGTCCTAAAGGGCACACATCAGCTCATTCAGTGCAGAATAAGCAGGGTGTTTAGATAACTAAGACAGCATGTTTAAATTTTCTGTAATTGGCTAAACGAGACACTCAAAATCTAGAAAGACATACCTGTTCTTTAAGTCGGTGTATTCTGGCCACTGAAAGCAGAATGGTCACACTGAAGGGACACAGGGCTTTGCTAGGATCCCCTTGCTGCTCTGCCTATGAGGTATCAAAACAATCCGAAGCAAGTTAAGAGGGCTTCATATTTGCAAAGAAAGTTGAAAATCAAGCAATTTATCTTTCATCTTTCATCAGGTCTACATGTGTCATACAGAACACAGGCAATGTTTTATAATCATGTCACTGAACAAACACTGCAATAATTAGTTTATTTATAGGAAGAAGCCAGAATACTAATTCAGTATTTTCAGTAACACTTAGCAAAGATTCCCTAGGACTGCAAACAGGAATCTGTTCCAGCTATAACTGGAAATGTCTTGCACTGAGTCTGGAAGTAGGGCAGGATGTGAGCTTTCATATATCCTTTCCGCCCCACCCCTGGCATGCTGGAAATCAAAAAAGTTGCAACTCAAAACAGGAATTTCAATCGTGTGTTGACCTCTGGCCTACCCAGAATAAAATTTGACTGACTTGGCTATTTTAGCAAACGGTTCAGAGTTTTTGTCGATTCATTTGTTTTAACTGGAGTTCAGTACTTATCAACAAAATTCTAAAGTCACATTCAGGCTATGCTAATAGAAGCCACCACAGCACACTTAATATCTTTGTAGCTCCACACATTCTAAATACTATTCTCTGCAAAGGTGTACAGCTTCTAGGCTGCCGGTTCAGGTCATGCTGGCAAATAGTGTTTCATCTGGTTAGGTAAATATTCCAACGCAGTGAGGCAGAACTGTGTGAGAAGCTACCTACAGAGTCCTCCACTAGCAAAACCCTGCTAGAAAAAGAGCACGCACTGCTCTGGTGGCCCTGCGTGCAGGTATTTTATTCTCATAGCTGAGCAAACTCCCCAAAACAAATCCCTTTGTTTTTTGTAGCGAGAGAGTAAAAGATGAAATAAGTTCAATGTGCATGTAACAGCCTGGCAAAGATAAAAACACTAGTTAATGGTTTACTTTCTGTTTGTACATGTATCTCTCACTTGCCTGGAGAGAGAGGCAGTTGAAATATCATTGATTTGATAAACCCTAATACATTGAGACTGAGTGCCTCCCAGATAACTTTAACTGTAATTAAAATGAGTAACTGAGATCAAACACACATCTCCATTTTCTCTAACAACTAACTGTAGTTTAAAGAAAATTAATCCAGCATACAAATACAGAAGGGGGAAGAATGCACTGAAGAATTGCATCTGCCCAGTACCCATTTCTGGCCTAAACCACAGAATGCTATCATTGCTTGCATGAGATCAACTCAGCCTCTTATTTTGCATTTAATATACCTTTAAGTATTTTATTAGCTCCTTTCCTAGATCATGGTCTAGATTTATCGCTAGCACAATATGCAGAATGATGGTGCCTTCCACATGGCGGAGTTGTTCTAAAGGCACTGTAGATTCCTCAAGTTCCAGTGACCTGGAAGATTGAATTTCAGTTGTAATAAGAAATGAATGTAATATGTCTGCCACAATGAAGGGCAATGAATACCACAGTCAAAATTGAGAATATGAGGAAGAACTACCTACTCTGAATCCCTCTGCTCTTCTTTTTGCTTTTTATCCATCTGGTTGAAAAAGTTGATAATCCCTTCCAAAATGTTTTTCTTGCTACCCTGAGAAGTTATGAGATAACTGTGTTACACAACTCATATTCCAATATACCAACGACAAAACCTATTAATAGGAAGAATTCATTCAATAATTGGGGGGATACTATCCCTGCAGGACTCCTAAGGTTTGACAAAATAACATTATACTGGTCCTGATTATTTATTTATTTAAAATAATTCCTTGGCTGCTTTTCCTTACCAAGAATCCCAGAATGGACTGCTCAAATGTGGGTTTGCGGAAGATTGGCACTCACTGTTTTATCCATACCCAAATCATTTGGGCTATTTTAATAATCAGTGAGTTGCAATCTATTTTTATGAGAACGATTGGTAATCCTACTGCCATAATATTTGCTGTTAGCTTGTATGATCATTTACAGTGGGAGGTCTCAAGAAATTAATCAACCTGAAGGAAGAGAACCATTCACACAGACTGGATATTCTTTCATTGCTAGTTAGGCTAGAGATGACCCCAAATCTTTGGGTAAATGGGATAGTTACCTCCAAGCCATGGAACTATGACTGAAGCCCCAGAACCTAACACATGATGTTAGAAAACCTGGGAAGGAAGACAACTTCCCTGAAAGCATTACCTTCGAAGAAAGCAACAACAGCTGATAAACTAAAGGTGGGATTTCCTGGAGATCTAACTTCGAGAACATTCTTAAGATCTTTTCCACCACAAACTGTAGTTCTTCTTTACTCAGTGGAACATCCCTGCATGGTAAAACAAAAGACAAGCTGGCGGCTTTTCAGAAGACAGCACTACATTTACATCAGAAGCAAATTAATACATAAGTTTATTTATTTATGTACACTTTCTATACTGGCTTTCTTCAAAGAAACTCTAAGGAACAGAATTGGTTCTCTGATTCTGTTAACTCTCACAATAACCCTGAGACATACATTCTGCTGAAATAATGACTCGGTTTATTTAATTTTTATTAATTTTGTAAGACTGCCCAACTTTATAATGACTTTGTGTGGCATACAATACATTATACATCATGATTTTGTTTGATTTTTGGCTCAAAATGTCCTATAAATTGAGGTACTCTGGTTTGTAAACTATGGCTTATGGCTTAAACCATGGACCTATCCATTGTGGTTTGGTCACAAACCAAATTTAAAAGAAAACCATCAGTTAACATAGTGCATAGATCCAGCCAATGAAAGACATAATATCAACTAGTAAACTTCTGGCTGGATCAAGATTTGAATACTTGATGCAATGAATGATGCAGACATGAATGCTTTGCTTCAGAACCTTTCCCACTTAAGGAATACAAGGGAAGATTACAACTTTTTTTTGAAGTCCAAGCACAGACTGTCAATGAAGATCTCTGTGCACCCTGCAATTGATCCCTAAGTCAGGGACAGACAGACAGACAGAAGAAATGCCTAGGAGATTACCTGAACATGGAAGTTAAATGGATCACATACTGAGGGCTCCACCTGTCCAAATAAAATCAGTCTGAGTCTAAAAATGAATTGATAACAGACAGTACTTCCAGGGAAGTAACTGCATTTGTTTGATAAAGCAAACCTACAAAGAGATTTGTGGCACTTTACATTGAATAAAGCATGAATTTTCAGGCTGCTGATTAAGTGGGTGCTGATCCACAAAAGCTTATACCAAGTCACCAACAACCCTTCTAGAATTCAACTGACAACTTTCTCTGTAACAATGCTTTAATTTACAAAGTGGTATTTGAAAGCTCTATTCTGAAGCTTAGTCAAAGGCTTACAGGGCAAATGCAGCCATGACCATTTCCAGTCATTACCAAGGTTGACATTCTATTATCGTTGCTCATTGTCTATAGAAAGCAACATGATAGCACTACCTAAAATACTGGTGGAAATAGAGAGAGAGAGAGAGAGAGAGATCCCCATTCCCATATATTCGTGGATAGGTTAGCATTTGCCTATGTAAATTATGCTACTAAACACTTCACATGAAATTGACCACCTGAACACCCAAGGAAATACCCAAATGGCATCTGATCTGGCAAGTATAAGCTTACCTGCTGGAACAGAGGGTATTAATCAGCTGTTTCTTATATTCATCCCCAGTCAACTCACCTGAAAGGAGAATAAGTTAGATGTCGCTAGCTAGCAAAAGACAAAGGAGGGGGAGCCAAAGAGGAAAGAGCTTACCTGTCCCATATTCAAGGGTCTCTTTAGATGTAGCCAGCACAGTAAGAATTGTAGGAAAGAGCTCCAAAGATTTGCCACTGAGTAGGCTGCCTCCTTTGATTGCTTCAATAAACAATATAGCCAAGTCACCCAAAGCAGGCCCCGGCAGCTTGTGAGCCTGATGTATTAAAAATATATATATATGAAGAAATCTGATGATGTATTAAGGGGCTTCACAGAAAAGAACAATAAAGAAAGAAATGAGCTCTGAATTACATTCTAATGATCATAAAAGCGTCAACGTCCTTCAATTGCATGGGCTTCAATTTTAAGAATTACCCAGCCAGCATGACAATTGTCAAGGATTCTGGGAGTTAGTCCATATACTGCATCTGGAGAATGCCAGCTTAGGGAAGGTTGCTTTAAAAAAAAATTACCAACTGTGAGAGGTGCCCTAACAACAAGGAGGAACAAGCAATCCTGGAGAGTAACATGAAGGTATCAAATTCCAGATATCTACAATACATAGGACTGGGCTGCAAAGGAAATGATCAGCATGTTGCTAACATGCTGGCCAGCTCAAAAAACATAAACTTCTAACTTAGATATGAAAGGCAACCATCCCCAATGTCAGCTAGGGAAACCTGAGAAACTACTTTTAAATCCATTAATCTTTACCTCTAACATGAGCAATCTTATTATCTCAGATGCAACTTCCACTTGCAGGTCGCCTGACTCCACTAACTGGATACAGTGTTTGTAAATACTTAATCTTCTGGCAATACCCTTCTGTTGAGAGCAAGGGGAACCTAGAGTACAGAACAGAAACCACACAATAGCAACAAAATACAATTTATTTTGTACTGTTTAACCAGTGGAAAGTGGGCAGTTTGAAAGCTTGCATGTTCCTTTATCAGCTTATAATACCAATAGGGCAATTTGTTTCCCCAAAATTTTGTTGATTAAAAAGCATTAACTGTCTACAAGCTATTACTTGATTCTAGCCCATTCTAATGATATTAAATTATATTAATGGAATTTTATTGGAATTTTATCGTGTATTTATTTGAGTTTTTATTGTATATTTATTTTGTGTTGTAAACCGCCCAGAGTCCTTCCGGTTGGAGGAGATGGGCAGTGACAAATTTGATAGATAGATACATAAATAAAAGGTAGGAAACCCAGGCATTAAATTTAAACTGAGAAACAAGGTGCCCTCAGTACAGTCAGAAACTCACATTATTTATACTTGCTCAAAATACTAGCTTTGTATGGATAAGTAGCCATGTCATTGGGCCAAAAATCTAAGGATAAATATTCCAGAGATCAATCCACTACAGTCTTTGCAAGTACCTTTGAAGATTCCTCTCAGGATAGCACCAATCCCCTTCTTCCTCAAAGCATGTTTCGTAATGAGGTCATTCAACTGCAGCAAAGAGACCAAAATTGCAAGATTCTGCCAATCCTTTGAACTTCTACATCCATCATTACCCCCAGTATTACTTTGCATAAGAACATACATATTTATTGTCGTCTTAATATAGTCTATGAATTACCACAACAGTAATCTGTGAGAGATTGTGGAGATGTTGGGAAAGAATGGATGAGAACATAGACATAAACAATCAAGTGATAGCAGCTGAGTCCATTGACAGCTTATTTCATAAATAGCAACTTAGCCCAGTTGGCAAGAAACCTGGGTAGAAGCATTTTAAATCATTCAAAGAAACTCGACCTTATCCAGCTCACTAAAAATAAGAGTGGAAATTACAGCTCTCAAGTTTCTGTATATATCCAAGATTAGCACTGAAGATATTGTATGGAAGTCTGTGTAGTTCTTGCTTCCTTGACTGTGCCCACCTACCTGGGGCTGGACATCATCACACCAGATTGTGGCCCTCAAAACCAGTCTGCCTTTATAACATGTCCATCCATGATGTCATGGAGATCATTTATACCCATGTATGATTCAATAGGAGGGACGCGGTGGCGCTGCGGGTTAAACCGCTGAGCTGTCGATCGGAAGGTCGGCGGTTCGAAACCGCGCGGCGGGGTGAGCTCCCGTTGCTCGTCCCAGCTTCTGCACACCAAGCAGTTCGAAAACATGCAAATGTGAGTAGATTAATTGGTACCGCTTCGGCGGGAAGGTAACGGCGTTCCGTGAGTCATGCTGGCCACATGACCCGGAAGTGTCCTATGGACAACGCCGGCTCCAAGGCTTTGAAACGGAGATGAGCACCGCCCCCTAGAGTCGGACACGACTGGACTTTACGTCAAGGGAAACCTTTACCTTTATGATTCAATAAGCCACTGCCAGTGGCTAAGTCAGGTCTGCCTCCTTAACAGAAATACATATATGATCAAACACGATTGTGGGAACTGTATGAATACTGAATCTGTGACCCTCCAGCTGCTGCTGAATTACAATTCGCAGAAGCCTCAGCCAGGATGGGCAAAGGGTGATGGCTACCGGGAGCTTTATAGCAGTGTTTCTTAAACTTTTTGATCTCAGGACCCTTCCCACTTTTAAAACTTATGGAGGACCCCCAAAGAGCGTCTGTATGAGTTATATTTATTGATATTTCTCATATTAAAAATTAAAATTGATGTATTTGTAAAATATTTATTTATTGAATCATATAAAAATCTATATTAAACCCATTAGATGTTAACATATTTTTTTCATGAAACAACCCTATATTTTTTAACAAATAAGAACGAGCAGATGGTTTTAAATTTTTGCAAATATCTTCAATATCTGGCAAATCATTCTCATTTCCTCGGACCACACTTTAAGAAACACTGCTTTAGAGGGATGTTAGAAGCTGTAGTTCAGTACTCCCTGGAAGGCCACAGCTTTCCCAGTCTTGAGACCCAACATGAAGAAGCTACGGAAGACAGAAGAAACATGCTTTTAAAAAAAAGCAATTTCCAGACAAAGGCTATGGATGCATAACACCCCCCATGAGGGTACTCTTGGGGGCTGCCTAACAGAAAGGCAATTGGGCTCACCTCATTTTCTTTCAGGATCTGCAGGCATGACTGGAGGCGCTCTGAGTTTCCTTCTGCTGCCAGAAGCAGGATTTTCTGGTCCATCCTGGTGGGGTGAGCCCAATCAGCTGTGGATGCTTTAGGGTGATCAGCCAAATTATCAAGAATAATGGGCGTTCCCTGAAACATAAAAACAGGGTCCTTCGTTGGCTTCTGCCTTCTGGGTCAAGGAAACCCTGTCACTTCTGGGGAAGCCCATAATTGCCCCTCCATCATTCCCTCTTAAGCACAAATGACCCCCGTGGCCTCACCCCTTATCGGCTAGTACCCACGTGACCCCTCATCGCCCAATACATTCCCCCCTACTGACTAATGCCCCTTTGACTCCTCTCGCCCCAATGAGCTTGCACCAAATTGGTTTCTCGACTGACTCCCCTTCCTCCCCCACCCACCTACCTCACCCTCCGCTGCTTCCCACTCGGGATCCTGCCCCATTTGGGTGCCCTTCCCGACCTTTCATTTCTCTTCGCCCGCCCTGTCGAGGGCTCCAGCCTGCCCTCACCGCCTTTCCGGGCGTCGAATCTCCCGCCAGGAACTACCCGGACGTTGCTTGAAGCAACAAAGCCCGCCCCATAAAATGGACTTCCGTTGCCATAGGCAACCAATCCCCGCTTCGCCTTCCGTCATTTCCGACTTCCCTGCCGGCAGAAGCAAGGCCCCGGATGTGAGCGTGGCTCACTACGAAGGGCGGTGGGTGGGATAGGTTTGAAGTTGGCGGTTCGAGTCCCCGTTCCGCCCGTTGACAACTACGCGGAGTCTTCCTCGTAAAATGTCGAGGATGCCGATTTAGCCCAGCAGTTTAACCTTCTCCCGCCCGAGATCTTAACTGTTTTGATTCAAAGTTGCATACTCTGCGGAGTTACCATTGCATTTATCTCACCAGCCAAGGTCCCAGGTTTGTTGGGCTGGAATAAAATTAGTTGCATCCAGCTTTCAGAGATGCAACAAGGAAACTCTTTGGCACCATAAGAAGCGTGCATTTCCACAAGGTGCGGGTTCAATGAACGACAGATTCTCCACCCATGCCTGAAGACCCGGCATCAAGCATTGTTTTTGCAATGTTTGAAGGAGACTTTTCCTGTCTCTTCACCAATCCAAAATTCTCCCTAAGGAGTGAAAGACTGAACACACCTGCCATTGACCACCTGGAATGGTCCCTGGGAATGGCCTTGGAAGGCAGGAGGAAGAGCCACAGCCTGGACAACCGTCATGCACGTTTTCTGGAGAATAAAAGGAAAGGAGAGGAGAAATACTTTCAGTCTTGCAAGATTCTGTTACTGTAACCTTACAATAAAGGTAGCGTTAGTACCTATGGCTTGTGCTTCTTGCCTGGACTACCTTGAATGGCTGAGATCAATTTTGCAAGTCTGAAAGCATTTCTCCCATTCCAGAAAACTAGAGAGGGTCCTTTCTGAGATGCTTCCCACCCCCTTTTCCTTCTGTGGGCTGAAATACCGTTATTTGTTCGTTTGGCCACCCATCTCATATACTGTACATGACTCTGGGCAGCTAACAAAACATATAGGAACAAAGTAACATACAACCAGTAATTAACCATAAATAAGTTAAAGCAGTATAGAATAGCAGCTGAGAATAATTGAACACCGCACAATATAACCAGACAACAGGCTCACTCTCAGGACCCCAAGCTTGATGGCAAAACCAAGTTTTTAATGCCTTGAGAAAGGCCGGCAGGGTCAGAGCAAGTCTGTAATGGTATGTGGGAAAGACCTTGGGAGACTGGGCAAAGAGACAGTGCTCAGGAAACAGTCAGATAAGAGACAGTATAGCCTGCAATTGGATAGTGGGTGGGGCAAGAGGCTCAGGAGGGACCCTCCCTAGTTTCTTGGGCTGTAAAGGAGTTGGTAGGAGAATTGTACTTTCAGACTTGCAAGATTCTGTTAATGTAGCCTTACAGAAGTGTAGAATTAGCTCACCTGGTTGTGTTTCCTGCCTGGTCTACCTGGGAAGGCTGAGAAAGTCTGATCTCCGGGGGAGAAAGGCCATCCTGGGTCCTGCTAGATGACACTCTCTTACGGATGGGACCTGGAGCATGCCTCTCCTGCCAGATCTAACAGAACAGGTAGATACCTCTTTGCATGACAATTGTCTAGTCTGTGGCTCTTCCTCCTATTTCCCAAGGTCATTCCCACATACCATTACAGCAGCAGAGGCAGTACCTCTCTGAAACAACATTACATTAGCAGCACCCATTTCACAAGGCATCTCCAAAGTAAAGCTCAAAGAATTTAAAGTTTAAAATTCAGTAGCTGATGAATTGTATTATAATTGTATAATAGCTATTGCATGGTGCACAATAGCTGTGTCTGCACCAAACACTCCACCCGGATTCACAGGATGCATTGAACCAGGCTTGGATTTACCCCACTGCTAAAGCAAGTTTTTTAGAAAGCCCAACCAAGGTTAACACTAGGCCTAGCAGGTTGTATGGATGCATTTGCTAGGTTTCACCTGACCTGGTTGAGGTTATGTGAACAAGTCCTGTGTCTTTCTACCACCCAATTGTGCCCCTGCTGTGCTTTTCTTTTTAGAACTACTTCCAATGATGCCAAGAATTGTACTTAAGAGAGAATTGCAGATCGGCTTTACTGAATAAAATTTGCAGTGGTGGTTTGCCAACTTTTGGGAATAGAACTCATGGCCCTGCAAATAACCTACATCCTCCACATCAGTGTTTCTCAGACTTGCTTCAAGCATACTGACTGGGGAATTCTGGGAGTTGAGGTCCACACATCTTAAAGTTGCTGAGTTTGAAAAACATTGATGCAGATTATGAAGATCATCTGTCAGGAATGCCCAAGCTACTATCCATTGAGAGTCCTGAGAATTAAAAGTCCTGTAAGAGAAAACTCCATCAAGGAATTCCTTACTAAGCAGGTTCAGGCCTGTGTTGCTGTTGGATGGGAAATCCTAGTGTTATGGAGAAGTCAAAAGTTATTCCAGAATAAGACAGGGACAAACCACTTCCATATAGCTGCTAAGAGAACAGCATGAATAAATCCATAAAACCACCAGCAGTCAAGTTCAACTTGCAAGAAACTTTGCTTTTATTCAGGAAAAGGGGATTAATCCAGGTGGCCTCCTGTCCGCAAATGCACAGCTTGTTTTTCAAGCCTTCTATGAAACCTTGAGCTGTTGAAAAGAAGGAGCCAATCAAGGAGAACAAAAATCTCCAGTGAATTAGTACAACTTGGCCTTATTCCTCATGAATGTTATTTTTTGTGAGGCTTTAGCTGCTGCTGTTCTTTTATTATTCTCTCTGTTGCACTATTTGGAGGAGTACAGTTGTTTATGTAGTCAAAGCATCACCACCATGGAGTAGACACAGGTATCAGCAGGGCCTGGGGGAATTGCCAAATTTGCAGAAAAAAAAGGAAAAAAGATCACAAGGGGGGATGAGGAAGAGCTTCTTCAGTGGCTGGAAAATGTTGACTAAATTAAATGGGGAAAGGGGGTGAGGGTGGGACACAAAAATAGGGAGGGGTGACATGAAGTGGATGGAATGCTACCTACATCACAATATTATGCTGCAGATGTTGGCGGTTGTTGCTAATGTTAAAACTGTATTTCAAATCTCTGTTTGAAAAGATTGGCAATTAGCTAAGAAGATAAAGCAAAAGAACATGCAAAGACATCGTGGAAACTTCAAATCTAATTTATTATAGAGGTATCCTGTTACTTTGTCCTCTTCATCCATTTGGGAGAAGTATTATCTTAACAGTCTTTTATAATACATCTCAGAATTTACTGCCATCAAACCCAACCAGGCATCAACACAATCCATTTCATCAGACATCTTCCACTGTGATGTGCTGCTGTAAATATTTTAAAGTTGTAGAAGTATTAAGTTAATTTGTGAGACAGAGGAAGAGGACTTTGGGTACAATTGCTATAAGCAGAGGAATGGAGGTTGAAGCCTTGTGAAAGTGACTAGGAAATTGACTAGACTGGATTCTCTGTAAGATGGGGTGATGAAACAGGCTCAAAGGTGGGCAAAATATCAAGGACATGAAAGAATCCTTCCACCTTTGTTTTCCCCAAATGACAGGTGGCAGGAAAGGATTTTAAACAAAAAAACAGTAAAACTCCACAACTTTACATCAAATGTGCAAGAACAAAGGATTACTAGATCACACCCACTTTCAAACAGTAAATTGGGTTAAAATCAACGAACAACATTCATGGTAGCACTTGGATCCTTTATCTGCATGGTTTTGCCTACCAAAAACAGATGGGATGGGCTTTCTAAAGGCAAAGATAAAGACGCCACTGCCTTTTAGGGTTTGTTTTCCCCCCAGCTCCCTAATCTACCAGATCTGGGACTTCATGGTTTTCCACCCAAGCCTGACCCTGTTTAACATTTTGGGCTAGCCAAGATTACTGTTGGCGTGGACTTTCTAACACCTCCTCCTTCTCCCATCATTACTAGATTTGTACCTCATGTTCCCATGCACATATTGCATTGTTCTGTTTGATGTGCTGCCTTTAGAATGTATTGTGCTGAGCTGCTTGCTGCTTGGAAATCTGCTGCTGTAGTGGCTTGCATACAAACCAGGTGGAGGCTGCAGGGCTGATCCTGCTTATGTGACCTAGTTATCTGGCTGAGCACTCTGCTGCCCAGCTGCAAAATACCGATGAGCAATTTCAAGATCCTGCTTTCATATGTAGATAGATAGACAGGCAGACAGACATATTTTTAATCTTTCAGCCCTTCAAACAGAGCTTCTGCAGACCACCTCGAATGAGGGGCAGACATCAATGCCTAAATACAGTATTGTGTTTGCTTAGTGCGGGCCAAATACCACCATTCGTGAATGTTGTCAAATCTGTTGATGCCCAATCAGAAGCTGTTAGGAAAAGAAAAAATCAAAGTGGCTTTTGGCTGAACCCATCTCGGGCCTTTCCCACACAATCCCATTGACAGTTGCATTTCTCAACATGCCCCCCCCTTTTTTTTTAATCTGCACCCACAGTAGGAGCACATTTTTCTGTCCACAGTTCTGGTGACATGGAATTCCAAATCTTTACATCTTCAGGCAATTACAGAACACAACTTTCTTAATTCAGCTCCCCTCTGCTGGGCTTATATGCTTCTTTCTTTGAATCTGGAAAGGTGAAAATGCAAAAGCTGTGTGCAGTTAAAAGAATGCTCTGCTAACTTAATGGTCTCCACTTTTCCTATTCTTTTTAATCTGAATCTAAACTAATCTTCTGTTCCTATTAGAGGAAGGGCCTGTGACTGTATGTGATAAGCCAAGCTTTGATTTGCCTGACTTGCCTTGTGATGTGAACCCAGCTGCTGTGGATTATAAGCCACAGCTAATGGCTTAGCATGTTATGAACACTCTGCTAATTGTAGCTTATTCAATAAATCAATTCAGTACACTGTTGTTCGATGCAACATGGGAACCCCAAAAGACACCCCCCCACACAACATATGAAAACCAGACACATACATGAAGTCCAAAAGCTGAATGGGCATAACAACAAGCGTGTCTATTACAAACTGTGATAACATCAACATGGCTGCATGCACAAAATGATACCATCATGATGCAAATAACACGGTTTCATACATGTCATTGTGATGATGTCATCAGGCACATGTCATCATTTGCTCCTTGTTGCCCCCCCCCACCCCACAGATATCCATGTGTAGCATGGTGAGCTGTGAGATTGCCCAACTTTTCCACTGTCATAATATAACCTTCTCTATCTGACACCTTCTGTCTTCTAACAGACTGCACCTCCCACAATTCAGTCTGTTGTAGTCCCAGTACCTCTGGAGGACTCCAGGTTGTCAGCATATGAATGTTCATTCTTACTGTTTTCAGAGGAGACAATTTAGTGGTTTCTTACATGGCAGACCAAGCTATTTTGCTTCTGGTGCAAATAATTAATGGTAGTCCTTTAGCCGCTGCCCCATTCTATGTAAAGAGAATGGACAGACTGATACATAGGACGTAGGAAGAGCCTTGCTGGATCAAGTAAACAAATGGTGTTCCAGATGCTTCTAGGAAGGGCTCAAGTAGAACGAGAGGGCAACAGCTCACAACTGGTACTGAAGGTCTGGCTAGATTGATATAACATACTGAGGCATCAACCGCAGTGAGACATAAGCTGGGAGCCAGCAGTTCTCAGGGCAGAGAAGTCAGTTATGTCAACAAACACTCAGCGTCAAACGCTTTAAAGCCTGGGGCAAGAGTCTATTTAAACATGGGAAAAGTCAGAAGCAGCAGCAATGGATTTAAATGCCATGAATATAAAGAGGAACTGCACCCCCATGCTGACAGAGGGTAATCAGCAGGTCAGTGGGGCTCCATTCTCCCTGGCAAGAAAGATTTTTGTCTAGTCACAGTATGTCCTGTGCCTGAGAGACTTCAGGGGAATCCAGACTAAGCAGCCACCTTAGGCTGCATGAAGATGTGGGACTGAGATTTATTGCTGAGTCCTAGCGCAGAGAGCCAGACTCATGGTTTATAAATCTCAAGTCTGGGTTTGGACTACATTTTAACAAATCACATTATTGTTAATGCAATCTAGGTCCAGGAGATTCCAAACATTAACCTTGCTGGACTTTGCAGCAAATAAATGAATAGATCGATGGCAAAGACTAGCCAGTGTTGTGGTCACACTTGCCTTTGTGGATTATGTCCACTGAGAATGTGGAAATAATCCTTATAAGTGTATGGAGAGAGAGAGGGAGAGGGAGAGAGAGAAACATATGGACATGGCAGGAAGAGAATATGGACCTCATGTAAGCAAAATGTCTAATTCATCATGAATTTGCTGTCCCTCCTTGATGGAGTTATGGTCTCTGCCTTCTGTCTCCCTTGCAACATTCTCATAAATGCTTCATTCTCCCTGCATGTTACACTAATGAGTGTGGCCCAGTTATACACTAAGAGGCTTTTATACGTGGTTAATCAGTCCCAGAATCCCATCAACTTCCCTGTTATGCATTTCTCTGAGCCAAATCTACTTGGCTGCTGCTTTGTCTCTCTTCCACATTTGCCTTTTGTACTTCTTTTTTCCATGGGATCCCTTCGCCAGTTTGCGCTGACCTAATTAAGAAGCCCTCCTGAGCAATGCCCTGGGATGGCTTAATCCCAACCCAGTGTTTCTACGGGATGTTTGTCAGCAGTTCTCTTTGACCCTCTCCAGTTCCACTTGCTTCTGTGCAGCCTGCCTGTGTCGGGTTTTCTCACTCTTTGCTTCAGGATTTCACCCAGAGGTCTTCCTGGAGCAGCTTGGCATCCTTTGTGAGTATTTTATTCATTCAGGTTTTGCAATGTGGCCAGCATTGCTTCTGTTTTTGCAGCCGAAGATGCCACAGCTTTACCGAACGTTTTTTTTAAAGAAAAGGAGCTGTGATAGAGCCAAAGGCTAGCATTTCTATATTCCAGAGAAACCTGAAATGCAATTCACTGTATATGGTCTTGTATTGAGTCAGAATATTTGTCCCCTCCTAGCTCAATAATGTCCCTGGTGGTGGTCTTCCCTATGGCTATATCTCAATTTGTTTTCAGGGTAGATGCCAGACAGTAAATTCAGCTGCTTCTGCATTCAAAGCATTTGCTTCATCCCAGCAATGATTCTACCAGCCAATTCCTATGTAGGCTTCCTTAGAAGTGTGCTGCCAAGTTTAATGAGACTAGCTTCATGTAGACTGAAGAATCAGTGGTATCTTCCAGATATCCACATTTCCAGTTTGGCCTAACGTTTTATTGACAGAAGACTTGGAGAAGCCATCCTGTGCCTCTGCCAAAGTGGCTATTCATTTTTAAAACCTTTTGCTTTGGAGAGCTTGTTAGATGCCACAAGACTGTGGTTTTGTCATTGCTGAAGGGGGCTAGTGTAGTTAGCCATGTGTAACTCTGTGGCAGGTGACTGGGTTTGTATATTGCATTAGATACAATGCACCTGGATTGGTGTTGCCTTGGTGTGGTGTATAAACCCAGACCTTCTGGTTTCTATGTTGTAAATTATGGCTTAATGTGCTGTGCATTCAGTCAATTGTGGCTTTCTTCACCAAACACCGGATAACAAACACGTATGAACTCAGACTGAGCCTTTGTTGCCTTTTTCACTTTGGCAACATTGCATTGTTCAGAGGAATTATCCTGGTTATTTAATGACAAAGTATCCATCCCATATAAAATTCTGAGAGAAAGCAATCAAATAACCATCCTCGATGTCCAAAACTAAGTATTTGCAAAATGTTATGTGAATGGGGGAGGAAAAGCAGAGCTGCCACAGATAAATTATATAAGCAACATAAGGAAGCCACGTTTTGTGACTGCAAGTCACACCTCTCTTTCTTTGTAGTGTATTTGTCTTCCAGACTTTGTCAGAACAGGCAGGGACAGAAAGGTCAGTTGCTTTGTTCCAAAAGTATACTATTTTCATTTTGGCCATTGCCAACAGTGAAACCAAGTTTATATGCTGAACTGTTCTGTGTGAATCTGGGGACAAACAACAACAACATCTATCTAGACAATGAATTATAATTTTTGGTGTGGTCAACTTCCTTATTCTGTGTTTAAAAGAAAGGGGTTTATTATTATTATTATTATTATTATTATTGAAAAAAGCCACACTTGAAACAGTTAGATAGGCAGAGGGAGATAGAGATTTGAATAAGTAGTTAGAATAAGATGTCAGCCCTTCAAGGTAGACCAGACTAAAAAAACCAAAGTTATGACTACTAATACGACTTTTATAATAACAGAATCTTGCAGGTCTGAACATGCTTCCCATCTCCCTCTCTTTATCTTCATGAGAACTAGGGAAGGCCAGGTCTGAGACGCTTTCTCAAATTACATTTCTGCCCCGGACTAAAATTTCTTTTATCTGATTGTTGTCTTGGCTGGAGCTCTTCCTTCTGTTCCTCACAGTTATTCCTTCTGCCCATTACACTCCTTAACTGTATTTAACAGATAGGGCTTGAAGAGAGAAGTTGTAACATGATGATCGAACACCTTCTTAGGGTATAGAAGGGTCCAGCTAAAGGTAGGAAAGGCTTTTTATGGGAACTTTGTAGAATAACAATAGGGCTGCCAGATATGGTCTGCAAGAATCCAAACAACCCTAGATGGTGGCCAAGAGTTGCAGTTCTCTGCATCTCTTTGCTGCCATCTAGTGATCATCCTGATCCTTGGAAATCAAGATCCGGGAGTCCTCCCTCAGCCAGCCACGCTCCATACTACTGAGCTAGATGGACTGATGAGACACTGAGGGACGAATGTTACCTAGGCTATCGTTCCATTAGCTTTATGAAGCTGTTGTACATTTTTCTACCTCAACAGATTTTAGATAGGTAATGAGAAAAAAAAAATGCGGGTGAGAAAATAACACCAGGAAAACATAGGAGGATTACAAACTGGAGTTAGCAACGTTTTCCCAGCTCGGTGCTAAAATTCAAGGAATGAACGACCAAAGTCATTCTGTGCCATCCAGGCAAGCTGACATCCCCTAATGTCCAGTCCCTGTGATGGATGTGCAGTCCAAGCTATCCAGAAAGCCTCAGGACTGGGGAGGTGGATGCATATTTTAGAAAGCAAGTTTCAGTAACTCACGATGAGCAGGTTCAGATTCTGCATTGCCATAGTGTAGCTTGTTTGGTCAATATGCTACGTTAGTTCAGTCAAATGTGGTTAAACTGTTAAGCCATTGTTAGACAAACCGTGGCTTAGCACAATGTGCAATCCCAGTCTTTGTCTCCTGACAGGGTTCACCTATGATTTTCTGTCTCCTTTTCTTCCCCCCAGGGGCTGGATTGGAGTACAAAGATGACGGCGATGGTGAGTTCTCACTCCCTTCCTTTGTTCCCTTTCTCAAGCTCTCACTGTAAGGGTTGCCTGTTCTAAAACACCCTCAGACTCATGAGCAGGAATTCAAAGATATCTGATTTATTAAAGAACAGTGTGCAGAATGATGAAAGCACGCCAAATTCAAACTAAAAACCCTCGGTGCTAATGAAATCCCTCCCCCTGTAGAATCTTCTCAAGTTCACAATCCCAGGTGCTCCTAACGGTTTCTGATGGTCTGCGGGAAAAGGCCTTGAACAAAGAACATAACCCAAACACATTCCATTGTAATGAATACAGATACAGAGCTTGGTACAAGGTCTCACAGCAGCTCCCTCCCAAACAGAAACGCGCGTCAGTGCCATGGCATGTGAAACGTTACGATGTATACTGTACATTGAAACAGTGAACATGACACTCACTGGGGATAACTTTGGGGAGACATACCAGATTCAGACCTTCTCTTCAGCAGATTTGGCTCTGCTCAGGCAACACATAAACCCCAAATCAGGGTTTGTATAACAGGCCAGACCCCATTTTAGTCTGGCCTGTTATACAAACCCAGCCTGTGTAGTTATTTTCTGGTTCCTGGTGCTCTGTAAAACCAGCAAATTACCCCGAATGAGCTAATTATGGTTCAGCTGACTATGGGAAAACAGATGCAAACATAGACAGTGTGTTGTTGTTTATTTGTTTAGTCGCTTCCGACTCTTCGTGACTTCATGGACCAGCCCACGCCAGAGCTTCCTGTTGGTCATCAACACCCCCAGCTCCCCCAGGGACGAGTCCGTCACCTCTAGAATATCATCCATCCATCTTGCCCTTGGTCGGCCCCTCTTCCTTTTGCCTTCCACTCTCCCTAGCATCAGCACCTTCTCCAGGGTGTCCTGTCTTCTCATTATGTGGCCAAAGTATTTCAGTCTTGCCTTTAATATCGTTCCCTCAAGTAAGCAGTCTGGCTTTATTTCCTGGAGTATGGACTGGTTTGATCTGATCCACATCTGATAGACAGTGTATCACTATCCAAAACTGAAGCATAAATCGTCTCCATAACCATGTTAAGCTAAAATGGAATTATCTAGTTTGTGATTCAGTACCACATGAACTTACAATCAAGAGGTTTCCCAACCTCTCCTGTGAGAGGCCAGTGCTGCTGCTAGCCTGAATCTTTCCTCCATGGTATCCCAAATGTTGACTGAGGATCTTCATCTTGCAGTTTCACTCCCAAAGTGGCACCTTCAGATCTGTTTCAGAAGAGGAGCAGGCCTTGCGGACTAAACTTGAGCGACTGTCCACCAGTGACCATGGTCCTGTGTTTGGGAAGTGTGAGGAGATCCCTGCACACACCCTGCAAAAGGTGAGCATCGTGGAAAATTGGGGAGAAAACCAGAAGGAGGAATTGAGGACCATCTGCAGATCCAGAAGATGGGCAAGAAAAACATTTGGCACAGATTCATTGGCCACCTAGCATTGCCACCCACTTTATACTGGTCAGACATCCTACTTTAGACAGGACTGTAAAATACATTTTGCTGCAAGTTCCTTTGTTATTTTGCATGTCTCTCAGACCTTTTAATCTATCCTTCCCTACCTAACATTGATCATCCTATTCATATTAAGAACTGTAACCATCAACTTCATAGCCATCACCACCTAATCCTAAAATCCTGTAGGGCTTAGCCAAGCCTAGGTGATAGAGAGATATGCCAAAGTTGCCTATAAGGACTAGATTCTAAAAGAACTCTCCATTAGAAGGTGGGATCACCAGGTACCAGCAGAACAGAACAGCTGAAAAAGACAGCCCTTTTTTATCTTACCAGTCTTTACCTTTCATCTCCTCATCATTCCTAGGACCAGTGTTCCTCTTGCTCCAAAGAGATCTTCATTTGCCTTTCTGTTGTACTGTGAGTCAGTCCCTCTAGCCTGTCCTTGTTGTACAATAATACATTTATTCTGTGCTGTGAGGAAACAGTGGAATTCTATGAGTTAAGCAGCATGCTAAATGGGATTCTGAGGTATATCTCTGTCTCTATATCTAATCAGAACAACAATCCTCTCCAGGTCAGAATAAAAGGGGAAGCATCAGAAGAAAGAGGCAAAGCAGAACCTTGAAGTTGCTTGTTGACACCTAGCATTGTGTCAACAGTGCCTTGTAAAGAAGGCTTCTGAAATTTGGGCAGGGGTTACATAGCCTTAGATCCTAAATACAAATAGAACCAGCTCCATCTTGGAATCACTGTCCAGCTGTGGACAATGGTGTAGGCAAGTCCACAGGTTTGAACAGAATGATTCTAGCCTCTGTAGTGATAGCACTTCAGGATTCTACCACTGCTTTCCCATCTTGATCTGCTGCCTGGATCCTGCAGGCCATAGACTGGTCTTAAGATTTTAAAAGGCGTAATTGGATAGATTGGGAAGGAAAAATAATATCCAAAAGACAGCATCAGCAAACCATTTCACTATATTTGCAAAGAAAACTGCAGATATATCAGTGAAGTTACCAAAAGTCAAATGCAACTAAAAGACTACTTGTCTCTCCCACACAGAACACTGCAGTATCTACTGTCAGACACTGGATGGCACCAAACCTCCAAGCAATAGTGCATTGTTAACTATGACGCTCCAAACTGTTGACTCAGCTTGGGTGTCAGTTCAGTCTAGTTCAAAATGTTGGTTTGGCTCAGAACCACTCTTGGTATAGAAGAGGACCTAGTTTAAAGGAGTATTCCCCAAATATTTAGGAATTTTCCTGGTTATGTACAAATAACAGTTACAATTTGGTTTCCACTTTTGGAAGGCCTCGGAGTGCACCCAGATCTCAGGTTGTGCACCATGAATCGTTGGGGTATCTTTGCTAGAAAAGTTTTCCTCCAATTAGTGACCCAAGGACTATTTTCCCAGGAAAAGGAGAGATTCCAGTTTCATCCTCCAACTCATTCTCTACACTGTCAGGTTATCTTTCCCTCTCTTCCATAGGCTAAAGATGAATTGAATGAGATCCCAGAGAAACGTGATTTAGCAGTGAAAGAGCTTCAGGAGCTTATTCAGGAGAAAGCTGAAGAAGGAGAAGACATTTACAAAACAGTTGCTGAGAAAATGCAGGGGAAGGACAATGCTTTCTTCCTCCGTTTCATGCGGGCCCGCAAGTTTGATGTCAACAGAGCTTATGATTTAATCAAAGGTGGGGATATTTTGGTCGAACCCTTCCCTGCACACATGCCTACAGATACATAACCTCACACTTATAGAGGTTTATGCATTCATTTAAATGGTTTCTAGAGCTGCCCACCTCACAGCAGTGACTCTAGGCAGCGTACGAAGATTAAAATGTTCATAACCGTATGCATTCATAACACTACGGTTAAACAACCACCCCCCACCAAAAAAAAAAAGCCACGCCATGAACAGAGTTGACCGAACTGCCTGGCCCAAAAGCCTGGAGGAAGAGCCAGGATGTCAGAGCCTCACAGAGAGCTAAAAGGCCATCTGGATTTCTGGGGGGACGCTGTTCCACAGGGCAGTCGCAGTCACAGAGAAGGCATGGCTCTGGTCCAACAAGATGGCACTGTTTGATGGAGGGAACCTGGAGCATGCCCTCCCTGCTAGACTTGGTGGGATGAGCAGAAACAATGGGGGACAGGTGGTCCTGCAAGTAGCTTGGTCCTATGCCATGTAGGGCGTTATAGGTGATAACCAGAACCTTGAATTGGATTTGGAAGCCTTCTGGGATGAATTATATTACTCATCTAGCAAGTGGTGGCCCTAGTAATAGATGTCATTACTATTTGTCACCAGCTAGTGGGTCTCAGATTTCTGAGATGGACCCTTTGCAGAGGGGTTCTGTTTGCACTTACTTGAATGCCAGTTAAAACATCTGTGCAAACAGGAATCCTGATAGAAGCAGATCTTTTGCTCACTTAGGGGCTTCTATTCATGCTCAGGTCCATGCACATAAAATTACATTTTTGTGCATCAAGATTATTAATTTTAAAATTCGTTTTTATGCCCTTGGTTTCCCTCAAGTTAAAATGGGTGATTTCTGTATCAAGACAAAAGCTTTTAGTTGATTGATCTATTGATCAGAGTTGATTAACTTGTTCTTGGAAGCATACAGCTCTAACTGGAAAACCCTACAGCTGCTGCCAGTTCCACCTTGGAGACTTCATGCTTTAATTTGATTATTGAGCATTTATTCATTTAGCATCTCTAATGTGGCACTGTTAGAGCCTCTGTCCCTAACTCCAGGTTACGTCAACTTCCGCCAGCAGTATCCAGAACTCTTTGAAAACCTGGTGCCCGAGGCAGTACGTAGCACCATTGAGGCCGGCTACCCTGGCATCTTGTGCAACAGGGACAAATACGGTCGGGTGGTGCTGCTGTTCAACATAGAGAACTGGGATTATGAAGAGATCACGTTTGATGAGGTTGGTATCTTACTGCAAAGGTGCCCATCACAAAAGCAAGTGTTTTGTAAGTCTTTAACCATCATAGCTCCCCCTAAAGCAGGGAAAACACTGAGGCCTTCCTGATCTTGCTGAATGACAGTTGCCAGTACTCCTCATCTTTGGTGAGGCAACATCTGGAAAGGAAAACATCTGGGTGCAAACTGCAAAAGGAGAATGGAGATGGCATACAGCTTCCACCATTCCATCCTCTCCAGTTTTCATGATCTTCATCTCTTTTCTACTTCTTAGGTGGGGGCTGCAATGTTGAAGTAATTTACTTAGAGAGACCTTCTCTAACTTGGACCAGACAAATTACATCGGCCAAGAGATGGGAGACTGTCTTAGGGAACATTGAATGAAATGACTTCTGCCAGGAATAGCAGCCACGTTATTAGAAAGACACATATTTATAATGACAGCCCAGTTTGCACATCACACTAATCCATGGCTTGTTTTAATCATGGTTTGTTGAAGGAAACATATTTGGCTTGGGGGGGTTCACAGGTTAAGCTTTGCTAGGAGCCATGGTTTCCAAGCTACAGCAGCTAGGTTCATACAGCATGTGCAAAATCAAACAAGCCCCATTATGGCTTAGCGTGATGTGTAAATCCAATCCTATCCTCCTTAATGGTGATTTCTATTTTAGTTGCATCAGTAGCAGAGCTAATACAAAGTTTTATGGCTGATGTTTGAAAGCCAGCACAGTAGAGGAAGAACCATAAATGTGTTGGAGCCTCAGCTGCTACTCTCCATTGGTTTTACTACAGATCCTCCGTGCCTACTGCATGATCTTGGAGAAGCTGCTGGAGAATGAGGAAACCCAAATTAATGGCTTCTGTATCATTGAAAACTTCAAGGGATTCACCATGCAGCAAGCCTACGGCATCAAGCCTTCTGAATTGAAAAAAATGGTGGACATGCTACAGGTGAGGTTGATATACTTGCCTTGGCAAGCTGCGAAGACAGAACAACATCAGGAAATTGCCCTAAGTAAGGCAACCATCCTAGAATGTACAGGAATGTACATGTACCATTCGTTTAGTGATGGTTCGGACTTAAGACGGTGCTGAAAAAACTGAGTTATAACCAGTCCTCACACTTACAACCATTGCAGCATCCCCCCAGTCATATGATCATGATTTGGGTGCTTGGCAACCGGTTTGCATTTATGACCATTGCAGCATCCCATGGTCACATGATTGCCAGTTCTGACCTTCCCAGACAGTTTCTGGCAAACAAAATCAATGGAGAACTGCATGATTCACTTAACAACCATGTGATTCACTTAATGACTGCCACAAAAAGGGTCATAAAATCAGGTCAGATTTGCTTAATGACCGCTTCACTTTGCAACTGAAATTCCAGTTCCAATTGTGGTCGTTAAGGGAGGACTACCTGTATGGGCAAGCTATGAGGTGGCAGTACTCTTTGGTGCCATTAGGGAAGGACTTGGAGGCACAGTTCCAGGGGGAACCATTTCAGCAGAAGAGAAAACATCTCTCCCCCAAATGCAGTACATGTTGAAGCCAGTGAACTTAAGCAATATTCTTTGCCGTCTAAAGAAGGGGCTCCAGTAAATCCACTGGGCCAGGACATGCAATGGCTCAGCTGCCCCACTGCCTATATGTAAATGATAGGACTATGCAGGTTTTTGCAAGGGTACTTTGCTTTAAGAAAGATTCAGTTGCATTGTTTTGTTTGCTCTCTTCTGCTTCTTACAATACTCCGGTGAGGTTTCCACTCAGCTACTGGCAACGTCACTTGCAAGAGCCAGAGAAGGCTGATGTTAAATCCCATTGCCCTTTTGTGGCAAATTGTGTCACTGTGACATGCAAAGTGTTTCATTAAGGTGGAACAAACCCAGCTACCTCAGACCCAGTGCATGATAACCTCATAGCAATTCCTGCTTTGCCAACTCCCTTAGAAGAGGTTAATGAAGATTCTGCAACCATTTAAAGCAGCTCAGGTTTTCTCTGAGCCCACAACTTTAGCACTGTTGGGAATCTGCCTCGATCTATTTCCAGCTGAGATGCAAATGTAGTTAAAAACTCTTTTTTTGTTGGTTGAGATGCTATAACTCTCCAGGGCTTCTTTCTCCTCAATGGAGGAAATTTTAGTTTCCTCTCTCTCCTTGCTCCTGAGCTTCAGGTCCTGTAAGGGGAATGCTGGCTTGGTGGCTTTGCAGATCCCCTTCAGTTTTCCCACCCAAGGGTGAAATTCACATAAGTTGTTCAGTTTCTCCTTCTTTTTGTCAATGGACCAGCAGCATGCAAAACTCCAGTTTACTTGGAGGTTTTTTTACTTGAGAGGGGGAAGGGGAGAAGTGGGATGATTTTGTTGCTGCAGAACCTCTGACAGCTCGGAGGAAAGTGATTCCCACGTCTCAACATTTCCAAGTTGCCAGAAGTTAAGACAATTATAGATTGCCTTCAAATTGCTTCTGAGGATTTGGGGAGAGGAAGAAGCAATGGTGCAGAAGTGCTCTTGTCTCAAGAATGGGAAAGAAAAATTTACATTTTCTCTTTACTTGCTCTGGGAGCAGCCTAAATGGCAACCAACTCAGTGATGTTCCAGACTAGCCTTTTCAAATTGACTTCCATCAAATGTGCTGGACAACAACTGGGATTATCTGGAGCCAGGATGGTGAATAACTTGTAGTCCAACATACCTGGAGGGACCAGGTTGTAGAAGGTTCTTCTGAATCTGTCATCTTTTATGAGACCAGATGGGTAGTAATAAGAGATAGATGACATCAGGATGAGGAAGCCTGCCTGGTTTAAACATCCATACCAAAATCATGAGCCTCCAACCTCCTTCCTCACAACCACTGCCCTAACATGCCTAACTGTATTGAGAGTTTGGGGTGTAGTGTTGTGGGAACACACCAAAATATTGACAGTTAGCAAACCCCAAGGAAGTTAGATTTAGCTGTAAAGACCCAGCTGTGCAAAGGGTTAATAATTCCACCCCATCAGTCATGTCAAGAAAATAGCTAAACCCACTCAGCTAACCTATTAGGTCCACCTAGTCCTCCAAGAGTGAAAAAGCAAACCTCCTAATTATAGAACTCTCTGCCAAGGTTTGGCAGCAGAGAACCCTTCACAACCACTCCCTGCAGTGACCAAGCCACAGCTAACCTGGCTGGCTGGCCCGCCCACGTGCAAAGGACTACTGATATACTGAACCCTTGCCAAGGGCAACCAGACCTGACTGAAAGACCAGTTAGCTGTTAGATGGCAGGAGATGCTGCTGCCATCTAGAGGTCATCTGCATTATTGCAGGTTAGAGGTGGCCCTAATTAGCCTTGCCAGGGATGTCTTGATGCAATGGCTTACAAAATACAAGGCTCCTCCAGCTGAAAATGGGGGGCAAGGGGGTGGAGATGACTCCGCATTCACAAAATGTTCAGTTGTTGCCATTGTATGCTGCCAGAATCACCAACAGAGAGATTTGACTAGTTTAGTGGATGCGATTTTGTGTGAACAGGGCTAAGAAGAAATCTAGGTTTCCAGATAAAAGAGACCTTGCTTAAGCCACCTGCCCCAGCCTTCCATTTTTCTGGCTTTCACACTTACCTTTGGAATTCCCAGGATTCCTTTCCAGCTCGGTTCAAAGCCATTCATTTCATTCATCAGCCTTGGTATTTTACCACCACCTACAACATTGTCAAACCATTCCTGAAGAACAAGCTTCTGGAAAGGGTGAGTTGTACCACGGAAGACCGCACAACAGTTATGTGTGTTTTCTTTTTCGACCATAGGCACAGGCATTGTAAGTCCGTTAAGTATTGCCGATGTGCAGCTCCCTTCTCGCCTATCTCTTAAGATAATGCCTAATGTAGGGTGAGCAATTTCTTGATAGGTGGAAGTCCAACGTGATGTTTTGGGGGGTTGTGTGGGGAATGGGGAAAGACACAGTAAATAAGGCTTCATCTCACACATGGGTAGAGCTGAATTCCTCTTTCTTTTCCAGGGAGAAATGTGTGGGTGTAGTTTGTTTAAAAAAAGTGTTAAAGTTAGTTAAGGCTTACTGTACAGTGCTTGGGTGCCCCTTGCCTGAATACATTGGGAAACAAATTCCCAACAGCTAAAATTAGATGTAAAAAATAGCAGGACAAGCAGCTCCAAAGGAAACACAGCCCTCTTCTGCTCACCCATTTCCCCTTTTCTTCTGTACTCAGGTATTTGTGCATGGTGATGAACTTGACTCCTTCTTCCAAGAGATAGATGCCAATATCTTGCCAGCAGATTTTGGAGGCAACCTCCCCCAGTACGATGGCAAAGTGATTGCCGAGAAGCTTTTTGGGGCCTGGATGGACACTGAAGACACAACTCTCTAAAACAGTGTTTCTCAACCGTGGCAGTTTGAAGATGTGTGGACTTCAACTCCCAGAATTCCCCAGCCAGCATAACTGGCTGGGGAATTCTAGGAGTTGAAGTCCACACATCTTCAAGCTGCCAAGGTTGAGACACACTGCTCTAAAAAGTAGCAGCCTGAGATGGAAGACCAGCCTCAGCCTTTCTTTGAAACATAGTGCTGATGGGGAAAACAGACTGTGATCATAAGCTCTGATTGTACCTCTTTGCATTCCTCATTCCCACCCTCCTAGCCATCAAAGACAGAAGCTCCTGCTGTCCAGAAGCAGATGCTGTCATTCTATCTCAGCCCTCCCCAGTGAAGAAAAGCAACCAACCAGAAGGAGAAGACCACAGATGGTTGTGGTGGGGATGTTACCAAGAAGGCACTATGGCTGGTTTGATTTACTCTGAGCCTAATAGTTGCTGGTGCAGCAGACCAGTTTAGTACTGGCATTATTAGGGTTTGGGCATTGGAAAAGTATGTCTTCACCCACAGTTGCATATTTTAGGGCCACAACTGGTGGGCTTTGGAGGATGGTTCTAAGTTGTGTGGGTTGTGTGTGTGGGGGGTGGAACCTATGGAATAGAATAGGAAGCCACCACAGAAAATCCTCAGGCCGACTGAGCATTTTTTCCAGTATTTTTTGGTATAAATACTGAGTTTTGTAGCAAACAGAAATGATTCCAATAGCATGCATGCTTTGGCTTAAGTTGCCCTAGTAAACTAAATACACCAATCACCAGGGTTGTTTGTATGCTTTGTACTTTAAAAGAGAAAGAGGCCAACGTGCTTTAAGCAATTGGGCAGTGCAAATCAGGGACAGATGCATTTTTGTCTTAGTTAGTAATTTGTCTTATTTTGCTTACTTTATTGGGTTTCAGTTCATCCCAGGGGAGAGCCATACCTCAAAGACAGAGCACTGGCTTTGCATATGGGAGGTCCCAGGCTCAGCTTTTTACATCTTCACATATAGCTGGAAAAATTCCTGCTTATATAAGTCAAGCATCATCTTACGATTTTGCAGAATAATGTGTGCATTTCTTTTTTCCTGGAATGACCATCATCTCATGCCTGAAATCTCAGAAGATTCTAATATCCTCTTGCTTCAAAGGTTGTGAGGTCTTCACTAAGAATACCATTGTGAGGCTTTGCAGCCTCTTAAAAACAGCCACTTCAAAAATATATATTTTTTAAAAGATCACCTTAATTGGAAGGAAGTTCGGATGGATGTGAGGATATTTTGACAACTGCAAGTACCATGTTGCGGAGTCTGTGGTTAGACTAATGGTCTGATTTATCTCAACATGTAACTTCTGCCATTGGTTCATACAATAGTGCTGGGGTTCATCTAAACACTGAATCAAAATAAACTTATATCATAGTTTAGCATGTTGCATGAATCTGGCCTCTTACATGTCTTCCCTTCTCATTTCTCAAGAGGACCCCAGAGAAGATGGATTACTGGCTGGGCTGATTTTTTGGGTAGAGGGCTCTTCAGTCACATGCATCCCAAAATGGCTATCTAATTTGGCCATCACACATAGCTGGAAACATTCAGCTTGTCCTCTGTCAAATGCTCAGTTCTTACAAGACAATGGTCCATTGCATTTCCCCATGTGTAAAATTCAAACCAGGAGCCCAGAGAGACATGATCAGTTAACCTCCTTATCCACATATCCTGCGCTTGGGGCAATATCCCTTTGTGGCTTGTTAAGGCCATAAATGGGAACCAGAAATACTATCCAAAGAGAAACCCTTTCTGTTCCACTCGTTCCATGAAATCAGATCTGTAGCAATCACCGCCTCTTTCCCTATCCCGCTCCATATAGCTAAATGCTAGGCTTGTTTGATTTGTGAAACAGACCAGCAGGGGTCCCTTTGAAATAGCAACCATTGGAAGAAACCTACAAGAGAGTCATTCATCAGATGACTGGCTCTTACTCAAGCCAAACAGGACGCACACTCTGAGGCTGCAGAGAAACCGGGGCTTTGTGAAAGCAGAACGCCACCCACATCAGTAGCATAAATTCACTCTCTGGGAGACATTAAGAACTTAGGCAGAGGAGAGAGGTGGGCTCAGACATTTCTCAGAAATTAATTCCCCCATGAGAAGGGGGAGACTGAGACCTCTGTCTCTCAAAGTTAGCAGAAAGCTGGAAACAGTTGAAGTCCTTACGTTTTTCACCTTTCAGTCTGTATCTGTTTGTAGCTTGCCAAACCAATACAAGGCATGATGATCTTTCCTCAACTCACAGAAAATCTGAACATTCACTTGACTTTTTCTGAGAACCAGGAGAGGGAGTTGAACAGATCCGTTGCAGCAATGTGATTATTTATTTAGCCAGGCCTTTAGACTAGAAGCCCTGTGAACATTACCACTGTTTGTTGCACAGCATAATGCTGCTCAAAGGAATGCCATGAAGCAGAGAAAGTTTTTCAAATTGCATTTGTCATATACAACTTTGCCCATTTTTTTTCTTTCTCAGTCTGTTCCCTTCCAACTCGTTCATTCGTATTTCCTAAATTCCCAGACCTATGATATTTTCAAGTTTTCCTACTATTTTTAGGCTCCTATTACTTACACTATAATTCTGAAGGGGGTATTTCCTTTTACACTGAGCACTACAGCTGATTGTCTTTTTATGGCATAAAGCATCTTAGCGGAAATGTCATCAATATGAAATAGTAATTTGTTGCAAGCTCTTAGCTAATTTTATGAGAAATTTGGCACAGGAAATATTTGCAATAGCTGCTGTACTACATTACTTCACTTCCTTTCCACACTTCCTAAACTGGGAACATACAAAAGCTAAATTACAGTGTAACATTTCCAGTAGATTATAAACTGCAAGCTAAATTAAATGGGTAAAATAGCAAGTTGTCTATCTGCAAGATCAGCCCTCTTATATTCAGCGTTTGTCATCCTTAAAATGGGAGCATCAGTTGGTTACCGCTGTCCAGAACTTTACATTAGTCTAATTTCAGACACTGGAGTTTTCAACAATAAGCTCTTTCATGTTAAATTTTGTGTTTGTCTATGGAGATTTGTATATGCATATTGAACAGAGACTGACTGCTTGCAGCAGTTAACTGCCTCTAACTGAAATCACCCCAATGCATTTGGCTCTGCCATCCCAACAACCATTCTGCATTTGTTTGTTTTTGGTGATTTGACCTCTGGGGAGAAATAATTCATGTGAGAAACCTAAATTCCAAGTCTACCTATTCCTGTCCAAGTAAAGACTAATGATGAGACACGACTCCTCACTGAGAACTCCGTTAAGTTCTTTATTTTTTTAAGCAAATAAATTCCATTGAATCAAATAACAAAAGTACTGTTCTGCAATAGCCTTGATTTATCACACACAGAACAAAAACAAAATATATCAAGGACACACTTTTCTAAGTTGGAAAGATTAGCAGGTTTAGAAAAAAATTGCATTGCTAGTTGCAAATCTTCACCCCGCAGACAACTGGTCCAACAACGAACCAGTAGCGAGGATCACATACAAATACTCCTCAGGGCAGCATTTTTGTTTCTAAAGGAATTGGGATTGTGGAAGCAAGGGTTTCCAAAGTATCTCTTGGAATCCAAAATTGCCAATAAAATAAAGTAAAATTGAAGTTCAACAAACTTAAAAAAAAAAAGACCAAAAACACTCAACTCACTCCAGTAAGGCAGCTGCAGTGACACCAATGTAGAAGAGCACAGGTACAGGTCTAGCTTCCTGAGGTGTAGGGTCCCTCCACTAGGACATGTTCAAGAGGAAAAAAAAAAAGGGGGGGGGAGTCTAACAAATCAGGATTTCCCCTCTTTAAAAATTGTGCTTTTTTAAATCAGGAGAAAGATTTCCCAAAATGACTAAATGGATTTGCTATCAAATACAACCCATACTAAACAGCTGTGATGAAACTAGCTCGGAAGATGGTAAAATGACGCATGGATACAATCTATTAGTGGGTTAAATTCTCATAGCTTCAGGCATTACTACTTTCTACTCTGATATGAAACTGGACCTCTCTGAATAATGGCACGGTTGTTTGTACAAGCCCAGATATTACTGGATATAACATCAAAGCAAAAGCGAAATAAAAATCATGCCATCAAATAGGGGATTTTTGCCCACGTTTCAGGAATTCTGAGGAAAAAAACTTGGGCTTGTTCCACTAGGACTGGACTCAGCAAAGCTACTGGGACTTTGGTGGTCCCCAGGACCTGAGGATCTAAAAGGAAATACACTGCACAAAGAAAATAAAGATGCATATCCTCTGGTAGAAAAAAGAGAAAAGGAAAGGGAATGGCAATTCTCAGTTCCAGTTTAGCAAAATGCTGCCCATTCATGGTTGTGCCCTCTAATGAAACCAGCAAAAAGAACAGAATACTTAAAATGGGATACATATAGTTCTCAAACTAGATTCTCCCCCACCTCCCCGATGATTTATTTTTATTTTGTCATGGATCTCATCAAGGGCACTTCAAGGAAGAAACAGACTTAACAAACTATCTCCAGGCAGAAACACATATACTTAGCACAAAGGATGTTTGCAAAGAACAAAGGCTAAGGATTCCCACACCAGCACAGCACTGTGCTGCGTTGCAGTGCGCTGAGTAGAGTCCTTTCCTTTTCAGACTGAGCAAAGAACCCTCCTCTCCCTAGCTGCTCTACCAGCAGCCAAGTTACCTTTTGCTCTGATTAAGAGGAACTGCAGGAAGTGCCCCAGGTTTGCCATTAAGACCATCGCGTAACATGCGAAATAATCAGAAGGTGGGGAAAGGTGTGGTATGGACACTGAAATCTCCTTTTTGATTACTACTACTGCTGCCAGGCTAATCATTCTGATTTAAAGTCAAACTGCCATAGTCAGGACTCTTATTGAGGTATTTTCCTATGATAAAAATCCCACCTAGGAATGTGGAAGCTCTATTCTGCACATCTAAAGGAAGTGGACAATAACTGAGCTCACATCAGTATAACAATGCAGTCTAAGGACAACTTCATGCTTTGGTCTGTATGTGCATGAGACAGTTAGGGACATGTGCTTTGTAACAAATTTCCCTTTTTTTTTTTTTTTTACATACATATGCACATAAATGCTATCAGCATGTATCTGGGACTAACACATCACTAAGATTAATATTGAGTTGTAATGTGATCTGGGGACCTGGTCACATAGGCTTTTAGATCAGAAATAGGTAATGTTTCTGGGGCCAAGAATGACACATGTGAGCACTAATCTATCTGCTGTAGGCATGGCAGTGCCATCACTAGAGAAAGGCAGGGTCAGAATTTTCAGCCCTGTTTAGAAAACAAATATGTGTGTGAAGCTATCAGAGATTTAGTGCACCTACATGTTACAGTACTTATTTAAAGAAAGCAGAGATAATGTGGCTGAATTTCAGCAAAGTTCTTGAGGGGATGAGAATGAAATAGAAAAGGAATGAAAGGTGAAACGTAGTCCACCAGTTGGCTATTCCTTCTTTACACAGACCAATGCCTAAGGACCATTTGCAAACTATCATGTTTGGGAAATGCACCATTTGACCCACAGCAAGGCTATCTTTAATGCAAAGACAAGCTGCCAAGACATAAATTCTACCACAGATGTTGCCAGGAAAGAGTCGGCTTATATCTTTTGGTCAACTGGCAAAGCTGGCTTTAACTCACTCTTGTCACAGGATGAACAGTTTGGCTGTAACAGCTCAAGGGGGCTTGATGCAATCCTCAACACCACTTTCATTAAAAAAGGGGGATGTGAAGGCCTCACTCCAAAATGTATGAGCAGTAAGATCTCCAGTTTACAAAAATATCTTTAGAGGAAGAATCACACATAAATTCTGAACATACAAAGCAAAGAAAATCCCTCAAAAATTATCTTTTCCAGAAAAAAATAACAATAGAAGGAATGATTTACTTAGTTTAAGGTCAGTGGTAGAAAAATGTTTCCTGATTTCTTTCCAAGAACCTTCAAGCAACATTCTGTTTCACTAAAGTAAAAAAGAGGTTTAGTATCATGTGGGTATATAAACTGGCGGCTATCTTTCTCATCACTCCTCTTTTTGGGGAGTTTAGAATTCAATTTATCACAAACGCACCTGAGTTTCTTTTTCATTGCTGCAGCAGAAAAGATCAAATTTGTGACTTGAAAGACACTTTTTTGACTGTCCAATTTACTAAGAATTTTGATTTTCCTGATACAGCTTGGAGATACAAGAGTCTTATTACATTTACAGTATACAGCAAATGAAAATTATTTTCCAAGGGGTTGAGTACTTTTAAATGAATTTAAATCATGAAAGCAATCCCCCTTGAAATTGCTACATTATGTAACTGCACAACCTTGTAACCGAAGTTCCAAAATTTAAAGAAGGAAAGATTAATTCCTTGTCTTACTGTACACAAAACTAATCTGCATCTGGTTAAAAAAAGAAAAAGGGCAAACGCTACCCGCACAGCCCCTTCAGCAACAAAGGCTAATAGTTGCAAGGAAATTTATAATTTTAATTCACAGCAATTATTTTATCAATTGGATTTCCTTCAGGGGTGCTGAAATATACTATTCCAAGCCATTAAGGCAAATACATCAGAACTGAGGGGGGACACCAGGTTAGGAAAAGTCTAGTTTTATTACATTTATTTTAAATGCAAAACACAATTAAGGTCCTATTTGGGCAGAAATCATGTGATAGTCCCTGGCTCTCAGAGTCAGATCAAAAAGTACAAGATTTCTTATTGACTGCTAGGAGAGCTGGTGTTGGGAAAATAGCCACATGCTAAAGAGAATGCTATTGTACTGGAGACGGAAATGATGAGAATTAGCGTTAAGATTCTTATAGCCCGCTTTCTAATAGGCTGTTGTGGAAAAGTAAGTCATGTTCGTTCCTATTTTATACACTGCAGCAAAGGAAACAGTCAAAACGTCTAGTTTTTTTAAGTGGAAGAGAAATAAGCTTCTGAGATCATTAAAATTTTCTTCTGCAGCTGAAAGCATATGCTTATCTTGGACTTGGTTTCCAGGGAAGTAGCAGGAAACACTAAAAAAGCAAAATAAGAATAGATTGATAAACAATTTAAAGTCTATGGGGATGGGGGGGGGGGAGAGGAGAAAGAAATCTGTGATTGATCCTTCCTATGTGAGAACAGAATAGACTCTGAATTCACCTACTGTGCTTAAGTTACATAGTTGGTTGAACAGGTCAAGACTACCTATCTGAGGCTGGAGCCGTTTGATTCCTGATGTGAGAAATGCACCTTTGCTACAGGCAATTATTGCTCAATTAAAAAAATAAGAAAGAAAACCTCACAAACATAGCAAACGCTTTTCCGAATCTCAAAACCGGGTGGGAACATACCCCATATATTTACTTTCAAGAAAGACTTTCTAACTGTTTAAAAAACAAGTGCCCACTGTAATTAGTGTCTAGGCAGCAAAACAAAAGGTTGAACCAATAAAGTGCTAACTGTTGTGGGGGCTATAATGCAAGGGAATGACTGTTAACACGTAACTGAAATATGCCATAAGGAAGGAACACCAAACTGACAGTTCTAAACAGAACTGCAGGTGAAAAATAGCCTAATCACGAAGTTCCACTGTCTTAAGTAATCCAAACTTCAGAATGAATATATGTAATTAAGTTGTGCCTTTTTTCACTTTCAGATTGGAAACTTGCTCAGTGCAAAAATCTGTTTCTCTATTGTACAGCAGCAAAAATGCTGCTTCTTCACTGTATCTGCATCACTGCATCTCTATTGCAAGAGTTGCCAATCTCAGTCGGTATCACTAGGTTGAAAGACTTAAGAGCAGCTTTGGGCTCAGGGAATTGCAGAAGCCACTATTAGTTAAGGCATTCAGTACATTTTTTAAAAAATCTATCCCCAACTTCTCAAAGCCAAGTCAACTGTGGCTTTCAAAATCTTACTATACTGCTCTAGTATACTGGGGATGTAAAAAGAATTTGGATATTTTGTTTTCTCCATCCTTTACATATGAAGTTTCTCTAAGAAAAAACACATAAACAGACAATCTACAGACTGATGGTCACCGGTTTTCACTTACAGACAGTATTAAAAGGCCTGGGTTAGGAGCACTCACAACTCTTATGTCAAAATATAATGCCTTATTTTAGAAAAGGCAACTGTCACAAGGCTACTTGTTTTAATCTCAAGTAGTAACAGAGCAGGGAATCTACTGTCCAACTGCAAAGCTTTCTACTTGGAAAGTCCCAATGAAAAAAGCAAAGCATGTGATTGAATATACTCAGCCAGCATTCCAGAATCCTGGAATAAGGGCTGATTCCAAGTATTTTCAAAGCAATCTAAAGCCTTGAAATGCATTAACAAGAAAGGGTGAGGTTCCTCCTCACTTGAGGAATGAGATTCTGGAAATTCAAATTCCACATCTTTCTCCCCTGCTTTGCAGGCAGCTGAACTGATGGCCTGCAGAGATGATTTGTTGGTGGCTTCCACAGATATACAAAATTTCCTTCCTGTTACAGCCAGTGGTGACCACAAGGTGAAACATAACCACAAAGGAAGTACACTCCTATCTCGCATGAGTAACACGCTACGCAAGTTTTGCAAAACAACCAGAGGAGGTTATTTTGTTTGTTTTCTTTGAACAGTGAAAGTAGAAGCATTGGAACATCTTGCTGCTTTCAAAGATATTCTGTTGTTGCGCTGGTTTTGGAACCCCATAGTAAGCTACAGGCAGCAACCCCCAAGAGACTAGAAGTTTTGTCACTGCATGAGTACGCTGCAAGCATACTCCCAAATTGTTCCAAATAGCAACTCCTTCTGTTGTAACTCTATTTGGCATGAAACACTGTGGTCAAATGCCTACATTGAAAATGATCAGGCCTGGCCTGGAAAAGCAGGAGGGAAGAAGAAGATGGGGACTAAGTCGGAAACAACCTGAAAAGTCTTTGGGATTGTTTATTCTTGGCCAGATGATTGTTCCGTATCTGAGCAATGAGATTTATTCTTCTCCCACTGGCAGATGGCATTTGCGTATTGCACCACAAGCTTATCCATCCAAGTGAGGGGCTCAGGAAAAAGTACTGAACCCTCAAAAAATCCCAGGTGGCCTCCATGCAATGCTAAAACAAACATGACATTCTCCCGTTTTTCTGAAAGAGTAAAAATAAATGAAGTTTAGAATTAAGTTTTACTAGCTTTGGACTTTGCCAAAGTATGTTTTCCAAATTTAGTCTACTTTCTTGGCTGTGATGTATTGTTAATATGCAGCCACAAATGATACCAAACGCAGTCATCACATACTGATCAAAAAAGATTGTTTCAGTCAAGATGAAAGCCAGCAAGCTACAGAAATGCAATCCACCCTTGGTATTTCCCTTTGATATTTCTAGAAATACAAATTCTTCCCATTCTTCTCTTTCCCATGTATTGAGTTTTAGACTGTAAGCTCTTTCCTACACTGCAAAGTGGGATGACATTACATAATGCAAATTGTAACATGAGAAAACCCATGCTGTTTTGTCCCATGTCTCCTTCTGGCAAAAGCTGTGAAAAGAGGTCATAGCCTGCTTCCTTCTAAACCCAGAAGACCTGTTCTGTCTGGCTTTATTGTAAACCAAACCCAAAGAGAAGCCAGAAAACTGACCTTACCCAGACCCGTTGGGGTATATTCCGCATTAGAGCAGGGTTGGAAAGAAAAGTTCAAGCAAAGTTTGGGGCTTACCTGAGAGGGCTCTTGGGATTGATAAGAGGCTATCATGCACCAAAGGGTCATCAGCAGCATTAACTAGCAAGAGGGGAACAAAGATCTGAAGATAGAAAAGAGCAAGATATAGGTTTTGACTGATTTATTTCATTAAAAAAATGCATCTTACCCATAAAGTGATAATGGAGTGTCACATCTTAGGGAGACCTGAACATGCAGAAACTCACATCCTAGTAACAGTGTTAACTTAGAGATCGAGGGCATGTTCTTGAAAACTATTCCAGCAGAGGTCATGGATTGAGAATGCAATTCTGCATGTCTTTGTCCTATGTTTTAGTTACTGCTTCATGCATAGAAGAATATTTAGATCATAATTGCTATACTAAAGTCATCTACACTAAAGTCATCTATGAACCCTAACTCTATCATGAGATGATTTCTACTGTATGTGCAACTGGTAGCATTTTCTGAAGAGGGAAGAATAAAATTCTGAGTCACTTCCGTTCATTTGAATGGTATTCCCTGAACTGTCAAAAGAAGAATTTTACAGACTGTAACAGTATTCAGCCAAGACAGGGCGAAGGGGGGGCATATATCCAAAATTGTAATTCACAAATATACCCTGGTGGTATCACCTTCTATGAGATTTTTCCTTGGGAAAGGGTGGGAGAAGAACACTTGAAAAAGCCAATTTATAGTCTAATCTAATGTGAGTAAAATGCAAGCTTATTAACTATTACAGAATTTCCAAAAATTGACTTGAATGCTTTCCAGGGGCAACTACATGCTGCTACATCAGCATGAGGGTCACAGAAAATAGGCAGGAATTTGTGCTGACCAATTTCATGAGTTATTCAGAAGTTTGATCAATTGAATCAGGATGTGAAAGGAATAAATCTAAAAAAAATTATTTCCAGTTCCAAAATCTCACTGTTGCTTCCTATTTTCATTACCTTGCTTTATCACTCTACTCTACCATAAAGTATGTCACTGTGTATTTCCCAAGGAATATAAAACTTTTTTAGGTGATCCTATAAAATCCTTCCTAGAATTATTCCAGCACCTATTTCATAAACTGGGCCAAATATACACCTACATCTTTTCTTAAATGCACTGAGCTGCACTCCATCCCCTACCCAGGTCTAAATGACCTCTCCCCCACACCTAATTTTTCCATTTCAACCAACAGAACCAAAATAACCAATATTCAGTACATATTATGATAACTTACTCTGTGCAAGTAATGCAGACAACTCTCCTGTTCATAATATTCCTTTAAGGAGGTGTAACCATGAAATTTTCTGAGACCAGGGAAAAAGAAAAGAAAACACAAGCATGGGATTTAGTTATAAATGAATCATGGATGATGGGTAAGCGTGTGTGTGTCTGTGTATGAGAGAGAGAGAGAGAGAATATATTTAAAAAATCATCACACAAGTATAACTTCTAAACTAATGAACACCAATAATGGGTGGCAGAAATTAATGCATAGTAATATTAACCAGAAGAGCCTTGTGTGGTGCAGAGTGGTAGGCGGCAGAATTGCAACCAAAACTCCCCACGACCCAGGTTCTATCCCAGCGGAAGCTGGATTCTCGGGTGGCCGGCTCAGGTCGGCTCAGCCTTCCATCCTTCCGAGGTCGGTAAAATGAGTACCCAGCTTGCTGGGGAAGGTGACAACTGGGGAAGGCAATGGAAAACCACCCCGCTCTATAGTTTGCCAGGAAAACATCGTGAAAGCGGCGTCCCCCCAAAGGGTCAGACATGACTCGGTGCTTGCACAGGGGACCTTTCACCTCTCACAATATTAACCAGAGACTTCATTTCCAGAAATCTTCATGGTAATACAAAAACATTTATGTAGGAAAGTAACCAATATTACTGTTTTGCATACCTCATAACGTTGTCATCAATCTGCATGAGAGAAGTTGCTGTGTGAAGTCTGCTTAGATCTGTTTCCACTAAACAATGGGATTTTCTAGAGGTATCAGCAAACAAAGTTTGTCTAAAATATATATATAAAAAAGCTATTGTTACGCCCATCACAGGCATCATAGTGATAACAGTATCTGCTTACTCTTATCTGAAAAATGGCTTCATCACTATGAATTTTCACATTATTGTGACATGCCTATTTCAAATATTTTTGAATGTGTCCTCTGGAAAACCAACATGAAATTTGATACTAGCATGTCTGTTAATCTTACAAATGTAAGAATTTAATTCAGCCAAAGCTAGAAGAATTAATGAGGAATCTAGAGTTTATAAACCTGATCTCAGGTCAGGGAGACTCTAGTCTGACCTGCCATTCAGCCATTAAGATCTCCGGCCAGACATTTTAAGATGGGTTTCCTCACAACATTCCTCCAAAAATAAAAATATCTACTGAACAAAAAACTACATACACACCCCTCAACTTTATGCAGGAACAACAGAGTAAAAATGCAATTAAAAATCTCTAATAAAAAAGTAAAATCACTAAGTCTTGTACGTGTTTAACTCAATCAAATCTATAAATGAAAATGACTGAACTTTGGAATATGGGAAAGTGAAAATAGTTGAGGATGCAACTGCTTTCCAAAAAGGTACATTTTGTTTTGCTGTGCAAAGAAGCTTATTAAAATGTGTTAGCTTTTTTCATAGGCAACAACGGTCACAGACATTTTATAGAGGACCTCTTGTAATCCAAATAATAAGACGTCAGGCTGGAGTTGTAAGTGGCCTTAGTGCTTCCCCCTGATCAATTGCCATACCATGACAGAGGTGTGACAGTGCTGATGATTCAGATAATTCACTTGGGATAGTTTCTTCAACATATGTTGTTCACCAGAGAAATCTGGCTTGATACATTAGACCATGGAGACCATTAGTGGCCCTGATGGTGAAGGAAGCACAGAGCTGAGAATGAAAGGAGAACTGTGGACCATACATGTGAGCTTTGTTCTCTAAACAGCACAAAACATTTGGGGAAATTTGGCTTGGGGGTTGCACTATCGTACAAAAGATCTATTATGGAGACAAAATGTTTTTGGCACATTAACAAGACATCCTTCAGATTTGCAAAGGATTGCTCATACTTAAAACTGGGAACTATTTTAAAATAGGAAGATTAAAATAGTTGAAGTTGTCAAAGTGTTTGGATATCTGGTATAAATTAAGCCGATTCAGCACCCCATACATCATTAGAGACTCTTAATGCCCTGAAGATCTCCCCTCCCGCTCCCACTGCTCCCTGCCATAAAAGGCTTGAGTAGGAAGCACTAGAGCAACCACAGTGATTAGCATTCATGCTGTCGCTAATCTAAAATTATGCCCCATAAAAGTTTCATTCTATTTTCCAAACTCCAGTCAAAACAGACCATGCCCTAGTTTTCATCCAGATATCCTGTAAATGATCTATTCAAACTGCTTAACTAGCTTAGGGCAGTAAAAATTGCAATCTACACAATGTATTAAGAACTCTTTATAGCACTGCGTGCAATAAATTGAGACCCGCTTAGGGCAAAACAGATATATTTCTGTACCTGTGAGACAAGATGATTTTCTTCAGGTTGTCTGCCATGAGGAAATTGTAAAATCTCCGGCAGTGATCCCACTGCATGAAGGTTTCCTGTGCCCTAAAAAGGGTACATGAGGAAAATAAATAAATAAAACCAGTAAATGAAAGGAACTGCCAGGTTATGGTGACAAGATTGTAACATTTTGACATCACTCCTTTAATTCTTTTCCAAGGGGCCATCCATAGCTCCCACAACTTTAAGAGAAGTAGACTCTTAAGATAATACTTTGAAATCCCCTTTTCCAGATCTATGGCAATGACAGAGAAGCGCTATTAAAAAGACAACCAGTAGAGGGAACAAAATCCTCAGAAACAGGAAGCTGCCAACAACTTGCCAAAGCAACCTTTATGAAAAAAGAGTGTACGGTCCTATATTGTCTCAAAAGGCCATTTCTAAAATCACTTGAATGATCAGACATTACAAAAGGTGGCAAAGTACATACAGATCAGCACAGAACTTAACTTGAAAGCTACTTTCAATATTTAGCCAGACTTGGAAGGGGAAAAATTACTTCAACCCTTAGACCAGTGTTTCTCAACCATGGCCACTTTAAGATGTGTGGACTTCAACTCCCAGGCTGGCTGGGGAATTCTGAGAGTTGAAGTCCACACATCTTAAAGGGACCAAGGTTGAAAAACACTGGCTTAGACCAATTACTGATGGTTAGCAAAAGCTTTCTGTTACACTACAGTCTCACAAACTTTGATTGCATACACATGGAACATGCAACATAATCTTGTCAAGCTGTTTGCAAAAAGAATGCATCAGATCCATTTTTCCATTAAGTACAGTATCCTCCCACTTTTCTCCAGTTCAATATTTGACAAGTGTTTCAGAAATGGGAGGATGGAAAAAATAAGATGTAATACATGAAGCCTGGATTGTTCTAATCCCACTGCTTTTAAAGATTTAATCTGTACAAAATTTCTGTAGCTTCACAGTCTGAAACATGAAGGGAAGTCTTTGTGAGAAACTGGGGCTGAGCTTTTTTTTTTTTTAATATGGATATTGCTCAGTTCTTCTGGGTAATAGAAAAGGCAACACTTTCAGCACACCAATAAGACCTATATGTTGTGTACACTTTCAGATATGAGGTCCCTTAATTTTGGCCAGTCTAG
Source organism: Candoia aspera (assembly GCF_035149785.1). Lineage (NCBI taxonomy): Eukaryota > Metazoa > Chordata > Lepidosauria > Squamata > Candoiidae > Candoia > Candoia aspera. The sequence goes on from NC_086165.1 coordinate 12,985,646, forward strand.
CATTTTTTAGTTAAGATGTAGTTATAGTATTTAGTAGATGTAGTCAACAGCATTCTTGGCCAAATTAGCTGTTTTAAAATTGAAATCAAACACAAAAGAGGCTTTCAACCCATTAAATACATTTGTGCCCTGGAGTGATGAACCAGTATCTGACAGATTAAGACAACAGTTGTATTCCTTTGGGTGTTGGACTGACCCAAAACCAAGCTGAAAGATCACTTGAGATTTCTCTCCACAAAACAACAGAACACCCGCCCAAAGAGGAACTACTTTTTCCCCCCAACAGCAGGCAATTGCCTTTATTCTTTCAGATCTTCTACATCCTTCCTTATTTCTGTACCCCAAGTAATTTCTTTTCTGTACTATATTTAGATTTTCTTGTCTGATTTCAGTCCTTATTTCGTTTTTATATGGATGTTGCATTGTTATTGGATGCATTAACTAAAATGATTACTAAATCTTAGAAGTTCAATAAAATAATGCAATGCTAAAAATTCTTTAAGCTTTGGAGAGCTACTATTTTAAGCAGAGGAACAGCAAGAAGAGGTATCAAATATTTTTCCCACTGCTTTTTTCTTCCATAAAATTCTAACCCCAGGACCACCATAGTTTCAGATTTATGTCCATGTGAAGAACATACAACTGAAATGTTATCTCCTATTGTCATAGATTCTGCTAAGGCACAGAATCTTGCACAAGGACCAGAAAGAGGCAGGTTGAGTACAAGATATGTAGAAGTGGCTTACTTCCTCTATCCTCAGCAAAAGCACTTAGCAACAGTACTCACCTCCTACTCTACCAAAACAAAGCACAAAAGCCAACTTACCTCAATGCGCTGTACCCCTGACACACACTGACACAACAGAGCACACGGTCCTGGTTAAACTGGGACTCCCCGAGATATTTGCACACTATATTTCCACCCAGGCTAAAGCCAATAACAACTAGGTTGGACTGAGGATATGCCTTCTTGATGTAGTTCACCATAGCAGCAAATTCCCAGGTGCAACCTATGAAAAAGTGAAGGCAAAGGAAGGTTTACATCACAAACTGAGCTATAAGTCCCCACATTTCTCCAGGACTCTCAATACTTTTTTAAAAATCTAATCACAGTTAAGAAAGGATGAACATTTTAACATAGCCATAAAACAGGAAAAGGAGGAAAAGAACATGCAGTCGCAACCAGACTGCATGAATAATAATGGTTTTCTCTTCTAAAGACTTCTCATTGCAGTACAGAGTTCCAGCTGCTGATTGCATCGACCCAATATTTAAAAAGAGTGCAGAGAGAGTCTTTCAGAATGTCTCTGTTCACCAGCCACTGGCCCTGGCCAAAAGTTACAACTAAATATGGTCCATACAATGTCACCTCCCAACTCAGTTCTGGGGGAGACTTAAACTTTTCTTATTGCCAGTACAAGAACCTAGTGCCTGCCTGCATTCCAGTTTCCCAGCATCCACAGTATTAATCACAAGCATTACTGATTGCATCATGAGCATTATTGATACATTTTATCGATATGCATGGTGGGAAACCCAAGATATTGCCAAGTCCAACTCCCAGCTTTCCTTAGCACAGGTCATACTGGCTTAAGCTGCTGGGCACTGAAGTCCAGCAACACCTCGGGAGTAACAGGGTCCTCAAGCTGATGTAATCTTTTGAAAAATTATTTGTACAATGTTTCAGAACTGGGCTAAAGCTGCTATCTATTCAGATGTATAACACATTTGGGCAATTCCTTTCTACCCTGGTTTTGTTTTCAAGTGTCATACCTGAGTCACAAATAAAGCATAGGAGAAATAGGAGATAGGACAGAGCATTACAGGAACATTTTGATTGCTCAATAACACTTCAGAATAATCTCCTGAGGCTATAGACTATAATTAATTTTTTTTTTTAAGTGAGGCCAAAAGCTTTACACTGGAGATTCGAGATACTCATCATAAACAACAAAGTACAAGGAATGGCAAGAGCCAACAGGATTTCGATGGCAAAATGAACACTTCCCTTGATGCTAACTCCTATCCCTCTGGCTTTAAGAGGTATCAGCTTGTACTCACCTACTCTCCTAAAGTGCTATAGTCAGTCTGATAAGCTATGAATCACTCCCTTTTCTGGCATTATAACCTGAGTCAAGCTAAAGGAGCTGATGCTATAGCATTGCCCTTTCTCCTAGGAATATATTGCCCATATATTCCTAGGAGAAAACAGCTCTCTCTGTCCTTTCTTTTCATGCATATGCACATACACATGTTGAAAAAGGTCTTTTTTCATTGAATTACCCTTCTGCCATACCTTTTTCCTTATAATCATTTAACACCGTACATACGTTTTCTAACAGAGCACAATCCTGTCTGGGCTCATATGATAGGATGAAACCAAGCAAGGCTCATTGGGGTTACCGTAAAGTGTGAACCCAGCCATTTCCAAGTTTATGGATCAAATTAGACCCACCTGATGTTTGACACTAGGAATACTGACAAGCTGGAAACTAAAGCTAACAGGAGAAGATGGAAGAGTGAGCAAATATTTACCATAAGTGAACATGCGTGGTGAAGTCAGTTCAATATTTGGCAGGGCTCCAAGGTGATTTAACACAGCACACCGGTAGCCACTCTTTTGAGCATAGTCAACAAAGGTTCGGATGTAATGCTTCTCACTGTGATTCCCTATTCCAGGGCAGATGACCATTGTGATATCTTCTGGAGAACGAAAACATTGGAAGAGGAGAATGTAAGAAGCAGTATATGGAAGGTGCAAGATCACATTTGATTCACTAACTTTAGTCTACAAAGACTAATTTCAGAACAAAGCAATGTTTGCATTCTTTTTTTTTCTGTCCCTCTCTCTCTTACACACACTTTTGCTCAGGGTGTGGTAATATATTATGTTAGAGTACAACACAGAGGGAAGAAACACAACATGCATTATGCAACTTCAGTTTGTTTACCCAAGTTCTTTAGACTGACCCAGGATTTATTTTGACAAGTTGCTGCAGGCATCACCCAAAACAACTTCTCCAATTAGCAGTCACTGACAAAGACAAGTTCTCTAAATGTGACCTGTTACTATAATTCCAGAAAGATCTTGTTTTTGTCCCCTCTCTTCATTTATCTTGTAGCCAAGTTCATTAAGGCTTTTTTCAGTCGACTTCTGCAAGCAGCAGAAACCAGGGAAAAATAAAAACATATACACACACATGCCTGGAATGTTTATCCTGTTTTTCTCAAAAAGACTTTAAAGCAGCTTTCCAATTTGATGCCTGTACGATGTGAACTGTAACTCTCAGCGGTCACAGCCACTGGCTCTGTTGGCAGGGAATTCTTCCATTACATCTGAGAGGCTCCAAATTGGAGAAGGTGGCCTTAAAGCAACTTCGGATAAACTGTGCAGATGAGCTTCTTCCGTTGAGAGCTGCACTGAACCTCTTTATGAATGATGCTTGTATTACTTACACTTCACAACATTTTCCCTTCACAAGACTATTCTTTTAGGAGAATGAGGAAGAGGACTGGATGAGTTGTTTTTGGCCTGTGTTTTTCACACCTATGTGACAAATATCCCCCAGAAGCGAAAAGCAAAGTATCCTTTGGGGGAAGACCAAATCATACTTTCTAAGCAGTAATTAAGCCACAGTTAAGAGAGTAGTGTTACTTTTTAAAGCAACACTGTTTACGGCCCTGCTGCGATGGCAAACAATAGCTGTTGTTTATTTGTTTAGTCGCTTCTGACTCTTCGTGACTTCATGGACCAGCCGCCAGAGCTTCCTGTCGGTCGTCAACACCCCCAGCTCCCCCAGGGACAAGTCCGTCACCTCTAGAATATCATCCATCCACCTCGCCCTTGGTCGGCCCCTCTTCCTTTTGCCTTCCACTCTCCCTAGCATCAGCATCTTCTCCAGGGTGTCCTGTCTTCTCATTATGTGGCCAAAGTACTTCAGTTTTGCCTTTAATAGCTAGCCATGTGTAATTTGGCAAAAGGAACACAGTGGAGAGGGCAATACTCTTAGACCATTTGGTAGCAGTTTCCTACACACCTGGATGCTTCAAACCCAATGGATTCAGCAGCTGATGTGCTTTCCCTTCAAATGGACAATTTCAAGTATATGATTAGGATGGTTCTCTCAAGCAAGCAAAATAGGTTTCAGATTTAATTAAGCTCCTTATCCAGAGGGGAAAATCCATAGCCCTTATAGTCTACTTAACAGCCTTTAATCCTAAGCATTATTGATTGATTGATTGATTGATTGACTGATTGATTGGATTTATACAGCTGTCTATCTCACATGAGTGACTCTTTATGGGTCACAGAAATAATGTTTTTAAATCTATGTCCTAAACTAGAAATCTAGGCCATGAAGCATTGTCTTATTATCTGATGGCTATAAAAATCATCTGTATTTGCACATGCCACATAGGCAGCTCTAGCACCAGAGGTTCAAAAGTCAGGTCTAAAATAGAAAGCTGAAACTTAGACCAAAATTATGGCACCCACAAATCTTCAGCCTGTCTATGGGAGCAAATGTTGCAACGTTTCCCCAAATATTTATTCAAGCCTCCAGGGCAAGAAACAACAGACACAGGCAGTTGTCTAACCTCGACTGCAGTTTTCAGCTAGGGGTTCAAAGAGGTCAAAAGTTGCTGTGGCACCATCTGACATTGTGAGGTACTTGCGAAGCCCATAAGGATGTGGTGATCTTACTCTCCCCATCTTCCCATAAAGAGCAGTCTGAATGTGCCCACTCTTTCCCCAGATCAAAGGTGGAATGTACCTAAAGAGGAAAGGAAAACAAATTTATGCATTTGTTTTAAGATAGATCTTTAATTTAAAAGCAGGCCCCATTGGTCACAAATGTTTACCCAGGACAACGTACAATCTAGATAGCTAAAATAAATAGCTTGGTCACACTTAAGAGCCCAAGGGCAACAGATGGCAAATCTGTGGATCAGGTATAATTTAGGGACATCTGAAAAACACTTCCAAAAGGAGCACCTTTTAAGAGAGCAAAGAACGTATCACTCATCAAGAAAGTGGCATAAGTGGTGCTAAAGCAGATGGCCTTTTATCTTAAATTTATGGTTCCTGGCACACCAAAGGGGGAAGTGGTAAAGAGAAAATGAAAAGGATAAAAATGCATGGTATCGCTTTCAACAACACCATCTTGCCAGAAACCACCTGGCTAGCATTTCCGAACTATCAGACAGGACAAGCGTTCTTTAGAGGGTGATCATTATGAAGAACATGAGAATAGTCCTGCTGGATTAGGCTAAGACCCATTTTAGTCCAGTATTGCTTCTTACAGGGGCCAACCAAATGCCTCTGGGGTGCTCACAAGTTTGAGACGGAGATATCACCTGCCCCCACTCCCACTGTATCCCTACAACAGCGTTTCTCAACCTCAACAACTTCAACTCCCAGAATTCCTCAGCCAGCATGCTGCCCTAGAACATGATTTAAAAAGTTTCCACCCTTAATGCCAATGAAATGTTGAAAAATTTTCAGAGTGGAAAGGTAGCATTCCTGTAGGCAGTCTGGGAAGCTTATTTGGGATTATATAGAGTAAACACTCAGGACACAGGGGAGCTCACTATACACTACATAGAGAGGGGAAATATATGAAAATAGCTGTAAGTCCTGGCATTTTGGAGTTTCTGTTATATGCTAATTCTAAGGCTGAAATTTGAATAATAAACATGCTACTGTGATATGCACAAGTCAAATGACCAAACAACAGTCCAATATTTTAAGGATTAATTTGTTGGACCAGAGAGGAAAGTGTCAGTTTCAAGATGTATTATGAAATAGTCTGAAGCATAATCTCTTCTACATCATATTAAGTCCTCTTCTCCTTAGAGCAATGCAGTGGTGTCAGGCAGACCTGAAACATATGCATACTGGATTGGTGCTTCTCCCTGGAAGGATTATATGTAGCTCTATTTGCAGCACATACATGCACACACACAAGCCATATACTGTAGTTCCATTAGAAGAATGCAAGCAGAGGCATCTGCAAGGGGGGATAACTGATGGAAGTAGCATTGTGCCCTAAGTTCCATCTTTTCTGTACATGCGTTGGGATGAGGCACACATATACAAATAGATGGGGCCTGAGTCACAACAAGAAAATGCTGCTTTTGCCATCCACAAGAGCTTTGGATCCTGCAGATATGATTGAGCGCAAGTCAAAATTGATACTGCAGCAAATTATACTGCTCCACACTAGATCATGTTTATGGGACAGGACAATCATGCTGGGCTGTATACTGGCCTTGCTGCAAATGCAGAGTGCTTCATTCAGCAATGTTCTGTCAAATATTCAAACAGCAGGCAGCTAGTCAACATTGCTCAGGAACCTGAATAAAGCTTGTAAGTCATGAGCATCACCAGTATCAGGAGTAAAGGCTGATACAAGTGGACTATAGAAATGCTCAGTTCTGAGGAGTATGGCTAATAGAGTGGCATGCATACAAAGAGGAATGAAACCATGCAACAAAAGGGGGGAGAAGGCTGTCACTTATATAAGGAATTTGTGATGTCATGGAATCTCTGACTGTAATCAAGTTAAAGCAGTCAGATCACTGGGATTGTAACCCTATCCTATTCATTTGTAGAGACATTCATACATCTTTCATGTTCTGTGCAGTGTTTAATTCTACTGGCAGTACATGCATGAAGAGTTATCAACACACTATTAAATGCTAATACTGGAAATTAAGGTACTTTTTTTTTTTAGCAGTTGGGCTATATCCCTTTCATCTACGTAAAGTGCTTTCAGAAATGAGATGTGTTAAAAATAACGTACAGAACGCATTTGAAATCCTTGTGATTATTAACTCAAGAATGTATACATTTAAAACTCTGATGAAAATGTTCCAGAGGTCTTGTTGGTTATATGTCAAGGAAATACATATATTAGGCAAAGCCATTAAGCTTCAGCTACACAATTATTCTCTTCTCACTATAATGCAAAAGTTCTTTTGGACTTTCCTGTGGCTTTTGATATAAAAACCAATAATCATAATATTACCTCTGACTTGGGCATTGTAAATGGCAGCACTATTTTATCTGTTCCTACATGGGTGGTGGTGCTGGAAGTTCATCGCTCTGTTCTTCCGGGCTCCATTTGACCCATCAGGTTATTTAACACATATATGTAACCACTGTGGGAGTTAGCTGAGAATGTGACCAGAGTTGTCCCTAATGTGCAAAATTACACTCAGCTCGAGGTTTCATTTTCATCTAATCCAAATGAGCCAACAGGTATCTGGAATCAGCCTTGAGCACGGAAAGAGACTGAATGAGAATTAATTCACTGACGAATGCTGCTGCCATTTGGGTTGCCTGCCCAAATCGGTGTCCAGCTTGTTGTGGAGGATAGGCTGCACACTAGAAAATCAGGTGTGAACGTTAGAGGTGCTCTGGAATCTATTGTTGCTACTGGATATATAAGTGCCCTCTATGACAAAGTACTTTTTATCAGTTGATATACCAGCAGCAAGCCCCACCTGGAATAGGGGGAGCTTGGTTTGTTATCACGCTGTGTAACCTCCCAGCTGGATTACTGCAATGTGCTGAAAGTGAAATACTTCAGAAGACTGTTAAGGAATTTGAGGTAGTTCAAACCAAAGCTATCAAATACTGCTATTTTTGTCAGATGCACTGGCTTTCAGCCTGTTTCTGGGCCCAGTTCAAAGTGCTATGTTGAATTTTGCAGCATCTAAATGAAGTTCCTGCCATATATACTTGCCGATCAAGTAGCTTCTCAGTTGTATGCCATGATTATGGAATCCTCTTCCAAGGAGACATCGCATGAGACTCTTACTAAACAAACCATAATTTGCTAGTTTATCACACTAAGCTATATACCATGGTTTACAAATCACAATGAGTGGGTTCACATAATACTGCTAAGCCAAAACTAAATAAGTTACATTATGGCTTAGTTCAATGTATAAGCTAGTCCCTATGTTAAACTTTCATATGAACATGTCCAGGCTAGTGTGTAATAGGTATTCTTGTCTAAATCACTTTGGCCTGAAGGCAGGCAAAAGCTATTTATTAAATATAAACTCTGCCCTGCCACCAGATTTAATCTCTGCAGAGTATCCATTCAATATGGCTATCCAAAGCCTACCATTTTGTATAGAATACCATAAACCACTTCTGCTATTGAGGCTTAACTTAATTTATTCAGTTTAGGCACTGCCCAACTTCAAACTGACTCTGGGTGTGGTGGTGGAAAGAGCTGGTGGAAAGAGAAATTAAATCCCACCAACTATGTTTTGAGTATGCTATTTTTCATATGCCTATCTGAAAAACATGACTGCTTCAGAAGCCGATTTTATTAGAACAGAAAAGTACAGTTTGACCCATATGTGTTGTTATCCATTTGTTCTGAGATCAAACTAGAAGAAATATGCAAAATCCCTTAAGCTTCAGTAAGACCCTTGGAATTCCCATGTGGAACACAGCAATTAAAATTCTATGCATTCTGTACCAAGTCTAATAGCAATAATTTTTTCCTGTTCCACCCTTTGTATCAGCTGTCATTTCTGAAGCCTTCGAAGTGCACGTATTTTAAAAACTGAGAATTACTTTATCGGTTAAAGTCTTAAGTCTTTAAGTACAAAGCCATAAGAACAGATCCAGTTAACTGAAAGAATTAAACAGCGTATTGGTGTTTTTCTTGGTAGCTCACAAGGAAAAGATTTAGCTAAATCTAAACCCTGTGAGAGAACAGAAGTCTGAATTCAGTTACCTGTATAGTACAGATATTGTTCAGCAACAAAATTGGTTCCATGCAAAAAAAAAAACAACTTGTGAGAAACAGTGATGTATCTTCCAGATCTATGGATGAACAAGTGCAATACCTTTATCTACCTAAAGGTAATACCTTTAGTGAAATACCTTTATCTGGTGGGGTAGAGTAGGAATTTTGGTCAATATTCTGGTAAAGGACAGAATATTCTTAAAAGGCCTTTCACCCATGATGTCACAATAAACACTTGCTCCTGAGGATGTAGGAATAGAGAACTTAAAATGTATTGTTTCATTTCAGGAGAAGAGAGGCAGACCAGGAAATATTTTAGTTCTAAGGTATAATATACTGCTGCTAAAGGTAAACAAATTGTCACCAATTCTGCAGTTAATATAAACATAATGCAAAGAAATACCTAAGTTAATAATAATCAAAATAGCAAATATTATTTTTCTACATTTAAAATTTATCTGGCTGCAGAAAAGGTTGAAGCTGATGAGGTGTAGAGCTCTTTGGGAGAAAAAAGGATGGGAAAGCACCAAAGAAGCTAGGAAAGAGCCATTAATTCAAAATAAAAAGAGACAATACAAAGAACTGAAGTAGTCAGGAAAGGAAAGAGGTAAGACAAGTTCTGACACAGCACAAAAACCTGTGGAAGTATAATACAAAGTCATAGCAAAGCAGCTTCTGTCTGGCAGAGAAATATTTTACTGTAGTTCAGTGTTCTATGAATTCAGCCACAGTAACCAATAACAAGTTAGCATAAAGAGTGGTTTGCAAATCAGCATACTTTTTCAGACCTTGGCTTATCAGCCCTATAGAGCTACCATTCAGCTGTTAAAACAAACTGTTGTTTTCCTCTTACTTCTGAACACAGTTGGGGAGGGGGGAATGGGGTATTTTCTTATTTGCATATGGTTATACAGCAAACCCTGAAGCTTGGAGGGAACTTTTCTTCAACAACGCTCTCAAATTACCACGGGCAAAAGCAGTAATCAGACTGTATCCCAGTTGACACACAGTGCAAATTAAAACCTTCTCAATATTAGTAAAAACTGAATAATCCAATTACTAAATTATTTCAGAAAAAAGCACCATGCAGTCATTATCTGGCAAAAGGAAACAGGGGAGGGTTGCACAAGCTGGCTATGTATTCGCAGCTCTTGTTACTTGGAACTAAAACGTACAGCCCTGTTCTCTTGTCATGCGATAATAACTGCATGGAGTTTTAAAATGCTTGATGAGGGCTACATCTGTTAGCTGATGCTTAAACTCTAAATTGTGATAAATGGGAAATATTCAGGGGAAAAAAATCACCAACAATTTTTTTCCAAAGGGACACAGGTAAATTCAGGATATGAAAATGTAAAATAAAAAACATTAAAATGTTTACACAAAATATTGTAATGTTTTCATCTGAAAAGAGCCAGAACATTTTTAAATAGTTGGTAACTTTTTGTTTTTAATACAATACTCTTTTTTCTTAGTAGCAGTATTCATATCAGAAGCATCTTTATTTCTTAAGTAAAGCACTGCAATACTCCAAACATGTACTGTAAGTGAACATTATCATGAGGTTAAGACTAAAATAAGCCCTTGGAAGACATTAATACATTAAAAAACACTACCAAATAGTAGTAAAAAGCATTATTTGCACTCTGAGGCGCTGACATGATACCTAGAAGCCATAACCTGTATCACATCTATCCCCTTCCCAAAATAGTGCAAGGGCAGAATGGAAAATTGACAGGTGTTACTGACATTTTCATAGTCATTCAGGAACACAGGATGGCGGATGGAAAAGAAAATAGAGGCTTGGAAACCAACTACATAGGTAGTCTGAGATTGCACAAGATTTCCTAAGGCAAATATCCTGCCAATAGGTATTGCTCCTTCAACTATCCAAAACTAAACAATTTAGTCTATTATTAGACTAAACAATTTGGTCTCTACTTGAATTTCAACCTCAGGTATAGGTCTGAAGAAGTAATTTTTTCAAGAAGTAGTTTCACAGCTTCTCCAATTCAATCACACTTTGATCCTGGCTGAATTGATGCTTTCAGATGTACGGAGGCAGAATTGCTCTCCCCACAGGATACAGACTTTTGTAAAGTAGGCATTTTTAATTAAGCAAAGCAAAATTTGTTTACTATAGAACGAGGTTTATTTTGCAAGGTTTTTATGGTGTAAAGGAAGAGTCTACCGTGATAAAGTTGCTTCCAATTCTGTACATTGAAGTATAATAAGGTTAGACAAAGCAATCAAAATTACAAAATAATTTCATATATTGGTGGACTACTCACTCTTTGGTTAAGAGAGGGCATGATTTTATTAGGAAGCGGGCCAATGGAGTGTCTTGGTATATGAGCTCAGGAGGAGCAGTTGGGCTCTTCAGGTTCAGGCAGCGGACAATAATGTAAAGAACAGCAGCGACAGCAGCCAATTTAACCCCATCAAACACTGCTGGCAGCTCAGGGGTTTCTATTAAGGAACTCATCTTGCCACCTGAAAAAGAAAAAAAATGAAGCTTGGAAAACAAATTTTGGCAGCCAGAGCACCCTTTATGAGGTGTAACAGTCCTTTATTAAACTATCAGGTTAGAAAAAACTTTCAAGTCCAAGACCACTCAGATAGGACCCAACTCAAGGTAGTTTCATACAGAACAGATGATCCAGGTCAACATCAGAACATGACTACATAACTGAAGAAATCTCTGGATTTGATATCAAAACACAGAGTTATTCTGAAGGTAATATCCCTTATGCCGGACATTTTACTGCCATTTTCAATACCAGAAAAAGTCATGACAAAGTTAGTTCATTCTGTCAGTACCACCCAGAATTCTGCATTACATGCTAGATTAAGTGTGTGCAAGGTTTTTATTTCAAGAGCCAGTTTGGTGTAGTGGTTAAGGTACCAAGCTAGAAACTAGGAGACTGTGAGTTCTAGTCCCGCCATAGGCATGAAAACTAGCTGGGTGACTTTGGGCCAGTGACTCTCTCTCAACCCAACTTACCTCACAGGGTTGTTGTTGTGGGGAAAATAGAAGGAGGAAGGGGTATTAGGTATGTTCCCGGCCTTATTTATAAAAATAATAAGGGCAGGATTAAAAATTCTTTAAAAAAAATTGCCCTGCTTGAAAATCATTTTTGTTTCCTCAATACTACTTCGGTCACTTATCCATGTAATGGGAAAAGAAGTCTTATCTCAAAGACAAATCAATTAATTGTAGTGAAAAGCAAGAATAAGCCCAGTTGAGAAGATGCTAAATAAGACAAGTAGAGCCTAATAAACACTTTTCCATAGAACGTACAAGTAATGACTTACAGAAGGTGGGCCATTAATTTGTTGAGCAAATTTATTGCATCATCTTCCCTTTTTCTATTGGAGACATTAATCACACAATGATTATGCACTGTACAATAGCAAACCTCATTTTTATCAATATTATTCAGTTTTTTTATAACCAATGTCCTGTTTTCAAACCTTAAGTTTTTTTTTCCAAAACTTACAGCAAATGCTAATCCAGTGAAAAAAGATGGAGAAAAAGTTGTTTCACAACAATATCAAGTCTGCACATTTAAAGGTAGACTTGAATGTAATCTGAGTTATGTTCTCCAATTTTGCAATCCTACTTAATCTTGGAGATGATACAGTATTTTGGACCAAATTTTAAGCAGAGGACTACAAGCAAATACATGGATGAAGCACAGAGAGAATATTCCATTGCTTCTCAATTTGGCTGTCATAGACCCTTTAGCAGGAACAGTAGCTAGTTTATATATTATAATACTGTGAAACAATGCATTCCAAGTGCACAAAACCCACCTGTATGATATAACACTTATTTTTAAAAACAGGAAATTCCAGAACGTCTAAGCAAATATGAAGTCCAATTCAAAGTTAGCCTATAAAACAAAAACAGATTGTATATCATGCTATTGGCAACAACAACTGTTTAATAACAGTCACAACAGAGATAGGTATCCCACTTAACCCAAAAGCCATCTGCTGTACTACTTTTGGCCCATTTCATATAAACCTATTACACAGAGGCCACTTCAACTGCATCCACATCATTGCTTATCCAGGGGGAGAACCATGTGCATAAATTGGTATTCATATTATTACAATCAATTTTATGATCGCAACAAAAATGAAAAATGCAACAAATAATCTGTGAAATAGAAGCCAATCACTATAGTTTCATACATCTCCAAACCAGATAAAGTTGCTACAGGCTGGACTTAAATATCACACATAACTATAATGTGCTTGGTCTTTGCTGTGATTATTTTTTCACTACCTATAGATTAATGTGTTGTATGAAGAACCCGGTCATAATCAACAACACTGTTTCCATAATGGTCCTGTAAAAATATTTATACTAGTGGGACAAGCTCATAAATTGTCATCATTGATAACAATCAAGACAATCATTTATCGAATGCTTATATCAATGAACTAGGAAGCCATACAAAGTGAATTCTTTCTGAAATGTAAGTACATGTACTATTTAATAGTCATTATTATGATTCTTTATCTGAGATGATGGGGAGAGCAGAAATTAGCATTGCTCACAAATCATTCAATTAATTTTACAACTGTAGCTCTCTTGTACAAAACATCTCCTCTTTAAAGATTATGGTTTACATACTGAGCAACGGTGTTTTCTAATTGTTGCAGTTGACCAACAAAAGGATAGACGGAAAAGTGGAAACTCTGAAAGATATCAGATTTGAAGTTTGAAACAGAGATCCCTTCAGTAAATTGTGGGATTGTCTACAGTACTACTTATATTGCCTTTTCCAAAACTGTTTCAGTAGTGCAAATGTACAGTTGTGTCCACATGCATTCAAAATTAGCTTGCCAACTTATAAACAGATTTTACCTACTACAACACTCAATAGCCATTGATAAGATTCACATATTACCGTAAGGCTTGACTAGTTTGAACCCAGCTACTGTAATTTTAAACTACAATTTATAGATTAAAATGCATGAATCTTGTTTTCTCCTTTATTCCTTATGTCAGTCATAAAATATTTTTCTTTTATTAGTGACTTTAACAGACAAAAATAAAAAAACAATAGTGATGGCACAATAAAAATTTAATAGTGATAAAATGAACCATTTTTTAAAAAAAGAAAGAAAAAGATCCATATAATATTCATATATAAGTAGCTCACTGCTTAGACTCTGGGCTAACATCAAGTATATTATCTAAAGTAGTAATATAGGTGCATTCATGACCAACGCATATTCTGTAGCAGCAGCATCCATAACAAGCTGCAACATCAAATGATAACACGTGCATCATGGCACAAATGGCAGGATTATCTAACGATGTTTGACAGAAGAATGTAAATCACATCAACTGCATGATGACAACAAGATGCATGTGTCACCATCTCCCCACCTCCACTCTCAGCGCCCATATTCTGTGGGATTTTGTACAAATGAGACTTGAACAGCAGAACTTGCCAGATCATTCTATATCACAGATATTTAAATTTTAAAACTCTATATTTAAAATTCTCTACTTTAAAAGCACATCACATTTTAACATGGGGAATTTAGAATCAGGTCCAAAGTGCCTTAATCATGAAACTAGTTTTGTGCTTCTTTTAATCCAATCCTATGCAACTGTCAGCAATTATTTACGGTGAGCAGAGGAAGTCCTGCTATTCATCAATCAACCTGTTTTAAATGGATGTACCTTAGCACTCGGAAAGGAGGAGAGACTAACTTTGGAGCCATTTGTTCAGTCGCAGCCATTTCCACATGGTCAAAATCGAGACAAAGCAGTACTAAGTGCTGCTTTAGAGACAGGCTCACCTCCATTTTTACAACACTCTTCTCAGGCTCATAACATTTGTAAAAGGAAGTGAATTAATTTGTAAAATATTCATTCCTAAAATTGTTATATAGTAATGATAGTAACGAGATCTTCATTTCTGCTGTACTTTACAACACAGGAAGTTCAAATGCATTATATGTACACACATACACAATGGTAATACACAATTATGATGTAGCTGATTAGTCATGGTAGAACAGATCACCTATAATGCTACCAAACAATAACATTAATTCGAGTTCTCATTCATGCTTACTTATTGATTCTCAGCACTACTTTATTTGCAGCTACTCTTGGGCATAACACTTGCTTAAATACGTATGAGGCAACCTCTTATTTTTACTATGCAATTGCAAGAATTCTGGTAAACTGTATTACCCATCCCACATCCTCTAGATCAGTCCTTCATTTCTTCTGCAAACTGCTAGCAACATCTGAGACAATCTGAGAGAGCCAGTTTGGTCTAGTGGTTAAGGTGCTGGGCTAGAGATGGGGAGTCTATGAGTTCTAGTCCTGCCTTAGGCATGAAAGCCGGCTGAGTGACCTTGAGCCAGGCACTCTCTCAGCCCAACTCACCTCAGAGTTGTTGTTCTGGATAAAATAGGAGGAGGAAGGAATATTAGGTACATTCGCTGCCTTGTTGTTTATTCGTTCAGTCGCTTCCGACTCTTCGTGACTTCCTGGACCAGCCCATGCCAGAGCTTCCTGTCAGTCATTGCCACCCCCAGCTCCCCCAGGGACGAGTCCGTCACCTCTAGAATATCATCCATCCATCTTGCCCTTGGTCGGCCCCTCTTCCTTTTGCCTTCCACTCTCCCTAGCATCAGCATCTTCTCCAGGGTGTCGGCAACTCACCCCAGTATTCTTGCCGTGAAAACTAAATGGATCAGTACAACCAGGGATATGTCGCCGCCTTGAGTTATTTATAATAATAATAAAGGCAGGATAAAAATTAAATAAATAAATTAACTTTCCCCTTAACGTGCCAATGTCTTCACTTGAAAGAAAGTATTCATATGCAATCTGTATCCTCAAAAGTACAATAAAAAATCATATTCATTTCTGAATATTTCTGAATACTTCATTCTGTTAATCACTATGTCAAAAGGCAATTAAACCCCTGACAAATCTGTTGTCTGATCATAAAAAGCAGTATACTATTAGATGTCTTAAAACTTCATACAATATTGTTAAACTGTCTCAGGAGTCATAAAAGAGAATGCTTCCAGTCAAAGCAGACTTGGCCCAAACTTCCCTATCTCATATATCAAAGCAAACATCCAATAAAGTCTGAGAAATGTTTTAAAACAGCATTTTTATAGAGGCATCTAAGATTTGTTATAGGACCACAAAGCAAGAAAAAGCGATTCATACCCATGCTTTTTCAACAAAACTAGGCATTCCTGTACAAGTAATTTGTCAAAAGAAAACATACATTGTTTTAAATGCAAGAAAGGAATGAACTAACTGTAATTGCAGTTGGTTAACCAGAATCTGCCAGAAGATAGTGCCTACAGTTGAAATACAATAGACAATATCAAGAAATGAAAAAAATTACCCACCAAAAGATATTGCAATATTTTGTGTTAAAAGAGACATAGAAGGGTCAGAAAAGTAAATTACTTGGCAGTCAAATTATTTCATGACCTTCCCATATCCCCTGTCCTGGCATCTAAATACTTATTAAATTTGAGGTAACAAATAGATTACCTGTGAGAATATATGATCATTGTTAGGTAAAAAACACTACCAACTATTTGCTTTAAAAGCCAGGATATTACAGAAGAGTAAATGCAATTCTGTTTCAAGTGAACAGGCACAGACATATAATTGAACTGCAGTTCCTTTTCTCTACTCAGACAGCAATACCAAGAAATCGTAATTCCAATAATCAGTTATCAGGAAGACTTCAGGATTTGTATCAGGATATTAAAACAATCTATATAGCTACAGTGATATTCAGTGCAAGACACCACAGGAATTCTCTTACCCAACCCAACCAAATATTAAATTGATAACATAATTAATTGCAGAGGAGCACCACAGAGTTTTGTACCTGTAGGCAAGATGTATCTAGTTTGGGACTTCTTGCACATTAATTGGAACAACATGCTTTATAAGCTATTGTGTAATTTTTTTCTGGCAAATTACTTAACGTGACATTAAATAATCCAAATAAATAGCAAAGGGCAGTTGACTGACCCATAAAAAGCCATTAAAGAATAGACTGTACAGCTTAGCTACATGAGAGGTTAAAAGTACATGCAATATAAGAATCAAAATATGAATATCTACCCATTAAGGTGTCAAGTACGTCTGAAAAGGGAGTAACTCTCAAAGGATTCTTGAAGCAAAAAGATGAAACCAGTTTTTACCTTCGGGATGATGGCTAAAAACCCAGGGTGTAGATGTATTATTCCCCCACCCACCAAAATCAGCTGAAGAAATAATAGAGAACATGTAGTGTAGGTACCATTAACAATCAGAGTTAGAAGTCTCAAAGGTCATCAAGCCCCACCTTCTGCTAATGCAGATTAATTTACTACTATAGATTATTGGGTTGCAACGTTATTATATTTCCTTCCTTCCTTCCATCCATCCATCCATCGTGAACATACTTAATATGTCCTGCTAATGCCTCCTATTTTCCCCACAACAACCCTGTGAGGTGAGTTGGGCTGAGAGAGTGTGCCTGGCCCAAAGTCACCCAGCCGGCTTTCATGCCTAAGGGAAGCCTAGAATTCAGTCTCCTGGTTTCTAGGCCAGCACCCTAATTACTATGCCAAACTGGCTCAGTCTAAGAGGCACAGTTCCAGCTTCCATTTAAAAAACTGTAACAAATCCCCCATCTTCATGATTCAATTTTCTTATCTAGCATTTAATCAAAGTCGCCTTTTTAGTTTTAATCAACTAGCTTGTGAAGCACCATCTAGAGCAAGAGGACATACCTGCTCTAGCAAATATGTTTTTAATTTAAAATTTTCTATGGTAGTTTCATATCACCTTTTTATTGTCTCTTCTCTGTACTGTGGAAAGAGCAGAAGGTGGGGAACAGCAAGTGTAATGCTACCTATAAACTATGCCAGGAGAAAAATGAGCCACAACACCTGTATCCCTCAAAGCAGGCCACTAGCATCCCAGTATGAACTTAGTGTATGACGTGACAAACAAGAGGATAAGGAGGGGAAAAGAGTATAATCAGTAAACGTTGCCCTTGAAGAAGAAAAAAGGGGAAGTGAAAATAAGAAAAATGGCCTCTCATAACAGATACTGGAGCCCCTGGAGATCATTCATCTATGAGACTAAAGTGATAATTCAAAATCAATTAAACCCCAAAAAAGTTTGGAATCCACATATGAAAAGGTGCTCTGGAAGAGAAATAGGCAGAGTGGCCTTGAAATCAAATCATTGTATTGGGTGATTTATGAGAGGAGACTCTCTTCTGCCATCACTGAATTACCTGGACTGTTAAGAAAGGAAAGCGAAGAAAGAGCACCTTCCTTTCCACCTTGGTGTGGCAAATGACAACAACAATTTTAAAGAAGCACCTCCATTACATAGACATGCTTCTATATTTTTTCCCTTCTTTTCCTTTCTCTGCCCCTTTCTGGGGGAATTTAATCATGACTATCTTCAAGGTACGTCTTACTCTTTCCATACCTCCCAATCAAGAAACAACTAGGAAGGCACATCGCCTTCAGATCCTGCTCATGAATTCTGGCAAGGAAGTGGACTATGGCTGCAAACTAGATCCTGGATTAGAAGGGCCTTCAGTTAGATCTAGGATTGCTCTTTTGTACCCATTCCTCAAACCCACAGAGAGAACCTGAAGTTTCATCTCCTTCTGTCATCAGAAGCAACAGACCTACCGATCCCCCCCATGCCCCGGCATGGTTTTGTTGTTGTCATTATTGTTCCTTTGAGGGGGTTGAATCTCAAAGCTCAAGTCTTGTTTTCTATATATTATTATGAGTCATTAAGTTGTTTTTGACTCCTAGGGACCACAAAGATAGAATTTCTCCATTATATTACTTATATTATATATATTATAAGGACATTCGAAATGTTGGAACAGTTAAGTCTTAAAAATACAAGTTATGACTTCATTGGACATACATACATACATACATCCCCCTAAGTAAAACGCCCTTAAAATAAAATAGGGAACATGCTAGAAGTGGAAACAGAAGTCGGAAACTGTCTCTTCCCCCTCCCCCCGCCACCTTGCAGAGGCGACAGGAAAGTCGGCGAAGGGACCAAGAAGCCCCCTGCCCAATTTCATTTCACACATGTCCTTCGTGGGTCAGTTACATTCTCTCAACCCCACCTACCTCACAGGGTTGTTGTGAAGATAAAATTATCCCCCCCACCCATGGAGGTGCCTTGAGCTCTCCGAGGAAAATAAAAAGTAACGCCGCTCCCCAACGCAAAACAGGATACAGTGCGAGAGAGAAAACTACAGTGAAGGAGATGTCAAGGCAAGGCGTCCCAACCAGGCTGCTGGGGCATGATGGGAGTTGTAGTCCGGCCAGTCCGGAGGATGCCAGAGGAAGGGAGGATGATCCAGCCGCATCCACGGGGTCGGGGGGGCGCGGAGAATAAAGGCGGCCCGCGGATGTGGGGGCGCCTCCCGATCTCGGCCCGGTGGAAGGACTGGGACCTGCCCTCCCCTCCGACCCACTTCTCGCCTCACCTGCTTAGACCCAACGCCGGCGCTCCCGCCGATTCCTCGCCGGACAACGAATCCCATCGAGACGCCCCACCGGCACGACCTTTCACACACCTTGCACGGCGGTCGCCACCGGCGGCTCCTCCCACTCCCGGGCCGCCGCCTTCGTCAACCCATTGGTGCCAGCGCCTGCCACTCTCCGCCTTCAAGCCACACGGCGTTGGCTCCCGGATGCCGGGTTCCTGTACAACGACTATAAAAAAAAATAGGGAGGCGGAGGCGGGGAAAGGGGCGGATTTTAAGGCCGAGGGGGGGGTGCCGCTCCCCACACCGCCCCGCCCAGCAAAGAGAAAAGGCGGCGAGCCATTGGGTCCTTGTGACGCAAGGGGCGGTGCCCTGCGGCGGTATTGGTGGAACGGGAGTGCCGGCGCCAGGGGAAGAAGGAGCCGCGAGTCTGAGCGGCAGACGGGCTGGGGTAGAGTCATGTGGGGCGTGGAAGATGCCTCGGTTTGCAGCCTCAGGCTGCCATTTTGAGTCACCCGCCTGGGGACCCTGGCTGGCCGCTAGATAAAGCATCAAGGAACCGGGGCGGGGAGAGGCCCTCCTTCCCCCAACGCTGAGATCAGAATCCAGCCCGTTCCAATGGAATTTGGGTTATCTGGGGACGCGGCAGGCTTAATCCGGCTATTACGTTGATCCGTTTCCTGCCTTTCCGAAGCTTCGTTCGATGAAATGGTTTCGGTTCAAGCAAGACGTTAGGCCGCTCCCCAAGTTTGGCTTGCTATCTCCCTTCGGTTGCTAAGTTGCCCACTGACCTGTTTATGCTTTGTGTAGATGTAGCCTATATGTATCTTAGTGTTTTTCAACCTTGGGAACTTTTAAGAGGGGTGGACTTCAACTACCAGAATTCCCTGGCTGGCCAGGGAATTCTGGGAGTTGGTCCACCCCTCTTAAAGTTGCCAAGGTTGAAAAACACTGGTGTATCAGTATTTTCACACCCTTAAAGGAGCCCTGCTGTGCCATCTGAAGATGCTGAAGACCTGAAGGTGCTTGCAAAGCCTGCCTGGGCCCATAAATGGACAAAAAGAGCACATTCCTGTCGCAGGCAAACATCTGCAAAACTGCATGCCCTTCTCTAAAATGGGAAAAGATCTTGTTGGATTTCTTGCTGTCAGTGAGTGGCTGCCTGTGTACAATGTACAAAGTCCATAAGTAGGTCTGATGAAGACCGACTGGGTGCATTTGCCCGGAATCTAAACTGGGTCAATGTTCATCTTGGCTCGTTACATTGCCGCTTCAGCTGTTCTGCAAACTCAGCCTGCCTTGCTCATGTGTAGTTTAGTGTATTTTGCAGGCCCATAAAACAGGTTAATCTGGTATCCGGATTAAACAGGTTGGGTAAATGTAGTTCTTAGCAAAATTTTAGCTGTGTGTGCTTCTACTTGGTGTTTTCTGGCCAAAAGTCCATAAAAAAGGTTTGTTGCTGTTCGCATAGGCTCTACTCTTATCTAAAATAAATCTTCCAAGTGGCTGTCTAAAATATCTGGGGAAGTTCCACCGATTCTTCAGTAATACCTTATGATTCACTGAGTCAGTCTCTAAGGATACTGTACCTGCTTCATCCTTGCACATGACATGCTTTTATGAAACAGTTTGTGTTTACCATTGGTCAGTGTTCTCTGTGTACAAAGCCACTCTGAATTTTAAGAGTGGACCCTAAATAATGTGCCACACCTCTTGATTACGCATCGCAGGGCGTAGAACTCTGCCACATGCAAAAACTGAAAGAAAAAAAGTATCTGCCATGAGCAGAATGTGGATGAGGTCAGAAGGCGCCCTTTGCTAGCTGAGCTTGCACAGAAATACTAGAAATAGAGTATGCTAAAAAAACTATTCCATGGCTGCCTTTTGCCATCCTTCCCCCCCCCCCCCCCACTACACACTGGCTGTGTTGACATGGGTTGCTCCATCTGGGTAGTGAATTTAGTCATTTTCTGGATTTGTGTATTTCAAAACAAAAAACACGTGGGTTCTTGCAACACTAAGCCACACACTAAAAAAATAATAGTCATACATAGATACTATAATTGTAAAGATATTTTTATACAACAGCTAAGGTTAAAACTAAGGTCGTGTTAAATACTGGATAGCCGCTAGTGGTCTAACTGACCTGGTTAAGTGTGGGATGTGAATACACTGCTATAAGCCCCACCTTGCAAGAATACAAAGTAGGTGTCAGAAGGAACAGCATATTCTCTGAAATTAAATAGTTCTCCACAAAATAGTTTTTTGGGGGTTGTTTGGAGAGCCTTGGGTACAGAATGGTTAGAAGTGTTCCCCTTTTTACTGACATCTGTTTTGGTTGTTCCTCATGCACCGGGGTTATGAATTGTAATGTAATTCTTACTTTTTTTTTTTCCCCCCCAGAACATTTTTACAGCAAGAGGGGCATGCAAACCATTTGGAGCCCTACTGGATTGGCCTGGCATTTAAGCCTTAGTAAAGTAATTCTTTGCCATTATGTGTCTAAACAAAAAGCTCCAGGCTGTCTCCTTACTAGTTCTAAAATATGAAACACACAGACTGTGCTTGCAAAATACATTTAACCTGGTTGCTGAATTTACCCATTTTCTAGGTTCCCAGACCAAATTGAACCACAAACTGAACAAGCAGCCTGAGCGTGCATAACAAGGCATAAAAAACTTAACCAAGTTTATCTACAAATGTAGATACTAGTTAAAGGGTGTCATGTAAATGCAATCAGGATTGTCAGGTTAATGATAGTCACAGTACTATATATCTATTTAGTTCCTAGTGAATTCAGTAGTAACTCTGCAGTTGGTTGGAGTCTTCATCTACAACATATGCTGGCAAAAGGGAATCTGACGACTTGGTCTGAGTCATGCTTTAACTTCTAGATTTTCTTTTCACCAGCTATTTTTGGAAAAGGATATCTTCTTTGCCTTAAAACAAAAGCCATGGCATGCATCAGGAATTTCTGTGCTAAATATTTGGTCAGACATTTAAAATGTTTTATTCTCAGATTACTAGAATGCATAGTACCAACTGCTATGCCAAGACACAAGTATTTTTCCAACAGCAACAGGAGCTATTATTAACAGCACCAGTGAAAGCTTTCACCATAAATAGGAACTAGCAACTGATCTGAATGTTTTCCATTGTTGCAACTGTAGATGAAAACTGGGAAGAATTTGAAGGGGAAGTTCAGAAAAATGAGGAATTTTAGAAAAACTCCATATATAATCCTTTCTTTGGCCTTTTTAAATCTTTCTGAAATAAGATCCTTGCTATCTTATCCATGTACTGTGTCTTTCAGATATTTTAACACGGATGGATGGAGATAATTATGTAACTATGCATCACATTTCTGTACAGCTTTTACTGAAGGACATTCAATTGTTTTCTTTTATCCTCACAAAGATAAAAGTAGGCCACACTGATATATAAAAGCTTAAGGCAGAGATGGATAAACCAACATCCTAGGGCCAGTGCCCCCCCCACATTTGCATACAGGCCTTGAAGTCTTTTAAAAGGGTGAGACACATTCTGTAAGCCCTTTTGAGGTTTTTTGTTGTTTATTCGTTCAGTTACTTCTGACTCTTCGTGACTTCCTGGACCAGCCCACGCCAGAGCTTCCTGTTGGTCGTTGCCACCTCCAGTTCCCCCAGGGACAAATCCGTCACCTCTAGAATATCATCCATCCATCTTGCCCTTGGTTGGCCCCTCTTCCTTTTGCCTTCCACTCTCCCTAGCATCAGCATCTTCTCTAGGGTATCCTTTGAGGTACTGGCTCAAAAAATATTGCCCCATGATGCACTGTTTCACCCAATTGAAGGTTACAGACAGACAGACACAAAAGTTTTAGTATACTAGACAACCTGTGATCTGTTGGGTCATTGTTTCAGAGATATTTCCTTGCCAGATTCCTCAATGCCTTCAATAATGGCAGAACTTCTAATGTACTGCCTTCACTGGAAAAGTTCTAAAAAATTCAGATGTACAGTATCTGCATTAAAAATAGCCCATGTCGTTCATATTGAACTGTATAGCACAGTCAAGCATCAGGAGTTGACTACAAGAAATGTTTTATGACATTTTGTATTATATCATTAAATGTTTTATAAAATTTCAATTCCACATGAGTCATGGGTCCTGGATTTTGGACACATTCAGTAAGTTAGCCCATTTGAGGTATCTTGGTTCAAAAGTTGTTGGCCTATGACGCACCATTTCACCCTGCTGAAGGTTACAAGTATCAGACAGACACCAGTAGTATATAGTATACTATATACATTTAGCAGTATGTAGATAGATATTGCTAGAGACTAAGGTGACCCAATGATCATCCCACTAAGAGATGAAGCTAGGGTTAACCATATCTGGGCTGCAGAAGTCCAAATTACCAGTAGATGGGAGCAATGGGTATTTTCAGTATCTCTTTACTGCCATGTCTAGTGGTTGTCTAGGTTTTTGCAGCTCAGATACAGTATCCTTAAGATAAAGGCTCAAGACAAGGAATCTTTGAGCTGAAAGTGAATGCAGAAAAGCAATGAGGGTGACATATATTTTTCATCTCTTTAGTAACGATATATATCTTCAATTCCTTCTTTGGAATACTGAACAAGAGGAGGAAACACGTTACTAATTAAATATTTGGCATTTTTATAATGTTTTAGGATAACATAAGGAACATTAGGAACATAATTTTAACGTTCAGTATACAGTATATTCTTTGGGAAGACACCGGATATTTAAACATTATTAATGGCTGCCTAGACTTCAAAGGGATAAGGGCATGAAAGAGCTACACTACACCTTTTCATGCTCAAGGGTAGCACTCACTGATTCAACACGTCAGCCAGCATGTGTATCTTGGATTCACAATTCCTTGTAGAGTGCGGTTGAGTCATATGTTCCAACTTCTTGTCTCTTGATAACACTATAATAAAGCTACATTCCTCCCACCTGCTTGAGTTTAGTCCTATTGGTTTTAGTGGAAGTGTCTCAGAATGACTAAGTACAAACATTTATTCAGTTTGGTACATCAGTCCAAGCTGCAGTTGGCAGTTGTAGCTAACAGCGACCAACAAAAAACAACGTGCTTACAGGCACTAAACCAAAATGAATCCTTCCTTTAGCTTGCCAGATAGCAAGCTGGAGTAAAAAGCATGGGAATTTTAAGTCAAACCAAAATGGGAACTTTGGTCCAACTTCATAGTCCACAGACTATGGTTACTCTGATAAAATTTCATACTCAGTAATATGAGCTGGGGTAGTTAAGAAATTGTTTTAGTTTTAGTTTTAATGAGATTTTATTAGACTTTTATTGTATATTTATTCAAATTTTATTGTATATTTATTCTGTATTGTAAACCGCCCAGAGTCCCTCTGGTCGGAGGGGATGGGCGGTGACAAATTTGATAGATAGATAGACAGATCAATCAATCAATCAATCAATCAATCAGTATCACATGGCATGCTTGCCAGAATGATTCTGCCATACTGAATGCTTACCTAGCTTTGTGTATCTCCCCAAGTCTGTGTAAAAAGTATATTGTTTGAGAAGCTGTAATGTTGCTGTGGAAACACCTTTCTTGCATTGTATTTGGACAAATTATTTGTTTTCCTGAGTTGAGGTACATTAATCCTTTTAATCAGTTTGCAGAGAAACCAGCTCTGCATAGCATGGATTGACCTGTACCCATGACATCTCATACTGCCTACCTCTCTAGCTGCCTACCTTTTTTCCTCTTCTCCAGAATGGTTTTAGAAAACTTTTAAACACTTAATTCCTTTTAAAAAACAAAGAAGTAATCAAATACTCCAACTGACATACAATAACTATTTAAAAATGGCTTTATTTTTAAGGAATGCGGTTCATTTGAAGCAAGTACAAGACAGATAACAAATCTGCCCTTGAATTGGTAATATGTATATCTGTACAATAGGTTGTAAAGGCTGAGTAAAACTGGGCTTATTCCATACCAAAAACTATACAATTGTATTTAAAATGACATTTATAAGTCACATCAGTCTCAGAGTCAGGTGAGCCAAGAGGGCTCAGGTAAGTAAGCCTAAGGGAAAGAGTCAATCCAGGATGCCTTTTATTCAGTAGTTCAGCTACAGTTCTTTCTGCTTTAGCAGTTAGAAAATTTTGCTCTCCCTGATCTGTAACTTAGGAGAAATGAGCACATCCCTGTTTCCTATGGTCATTTCATTTCTATTTCATATGTATAGTAATATGCGCATCAAAAACAGGCACAGCTTCGGTTGCATGGTTGCAGCTACCATCTTGACTTTTTTGACCATGCCTGCAGACCCCCCATGTCAGCAGATAATTTACATAAAAGCCATCTGAATTCCCAGGGAAATGTTTAATTAAGGAAAGATTCGCCCCTTGTCTTAAATGAGAGTAAAATTCCCACTATTAAAAAATATGCTCAAGATACTCAGTTTCACCCATCAAACACGGGCATTGCCTTTGTAATACTGAACTTTGATCAAATCTGTCTTCTAAAATTGCTGACAGCAAGCCATTAAAATGGGTCTAGAAAAGGCCAACATCAATAGGTTGACTAAGCAAGAGTCTTTGTGTCTCCCTGAAGGGTCCACACATTCTTATACTTTGGTTCAACTCATTCTGATACTTGATACCCTCTATCGGTTATCTGGTGACAGCTTCATCTAACCCTAGATTTAGCAGACAGTCAAGTGATGTATCATCTGAGTATAATTTATTAGAAAAGTGTGGTCATTATTTTGATGTTGGGGCCTCTGTGGGTGGGGGGTGTCAATGAAGTCAAGATGGTGGCCACAGCCATACAATTAAAGTCCCACACCTTTTTTATGTGTGTCACGAAGCACATAAAAAGTACAGATTTCAGTTGCACAGCCCCAGTCACCATCTTGACTTTTTTTGACGCTGTCCCCACAGACAACCCTGTTTTGGTGTACTGTATGACTAATCCTTAATATTAATGGGAGCTGTCACATAAAGGCAAAATTAAGCCATAGCCAGGCAAGTATTTTTAAAGAAAAGTTAACCATGGGTAAGTGTGTGATGCAAACACAGCCTCTATACTGTAGAAATTTCCTCTGTGTCTTTCTGTATTAGTCCACTTGGCTATATTAGTCTTCTGGATCTTTCACATCATTATTTAAAATATTGTTATTTTTGTCTGCCTATGTTGAATATGTCTGTAAAAAAAGTTTGTAGGAATACAGTAACATTTTCCAAAGAGTAATATATTTAACAAGGTGACTAAGTCCCAAAATTCTGAGTCACCATAGACACTGGAAAGAAACAGCCAAGTTGAAAACATGCAAACAAGATCCCATGTGAATAAGCTTGGAGAAATCAATGAATTTAGCCATGCCTTAATCTACGTAGGACTGCAGTCTTAAGGATAGCTCCCATCGCTGACTAATACTCTGATATAGTTTATTCTTCTTTAATGGGAGTCATGCAGATTCTTTGACAGTGCCTCAAAATTCTTGCCTCATTGATCAGCTATGACTTCCTAAAACAATTTGCAGTACATACAGAATTGTTAAAACTACAAATAAAACCATCATTATTAACTTAAAACCCAATTTACAGCCTTCTTAATAAAGTGTAGTTGGAAATTAATAGCTTTTTCACTTACTTTTAAAGAAAATGAATGATGGGATGATGCATACTTCTTGGGATGAGTGTTCTAAAGTTAGTCATTGGGAGGTTCATATGGTTGTGGTTGTGCCATTTGCTTAGTCCCAAACATTTTAAAGGTTTGAAGATTGATTGATTGATTGATTTATATATCAAATTTATACGGCTGCCCATCTCACAAAAAGTGACTCTGGGCAGCATACAACAAAGTTATAAAACATATAAAAAACAATCATTATTTTTAAAAAATTTAAAAATCACAAGGCTAAGAGATAATAGATATTAACAACAATAATGGAGCCACTTCAAGATCTCACCCCAACATTAAGGTTAATCCCAACACTTTCAACTGGATGTTTAAATGAATCAGCAGCCAACCTTGTAAGAGGCACAATTTTGATACTGACATAGAGATCCTTGTGGCTGTGTTCTCTGTTCACTGAAGCCTCCAACCAGGCTATGTTCATACAGCCTGTTGAATCCCCAAAATAGCCAACTGCATGGACTCGGCCTGAGTGGTATGTTTATTAATCAGCATGTTGTGCAGAACGGTAAAATTGGATTGAGAAAAACATGCTTTGGCTTTGAAAATATGTCATGCAAATACAATGTCATATTTGGACCCAGAAACAAGCCAGCAATGTTGTTGTTGTTACAACTGATTAGCTGGCTGACTGGTGCCTTCTGGACTGATTGAAATTTCCAAGTCACCTTCAAAAGCAGCCCCCTGTAGGATGTGTTGAAGTAGTCTAACCATGAAGTGGCAAAGGCATGAGATACAATTTTAAGAATAAGGATTAAGGAATACTGATTGGATTCACACATCATTTTCAGCTAAAATGTGGCTGGCTCATTTGTGGTTTAGCATGCTGACTGGGGAATTCTGGGAGTTGAAGTCTACACATTGTAAAGTTGCCAAGATTGAGAAACACTGCTCTATAGCACTCATGATTGCACAATCATTCAGGAGCTGGCCGGCTTCCCCCTGGGGCTATTTCTGCCCCATATCTTCTCATTTGTTATCTTATTTCATATTATGATGATTTAAGAGATGCCTAAATGGGACTGGGCAGGGGGCAGACAAAACAATACTGTACACAGAAACCAAAGCAGTGTCCTGAAGTCAGACTCTTCCCATTTCTGCTTCACTACCTGCTTGGTTTTCCCTGTTAGCTGGGGATATGCCGAAAGGGACAGTAACCAAGCAAGAAAACCAATCATCTTGCCTATAACTAATCAGGGTAATACTATTTAACAGTGACTAATATGCAATAGGGGTAATGGAGGGATTAGCAAAGGGGACAACAATGTTCATGCCTATATTGTTTTATGCTAAGCCAAGGATGGATAGATAGTATTTACTACCCAGGACAGTAGCAAGGAAAATGCGCAGAATTCTAATTTGTGCTGTAATAGAACTGCAACATTAAACATTCAGAAGCCAATAAAGGAAAACCCATCTTTTGACTGCACGCATAAAGGGCGACGCTGAATCCACTTCAACTCTGCTAAGATTTGAGGTTAAGAAGGACCTCTACTGGAGACTTATAGAGCTGTTGCCAGTTACTGGAAGGGTTCATTCATTGTTCAGATTGTGATATGGTTTGGCAACTATGACTTAATGGATTAGCATGTTACCTGAATGCATCGAACAGTAATTTACTCTACAAACAGTGATTAATAAATCCATGGCTTAGGATACTGTGTGGACTGCTAATGTTTTCTTGGCCATCTGCCCTTAGTCACAAATCTGATCTCCATTACAAGCTCAGATTCCCAGCTAGTTACTAGGTGAGTAAGCAAGCGGGCACTGATTTAGCATTAACCAATTTTGTTAATCATCAGTCTATTTGAGATGAGGTTCTTCTTTTTTCAGTGCTTGGAATAGGTAGCCTCCAGTTTCACATGCTAAACATGGTGGAAGAGGCTGCCCCAAATTTATCACAACTAGCCTGGAACATAAGAAAAGGAGGTATCCAGCTTTTCTCAACTACAGGTTTGTTCAAAATAAAACTGATGTAGCTAACAACTTGAAAAGAATATCTCAATTTCTCTTGGCTTCTATATTTTATTCCTGCTTATATTTTTAAAGAGCACAGAACCACTAGAACACATTTTCCCAGTTAAGAGTATCTGTTCAAACTGTTAGTCAGGTTTCTTGGTGAAAACAATCAGGGAATTCAGAAAGAAAAGAATAATGTATCTTAAATCACTTCAGCTTAGTGTATTTTATTTTTACTCATTTGACCTTACTGGAATATTTCTACAACAAGCAAACGTACTTAAATGAAGCACAACTTACAGAATTAACCCAGTTGCCTGGATTAATTGAATATACCAAGGGTGTCCTAGTGTAAAACAGTAAAGATGGTGGCCACCCTGTGGATGCCTCTGAGTTACACAAAAAACTAACAATATTATTTGAGTTTGTGCAAAACAGTGAGTTATAAACTAGTAAAGTACATTTATCCTAGCATGTTGTGTGATCCAGCCACTGTGATGCCCCCTATGTATGTTAAGAATAAAAACGACGTCTGGAAGTTCTAGAGTTGTAAACTCAAAAAATATAAAGGAAAACTTGTTGGATAAAAGAATGTAATGGTTTTCATTCTACACCTCTTTGTGCATGCACAAATATTTGTGTGGATGTGCACACCCGCATATAAACTTCATATTGGGATAATACTTTGTATATCTGAGCTTACACTATCATAAATTTCTTAGCAAGGCTGTATAATGCTTCATATTGGATTCCAAAACAGTGCTTTGGAATGCATGGAAAGTGCAAATATAGCACTCCTCCGCAATTCTTTAAGCAGCAGAAACTTTGGCATCCTGTGACTCTTCAAGGGGTTGCAGACAGGTTCAACAGTTTTATACCTGCATACGCCAAAACCCTTTTTTAAAAATGCAGCACTGCCTTATTTTTTGGCCTTTAAAGTATCCCTGTATTTTTAGTTGGTTTTGCTAACCACAGATTCAGTAGGCTTTTTCTCTGGAAATCTGTCTATCATAGCTTTCATTCCTGATGTCCTAGAAAATAACCCATCACTGAATGCCAGGTGGTAAACCTTTGTTCAAGAAAATGGAAAGTCAGGTAGGAATAGCAGATGCTAAAATAATCTACACTGAATGAAGGGAGAAGCTAAGTCATTAAAATGGGGAAATCTCATTAACAATGTGTAAACATCTTGTAACGTTGCTAGAGGGCACTATATTAAAGGTAAAATGGATGAATCAGGAAATCAGTGTTTGTTTTTCATTTATGTACTTACTGGGTTTTTTTTTAAAACTGTACTCTCAATATTCTATTTACACCACTTTGTCCTTTCCCACAGTATTTGACCAGATTCTTTATAGATACATACAAAAGGATTAGTATGATGACTCTCTATGCTTCTGTCACAGGTCTATACCGAAATAAAAGCCTCTGCTTATGTATTATTGAAGCGAAAGAAATTATAGGGATTTCTATTGGCATCAACTTAAAACAGAGTGGAGAGCTGGGAAATCACTGTTTTAAATGAACAAAATTAATGTATTGTACAAAGCATGCAATTTCTGTACTGCACAAATGAGGAAATATTATGTGATAGAAAATGGAAAACTTCTGAAAGTACCGTAGTCATGCAATACCATTGTTAGTATTTGTGGTTCTTTAAAAGGTAATACTGGAGACTTTGAGACAGTATCAACTAATGCATTTTTGCAGTTAAAGAGAGTCCAGGCTAATTCATCTCAAACTTGATGCTTGGCAACTTCATGGACTCGCTTGTGTTAGTATTGCCTTGGCAGCAATACAGAGAAAGTTGGCTGTTTCTTCTTCTAGGATGTTGTTTGACTTTCCAGTCCCACCTTAAGGATTATTTTGAGAATTATTTTCCTGAGCCACAGTGGAAAATCACACCAACCAATGAATTATGGCTGTGTCATTGTGGAGGGTGAGCCATAGTTTGCCTTCCCAGTATCACTTAACTGCCAAATTAGACAAGACGATAGCAATCTAGGGATGGATCTTCTATCACTTTTCCTTTAGTAGAAAACAGAACACAACACAGCCAAGAGGAAGTTTTGGTTCAGATCAGATCTCAGCGTTGGAATGAAGGATGTGGACCTCTTCAGAGGGGTCCCATAATAGGGCTTAATATAGTAGCTTGGATGGAGAAGGCAATGGCAAACCACCCCAATATAGTCTGCCAAGGAAATGACGCAAAAGCGACATCCCCCCAAAGGGTCAGACATGACTTGGTGCTGGCACAGGGGACCTTTCACCTTTCATAGTAGCTTGGGGGCATGGGTGTCTTTGGAGGGACCAGAGGAAGGCAGATGATGAAAACTGCATTATGATGTTATAATGCAAGTGCTGCAGCTTATGTACTTGGGTCAGGTGTTGGGATGTAAGTACCTAGTGGCAAGATTTGCATAATGATGTCACTGCACAGATATAATCATAATCATGCCTAGCTGCAGATGCCGCTACTTGTAAGGGGAGGAGGTATTCCTCTAGAAAACTCCTTTGGGGATAGGGTTAAATTCTGTCTCTCTCCAGTGCTGTGGTCCTACTTAGATCTTCTTTTTGCAGCTGCTGTTCTAAACAGATGAGGCCTTTGAGGCTGGCTAATATTCAGAATTACTACAACCAGATAGGACTGCTCCATAGACCAGGAATGGAGAATCTGTGACCTTCAGTATGTTGCTGAACTACAATTCCCAACAGGCCCAACCAGTAAGGTCAATGGTGATTGATGTTTGAAGTTATAATACAGTAACAACGGATGGGTCACAGAATCTCCAGCTCTGCACAGACAGTGGGGACCTTGAGTACATTTCTTGTGAATTCAGCTGTGTATATAGTGGTTTAAAGATATGCAAAGCAGCATTTTGGACCACTGCTGTCCCATCCCAGGTGGGAGCCACAAAAAATAGGCTAAAGGTGATGCTTTGAACGTGTCTTCTTATTTCATCAATCTGAAATGTATCAGTGGCTCATCAGTTTTCAGGAAGAAGGACCTCTTCGAGGGCCTGGGAAGGAGCAACTGGAGATGAAGGCTGGAGCCAGGAAGCAGGAAAATGAGAAGTAAAAGAAACAAAGGAGAGAAAGAAAAGCAAATAGAGAAGAAATAAGAGGGGAGGAAGAATAACAACAATCCAGGAAATCTGGGAGATGAAAGCATAGAAGAGCTGCTTAGAAAAACAAGGCAAACATAATGATGGAAGCAATATGAGACCACATATCTTTAACTTAGGGTTCTTTAATTCCTCTATAACTTCAAGAGCTGCATCTCTCACCACCCACTTTCACCCCAGATTGAAATCTGCGGCAACCATTTGTTTCTTCTGGTGGTGATTGTGGTGGTGATCATCGTGAGTGTATAGACTCCATGTTAGTATAGCATACAATCCAACTGTTCCATGTAAATAGGGTTAAGTCAAACTTAGACATTAAAAGATTGATTATGGTGACAATGCTCCTGTTCCAACTTTCCTTCAACCCTGCCTTCATGACTGATAGTAGGATAAATACAATGAACAATGCAAATGATAGTGCTCCTTTTCATGGCTTGCAAATTTTTGGCATCTGAAACAAAGAGCACCTTGAGGAATTAGTCCCTACTTACTATTTTTTCATAATATAGTAAGCAATTTCGCTTTTGGTCCATGCTTCGGTTCTGCTGTTAAACAGAATGATTCAACATATTTTCAGGTTTATGTAAAGGAAACCACCATTTCATTTATGATTAGACTTATTTTCAATTCCATTTTGTATGTACCCCTTCTCTACCATGACACCACATTTAAGAATGCCATTTTCCTGGAAGGCCGTGTGATGTCATAATCATCTGTGTTTCTACACCAGGTGCACATCAATCCCCTTAAACTACAAAGCACAAGGAAGGAAGATTCAGACAGACTTTCTTTAATGGGTATTAATACCAAGAATTAGGGATTAGAACACAGAATCTTCAGCAACCCTCTTTTTTTAGTCAGGTCATTAAAATGGGCTCTCTGAAGCCTTTAGATTTCTTCTTCTTAGGCTAGGAATCTGTTTCTTTGATAAAGTATTAACAATTTCTCCCATCTACTGATTGTGTCTAGAGATACTTGCGTTTGGGGAATCTGGGTCTGAAGCCTGATCATGTCTTTTGCCCCCAACATGGCTTATAGGCCATTTTATGTGTTTAAAATTAATGTATCATTTGTTTTACCTTGGCTATATTGGTTTATCATGTTTTTCTGGATTATAACTCGACACAAGGTCCTCTGGATAGCAGATAGGCTATAAATATGTTAAACAAAGAAAGAATGGCTTTCAGTGACAACATTTGATAGCAGTGTCTGTCACAGATTCCCCAGTTGTTGCTGGTTGTTGCATGGGTACAAGCCAGACCCACACAATATTTCAGTACAAGAGGTAGATCTTGCCATGTAGTGAAGGAAGATCCATAATAACGGGTAGGAGAAAATGTCACAGGAATGTTCAGAGGCCAAGGACTTCTAGCATGACAACCTTGCTGGTTGAATTATTCAGAAGAATAAGCAGTCTAAGAGAAGGACAATTAACTTTCAGCACCTTCAAAACTGAAGCAATTGTTCCCAAAGGTTAGCATAAAGAGGCTTTCGAAAGTTTCTGCCATGTTTTTTATCCCGAAAGCCATCTGATAGATAATTTCTCCAAAAATCTTAAGGGAAAGGAGACTTTATTCCAGGATTTCTCCAGGGTAATGTCATGGTCACCGTTGCGATGTTCGCTCCATCGTAACGGTTCGCATGCCAGAGTGTTGATGCGTGTTCCTGGCTGGGAGGGTGCTGCTGATAAACCTTGTACAGGGAGATGTGTGGGGCTGTGCCAGGAAGGAATGTGTTTGGGTTATCTCTTAAGTGTCAAGGTCTTTTTGCCCGTCGATCAGCAGAGCTCGTTAGGAGCACCTGGGAATGTGGGATTGTTCTGTACGCAAGGGGGGGGGGGTCATTGTTGGAACCGGAGCTATTTAGTTTGAGTTTAGGCGTGCTTTCCTCATTCTCAGCTTTCTCTCTGTTTGCACCTTATTCTAAATAAAACCAGACCTTAAACTTAGATTTGGAGTCTGAGCATTTTGTTTGAGTAGGGCAATCATTACATAAAGCTGAGAATCATTCCACGAACAAACCTCGCTAGTCTCTACCAAGAAATTTTCTTGAGAGAGAAGAAGTTAGCGATGGCAGAATTGGGGAAGGAGTCAATGGGGTTTGGCGAGGCAACCAGACAGCTTTTGGAGATGGCGTTCCCGAGCAGGGACTCGAGCCCCCTCCCATCCCACCCCGCACCCCATTCTAGAGATTCAAGCTCCAGCCCGGAGGAGAGGGAACCAACGGATGATGGGTTCGCTGAACACCAACAGTTCCTGTGGGATGCCCTGGCAGACCCACGGCCGGGGATGTCTTGCACCACATGGAAACTACGATGCCCACAGACTCCCGAAAGAGAGTCCACAAAAGTGTCGGGGAGTCAGCAACCTGAAGTGCCGGGGCTGGAGGACTCCACCACGCCGGATAGGATCAGAGTCCTTGAGTCCAAAATTGAA
Organism: Candoia aspera; assembly: GCF_035149785.1. Lineage (NCBI taxonomy): Eukaryota > Metazoa > Chordata > Lepidosauria > Squamata > Candoiidae > Candoia > Candoia aspera. The sequence goes on from NC_086165.1 coordinate 13,020,165, forward strand.
TCCATGGAGTACATGCTACGCTCCCTTTCAACCGCAGTGAGTGACCTGGTAAAGGTCGTTACTGGTCCAGGGGCAGCAGGGGGTCCCAGCATCCCACCAACTCCATCGCCAGCTCTGAGGGGAAGGGGTCGGCCATGGGACTTTTCCCCAGCTCTCCGTGGTTCCACTCCGGTGGTAGTTACCCCGGCTCGTCTACCAGTTGGGGTGCCTCCGAGCGGCGGGGTAGCTAAGGACTTTTCAGTGAAGTTTGATGGCGACCCCACAAACTTATCATTCTTCCTTACCAACGCAACGAATTATATGCAACAATATGGACATTGTTTTACCTCAGAGGGGGCTAAAATCACGGCTATTGCCACAAAACTGAAGGGCAGAGCTGCGGACTGGTATGTACAGTTATCCGAATCAAGAGCCCCAGCGCTGGCTGCCTTCGATACCTTTCTAGCCACTTTGAAACGGTATTTTGAGGATCCCCTTGCTAAGGAAAGGGCTAAGGATGCTCTAAAGGAACTGGTTCAGGGACAAAAGTTGGTTGCTGATTACGCCCTAGAATTCAAAATTTTGGCAGGGAAAGTTCCCAAATGGTTGGAGGCTACCTTGATCGATAGATGTAAGGATGGCCTCAGTCGGGAGGTGTTGCGGTGGGCGCTGTGCAGAGACAATCCAGACTCACTGCATGATTGGATCTGTCTGGCCGGGAAGGCTGAGCGTGCCCAGCGCACCTTTATGCAAGCTACGAAGGGAGACAAGCAGCCTTCCAGTGGGAAAGGGCCGCGGATGCAGTCTGACTCAAGCTGGGCTGAGGAAAGGCAACGCCGTTTCACCTGGGGCCAGTGCATCAAGTGTGGCAAACCGGGTCACCATGCAGCGGAATGTCAAAAAGCTAAGATGGCGGATCGCCCCTCTAAACCAACCCAAAAGATACCACAAAAGGCACCTAACCCTCCTCGCCGGCTGGCGGGGGCACTGGCGACCGCGGATGAAGAGGATGATGTATACTTTACAGGAGACACTTTGGCCGCCCTGGAGCAGCTGGCGGGAAACGCCTTCCACCTGCCTTAAACAGCGCCGCTGGGCAAGTGGTGGAGAATGGGCGCGATACCAACATGGTGAGTGCTGATTGCCCCATCCTAGCTGTAAAGATCCAGTTGGCCTGCCGATCCAAGACCGTCGATGTCTGGGCTTTGGTCGATTCAGGGTGTTCCAGATGTTTAATCCATCCCGACCTGGTTGCTGCTTTGGACTTGCCCTGCTTCCCTCTCCCAAAACTGCTGATTTTTCAGCAGCTCGATGGTTCCACAGCGGGAGGGGGTCCGGCCACCCAGTTTACTGGGGAGGTTATGTTGCGAATGGGCACGCACATCGAACTGATCCAGTTCATAGTTACCCCAGTGGGCAATCCTTTGGTTGTTTTGGGGATTCCCAAAAACCCATACATTAATTGGAAAACCCGTATTCTAACGTTTGAGGATGGGTTCTACCAGGCTCCCGTTGTGGGGAGATCCCTCACTTTGGCTGCAGGGAGGGCTGAAATTGTCGACTCTCGAGCTCCCGCTCTCCCCATGGAGGGACTGCCGGCAAGGTACTCTGACTTTGCTGACTTCTTCAGGGAGGAGGAGGCTGACCAGTTACCCCCACATCGCAAGACTGACTGTGCCATTGAGCTTCTTCCAGACGTTCCCTTGCCCAGGCCGAAGATTTATCCTATGACCAAGAAGGAACTAGAGGCATTACAGGAGTTCATTGATAAAAACCTGGCTAGAGGTTTCATTGAACCAGCAAACTCCCTGGTTGGGGGTCCCGTTTTATTCCGTGAGAAAAAGGATGGCACCCTAAGACTGTTCACGGACTATCGTGGGTTAAATTCCACCTCACTTTCGAACAAATACAAAGGGGTCGGGGAGACGTGCAAAGTAAAAAACCCGGGGGCCGTGCTCAATTGGACTCCTGCCTGTCAGGCTGCCTTTGATCAGTTAAAAACCCTTTTTACAGCAGAGCCCATTTTATCTCACCCTGACCCCGAGCGGCCTTTTGTTGTTCAGGTTGATGCTTCTGATTTTTCTATCGGAGCTATTTTGTTGCAAAGAGATTCTGCTGGACTTTTAAAGCCTTGTGCCTATCTCTCCCGTAAGTTTTCTGAAACGGAGAGGTGCTGGCATGTTTGGGAAAAGGAGGCTTTTGCGGTTAAGGCTGCGTTGGAGGCTTGGCGTCACCTTTCTCTCTGTTTGCACCTTATTCTAAATAAAACCAGACCTTAAACTTAGATTTGGAGTCTGAGCATTTTGTTTGAGTAGGGCAATCGTTACAGGTAGGATTGAAAAAACAAAGGAAGAGTTCTCTTGGGTTTTAGCCTCAAAGAGACTGCAGGAAAGCTTGATTGCATGGGCAAGACAGGAGATCCATATACAGCCCTTGCCCATCTCCTCCCTAAATCAGGGTAAAAATACTGCACGCTGCTCATGAGAATTTCACTGACCTTCTCTTCTTTGAGCAAAACATGAAAGCAAATTCCCTTTCATCAAATTGAAGGAGAAAGGGAGAATTTTTCTGCATGGCTCCAGGAAGACACAGTTGAGCAACCTGGAGGCTGCGAATTAAGCAGTCCACTCAAGGACAGATCGCTTGTTATTTCTGACTTTATAACAATAATATTATCTTCTTTTGTTCCTAAGCTTTAGGCCAGGAGTACATAGAGTCTAATTTGTTGCACTTCTGAAAGTGAGGAAGGTACTGTAATGATATGGAATCATTTCTGAACAATAATGCTAACCCAAAAGGCCTTTCAGTGCAGACTTGTAGGTAGGGTAATGGCTAATTGGTTACACAGCACATTGCAGTTTGCAGGCATTTTTTCTCCTAGGATGTACTGTAGGCCTTGCTGAGACAGAACAAGCCACAGAGCCACCCAGGGCATTGGCTCTGCTGGAAAATGTCTGCCAGTAATAGCACATGGATTTCATTTAGGCCAGATGGATGATTCAGGACTTGTCTGTTTGGGGAAGCCTTTCTCCACCCCACCAGGAAAAGAATAGTCATACAGAGGAAAGAAGAATGAGCCGTGGGCAAAATCTTTTCCGAATGTGGGATTCTATTATGCCAGACCTCGCATGAGGTTTCCATGCTTTACAAAATATGTGATTTTTATAAAGCTGCAGGCAGGAATTTCCAAAACAAAACCTTACCCAAGTAGGACATGAGTATTCCAGAGTTTTCACTGTTGTTCTATTTCTTTGCGGGTAAGTTTTGAGATGGTGGCTTTGACCAATTTTGGTAGGAGAGAGAGGTTGGAAGGGGTGTTCAGCAAGGTATCCAGAGTCATGTTGGTGCCTTTTAGGATTTTATTCAGAACTTAAGATACAGACAATATGCTCCTAGTTACAACCCCTAAAACAACTTCAACAAACACTGAGTTCAAAATCGACCAATATACGCATGCAAAGGACTTTGCTACCAAGACAGTAAGGTAAGGAGAGGTTTGTATGTGTACACGTAGATGTGCATGTATGTCTGCCAATCCAATGCATTTACTAAACACTGATGAAGACATCACCAATGTTTTTAGAAGATGTTTTAATCACACAATCCTATGAATTTGCAGGGGAGCCAGATGTCTTCCGCTTCTTGTTAACAATTCCCCGTTGCTTCTGCTGTCTTTCCTTGCCCACGCAAAACCTGGTAAGGGAAAGAAGACGCAGATGCTCCAAAATGCCTTAGATTTGGAGTCCATGCATTCTGAAATGAACCCAGGCCCAAGCTGACAATCTTTGATTATTAATCTTACTGATATTTTCCATCTGAATTTTGTATCCAGTATCCTGCACTGAGTTTGACATTTATTTTATTATCTCCTTTGCCATTTATCCTGGTATTAACATTTTTTGTTTGTTTGTTTTGTTTTGTTTATCCAGCTTTTAAGCACCTATAACAGTGTTTTTCAACTTGCTGTCTGTGGAATTCTGGGGCTTGAAGTCCACACATCTTAAAGTTGCCAAGGTTGAAAAACACTGATTTATAAGATAAGACAGGTCACACATTCAACAGATCAAATGCCTTAAAAGGCTGCTGAAAGTTACTTTACTGCTGATCTACAGTAATCTAAAAAATGTAAACACTTGGAGATTTAGGGAAAAAGCATGGCTGCTATGTGACTTCAGCATCAGAATGAGACTGAAGGCAGAATTTTAAAAAATCGCAGTTCAAAGACAAACTGGGACCTTTCTCTTTCCATTCCTCCCTGGAAGAAAAGCGAAATAGTTCCCTGAGACATGGAAAAAGAGGTATGGAACATAAAGGAAAGTCCACATTAATAAGAAACTGGCCTCCTGCAAAGGGTTATGGAGATGGCCTTGAAGAGGTCTTTGACAACCTTTATGTAAACACTAGCTTAGCCCAAAAAAGAGGAGAAAAGAACTCATATTTGTCCCCCATCTTCCTTGATGCTGTTTGGATAAGAGCAAGGAGAGAGAATCTCTGTTAGATTTTCAAGGTTTTGTTGTGGTTGTGGTTGATACTGTTGTTATTTGCCTTTGAGTATATCTTGACTACTGGCAACTACAAGTCCCTGCAGTTTTCTGGGCAACATTTTTGGAAGTGATTTGCCATTGCCTTCTTCTTAGGACTTAGAGAAATTTACTGGCCCAAAATCACCCAGCCAGCTTTCATGCATAAGGTAGGATTAGAACTCATGGTCTCCTGGCTTCTAGCCCTAGTGCCTTTAACCACTACACCAAACTGTCTGTTTCTGTTGTTATACCCTGCAACAATAAAGTAGAGATCCAATAGCCCTTGTGGTGTCTGTTTTCTGACCTGACCTATTTTGAAGGGTTGATACCTTCTAACTCATTTCATGTTTCATGTTTACATAAATTCCTGAGCAGGCTATGTTCCATTAAATAAGCCTTTAAGGGGTTGGATTAGGACTGAGGAATTCCAGGTCCAAGTCTAAGGCCATCAGAATTGGGCTGCCAAAATCTGGACAACCACTAGGTGGCACCAAGAGTTAGACTTACCTGGATTTTTGTTGCCATCTAGTGGTCATGCTAATTTTTGCAGACCAGATATGGTAAGTTATCACTGTAGGACGGTCCCTGGCTGGGTTCACATGATATGCTGAGCCCAATCAAATAAATTTGTGAACCTGGCCATTGTAACACAGTCAGTCTTCAAAATCCACATTTTCCAAATGTTGCTATATAGTTCACAGTTTTATGTAAAACTCATTCATTAGGGAATAGCTTGCACAGGAACAATGGCTATGAAAATAACATACAAAAATGCATTAAAATTAGGGATAACTGTTTCCCGAAATGTGTGCATTAGACAAAACTGCAAGAAAAAAGACTGAATGTTAGGAGAAATGTGCCCCCCAATACATATCCATTTTAAGGTAAACATTTCTTTTAAAATCCTGAAGCTAACAAGGAAATGAGATTAATAGAAATGGACAGATTTGGCAAAAATGATATTGAGAGAACCCAACCCATGTGCCCATGCCAATCTCCTCTTCAATCACAGCTCTGACCTGACTTGCTGATTTTTTTTAAAAAATTCACTGGCTAAAAGATGCCTTGTTGAGCAAATCAGAAGAGCCAAGAGGTGTTGGATTGTCTTGACAGGATTGAAAGCAGGCCTGCAGCTTAATCCTTTTTGAGACTGATGAGAGATTGTGCTGCCTCCCTCCTCCATGCTACAGTGAGCATATGCATAGTTTTGGGGAGGCAAAACTCCTCCTGGCTCAGATAAAGAGCTATAAAATTTAAACCTCATTGTAATGTGACATGTATGACTCAGAATGCTTTGTGTTTAGGGTTAGACTGCCACTGTGCATGAAAAGCTTTAGGGAGAGGTTAATTGGCAAGATTTTACTGGAATCTGGGGGAAGAAAAGAGATAGAGTTGAACTGAGTTACCACTTACCAGTGGAGATAAGTGAGAAAACCAGATGCAAGCATGCACTCAGACCAAACTAGTTGTGATGTAGCCCTTGTTTCCTTTCCTCATTTAAAATAATCCCTTTGAGGATAATGACTTAGAAAAGATTCATGGTAAATTGATACTTTATGTTAACTGCAGCAAGATTATTGTATGCACAACGATGGAAGAATAATGAAATTCCCACAGTGGAGGAATGGACTGTGAAAATGACAGAATTTGCAGAAATGCAAAACCGACCTGTTTGGTCAGAGAACAAAGAACAAACACTTTTTTGAAAGATTGGAAGACTTATGTGGACTTTTTGGTGAAAGAAGAAAAAATAAATAAATCTATGGGTTTGAAGACCAAGAAGATGAGGACTAAATGAAGGGGTGAAGGGACTTGTAAAATACTTAAGTGGGAGGAGAGACAATAAGATTGTAATTATCTGTTGAAAAGAAGGTTGGATGTCATCTATACATTTTTTAACTTTAGTTTTCTTTTCCATTTTCTTGCACTTTTCTGTTTTTCTCTGTTTTTTTCCTTTTTTTCCTTTGGTTTGTTATTATTATATGAAAATTTTCAAAACATATAATTTTTTTAAAAAAACCATGCCTTTGAGGGATGAGATACTATAGATGTTTCATGTTGTTTCACTCTTTAGTCAACTTTACCTATGCTGGTGCCCTCATGATATGTTGGGAATCTGGGAGCTGTAATGTAATGCACCAAGGCAGCTCCATATCTGGTGGACTTTCAAGTTGATCTCTTTGGACCTCTCTTAAGCTTAACTGAAGACATAGGCACCTGATCCAAGCCACAAAGGTGTCATATGTGTCCTGACATCACTGTGCAAAGGACACAAATTATATAATTTGATGATGTCACGATGCACTTGACGTTATTTCCCTTTTCCTTGCTCTCCTGCAGATGCCCATGGTAGGGGTGGTCCTCTTGAAGATGCCTTGTCAGAGACTCATATTTCTGCAGCATGGGGGAGGATCTTCTCCTGTATTGCTCCCAGGCTATAGAAAGTTGTATTTGTTTTAGAAATAATGCTAAAGAGTGCTGACATCAATATAAATATTAATGTTTAGAGTTTGTAGTTATTTTTACTATTTCTTAAGATGATACAAGTCTAGCTTGAGTTATTCAATTAATTATTATTATTTAGTCAATGAAATAGTGATTTTAAATTTTATGACAATTATAAATTCTGTTTATTTATAATCTTGTATTTTCCATCTACGATGTCTTTTTTCCATTTTCTTATTTTCATTTTTAATGTAATCACTTATTTTGTTTCTTAAATGTTTTAAAATAAATGGAAAGGAAGGAAGGAAGGAAGGAAGGAAGGAAGGAAGGAAGGAAGGAAGGAAGGAAGGAAGGAAAGTTGTGTTTGTTCCCCACTCCGGGTTTAGGAAATCCATAATCGGCCATTTGCCAAGCTCTTCACTGTTAATAATTTCACTGTTTATTTCACTGTTATTTTTAATTTCCATTTTTAACTTTTTATTAGGCTCTGCAATACTTTGGATGCTAGGCTAAAAAGGCACTTCACAGTGTCTGGCAAAAGATGCCACTTTAGAAAGTTGCAGGCAAGAGGTGCTTTTCTGCTCCTGAGTGTTTCAAAGCACCTGTCTGGAACTGAATTCAAAGCACTGCACATCCCTACTTTTTATATTCTATTTTTGTTTTTAAATGTTGGCTGGCTTGAGTGCTAGCTGGAGTGGAAGGATAGGCTATAAACTGAATTAATCAATCATGAAGTGCCCACTTGAATTTGGCAGCTCAGCTATAGAACAGAGCAGCTGGAGTGGCATAACATCATTCAGAAAGAAATTCTAGCCATGAATAGTGGTTAGGCAACCATATACATATGTGCCTGCTAACCTGTCTGCCATATTTGCTTTGTCTTTTGCCTTGCTGTCTTCATTTCCCTAATGAACCTGAATATTCTATGTATGTATATGAATGGATGGTGACCGTGTGCAAGAGAAAGTGATGGGATTGACATTGGACTTTCCTGGTGCTGATTCTGGTGTTCTATCCACCATCTACTGTACTTTTGCTGGGGTTTTCTCTGTTGCATAACTAAAATGGGACCCAAACAGTAATGCCACGCAGAGATGCTCTCCTTTACTAAAGCTGTACTTGACATGTTCCTTCAAAGTGAAGCAATAATGTGATACATCACGTCTTTGTCACAGCAGAGTGGGATGGACCTGCCAAATGCTTTTCCCTGCACATAGGCAGAGTGATGCATCACAGTGAGGTGGGTTACAGGTGATCCTCCACCCCCACCATGTCCTACAACAAGGAGCCTTTTGTAATTCTCCTCCAAATTTGTCAGCAGGGGGAGATCATTTCTCTGACGGACTCCCGGGAACAGAGAAATTCTCCAACCGTTCCTCAAAGGTAGGGGTGATAGAAGCATTGCTACTGATAAAGCAGAGAGAGAGAGAAGTTACATCCTGAAATATCTATCCCTTTGAGGTTGAATGGCCATCCGGGAAGACAAATGGAAAAAAAATGGTTATACAATGAAAGACAGGACATTCGCCCATACCCTTCGAATATCTCAGAACCAAATATGTGCAAAAACACTATATTCCATTCATGAGCATTTCTCTGAAATTTCTAAAGCAAATTCTCTTCCACCAAACTAGACACTATTTGGTAGAAAAATGCAGAAGAATGTCTCTTTCAAGCCTTATCTCTAAGAACTAACCCTAAAAGTGCTCACAGTCAATTTCTCTATCATGGATGACTCTAGCCCCATCTTAGGCAGCCCGCAGTCAATGACCCCCAAGGATTGTGGTCCCCTTGGGGCAAAAGTACTTCCACAACTCTGCTGTAAGTCAAAACTTTATTCTCTGGCATTGCCTTCCACCCAAGGGGAACATGCAATCAAAGTGGCATGCCAATCAAATTGTGTTGCAGGTAGTTCTGTGATGTGCAACTCTAAGGATACTGTGTTTCTTGAAATGTCTGGTTTAGTTCACAGCTGTTCAAACTGGAGAGACAGCTATATGCTGAGATTTGGGGCAATGCTTGGAAGAAAGCCATTCACATCAGAATTCCGGAAGAACATTAACACTGTTCTCCTGCAGAAGCCTTTTATGGGAGAGAAACCTTGCTGTGAAGCTAGTTTTGTTTCCCCCAAGGAGGGAAAGTCTCTGGGGGAAGATGCAGGACAGTAAAAAAAAAACAAACCAACCCTATTCATCTGTCCTTAACTTATTCCCAGCAAGAGTGAAAAGTGGAAGGAAATGTTTCCCTTTCTCTAACTTTGGCTGGAGTAAATGAAATGCAAGCTTAACAACCTAGATCAAAACTTGTCTGAGGGAGAAGTGAAATGGTACATAACTTCCTCCGCTGCGATATAAATAGTTTTTTTCCCATGAAGTCTTGGCTAGCTTGTGAACAAACAGCTTGGAGATTTGCAGAAGAAAATTTTTCTATCGGCTCAAGATCTATCTAGACTTTGCAAAAAGCTGGATTTTTCTCCCAGCTTAGCTCCCTGTACATGGAAATTATATTTCAGTTGCTTAAGTAGATGTCTCTTCCATTATTATCTCTGTATATCTCTAGATACCCCTCTTTCCTTCACTGCAACCATTTTTTCTTTGAAAAGAAAATGTCCTTATTTGGTATTTGCCTATCATTTCCCCTTAGCCTACCATAAAAGTCCTCCACATTTGTTCAGTGTTTGAATGTAGTTCATTTCTTTGCTCCCTGCATTTGTTGGCCTGTAGAAAAAAGGAAAGGAAGAAGGGGTATTTTTCTCTGGCTTTGGCTTTGGGACTTGTTCCCCAGCAGTTTCCAAATTCATCTTTTTGCCTTGGCTAGGAAGTATTGCCACAATAGCATTTATATTTTCACCTCCAGCTTGTAATTCTGTACTTTCAACAAATAAATCCTCATTTTTTTTCCTTTCTGTGGATTTGATGCCCTAGCTTTTTCCTCAAATGTTGTTGTTGTTTATTCGTTTAGTCGCTTCCAACTCTTCGTGACTTCATGGACCAGCCCATGCCAGAGCTTCCTGTCGGTCGTCAACACCCCCAGCTCCCCCAGGGACGAGTCCATCACCTCTAGAATATCATCCATCCACTTTGCCCTTGGTCAGCCCCTCTTCCTTTTGCCCTCCACTCTCCCTAGCATCAGCATCTTCTCCAGGGTGTCCTGTCTTCTCATTATTTGGCCAAAGTATTTCAGTTTTGCCTTTAATATCATTCCCTCAAGTGAGCAGTCTGGCTTTATTTCCTGGAGGATGGACTGGTTTGATCTTCTGGCAGTCCAAGGCACTCTCAGAATTTTCCTCCAACACCACAGTTCAAAAGCATCGATCTTCCTTCTCTCAGCCTTCCTTATGGTCCAGCTCTCGCAGCCATATGTTACTATGGGGAACACCATTGCTTTAACTATGAGGACCTTTGTTGTCAGTGTGATGTCTCTGGTCTTAACTATTTTATCGAGATTTGTCATTGCTCTTCTCCCAAGGATTAAGCGTCTTCTGATTTCCTGACTGCAGTCAGCATCGGCAGTAATCTTCGCACCTAGAAATACAAAGTCTTTCACTGCTTCTACATTTTCTCCCTCTATTTGCCAGTTATCGATCAAGCTGGTTGCCATAATCTTGGTTTTTTTGAGGTTTAGCTGCAAACCAGCTTTTGCACTTTCTTCTTTCACCTTCATCATAAGGCTCCTCAGTTCCTCTTCACTTTCAGCCATCAAAGTGGTATCATCTGCATATCTGAGATTGTTAATGTTTCTTCCAGCGATTTTAACTCCAGCCTTGGATTCCTCAAGCCCAGCATGTCACATGATGTGTTCTGCATACAAGTTGAATAGGTAGGGTGAGAGTATACAGCCCTGCCGTACTCCTTTCCCAATCTTAAACCAGTCCGTTGTTCCATGGTCTGTTCTTACTGTTGCTACTTGGTCGTTATACAGGTTCTTCAGGAGGCATACAAGATGACTTGGTATCCCCATACCACTAAGAACTTGCCACAATTTGTTATGGTCCACACAGTCAAAGGCTTTAGAATAGTCAATAAAACAGAAACAGATGTTTTTCTGAAACACCCTGGCTTTTTCCATTATCCAGCGGATATTGGCAATTTGGTCCCGAGTTCCTCTGCCTTTTCTAAACCCAGCTTGTACATCTGGCAATTCTCGCTCCATGAATTGCTGAAGTCTACCTTGCAGGATCTTGAGCATTACCTTACTGGCATTTGAAATGAGTGCCACTGTTTGATAGTTTGAACATTCTTTAGTGTTTCCCTTTTTTGGTATGGGGATATAAGTTGATTTTTTCCAGTCTGATGGCCATTCTTGTGTTTTCCAAATAGCATGCATTACCTTGACAGCATCATCTTGCAAGATTTTGAACAGTTCAGCTGGGATGCCATCGTCTCCTACTGCCTTGTTATTAGCAATGCTTCTTAAGGCCCATTCAACCTCACTCTTCAGGATGTCTGGCTCTAGCTCACTGACCACACCATCAAAGCTATCCCCGATATTGTTATCCTTCCTATACAGGTCTTCTGTATATTCTTGCCACCTTTTCTTGATCTTTTCTTCTTCTGTTAGGTCCTTGCCATCTTTGTTTTTGATCATACCCATTTTGGCCTGGAATTTACCTCCAATGTTTCTAATTTTCTGGAAGAGGTCTCTTGTCCTTCCTATTCTATTGTCTTCTTCCACTTCCGCGCATTGCTTGTTTAAAAATAATTCCTTATTTCTTCTGGCTAACCTCTGGAATTTTGCATTTAATTGGGTGTATCTCCCCCTATCACTGTTGCCTTTTGCTTTCCTTCTTTCTTGGGCTACTTCTAGTGTCTCAGCAGACAGCCATTTTGCCTTCTTGGTTTTCTCTTTCTTTGGGATGTATTTTGTTGCCGCCTCCTGAACAATGTTGCGAACTTCTGCCCATAGTTCTTCCGGGACCCTATCTACTAAGTCCAGTCCCTTAAATCTATTCTTCACCTCCACTGCATATTCCTTAGGAATATTAGTGAGCTCATATCTAGCTGATCTGTGGGTCTTCCCTAATCTCTTTAGTCTGATCCTAAATTGTGCAAGAAGAAGTTCGTGATCTGAACTACAGTCAGCTCCAGGTCTTGTTTTTACCAACTGTATAGATGTCTGCCACCTTTGGCTGCAAAGGATGTAGTCAATCTGATTTCGGTGTTGTCCATCTGGTGAAGTCCATGTATAAAGCCGTCTCTTAGGTTGTTGGAAGAGAGTGTTTGTTATGCAGAGTGAGTTGTCTTGGCAAAATTCTATCAGCCTATGTCCTGCTTTGTTTTGTTCTCCCAGGCCATGCTTACCTGTAATTCCAGGTGTCATTTGACTGCCCACCTTAGCATTCTAGTCTCCCGTGATGAAAATAACATCTCTTTTAGGCGTGTTGTCCAGTAGGTGCTGCAGATCCTCATAGAACTGCTCTACTTCAGCTTCTTCAGCATCTGTGGTTGGGGCGTCTATTTGGATCACTGTGATGTTAGATGGCTTGCCCTGAATTTGAATTGAGATAATTCTATCATTTTTTGGATTGTATCCAAGCACTGCTTTAGCCACTTGACTATTAATTATGAAGGCTACTCCATTTCTTCTGTGGTCCTCTTGTCCACAGTAGTAGATCTGGTGGTCATTTGATGTGAAGTGGCCCCTTCCAGTCCATTTCAGTTCACTGACGCCCAAAATGTCTATCTTTAACCTTGACATCTCACTAATAACCACATCCAATTTGCCCTGGCTCATAGATCTTACATTCCAGGATCCAATGGTGTGTTGATCCTTAGAACATCGGATTCGCCATTCACCACCAGCACCATCAGCTGCTAGCCCTCCTTTTGGCTTTGAGCTAGCTGCCTCATCATGTCTGGGGCTAGTTGAACTCATCCTCTGTTCCTCCCCAGTAGCATTTTGACCATCTTCCAACCTGGGGGTCTCATCTTCCGATGGTATACCGACATATCTCTGGTTGTACTGATCCATTTAGTTTTCACGGCAAGAATACTGGGGTGGGTTGCCATTACCTTCCCCAGGGATCGCATTTAGTCTGACCTCTCTGTCATGACCTTCCCATCTTGGGTGGCCCTTCACGGTTTAGCTCATGGCATCATTGAGGTGCTCAAGCTGCAGCACCATGACAAGGTAATGATCCTTTGCTGAAGATTTCAACAGTCTGCTAGTTCTTTAATTGGGGCTCTTTCTGCTCATCCAGTTCCTTGGAGCCAAATTATAATTTCCCACAATATCCTGCAGCAAAGGTTACATCAAGCCCTCCAAAGCATTTGGGGAAAGTTGCTGTAAGGAAATTTACCACTAGACTTAACAGGTACTGGCAGTAAGGCCACAAGCAAAGGAAAGGGCATGTGGTAGAAGGACCTCTGGGGCAGGACCAGTGACTTTGCTGAGATCCTGAGAATGAGGGAGCTATCCAAGTGTGCTGATTCACTGGCAGAGCTCCACAGAGGTCTGCCATCCCTATCACATAGTTGTTGTTGTTTTTAGTTGCCATTGAGTTGTTTATGACTCATGGCAACCCTATGTATAACAGAACGAAATGCTGTTCGGTCTTGCGCCATGTGCCTGACTGTTCCAATGTTTGCATCCATTGTTGTGGTAATTGTATCAATCCATTGCATTGAAGGTCTTCCTCTTTTCCGCTGGCCCTCGACTTCACCAAACATGATGTCCTTTTCAAGCAATCGGTCTTTCCTGACGATGTGCCCAAAGTATGAGACTCTAAGCCTAGTTATCTTTGCTTCTAGGGAACATTCTGATTGTATTTCTTCTAAAACTGATTTGTTTGTTCTTCTGGGAGTCCATGGTATTTTCCATAATCTTCGCCAACACCACAATTTGAATGCATCGATTCTTCTTCTATCTTCCTTTCTTCATGTCCAACTTTTACAGGCATATGTGGGAATTGAGAAGACCATGGTGTGAGTCAGACATACCTTTGTTTTTAAATTGACATCTTTACTTCTGAAAACTTTAGATAGGTCTTTCATGGCAGCTTTTCCAAATCACATAGTAGGAGTCCTAAAATTCTTTTTTTTTTTAGCTTCCCAGCTTTTCACATTTGGAAAAAATCCTCCCATATCTTTTTTTTGCCCAAACCCTAACATTCTCCTATGCCTGACTACTGCAGTGTGCTCTACATGGGGCTGCCCTTGAAGACCACCCAGAAGCTTCAACTAGTCCAGAATGCAGTGGCACAGGCAGCGATGGGCATGCCTTGGTATGCCCATGTAATGCCTCTGCTTCATGAGCTGTACTGGTTGCCCTTTGCTTCCAGGTGTGATTCGAGGTGCTGGTTGTTACCTATAAAGCCCCACATGGCATAGGGCCTGGAGGGATCACCTGTCTCCCATAGTATCTGCCCAGCTGATCTGATCTGGCAGGATTGGTATGCTCTGAATTCCTTCCATTAAACCATGCCATCTATTGGGACCCCAGAAGCACACCTTCTCAGTAGTAGCACCTGCCCTCTGGAATGAGGTTCCCCTGAGATCCAGATACCCCTGACCCTGCTGATGTTTCAAAGGGCCCTGAAGACCTGGGAGTTGGGCAGCATATACATTTAAAATAAGAATAAGAATAATAAGAAGGAAGCTTTTTTGTTTTGTTTTTGGCTTTCATTTTTATGATCAGCAGAGAAAGGACGTTGAGCTATGCAGAGGTCTCCCATCTGTGTGTCTCCCATGCAGCTGTTACTAGAGAAGTTTCTTTTATCTGTTGCATTGTTTTCATATTGCCAGGCTGACCCAGCACCTCTTGTCTCTCACCGCATGACGAAGCTTCCACCCAGATCACGCCAAGGCGGGTTGCAAGTAATCCTTGAGGAAATTGGACCCCATCAATGACTAAAGGCATTGCATGTTTTATAATCTCATTAGCCTACATTCCAGATTCCTTCTCCAAGGTTGATAATTAACCATTTTGTCTCAGCAAGACTGAACAGGAAAGACTCAACAAAGAATATGCTTAATATGGCCAGAGGTAGAGGCTCCTTCATTGCAGATCTTAAAGCAGGAATTTCAGGAGAAGATGTTGTTGTAGATTGGGGTGTCCTATCTTTTGGGCTAGGGATCACTATAGTCTTTGAATGGTATGTCTGGGGCCAGATGCCTAAAAGTAAGTAAGACCTGAACAAAGAGATGGCTGCTGCCAGAAAAAGGCCTATTAATTTACACTTGCCTATCCTTATTATTGTTATTGTTAAGGCTGTGGTTATTCTTTATGCAAAGTAGTTTACTGCAACAGTAAGACTCAAATAAAACCATCACAACAGAATATAATGGAGATTTTGCAAATAAAAGCTTTCCAGCCGCTAGCCAGCAGTTGATCTGAACACAGAGCAAATTCTGCCCCCAACCCCAAAATCATTATCTGACTGCCTTCTGCAGAATCACAGAATCTTGCCATATTTATATGACAGCTCCAAGGCTTCTCCTGCCTTTTTGTCGCAATCAACTTTCGATGCCTGTTTCTCAGCCTTGGATACTGTGGACATCTGTGCAATGTCTTGATAACGGTGTTGTGTAGTTTCACACTTTTTATTTCCAGCCTTGGTGGCTTCAGCTCTAACCAGGGGGAACCATGAGAGGAGAACAAATGGCGGTGGTGGTGGTGGTGGTGGAATCAGGTGATAAAAATTTGCAGGACAATATCCCTCATGCAATGACATCACTTACATATTTGCATCAGAGGTCAGGCAGTGTTTGCGTGATGTCGATGGACGTGTATCCTCACTATGGTGTCCTTGCAGTTTGCTGTAAACACCACTGGTCATCACGGACTTTTGCTCAACGATGGTCTATCTCCATCTGCCTCAACTTGCAAGGCTGTGAGAAGAATATTCTCTGTGAAGCCTGCTAGAGCCCCCAATCCTTCAAATATTACTCTGTCTTGGTATCTGGGCCAATGCAAACATTAGAACTTTCCCAATATCTATAATCCTTGGAACAAATGGAGGTTCATTGGTCTTGGCATTCAGACAGAAGTTGAAACAGAGAGGCCAGATGAACTTCTTGCTAAACACAGAAAGGAATGAGAAGTATGGTAAAAGCTGTGCTGGTCAACCAGTAGTCTCAAACCCCATTTTTACCATTCCCAGGAGTACCTCTGACCACCATAGCTAAAAGTCTGTGATTTTGCTTTCCAACCTTTTGAATCTAGGCACTGAGGAAGATCGTACTCTAATCTCTTAAAGTAAACATAATATGTTTCAAAAGACAAAGAAAGCTTCTAAAACATATTACTTTTATTCCCCAGAAATCTAGTCCAGCCCACCTGCACACTCTGGTTCTGTTTGCTTTGTATCATCTATAATAGCCACTCACCTCTCTATCACTACATTTAACGTCCTTGCAGGATTGTTGTGAGAAGGAAAAATGAGGGAGAATTGAGTTATTTAGATGGAGGGATGCAGCCAAGGCCCATGACCCCTATGTGGGTGTCCCAAATTTTGGTTGTAGCCCCAGGAATGTCTGTAGCAGGGGTCAAGGTGGTGGCCTTGACAGCACAGACAAAGCTCTGTCTCTTTTTAATGTGTGTTGCATGCGTGATGTGCATAAGAAAAGGTGGGGCTTTTATCAAATGTGACTACCATCCTGATTTTTTTTGAGCCCCCTCCCTTCAGATTCCCTGGTACAGCCTCCAGACTACCTGCAAGTTGTTACAAATTGTAACATGATAAAAAAGGAAAATATATGATTGGAGAGTAGTCCTATCAGCTATATTCAATTTTAATTACATGTCAATGAAATGAAATGTATATTTTATTCTCGTTCTACCTCTTATTCTTTAGTGGGAGCCCTGGCATATCATTCAACAGTCAAAGGCAGTTCGTAACCAGAGAAAACTTGTCCCAGGCTTAGAGGAAAGGCAGAATGTTAAAATAATAAAGAATAACCTGGTGAGAGTTAGCAATAGTGTTCAGCACTACTGGTAAAGTTGAAAATACACTTATAAAGAACAACAGCTGATACTTGAAAATAGAGAATATTTGTCACTTAAATTTAGTGGAATATAGTAATCGTGTAATGCAAAAATGTAACTCTTGCATTCTTGGGGAATTCTATGCATTTCTGTAAATGTTATATGCTTCTAAAAATCAGTTTTAATTTTGTTGTTTACAGAATGTCATCCTGATGGACATAAAGACTGGAAACAATAAACATGAAGAGCATAAGATATCCTTCATCTTGCTTGGATGACCATATGAAGTCCATTTTGTGGGAAGTGGGGTCAACCCTGAATCTTCATGGCTTAAATGAAGCAACAGATGCTGGTATTGTAAGCTAGAAGGGATAATAAGAAAGGAATTGTCTTATCAGTTCTTTCTTCATCATGACAAACCTAGACTCATTCTTTGGATCAGCAGTCTCATGCTCTTAAGAAGCTGGCTGATGACAAACTAGCCATTAGAATAATGTATCAAACACAAACAAATCTTGGATCATACAGGATGTCAGGGAAATGGAATCAATGAACATATTAGTGCTTTATTGGGGTAATTAACTTAGAGATTTGATCCTGATTAGCCAGATAGATACTTCTATGAAGCTTGCAAGCAAGGTATGCAGTTGAAGGTCTCTTCTGTGATTTATCGCTGGCCATCATCCCATTATTTGTTTCAGGTTTTGGTATTCTGTGACACACTACTTCAGTTCATGTAGCCATTTCCCTTAAATACCTAATCCCACTTTTATCCAGGTGAGCAACAGATTAACATCTGGTGGAGAATTCTATAAGTGACTACATTGGCTGGTTTTGTGGATTTTGTTAAACTACAATGTAGTTTCCTTACTTTTGGTTTGGAGGATAAGTGAATCCAGCCCTTGAAATTTGTAAACTATTGTGTGAACCCTGCAGAATGTCATTAATTCAATTACTCATGGTTAAGTAGACCAAGGCTTGTACAAAGTATAATGCAATCATTTTCTTGTCTGTTGGATGGATAGAACCAGAGGGAGAAAGCCTTCATATTTGGACTTAGACCTTTCCATCTTTTTGTTGTATTTCTTTAAATGCTATAGCACAAACACAATGTTTCTGAGCTTAATGACATACAGTACAGAATAATCCACCACTACTCCGCCAGAGCAAAGAGGCAGGAATCCTCAACTCAGACATCAAATGCCAATGAAAATGTTTTGCAGTCTGCCAGGTTCAGTGAAACCTTAATTTACCAGATCTTGAAACAATGGACGTTGCAGCAATTTATGACATTTGCATCGTGATATCATTGTGCATAATTTGTATAGTGATGTTATCACACATAAATCACTCCAGTGAAGTACGTTCCTACTTCAGGGACTTTCTTGAAGGATCAAACTCTCTCCCCTCAATTAATCTATTAAAACTCTGCATACTGTGTATTACTTGAAGATAGAGGCATCTTGCTTCGGACACCTTATACGAAGAACCAGATCTCTAGAAAAGGCTTTAATGCTGGGAAAGGTGGAAGGAAAGAGAAAAAGAGAATGACCAGCAGCCAGGTGGATGGACTCAGTTACAGTGGCGATGAGTGCACTGTTGGGAGACTTAAAAGAACAGGTTAGGGATAGATAGTTATGGAGGAAATCTATCGATGTAATTGCTAGGAGTCGAAAATGATTTGATGGCACATAATCAATCAATGCCTGCCAATCACATGCAGTTGTTAGGTCATGACACCCTTGCAGTACCTGCAAGGACACACTGATACCTCTATCAGGTTTGAGTTGTTCAGTCAAAATCAACAGCTTCTGATAAAAAGGACCTCCCTATCTGATATTTACTAGATGTTTTCTCTGGTATGCACAACACATTTCCCAGTAGAATAAGGAGTGCAAAACACTTTTAATTAAATATATAACTGGCTTAATAAATCACGATCGGCTGGCTTTTTCTAGAAGGGACATGCCATTCCCCCCTCCCCCCTGAAAAATAAGGTATATAAGTAAATAGTTGGAGCAAAACTTTGCTGTTGACTTGATGAAGATTTATTCATAACTAACTAACAGAGTCTGGGCCTTAGATAGGCAGACTGACGAAAGAGAGTGGAGTTGGTTTTAATTTCTGGAAACATCTACTTATTGTAGGTAGACAGTTGGCTTAGTAGTAACAATAGTAGTTGTAATCAATATTTATAGTTTTCTTTAAACCCATTTTTTTCATCATTAAAACATCCAGCAGTGGAACTACAGTTCATAAACAATAGCTATTTCCTAAAAGTTTAGTTTTTAAATAACACTTTAAAAAATCTTAAAATTGCTCTTCGTTTAAATGCCCTTTCCACAATCACAATAAAGAACTACGCATTTAAAAAATCTTTGGTTTCCCATATGTCTATTTTAAAAAACGTATAGGCTATGCAAACCCTTCAGCTGGGTTTCAAGTACAGAATCAGGGGCTAGAAACTTGACAGCTTTTGTGTTCAGACCAAAAGAGTGGGGAGTCCATTCTGTACTATAGTCTATCATAATTACAGATCATGAAAAGATTTGGTATTGCTAATATGCCTTTCAGTGTGGATTTAGATGGGGAAAAAAATCCATAGCTGCCGGCAGTTCTTCTTGGACACAGCCTGTTGTATACCTTTGTTCCTTTACACCCAGTGAATGTCACTTCTCTTTTCCACTCCTGGGGGTTTCCATACCTCTGTGACCCAGTGCTCCCTGATCAAACTGTCAGGCATTCTTGCTTTCTAAAAAAAATCTGTTATCTATTCACCTCTAGATTTGGTGCCTTATATTTACACCCAGAAAAATTTCATTTCAGTTTAAAATTAAGAATGACTCACTTTCAAACAAAACAATAACTATCCTCTGTATTCCTGCATAAGCCAGTACTTCCAATTCAGAAACTAGCCAGCTAGTCCAGTGACTCATACAGAGATGCACCAAACATCTGGTTAATTTGTACTCCATTCCTGCATACACGAGGGCTGAATGCTTTGAGGGCTGAATGCTTTGACCGCACCCTGTCCAAAAATGTGGGCCAGTGTCTGTTGTGGAGATTGGGGCCCAACAGGTCTTACAGGCTGGTGCAATGAATATTTCCTTACAGACTGGAGAACATGACCATTCAGATTCACTCCATGTTGGAGGACTATTGGAAGTTCTAGTTCAACCACATCTGGACTGCTGCAACTCTCCCAGCAGAGCCATTAAAATTTGAGTTCTCACACAGCTATGCCATGGGCTACGATGTAATAACAAAGCCGTGGCACATCACCTCAAACGATTACAAGTTGTGCCAAGCAATGGCTGAACTACAGTAGAAGTGGCTGAGTCTGTGCAACACGTTAAACTGAACCCAGGTTGGTTATGCTGGCACCAGATGCTGACCTACATTCAGGAGGAGCTAGCCTACCGCATGGCTCAGCTTCTGTGGTGATTGAGCACTAGCACTAGCCCTTGCCTTAGTGTGTTGTGTGAATCCGGCTAACGAATCGCGCTTCGCTGTGCGTAATGGCTAAGACTGGCTCTGGAGTCCAGAAAAGGAGCGCGCCGGTCTTTTCCTTTTCGGAAAGTTGGCGGCTAGCCGCCCAGCCGCCCAATCCGGTCCATCAGCCACGCGCCTCGGAGCCAAAGGAGCGGCTTTCTCGGGAGGGAGCCGACGCTGCCGCTCCCCTTTGGCTTCCTCGGGGCCGTTCCCCATTGGCTGGCCGTCTGGAGCACGTGGCGGCCGGGCGTAATTGGCAGGCTAAACCCCCGGGGAATGAGGGGGCGGAGGGCACTGAGTCATTCGCCAACTGACTTAATCCCTGCGAAAGGAGCAAAACACAAACAGCCGCGGAGTAAGACGGGACGGGAGTCCAGCGCCGGAGGGAACCTCATGGAGAGATCGGGCTCCTGGCAGCTCCTGCTGGCGCTGTGGGTCGCCTTCTCCGCGTTGAGCGTCGTCAGCGGTAATAAAGCGAGCCAGGAGGCCCCGAGATTTTACTTTTGCATCCTAGGGGCGCCCGGACCACCGATTATTAGGGAAGCGGGTGGGGGAACCTTCGGGGCGCGCGCGTTTGGGCTTCAGCCTTTTCGCAGATGGAGAGCTTGCGCCATCCTTTTCTACTTGGACCGTGCCGCGACACTTCGGCCGCGTTCCCACGGGGTGCTGAATCTCGTCGTCAGATTAACGCGTTTTCTGCTCCGGCGCATTATATTGCACTTTATAACCCTCAAAAGTGCTGCTTTCGCTCAGGACGCTAAATCAGTAATCTCCGAGGTTATCGTTTCCATTTTGCCTGTGAGTGCAAGCTGTTAAGTCTTTCCTGATCTGGCTTAAGCATGATGTGCAAATCCTGCTTTGCCAGAAGCGGTAGGAAAGCCTGTCTTTATCTTTAACGCCTGTTCTTAGGGTCCACATTGTGGTGGTGATCCCACACTGAAATGAAGATCTTGCTAGGGAAAGCTGGACCTTGGTCCCATGCTCAAATTATTTGGAGTGAGAACTTGTTTACTGAATAGATTCTTTTTCTGGCTTTGCACACCACGCTGAATCCTGCTGTAAGCCAATCGATCAAACTTGCTCAAACGGAGCTACAGAAGCCCAACTAAGCTTAACCCTAACCAAGTGAATGAGCTGTTAGGTTTGTAGTTGCTAGGATGAGCTACTGCGTGAGCCCTGTCGGTGTGCTTTGCACATGCTTGTTTTTGGTTCAGTGTGCTTAGCCAATTATGACTTCTTTAAGAAAGCAGAGTTAAATGTAATTTGGTGTGTGAGAGTGCAGCTAATGAATGAAAAGTGCAAGAGGGTTCTTTCTGCAGGAGCTGGGATTGCTGTTTTGGAGCTAAGTGGGACTTTTTTCTTCTTCTATTGAGGCATTAAAGACATATCTGACTTCTTGTTTGCATCTTAAGCAATCGTATTGTTTGCTTGGCTTGGGCTTAGAGAGTTGTGTGAATTCAGCTGTTGTGGTTTGTAAGCAAAGGCTGGGTTTGTGCACCACTCTAACCCAAGATGAACAACCTTTTGATGGCCAGGACTCAAGCTTAGGATTTGGGGGACTGTGGCTGCAAAGTGGGAGGGACCACATCATATAAAGGGCGAGAGTGAATTTTGGAGTAAATTTGGGTTTTTTTTATTAACTGTGGCCTACTAATCTGTGACATATGTCCTGCACCTTAAAACTGTGCTGAGCTCTGAAGCCCCCCCTAAAGGAGGCTTAGTCACTCCTGCTCTGAGCCTTAGAGTAATGTCTGAGTCCAGGCAGTGATGGTTATTCAAACCATCTACTTCAAACCAATAATGCCTTAGCACGATGAGTGAACTCAGCATGTATTAGTGCAGGGGTCTGTTGCAAAAAATGTGGGAAGACAGGAAGGCAGCTTACACCAAACCAGACTATTCGTCTATTTGGCTCAGTACTGTTTATTTTTAGCAGAGTTTGCAGCATATTAGCTAAAGGGTGCTTGGCTAATTTGTGGTTCGTTGTGGTGTGCAAATCCAGGCAGCTGAATTTATTCTGTAGACTTCAGTTATTCATGGGTTAATGTGCTGCGTGAAAGCAGCCACTGACTGAGAAGTCTTTGAGGTCTTCAAATCAGAGCTTTCCTTGGGGCAAAACCAAGGATCTTTGGTCAGTGAAACATATACTTTCCTGCTAAGCAACACATCCCTCTGGGCTTCATCGCCCTTGAAAACCTGGATATTTTGCCTTGATATGCACTTCCCAGCTATGGTTACTGAGAGTGAGAAGGAACTCTGTACATGCTTAGATGAATGCATGCTTTTGTTATTCACAGAGAAGCTGTGTTACTGAGAATAGAGGCTGCACCTGCAAGCTTGGCTGAAATGAAGTTGACACATTAATTTAAACATGTGGTTGGTTGGTTCTGCTTCACTGCAGTTTCTTCTTATTGAGGTGATAGCTTTAAAATAAGAAAATTGTTTAGTTGGACAGGACAATCCTGTATCAGAGGGAAGTTCCATTGTTATAGAAACCCAAGATTTAATTGCAGTTCCTTTGAGATGCCTAACAGGTGAATCTGCAAAAGTTGCTAGCCAGCACCTATTTTTCCTAGCCATACTTATGCTAGTAATCATTTCTCAGTGACAGCTTGCAAATTTGAACTGTTGCCACTATGCAGCGTATAATTTTCTGCATGTGTGGGGAACATGGTGTTTTTTCTGGTGAATAAGGCAAATAGGGATGACAACACCTTCTTCCTTTTCACACACTTCAGCAGGGATCAACATGAGGTTTTGCCTAAGCTGGATAACTTTGTGGTTAATGTTTTGGACATGGATCGGAAAAATTAGACTTCAGATTCCAACTTGCCCCTAAAACATACCTGGTTATTCCTGGGCCAAGTTGCTATCTGACAGCTTCTTGGTGGATATGATGTTTGCCTCTGTGAGCTTGTTGTAATGCTTGGAATTCCAAGTTTAATGAAATGTGAATATTTTGAAAGTAAGTTCCTGAAACTCAGAATACTTCTGTAATAACAGTGTTACAGATTGAGATTTGAGATGTGCAAGATGTGTTCCACCCCACCCCCTGACTGTCACCCAAGCATTAAGCCAATGACTGGGACCCATCTCTGTTTAGAGAGCCAGCACACCCCATGAATGGTGTTGGACCTGGCTTTGAGTCTCTATTCAACAGTATGAAGCTTAGGCTAGTTAATATCAGATTCAGCTACCTTGTAGGATTGCTGTGAAGAAAAAATATCTGGGTTTATACATCCCTCTAAGTCAGGGCTTTACAAACCTTGTGGGATGTCCCATGAATAAATCTAATGATTTCATTGGGAATAGGAATGGGCAAAATAATACACCCATTACTTTTAATAAATTAAACTTTTACACTTGATATCACTGGGATTCTCTGGTTTT
The DNA here is from genome assembly GCF_035149785.1 of Candoia aspera. NCBI lineage: Eukaryota > Metazoa > Chordata > Lepidosauria > Squamata > Candoiidae > Candoia > Candoia aspera. The sequence goes on from NC_086165.1 coordinate 13,043,918, forward strand.
TGAGGTGCTGCAGCTGCCCCTGGAGGCTTTCTTAGTCAAGCACAAAGCAAAGTGCCCAGTGAGTTTTTGCAGCATTCCCACTTGGAGGCTGTGACCTCCCTCTAAGATGTTTATGGCACCCCCACTGATCCTGACCCATAGTTTGAGAATCCCTACCCTAAGCCTTAAGAAGGTACGTTACTTAGTGTGCACGGCAAACCTGGCCATTGCAATTTGTGAACCATGATTTATAGCTTAGCTGGTTGTGTGAAACGAGCCTATTGTGGTTTATTCAGTAAGCTGTGTTTGAATAACCATAATTTATATGATTAGTCTCAGCCAGCGGGTATGTTGGGGAAGAAGTGACATTGTAGAAAAAGCCACCTTAAATTATTTGGATGAAGAACAAAACTATAAGGATGGTTCATGCATTGCACTTAAATAATGGTTTGTTGACTAAGCCCCAGTTGCTGAGTTCACACAACATTAAGTCATAAACATGACTTGTGAATTACAAGGGCTTGCTTTATACAACACGCTGAATCAAAACCAAACTAGCCATATTTTGGCTTAGCATGTTGTGTGATGTGATTCCAGGCCTGCAACTAGGGTCTGTGTCACCTGGGGCAAACATGGATTCCCCCCACCCACCCACCCATGGATTGGTGAGGAGCAAAAATATACTACTTTGTCATTTTGGTGCCCCCCCCAGCGCAGCGCCTGGGGCACATGCCCCACTCGCGCCCCCAGTTGCAGCCCTGTGTGATCATAATTCAGTACAGAATAAGGTTACAAGCTTTATGCAAACTATCTTGCAATATTGGTCCTCTGGTTATATCCAAGAGCTCTTTTTCTGTGAAGTGTTTGCCTGATTCCCAAAACAAGCACTGAAGGAGCAAGCACAATGTACTTTTATTTCTGATCGATGGGGACAGCAGGAAGAAGCTGTTTCAATTTCTACTGCCAAGCTGTGTTGGTCTGGGCCTGAATTTGCAATGGTAAGCATTACCTGCCCAGACAGTTGGAATGTTTCTGAGCAGATTCAGCACGTTCAGCCCTTTGTGGAGGAAAACAGAACCCATTAGATTGGAAGAGGTGTTGGCAAAGCCAGCTGCACAAATGAACGTCCCAGCCTGATCTGTTCTCAAAGGTTAAAAAAAGAGCCTTTCATACAGATAAGACCCGTAATAAAAACAATAATACATTATACAATTGAAGACTTACTTCTTGCAAGCCTTCCAGACGTTGCAAGCATAAGAGAAACAATGGACAAAAGAAATACAGGATGGAGTATAAACCTCTGAAAATAGAAATGGAGGAATGTGGGTGCAAACTGGATGTTCCATTGAATGCAGAAGTAAAAACCATGGGAGGAAGATTCAGTCAACGAACATAGGATAGGCAGTTTTGGTTGACCCCTTCATAAAATAGATTTGGAGAACATCACCTACATGAGGGTTGGCAGCTGATTATCAGCACTGTGCTTCGTAAATGCAGGCAATGGATAAGGAGGTTTTAGGTTTACTCTGAAGAAAGTAGCAAAACATCAGCGCATATTCCCATCTCTAACATGGCGCTGCATGGAAGTCATTCCCCCCAAAGTTGCTTGTTCAGCTTCAGTGACCAAGAACTGGACAGGGGATAAATCCAAGCCCTTAAATGCATTAAATGGTCTTTGCCCCCATTGATAATTCTAGAATGAAACATGCTCTGAATGGGGAGGAGAGAAGAAATCGTTTCTGCAGCACCTGGTAGTAATTAGATAAAAGGAGGGTTTTTTTGTTGTTTATTCGTTTAGTTGCTTCCGACTCTTTGTGACTTCATGGACCAGCCCACGCCAGAACTTCCTGTCGGTCGTCAACACCCCCAGCACCCCCAGGGACGAGTCCGTCACCTCTAGAATATCATCCATCCACCTTGCCCTTGGTCGGCCCCTCTTCCTTTTGCCTTCCACTCTCCCTAGCATCAGCATCTTCTCCAGGGTGTCCTGCCTTCTCATTATGTGGCCAAAGTATTTCACTTTTGCCTTTAATATCGTTCCCTCAAGTGAGCAGTCTGGCTTTATTTCCTGGAGGATGGACTGGTTTGATCTTCTGGCAGTCCAAGGCACTCTCAGGATTTTCCTCCAACACCACAGTTCAAAAGCATCCATCTTCCTTCTCTCAGCCTTCCTTATGGTCCAGCTCTCGCAGCCATATGTTTCTACGGGGAACACCATTGCTTTAACTATGTGGACCTTTGTTGTCAGTGTGAGGTCTCTGCTCTTGACTATTTTATCGAGATTTGTCATTGCTCTTCTCCCAAGGATTAAGCATCTTCTGATTTCCTGACAGAAAAGGAGGTTTTAAAGTCTCCTTAATCTTACCTGTAAAACCCACTCCTCATTTAGTGACTGAATTCTGTTCCAACGACCAGGTCATTGTGAAATAGTCTCTAGGTAAACATGTGACTCAGAGAGAGAAACACACTGCAAAGATTATTGGTTGCTGCCATCTCAGAGTTCTCTTGTACAGCTATGCCAGCGTTACTCTCACTCCGGCGTGCGTTGTCAGGAGCACAAAATGTGGTCGTAAATGTGCGCATTGGTTGGAAAATGAAATTATTGTTGTATTTGTGAATGGTCACTAAATGAGGTGGTCACTAAATGAGAAGGGGGTGCATAGTTGGATTTGATCTTCCTGGACCTTCCTCCAAAGGGACTGAGAACATCAGAGGTCTCAGAGTAATATAAAACACTTGGAACACTTGGGAGATGGATTCTGGCTTTTGGCAGGTGGTATAAATGGGCTCATATTGTTCTGAGAAGCTCTAAATCTGGACAGTACACCTGGCAGGGGAGACCTGTATGGAAATCCTGTGCTCTGAGTGCCTTAAGGAGATGGTAGAGAAACAGATGCAGTGATTATTTTTTAGCCAGATATTGGAGAAATAGAAAAGCCTCGCTATTTTTGAAGCTGAATGGTTTTCAATTTTTTCCCCCCTGTGTTCATCAAGATCAGTATTTTGGGTTTTTTACCCCCCTTTAAATACAAATAGACTGGGGGGGTAGTTCTTTGTTCTGCACAACAGAGGCTGTATATATTGGGTTTAAGATGCAGTAATGCTGCTCATCCAATTTCTGAATAATGAGTAGAGTGGTAAGTGGAAGCTGGTCCGAATCCAGCTGCCTTGACACAAAGTTGCAGTCTTAGGCAACGCTTCCCTTGTGGGAGGGAATGGTAGCTTCATCCTTGATGCTGGATAAAGTTTTGGTTTCCATTGTTTGTTGGTTGTTTATTTAGGAGACAGAGAATGGGCTTGTGTTTGGAAAGTAAATATCAAAATGACACAAACATACTTTTGGCCTACTGAAGCGGGAAGAGAAGATAAAGAGATGTCCTTCAGCCTTCTTCAGGCTGGCACGCTCCAGCTTTATTTGGATGGCAGTGCTCATAATCCGTAACTATTAACCAAGATGGTTGGGGAGCTGGGAGCTGGAGAATTACTGGAGTTGCATCCAATACAGCTGAAGGGGAAAGTGAATATAGAAGAAGGCCCACAAGACCAAAATGAGATGCAAATTTATTTATTTATTTATTTTCTACCCCGCCTTTATTACTTTTATAAATAACCCAAGGCGGTGAACATACTTAATACTCCTTCCTCCTCCTCTTTTCCCCGCAGCAACAACCCTGTGAGGTGGGTTGGGCTGAGAGAGGGGGACTGGCCCAAGGTCACCCAGCCGGCTTTCATGCCTAAGGCGGGACTAGAACTCACCACCTTCTGGTTTCTAGACCGTTGCCTTAACCAGACCAAACTGCAAATGCAAATGTCTGTTCTGTGACATTTCTGTATAATGCTGAGAGGTATGCAAGAGAAGTCCAACGACTGTTGACAGCAGTGACAACAGGGGATAAGTGGGGTCACTTTTTTGACAGTCTGGGGCATGAATCTTCCCTCTTAATCCTCTGTTCACATTGTGCCTGTCAGATGAATTCAACTTTGCCAGCACGTGAGTGGTGTGAGCTGGTGATTCAGTTTTCCTGCCTTCAAAAACTTCCCACCTGTTGTGAGTGAATCAATGAAAATTGGCCTCAAGGGAGCCCTGAAGGAATACAAGGAGAACAATCAAAACAAATGATGGCACATGGTTATTCCAATATCTCCTGTTTGCTAAGAGGCCTAGGATTTCTTGCAGTAGCTTGGCAGGCACATTACAGGTCCTTGGCTGAAAGCTGTCTGGGAGCGAGACTGTTCCCAGCCTTTGATGGTTTGAGTTGGATGGAGAGTGAAAGCCTCGCATCCAAATGGCAAGCCCTTCTACCTTGGTTGTATCTCGTGGCAATGCATAGATGGAAGATGAAGTCATCCAGAACCAGCCAGGGCAGCAGTACAAGCAGGGACTTGAACTTCTGCCCAGTGCTGTTGCTTTTTTCAGAATTGGCTGTAGGAGCCACACCAGCACCTTTGAACTCCCTCTTTGGAGCCAAGTCTCTGGCAAAGTCTGTATGCTGCAGAGTGGCAGGAAGTGAGATTAACCCCAGGAAGCTTGTGCTATAAAAAGACCTTGGGAGTAGCTTAAGCCAAAGAAAGCTGCATGTCCTGATCCTGTTTGGGAGGCTACCCAATCTGTCTGATCCCAGGGAGCGATGGTGGGTGTTTTCTCTCTCTCCCTCTCAGACCCTGCAATAAGTAAGCATGAGTGACTTGGTGTAGACAGAGTTGCTCTTCACCAATGCTTGGCTTTAAAAGTGACATTAACTATCCAGGGGTATGAAGGCATAGTGGCTGGCTTCCAGGTCCTTTAGAAAGGATTAGACTAATTCATGGATGATAAGGCTCTGAAACTTTATTGGTTAGGATGGTTATATACTCTCTCTAAGGTCAGAGTGGTTAAAACTCTGAATGCTTTTCATTGTGAAACAAGAACAGGAGAGAGGCCAGTGACCCCTGGGCCCTGCTTGTGAATTGCCCAGAAGCATTTGCTTGGTTCCTGTATGAAACAAAGTGTCAGCATTGATCAGCTTTTGATCAACTGATCCAGCAGTTTTTTCCTTGCCACTTGTGACTCTAGGGTAGTGTGCCCCTTCTGTGAGTTGGGTGCGGCCCAAGTCCATGCCAGATTGTAATTTTTGACATGACAAAGGAATGAATGAATGGATTTTATTTTATTTATTTTAATTTTTTTATCCCACCTTTATTATTTTTGTAAATAACTCAAGGTGGCGAACATACCCGATACTCCTTCCTCCTCCTCCTTTCCCCACAACAACAACCCTGTGAGGTGGGTTGGGCTGAGAGAGAGAGACTGGCCCAAGGTCACCCAGCCGGCTTTCACACCTAAGGCAGGACTAGAACTTGCAGTCTCCTGGTTTCTAGCCTAGCACCTTAACCACTGGACCAATACATAAGGGGTAATGATACTGAAAATTTAATTGCATTGAAATGCAATCTTGGTCTTATCTTGCCTTGGGCAGCATGTGACTCAAGACATTAATGCAACCCTTGGCCTGAAAAATGTTGCATGCCCTTGTTTGGAAGTATGTGTTCTTTGCTGAACTGCAAACTCTCCCCCCATTTGCTATCTACAAGAGTCCACTGCTGGATCTGCACAATGCTGGAAATAGGATAGAGGGTTAGTTAAATGTTCAAAAGTGCAGATAGGAAGGGAGCAACCCCTTTTCTCTTCTCTGCACTGATACATACCTTTTGTTTTAACAGGTGATTTATGTGATGTAAACCAATGCCAGAATGGAGGAACTTGTCTCACGAACCTAAATGAATCTCCTTTCTTCTGTATCTGCGCAGAAGGCTTTACTGGGACTACCTGCAATGAAACTGAGAAAGGTAGGAGTGACATTCTTAGCCCAAATATTAGGAAATATGAAGCAAGTTCTCATAAACCCCTCCCCATTCCTTGGGTGCTGGAATCCCTTTCTGGTGGCTTAAGAAGCTCTCTGTGCCTCACAACTTCAGTGGCAAAATTGCTGTAAATTGGGTGGCACCCTTCCATAGAATCATCAAGTTGGGAGGGACCTGGGAGGTCTTCTGATCCAAACCCTGGCTCAGGGCAGAAATCCTCAGCCCATCCCAAAGAAATGGCTGTCCAACGTTTGTTTGAAAACCTCCAGTGATGGAGCATCTATGACTGCAGAAAGCAGGCTGTTTCACTACTTAATAGCTCTCATGGTCAGGAGATTCCTCCTTATTTGTTTTGGATCCCTCTCTGTAAAGCTTCCACCCACTGGTTCTTGTCCTGCCCTTGGGCACTCACCATCTTTGTTGCTCTTTTCTGCACTCTTTTCAGTTCCTCAGCATGCCCCTTGTGGCAACCAAAACTGGACACAGCATTCCAGGTGTGGTGTGACCAGTGCCAGTCAGTTTTGGCAACTGTACTGCTGAAGTTTGGTGGCCAGAGCAGAGAGGACTTCTGGGGTCATGAAGGAGAGGTTCAGGAGCCCCAGGTTGCCCTGTTTTATAGAATAGGCCATGTTTGAATGTCTGCTAAGCCAGAATTCTTGTGAATGCCACCTTAATTGAGAAGAACTGCAGGCTGATCTCTTCCTCTAAGCTTCTGTGGCAGGAGAGGACAGCTCAGCAAATCTGAGCAACTTATTTGGTGGCTTCTTTAATGTTTGCATGCAAACTGGAATCTCTGGGGTTGTTTGTCCTCGTTAATGGGCCAAGCCACAAGCTGTGGTTTATTCCTCTGCCAGTTTGGTTTTCTAATCAGAACTGGTGGAGGTTTTACAGATGCCACTTGTTTGGAAATGAGATTCACACTAAAGGTCATTATAATGGCAAATCATCGTTGCTCTTAAATTTAGGATTCATTGGCAATTCCTCTTTCTGCTGAATTAAGATGCAGGCAATGGGGAGAGGGTGATGCTGCTTTGGGTTGATTTAAATACTGCTCTTAACAAAGATGGATCTTGCAGAGGCTGCTCATGTTCCTTTTCTTCCCAATTTTTCTGTTCTCTTTTTGTTCTTCTGCATCTCTTGCTTTCAGGTCCATGCCACCCGAATCCATGCCAGAATGGTGGGGAATGCAAGCAGATTCCCAACCGGGGTGATTCCTTCAGTGAATACATGTGCATATGTCTTCCCGGGTATAATGGCAAACACTGCCAGAATAGTGAGTATGATTTTCTTTTGGAAGGATGTCACAGGTCACAGAAGATCAGCTCATGCTAGTTTTGAACCACCCTCTGGGAAGCTCATCAATCAGACTTAAAACTGTGGGCTCTCCTACACAGCCACTCTTTCCCCTACCCAACCCTCTCAAGTGGCATTATGCCATCCAGAAAATGCCATCATTTTGCCATTCTTGCCACCCACAGAGGTCCCATCTCTCCTGGTGGCAACCTGACAATGAGCCAGTATTTTGGATTCCCCCATCCTTTGACTTATCTCATTGTGTTTATTTTGCAGTGAGAGAAAGGACATTTTGTGGTAGGGTGTCACCCCTTTGAGGTAGGCCAGGTTGAGAAGCGGGCACTACAGGGATTCCAGGAATACTTTTTATTGTAGTAAGGTAGAGTAACAGAAACTTGAAAGCCTGTCCAAGTGTCCCTCTGTCTGCCTTATACTAAACAAAATCAAGGCAATGTTATTTTGAGGTTTTTTTCTCATGCTTTCTTTTTTTTAGGACTGAGTAATATTTTCTGAAAGCCACTCCCCCCCCCCACTCCCATTAATGGTTTGTTCATTCCTTCTCCATTCCCAAGGCCAGGTCCACATCTCTTCAAATAGGGGCAGGACTGACAGAACTCTCCCTCAGCCTGATAAACACTCATGGTGAAATGGTGGCAGGAATCATGATTCCTTGACTCTACAGAAAGGGAGGAATGTTAAAAGACCCAGGGGTGAGATGAGGGAAAAAATCCTGAGGAAATGCCCTAATTCAGCATTCACGGTGTTTCCTCTGGAGCAGCAGGTAATGCTCCGGTCAGCAGTGTCTATGGGGTGCAGTGGGTTCAAAATTGTCAAAATAGACAGAGCATTGGGATGCAAGTCCTATCTCTAAAAGGCTTGCATCACAACACTCCACCCACCATCTGGCTGATTTGATATAATGGACAATAGGAATAACCTTAAGGAACAGGAGGAAGAGCCACCACCAAGATAACGGTCAGATAAAAGGCATTTGTGTCCAAGGCAAGAATGTACTTTGAGAAAGCATCTCAGATTTGACCCTCCTTAGACCTCATGAAGATAAAGGGAGGGAGCGGGGAAGTGTATTCAGACCTGCAAGTTTCTCTTACTATAATCGGATAATAAAAGTAGTATTAGCATCGTAGCTTTAGTTTTCTAGTCTGGTTTCCCTTGAAGGGCTGAGATCTTGAAGCTACCCCTGCAGTCACTGTTGACTATAGTCATTCCAGATCAGCACACACCACTTTGTGGGGCCTGTGTTTGTAGGAAACAACAAATGGTACTTATCAATGGGAGGCAGGTTTTTTGGTGCAGAGTCTTCCTGGGCAGTAGAAGTGACCAGACTGAGGATGCCAGATAGTCCATATTTTAGCATGATGGTCAAGTCAGCTGTGATTAATTCAGTGAACCACGGTTAACAAAGCTGTAGTGTAATGCAGTGTGTGTACCTGGCAAGAGAGAGGGAAAAGGAAAGAGAGAGACAGAGAGACGCATTGTTGTACAATAGACCAGAACGTTGCCCTCTTAATTGCTAGTTATACAGCTAGCAAAGAATGGGCATCCTTCCAACCTTGAAGTATCAATTTTTTTGCAATCATAAAAACATGCAATTTCTGTTGTCCTCCTGTTAGTTCCCAAACCATCAGTTTGGAAAAAGATAATGAACATCATGTTCAAAATAACACGAAGAACCATGACAACCAGTGGGTTTTCCAGAGAAAAAAATGAAGATGCAAACTGTCATCTTTCTAAATGAATATATCATATGAACCAGCTGTGTTTGGAGCAACAGACTGCTACCTTTTAAAAATAATTGAAAATACTTGGCTGTACTTCTACTCCTACCATGTACTATGGCTTGATTTGGATTTTTTTAGAAGGTAGATGTGGTGAAATCTGGGAATAAGTTGCATCTGTTATTTCCTTTTGCTGTAGACATGAATGAATGCCTTTCACAGCCCTGTAAGAATGGAGGCAGCTGCCTGGATCTGAAGGGCGACTTTGCCTGTAAATGCACATCGCCCTACTTGGGGAAGACCTGCCATATCCGTAAGTTTTTGGTCCTCCTGGTGGGGAGTTGGAAGAGCTAAGAAATGAAGAAGGCTCTTAGCACCCTTGCTGGATCTTTCTGCACTGGGAAAACAGTTTTTTTCAGGCTAAGGTCACATGAGCTGGCCTGAGGGCTGCAGTTTATGCAATTCGAGGAGTGTTGAGCCATAGTTTACGAACCATTAAACAGATAGGTTAAAGATAAGGTTCCCTTTGGACCTTAACTCCTGGTGGGTTTTGTGGAAATGTCCATGGTCACAACTGGTGCTGCTTCTAAGATGGTTTTTGATTTTGCAGGCTAGCTTTCATTGTCATTTCCCATATCCAAGTACTGAGCAGGTCTGACCCAACTTGATATCAGCCATTAAACAGGAGACCTTCACAATCCATCTTTGCCTTCCCTGCCTCTCGGCTTGTCCCTCTAAGCCACTGAATAGCAGTGAGACAGTCCATATGTCTCTGTCACCTTGCTCTTTCCCTCTGGACCTCATCCACATAGCCACAAAGGGAGGAGGCAGGCGAATGCACATTGATGGCTGTTGTGAAGAGGAGGTGGGCATGCTCAGGTAGGAGCCCAATAAACCCTATATTCTGTTGATAGCAATCATATTCTCAGGGTGTGGCTCCTGATGGACCCCAAACCATCGTGGAGATACCAGCAGGCTTGGGGAAATCTTTATTTGTGAAAGTAGAACAAAAATATTAGGGTGGGAATGTACAGGTGGACAGATTTAACACCAGGGGACTGAAGAGGATGTCTCCTTCCTTCCTCTTTTCCCCCAGCCATTCAAGGTTGCTGGTTTCCTGCTGTCATTAACAGAGGGAAGCTAGAGATCTTGAGACAAATCTGGCTCACTCTCCCCCCAACTCCCCGAAACCCTCCTCAAAATCACTGGTTTCTCATAGTGGAAAATCAACAGTCTGCAAGCATTTGGGGTGGGATGGGGAGAACTTGTAGTTTCCTTTCCTGCTCAAGAACACCGGGAGGGAGGAAATGGAATCAGTTTGTATGAGTGAGAAAACAAGTCTGCATGCATCTGGATAGTAATTTTCAGGCCAAAAAGTTGTCTTCCCAATCAGAGTAACTCCTCATAGATACCATCGTAATGAGCTTTTTTAATGGATTATGTAATTCTTTGGTTAAAAATCTGTCTTTTCCTCAAAGTGAGTCCTTGTATCTGAAGGTGGAGTGATTTGAGGTCACACCCACTTGAACCTACAGCTCAGTCATAAGCAAAAGAAGTCATGAACTTTTTCTGTTTTTTGTACAAATGCAAAAGCTTGCTTTCACAGGCAGTGCAATGCAAAGCAAAACAAAACAAGCCACACAAAAGGGCATTGTGCTTTCCATTTTTTGTGAAATGCATTTTTTTAAAGAATAAAAGGAGCTTTGTCTTTTTACTTGTTTAATCCAACAACTGCCCAGTGAGGCAGGATGTGCTGTAATGGTTAATGGCTTGATTAAGGCTTGGTTAAGGCTGTCCAGTATGTGTGAAAGCTGGCTGAAAGTTCTGAAGGAAGTTTTTCTAGCCTTCTTGTTCTTAGGTTCTTTATTGTTGCTTTGAATTCAGCTGGTAACTGGAATTTTCTGTTCATACTTTGCAACCTGTTTCTCATTGCTGAAAGATAGTCTTAATAGCTTGGCTCTAACAGAAGGATGTGTATATATTTATTGGTTGGCAAAGGAGAGAAGACTTTCAAGGAAAAAGGAGTTCTGGGTCAAGGGAAGCTGCTTATTCCATTAAATCCCAAAGAAATCCATCAGGAAGAAACTCCCCAGCCCTTTGGTGCTACTTTCAGATGGAAAACATGAGTGGGCAGGAAGTGTTATTGCTAATTACGTTTAGCAGAAAACCTAATTAGCAATAACACTTCCTGCCACCTTAAATTCAAGAAGATCCCCAAGAGAAATTTATAAATTCTCAGGATGAAGTTGAAAAATGGAAGCCCTTTTTGCAAGGGAGGCCCAACTGCTGGGAGGCTGGGGGCAGACTTTGGCAGAAAGGTTGAGCCCTGGAGACAGGTGTGAGAACCTGGGCAGCTCTCCTTGCAGCAGGGCAAGGAGCCTGGCCCATTTCAAGTCTCCCCAGTGTGTTTTCAGTTTATCTGATGTGTTGCGGGCACTGTGGAACTGCATCAGATGTAGAGGGCCATGATGGGCTCTTCAGTCAGATGGTTCCTTAGCTTTTTTTTTTCCCCTCTAAAGTTTATTTAGGACTTCTGCAGACTTCAGGTTCCCTCTGATCATTTCTTGAACTCCCTTGCGGGTGGATGGTGCTGCTTCAATTACAGCCAGATCCATGTTTGGGGCCCTAGTTCATCAGGAGCACCTAGGATAATTTGGTCCTAATTTTATAGATGCTCCTGGTTCTCTTTTAATTCTGATCCTTACATCCCTCCTCTGCCCTTTTATTCCAGCCTTCTCCTTTTGTCTCTCTTTAATTTTTGCATTTTCAAACCCATCTCCAAACTCTCTTTGACTCATCTTTTTGATCTATCACTCATGATATTCTCATTTTCTCCCCCAAATTTACCAACTCCAGGCTGTGCAGATGCACTGGGCATGCAGACAGGAGCTATTGCGGACACTCAGCTTACAGCGTCTTCTGTGTATTATGGTTTTCTGGGTCTGCAACGCTGGGGGCCTGAACTTGCCCGTCTCCAGAACACAGGAATTGTGAATGCCTGGACATCCAGCAACTATGACAGAAACCCTTGGATTCAGGTATTGGTGCGAGAGGAAGCATCAGTTCCAGAAGGCAAGAAGGGGACTGGAAGACATATGGCCGTTATCGCAGTATGAACCGGCCTCAGAGATGGGTGACAGCTGATGGCCATGAGATAAATCAGTGGGTTCTTCACCCAACCTGCATCCAAGTTGGGACACGCAACAATTAGCAGAGGGTTGGTTGGAGGCTCTAGATCAGTATTTCTCAACCTCGGCAATTTTAAGATGCATGGACTTCAACTCCCAGAGTTCCCCAGCCAACACCTCTGGGAGTTGAAGTCCACACATCTTAAAGTTGCTGAGGTTGAGAAACACTGCTCTAGATGTTGTTAGATTTGCAGTGCCTTTATCCTCTTTGTTGGACAAGACTGCCAAGGCTGATGAACATCTGGAGAACTACACATGCCTGCCAAGATTAAACTTTTTTTAGTGTTTGCTTTGATACCATGGAAGCTTTTTAAAAAACATAAATACAGTGGCAGGAGTTGCTAGTGGCGATGGTGTGATAGAGCTGAGGAGAGAGGGATAAATGTCTCTCCTTGCTAAGCATTCTTCCAATCCTACCTCTTATTCATAGTGATTAAATAGGAAGCAAAGCCCTAACAGTTGCATTTTTTTTTTTTTAAAGAAAGCTCAAGTTGAAGTCCATGGTTAGCTAGAGCTTGGAATGGAAATACTTACAGAGCTCTTCATTTTCTGGTGATAGCTCTGAATTTTGAGAAGGAAGAGGTTTTCAGTCGTAGGTTAGTCACTCAAAAGGGCCTCTCATAAGTGTGATGGCTTATTTCTAGATGACATTGGTTCACTCTTAAAAACAAACATCCATGTCCTGAGGAGTTTACAATCTAACCTTTTCCAGTGAAAATTGCTGAACTAATTAACAAAAGCAAAGTACACATATACAGAACAGACTTAATGAATAATGTAACTTCAGTACAATCTAACTTTTGATACATGATCAAATATTTGATTTTGCTGTTTTTGTTTTAGGTACCCAGCCAACTTAGTTCATTCTGCCTCTTTTAAGGTCCTTTCCCTCCCCCCCCTTTTTTTTTATCCCATGCAGGTCAATCTGTTGGAAAAAATGAGGCTCTCTGGGGTTGTTACTCAAGGAGCAAGCCGTGCAGGCAAAACAGAATACGTCCGGGCCTACAAAGTTGCCCACAGTCTAGATGGACGAGAATTTGAATTCTATAAGGAAGAGAATCAAAATCAGGAAAAGGTGGGTGATAGAGTGGCTGAGATGGCTGAGGCTGAAAGAAGGAAAGAAATACAAAAGGATTGAAATTATTTTAAACAATGCTTATATGTAAAAAATTGGAATGGTCAGATTTGCTTTATTTACATCGTAATGTTATCCTTACAAGAACATAAGTTGGGCAATGAAAGCATATCCATTATCAGATGTGCCCTATAGTGGAGATCTTCGGCTTCTCTTAAAGTTGGCACTGGATCAGGATATTCCTTCCATTTTTAGTCTCATGTTGGTTGCTCAATTCCAGATTCTTCTATCCAGTGAAGCAGAAACTTCAAGGCTTCTCACATGAAGAAGGATCTTCCTCTTTCTCTTCCTCTTCCTCTCTCTCTCTCTCTCTCACACACACACCCCTTTAAAAGCTTTCCATCAGAGAAATGTATGTGTTACATTTGTATTTATTTACCTACCTACCATATGGCATACAATGCCAGGGAGTCTACAGTGTTTTTACACACTGTAGATGTGTTACATGTGTAAAGTTGTATGATTTGCATTTTAAAAAAGGAGGGGCATTGGCAATTTATGTACATTATTGTAAGATGTATAGAAAATCTTCATATGTTATGAGATGTTATAAACATCAATGGGGACAACATTTTCCATGATTTTTTAAAAAGCCCTGGGGGTCTTCTTTTTCTTTGGTGCCTTTGAGTCTGTCTTTGACTCCTGGCAACTGCTTGGAAAGCCCCTGCACTTTTCTTGGCAAGGTTTTTCAGAAGTGGTTTGCCATTGCCTCCTTCCTAGGTCTGAGAGAGAGTGACTGGTCCAAGGTCACCCAGCTGGCTTTGTGCCCAAGGCGGGACGAGAACTCTCCAATTCCTGCTTTCTAGCCCAGTGCCTTAATGACGACACCAAACTGGCTCTCGTATAGAAAATCTTCATATGTTATGAGATGTTATAAACATAAATGGGGACGACATTGTCCATGATTTTTTAAAAAGCCCTGGGGTCTGAGGTGTGGGGGGAATAGTTTAATATCTGCATTACTAGAATTCCATTCCTGTAGACAGGATTTTTAGCACTTTGCCCTTCCCTAGACTTAATGCTAATTACATTTAATTTTCACCTTGCTCCGATTGATCCGTAGCACTGTGCTTATGGCTTGGGGGTATTTGAAGAGCTTCAGTTGGTGTTAAATATTTGGAAATCCAGCAATTCTTCTGCATTTTTCTGCAAGCACTGACTAGCAAGGTAATCAGAAACACATTTATTTTCAAGCATAGTTGTCCATTCTTCAGTTCCTCTTGGGCTTTCTCTCTCTCTCCCCCCCACCCCCAATTTAAGCTCTTCTCACCTGGTGGGAAAAATGGCACAAAGCATATTTGAGTTGAGTTACTTCCAGCATTATCCTGAGGCACGTGGAGTCTAGCCTCAAAGAGCTGAATTGTCGTCCTCCTCAAATAAATGACTCATTAAGACTATGTGAGTTTTCTTGAAGTCACTGCATTCACAAGCAATCAGAATTTGTGAAGCAGTTTGTAAAAGCTGTCATCTGAATTTTTCCATCACCATCACATGTTTACTCAGCGCTAAGCTTTATTAAATTAACCAAGGTTAAATGATCTAGTTAAATTAACCAGGGTGTTACACCCTTGCTATCCTATTCTATATTACAAACAAGAGTCTGTCTTTTTCCTGAGCCGAGTGCTAAATACTGCCCCAGAAAATCCCAAATGCTACAATTGGGTTTAACTAGTTTTGCTTAGCTTCATACAATTTGGCTTGCTTTTCACTACAATTTCAAAAATATATATATGAATTTTGACAAAAGGGACAGAGTAAGGATGGGATGAAAAACATCTGTCTATTAATGGAATGAATTTATATAAAAAGGTGTAGTGCACTGCCATGGTGTTTTTTATGGCATAGATGCCCACTTCTGCTCTTTATAAAATCTGAGCTAATGTTTTAGCTTTGAAAAGTTTGAGGGTGGGAGGAACTAGCTCCCCACTTCGTTGGGGAAAAAAAAGCTTGATGGCAGCAGATAATCATAGTGCTGCCTGAAAAAAGTAATTATGATGCGCTTTCCACGAATCCTTGTTATCAAAAACTACTCCTAGATATTTCAACATATGGACCTGCTCAATCTTGTTAACCTCTCTGATCCAGGTTCTTGGTTTAGCTCTTTTCCCTAACCCCCCATATTTTTTGATATATTATAATTAACTGTGAGCTGGTTTTGCTTCCTGTATGGGGAATAATAGCTTCCATTGCTTTTTTGAATCCAGTTGGGGTTTGGGAACTTAGATTAATGTGCATCTATGTAGGTCAACCCCTATTTCTCTTGTAAGTACTTTTGAAAGTTGACTTAAAAATGTAACTAGTTCAAGACAAATTATCTTTGTATCCAAAAAGTGATTTGCATTCTGATTTCCCTGACAAAAGTCCCATAATGTAGCCATTATGCTACATTATGATTATCAGATGTGCACACACACACACATGCACACACATTATGAGCCAGTGTGGTGTAGTAGGTAAGGCACTGGGCTAGAAACTTGGAGACCCTAAGTTCTAGTCCCACCTTAGGCACAAAGCCAGCTGGGTGACCTTGAGCCAGTCACTCTCTTTCAGCCCTAGGAAGGAGGCAATGGCAAACCACTCCTGGAAAACCTTGCCAAGAAAATGGCAGGGACTTGTCCAGGCAGTCTCTGAGAATTGGACATGATTGAACAGATTTTTTTAAAAAGCTCCATTATTGCACAAGTATATGTATGACAAACCAGTGCCTCCTGATTAGGACCAGGGCTGTGTAGCATTGGAAAGTAATTCACATTCCTACTCTAAGGATACTCTTCATTTTACATTTACCCTCCTGCAGGTTTTCTCAGGCAATGCGGACAAATATAGCACAGTGACCAATATGTTTAATCCTCCAGTCGCCGCCCAGTATTTTCGTATCTACCCACTAGTCTGTCGTCGTGCCTGCACTATGAGGTTTGAACTGATTGGCTGTGAAATGAATGGTAAATGCTTCCCATTGGTCTAATGAGGTTGGGTGGAGGCACACACTCTTGCATGGATAATTGGGCAACTGGGCAATGGTGCCTTCGTTTAGGCTTCTTTCTATATGAGATCCTTTTCCTTAAATGGGTGGTAGAGCAAAGGAAAGCCAAATTGCTGGTGGAAGGCTATGGAAGCACCCAGAGAATTGAAACCTTCCCTTTGGGTGATCTCTGCTTTCCAATAGCCCGTGAAAATTAGGTCCATCATTCTGACACCTAGAGCAAGTGGGGCAATTGCCAGCTTGGTTTACTAAAGAAATGAAAACTGGGCTTGGGTGGTTGAAATTCTCCCCCAAGAAAGGCAGAATTTGGCAAGCCGTATAAATGATGTAGATGAGCATGATTGGCCTTTTTGCATAACTTGGGGCTCTGCTCCAAAATATAGGGAAGCTAAGCAAAGGCTAGAATGATGGACAGCCTTGACTTCTGATTCTTTTTTTTTAATTAGTTGGTGACATGCTAATGCAAAGAGGGGATGCTGATGGACCATCAAAGTCTTTTCTTTAGGGGTCAAGTCTTCTATGTTTGCCATTGCTCATCATTTGAAATGGGTACCTTCAGCTGGAGAATGGGACTTGCCAGGATGGCTAAGTAGAGCTAGGCTTCTATTAACTTGCCTTATGGTCCTGGGAGTCTTCCTTGCTAGCTGTGAGATCTCCATATTGCAGTTTATGGGGCCTTGCTCTCTTTATCATTGACTGCTTCCAGATGGACAGCTCCTAAGTACTACCGATAAGACATCATGAAGTTGTCCCAGTCCCATTTCTTTGTCCTTAATAGACTTCTAGGTAGAAAATAGAGTTGTGCAAAAAACTTCATTTCAAACCATTTTGAGTGCAAAACTTGGTGATACTGTACATCCTCCATCAAGTCCATTCCCAAATGCCTGAGACAGGCTATTTTGCCCTTGAAATAGTTTCACACTCAAAATGGCTTAAAATGAAACAATTTGCACACCCTTAGAAGAAAGGAAAAAAAATAAAATTAGTAGGAAAATACAGAAGGATGTCAAATGGAGGACAATACCATCTGGGCTGCAAATGGCAGATTATTGTAAATCTGTTAAATTTAATTGGTTGCACTTGATTTCATTTTTTAAGTTTGCACTGAAATGCGTACATCTTTTGGTGCACATTTCTCCAAACAGATGCACTTTTGTTTGCAGTTTTGCCTAATACTATTTTTGCATTTCTTTATATTCATGGAAGCATGTCTTTTTTACAGGCTTTTCCCAGTGTACATCTTTTTAAACTGATGAGCTGTGTTGCAACATTCAGAGGGGTGCGCCTTTCAAATGCTAACCTTATAGTTTGGAGATGGGTTTGAAAATGCAAAAATTAAATAAATTCCCATTCCAGTTTGAGTTACTGCTGATGCAAAATTAGGTAAATCCTCATCCTTAATCTGGACCCCTGTTGAATTCTGGAAGGGCTGTTGCTCCATAAATGCTAATCCAGAAGCATCCTTTGTCTGCATCAGTAATTGTGATGACACCCTCTGCTGGTGGTTGCTGCCTGGATTTCTGCTATTGATTTAAGAAACCATTTTCCTCTTGGAGGACTTTTGGGACATCTCCTTAAAGGCGCCATCCTTGAGAGAGACTTCTTCCTTCTGAACTCTTGCCTTTCACCATCTCTATAAATCATTGTGTTACAGTGTATTTCAACATGGCAGGTTGTTCGGATCCACTGGGGATGAAGTCCCATCTCATCTCTGATCAGCAGATCACAGCCTCCAGTGTATACAAGACATGGGGCATTGATGCATTGGCTTGGCACCCCTACTATGCCCGCCTTGATAAGAATGGGAAAAGCAATGCCTGGACAGCCCTCACCAACACACAAGGCGAGTGGCTTCAGGTATGTCCTTGCCAGATGCAGAAGAAGAAGGGGATAACAGCTGGTGTGAGAAGAAGCTGTTTCAACTGGAATCTGTGGGGTAGGGGTGATAAATGTCCTTGTTGCAATCATCCAGCATCCTTATGTAATTTATAATAGAAAGAAGAGCTTAGTAAGACTTCATTACAGTCATAAACCAGCATATACACACGTACAAGACGAGATTTTTTTGAAAAATAATAATGCATACCCAACTTTGGCTGATCTTAAAAAAGCTAAGCAGAGGTGAACATGGTTAGTATTTGGATGGGAAGCCACCAAAGATGTTGGCTGGATTGGGAACTTTAAAACATTCCTGGAAGAAGGAAGAGGCAAACTGCTTGCATGCTGTATTGTTGCCAAGAAAATAGCATGGATGTGTCCATGTGGTCACCTGGCAGAAAACTGAATTCCAGTAAGATTTTCCCTTTTATTCATGCTATCCTGGTTGAAAGAAAATTTCCTTGCCTCTGCATAACTTTTAGGAAGGTAATATGGGTGGGTGGGGAGGAGGGGGCTGCTTGCCTGAACGCTGAAGAAACTTTATGTAACTTCTGACATGCAGGGACTGAATACTGTTTTAAAAAATAGTGAGGCTATCTTTCCACTTAGAAAAATAGCTTGCTGGAAGCCAGGACGGTTTACTTTGTCAGTTCAGAATTTGATATATTTTTCAATATGTGTCCTGTGTCCTGCTTCTGCTAAGAAAACAATTTTCTCACTTCTCAAAAAATTCAACAGTGTGATTTCCTATTTATGAATGGCTTGTGTCTCATCCTATCTCCTAGTAGTAGTGTTGCTTTTTAAAAAAAACAAATGCATACATTGGATTCCTACCCTATATGCAGATGCAAATGCAGTAAGCAAATCTAATGTTGTAGTAAGGAAAGCATTTCAAGGATATGCCAGTTTGCTAAATTTGTATACATTTCCTGATCATCAGTATTTAATTTGAGTCTCAGAGTAACGCTTTGATCTTGGGGTCAAGATGAACACTGCCTTTCACATTTGGCAGTCCCTTGATAGATTTGAAATACCTTCCCCATCCTTCCAACCCCACTCTTGATCCAAACTGATTCCGTTTATTCATAGGATCAGTGAATAAAAGCCGATCCTTCTCAGCAGGTTTCCAATTATTATTTTGAAGTATTTCAGGGCCTCTTTTCATTTCAAAGAATCCTGAGTTTGCAAAGCCTTAAAACCTTAGGACAAAAGGAAAGGGAGATGGGAGAGAAGCAAAAAGATGCAAGCTCAGTTTGCATCCTTTTTTTGTCAGTTTTTGAAGTGCAATATTCCTTCAGCTCCAAAAAAGCCCCTTGGATGCAGTTTAGGGCGCAAAAGGTTTCCTGTTGAGAATAGCTCGCTTAAAGTTCAGTAGCTCCTGCTCCCTTACACTCTTCTAATGCTCCCATCTCACTTTTTATATCTTTTATTCATCATCATCTTAATAATTGTTAAATTTATATACTGTCGAACTCCCAACGACTCTGGGCAGTTTTACTTTCTATGTCTCATATATTCCTAGTCAGTTTTTTACTTGTTATACTTTATATGGCTCTTATATAGAACTCCTTTAAATTCTCATTTTTTAAATATCTTTTATATCTTCTATGACTCATATATATATATATACACACACGAACACATACACACACGGACATATATGTGTATATAAAACTCATATGTATATGAAACTCATGTATATGTATGTGCATATACAGTGTGTGTGTGTGTGTGTGTACAAAACTCATGTGTGTATCTTTTATTTTTATACACTTCATACAGCTCTTATATACAACTTTTTAGCTATTATATTTTTTATGTTTCTTCATAATGACTACCTTATCCCCTGATGCTGATCAATGACTATAAGAAATATTGATTTGATTTGCTCAGTAGCTTTTGCTTCTGCCAGTGGAACTACTGTGCTTGCTTTCTGCAGATCGATCTTCAGAGACAGAAAAAAGTGACTGGGATTATTACACAAGGAGCCCGAGATTTTGGGCACATTCAATATGTAGCAGCCTACAAAGTGGCCTACAGCGATGATGGGAAGTCCTGGACTCTCTACAAGGACATCAGGACAAACAGTACCAAGGTAGAATTGAGCAAGGTCTTTTTATAGGGTTGGGGGTCAGTGCAGAGTCTGGCCTGGGCTAAAACCGTTGGCATTCTGCACAGCTGATCACTGGTCAGTTGTGCCTTTTCCAAATGTTGGTGCGTAGTGTTATGCGATTGCAGACTGTCTCTAGTTTAGCATAACTTCCTCCAGCTTTGCTTCAGTTTTATTAATTTAAAAGGTTTGTAGTCCACCTCAAGTGATTCTCAGCAGAGGTTACAATAGTGCCACATTTTAACATTCATTCATTCAAACATTCTTTCTTTTACTCATTCATTCAATACAAGCTCATGGCAGTTTACAAAACAATCAACAAAATTTCCATTAGAACTATAATGCCCCCAGTAAATATAAACTAGCGAAAACAACTGATACCTAATCAAAGCTACAACAATGCCAGGATATTGTTAATCCATTAATTATCCAACTCCCCCACCCCCGGCAGCATATTCCTACATGTCGTGGAGTTCTTGTTAGGAGTTAGACTGTTCAGCCTTACCATTGATGCTGGGCTGAAATGTGTCCTTTAGTTTCTCCAAAATTTTATTCCCTGTGAAAGGGTGCAGATTGTCAGAGAAAATTGAGCAGTGCAGTTTTTCCAAGCATGTGAATGAAAGTCTTGCATCTCAGCCTTGTGCTAAGAGAAGACAAGACTTTATTCTACCTGTGAGAATTTGTAGTAGTAATGTGAGAATGTCCTTGTGAGACAGGGAGAAGAGCCACAGCCAACGGAATGGTTGGATAAAAGGCAGCTTAGCCCACAAAAGGAATATAGGCATGGCAAATGTCTCAGTAGGGAACCTCCCTAGTTTCTTGGGCTGTAAAGGCAATGGGGGAGAAGTGTACTTTCAGACTTGCAGGATTCTGTTAATGTAACCTTACAATAAAGGTAGAACTAGTCCACCTGGTCATACTTCCTGTCTGGACTACCTTGCTAGGCTGACAGAATTGCACTGCAGTCTATATGCAGTCACAAGTCCACAATCCACTTGAACATTTCTTTCACTTACTCAAAGAAATAAACAAACTACAAGGAGAAACAAACGCAGCAGCAAATTTTGCAACAGCACTTATTATTTTATTTCTATACAAGTGTTTTATGCTCCTGCAGTCAGGACAAATCTAAGCCACTTGCAAGAGCAATAAACTAGAGACAACCATGCAAAAATAGCCACAAATTAAATTCAGAATAACTGAACCATTAGCAGGGTCCACCCACATTCCAAGTACTGACATCATTAACCTCTCAATCCCCAAATGTCTACTTATGACAACCAAGTTTTCACCAACTTTGAAAATAGTAATGATGGCGATCTTAGTTCTTGAGGGGTGAGAGTGTCATTCTACAGGAGGGGAGCTCCAGAAAAGAACATTCACTTCCGAGTCCCCTCTTTTTTAAAAACATTTAAAACATTTTTTATGTTTATTAAGAATTTTACATAGAGTAAAAGACAAATCTAAAAATGGAAGGAAGGAAGGAAGGAAACTAAAGTTATGAAATAGAATGACTTCTGACCTTCTTTTCAACAGATAATCACAATCTTATAATCCCTCCTTCCTCTTAGATATTATACCGGGTCCCTTCTTTCCAATCCTTAGTTTCTTCTGTCCTCTTTTTCTTCACATCTTGTCTGATGAAGAGTTTTTATGACTTTTCAATTATTGCATAATATTTTGGAATTTTTCTTCTGTCCAACTTTGGCTAGCTTGTAAGTTTTCCTTGTGAAAAAATAAAATACATGTCAAAATGTAATTCTCCAAGGATCTGTTCTTCCCTTTAGCATCAGAGTGCCAGTGTTTTTATTGTCACACCAGGTGGCAGCACTTAATCTCAAAAAAGCTAAGCAGGGTCCGATCTGGTTAGTATTAGGAAAGTAGACTATCAGGAAATCCAAGGGCTCTAAACTCGATGGGGAAGTGTAAAAAACATCCTGGAAGAAGTAAAAAACAAACTATCTCGTGGGAACAAGTGTTCCCAAGAAAGCAACACAGTCATCTGGAAGTAAGTGTAATTTGAAAGCGACTTGGCTTTTATTACAACTTCCCTTTCTACTGGTGTAGGCTGCTCAATTGCCTGTGGCCTGTCTAGCAGACCACCTTGTTTCTGAAGATGCCAGCCACAGCTGCCAGTGAAACATCAGGCAGTCTGTTGTCTAGACCATGGTCACTAAACCCTGAGGCCCAAACCTGCCCAACTTCCCTTTTTATTCTTTCAAAATGCAACAAAACGTTGGAAATAATCTGTGCGAAGAGGGTCAGCATAACACTCCAAAACCTGAAGAGAAGGGGATCAACTTTGGGTTGTGGGTGGAGAAGCCAGCAGAAGAAAGATGGAATTTGAAAATGGGCGAGATCTGACCTTGAGCTGTGGAGAGAGGAAAAAACAAACAACCCCCCCCCCCAACTCCTCCAATCCCTCCGATGGGAGAGGGCAGCAGCTCAGAATGCTGCTGATAACTCCATCCTCAGCGCCATGTTCTCCTGGTCACGTGACCTCAAATGGAGCTGCTGCGAAGCAGGGCAACAATTCCAGAAGCCCTGATCTGCAGTCCTTCGCTAACATTTTAAACATTACCCAGCTTCTTTTCTCCTCCTTCCCCTCTCCACGTAGGTATTCCAAGGCAACCACAACAACAGCTCGCACAAGAAGAACATGTTTGACGTGCCGTTCTACGCTCGCTTTGTCCGCATCTTACCTGAGTCCTGGCACAACCGCATCACGTTGCGGGTGGAACTTCTGGGATGCGATGAGTAGATGGTTGACAACAGGAGGGATGGTGTCGAGAATTGGACTGCTCTACAACTCCCTGCACGTGCTCTTTCCCCCTTTTTCCAGAGATCCCACAGGGCTTACGTTTCCAGCATCATCTCCTCTGTATTTTAATTTTGCACCATTTATAAGAATGTCTCATCTTTCACAGGCTGGGCATTGCCAAATTTCTAGAGGTGATACCAGGAGCTCGTGAAAGAAGGAACCTCAGTATGTCCCACCTGATCCTTTTCTTCCCCCTTTGCTTTCTGAAATTATGGGGCTGGCTCTTTAGGGGCTGGCTGCCCACTCTGTATGATTATGGTGGGGCCCCCTCAATTTCCCATGGGTTCCTAGCACTGCACTTTAAGAACCTCTTTCTGTGGCAGGGCTCTCTATTTCTAAGGTCCTGCCAAGTTTTGGGTTCTCCTGGAGCATGACCATACACTGTAGATGTAAGTGGGTTTAGCAGTCGTTCCTTCTCCCCAAGGCACACTCAGAACTATAATTTGGGGAAGGTTTGAGCTCCCAAGCAGAGATCCTCACCTTCCTCTAGAAGTTACAGTTCTCGGGATTCTCTTGTTAGACAGCTGATGTGCATTTCATAGGTCTGGACAAAGGAACAGATAGTTCTGCCACCTGTCCGTGTTGCAGATTAGATAGCTGTGCCCAGTTCTGTACGATTTTTATTCCGCTTTTAGAGTCACTGAGGGGAAAGAAGTCATCTTTCATCTTTGCTAACCCTTCTCCTGCCTGAGAAACGTACAGCTGGCCTCTTGCAGCTCCAGCCAATTCCCGCCACGTTTATATTTAACTCTGCAACCATGAGGGCTAGAAACTTTATTCCATTTTTATCAGTGAGAGAGAGATTTTTCACTTGCACAGATTCTGCAGAGTTGTCCTCTTCACACTCCCTCCCCCACCCCCGTCTTCTGAAGCCACTCAACACCTTCCTCTCCCCAAGTACATAGACGTTTTGCTGCCTGAAAGATCCAAAGTGTTTTTCTTCCTTCCCTCAACCAGTGCCACAGCTTCCATCAAGGATTCTACACTGTTGTGTCAACGCCATGCTTGGCAGAGGCGCTAAGAAGAAACAGAATTTTCTGGAGGGGAAGAAAAGCATTTAAAAACGCAAATAAATGTGGAACATTCTTTTGGAAGGGCTGGGGGGGAGCATTGGGACACATGTCTTTCTGCAAGACAAAGCTAGTCAGTGGCTTTGTGGGGGGGGGCAGGGATGGGGATGGGCAGGGGGCCCAGTGTGAATTCTGGAAGTAATTAACCCAGAGCAAAGGAATCCAAAGTTGTAAGACATGCTGATGGCGGCTGTGACTTCCCAATGGGACGCAGTGTTAAAGAAGGACAGGCAATATTAAAAACAAGAACTCTGCTTTCTGATGTCTCTTTCAATGTATGAAACCCCAGAAAGAACTGGCAGATGGGAGGGTGAGGGAGTTGGGGTGGTGCAAATGCCAAGGCGTCTTTCCAGACTGCTTGCTTTGGGGAGACTCAAAGCGAGGCCCTTTGAAAGTTTTGTCCAGGTGGGTATCTCCGGAAGTCCAAGCTAAGCAACAGGCCGCTCCAGCCCTTTTTGGTGTCCCTTGGTGTCCTCTCAGGCTTGGCCTGGAGAAATCCAACAGCAGTTTCTCCCCGTATCAAGGTGAGAAGCAGATGGGAATGGTTACTTCCCCAATTTGGCACATTCAAGTTTTAAAAGCCCAGTGTTGTTGAAAGTCAGGTGGCATACAAGTAGTAGCAGTACTACTACTAGTAGTAATGATAATAATAATAATAATAATAATAATAATAATAATAGAACTCCCTCAAACCTTCCCTAAATTCAGCCCTGCCCATATGTGTGGTGGGGCCTCACTTGCTTGATGACTTTTGACCTTTCCAAAAATGTGATGTGTGTTCCTTGGTCATCAGAAGGCTGCCTGCCCTTGGTGTTAGTGGATGTCAGGGAGCCTTAAAGTAAGAATTCCTTTGAAGCGTGACATTGGGAAATACAGAGCTAAAACCTCCCTGGTTGGCCACATGGAGCTGATTCTGAAGCCTAAAACTGGCTCAAGTTGGACTTCTCTGTTGCTGCCCCCCCCCTTTTTTTTTTTTTTTTTGCTTTTGCTGAACTCTTGTCAGGTACCAGCAAACAGGAAGAGGGATTGTTGTGAGCTTTCGTTAGACTCAAACATCATGGATATTAGGATAACCAGGTTCAGACAAATTCCCAAGTTTGATGGACTGCTGGATGAAGTTGCTACTCAAAGTTTAGGGCTATTAAAACTATAAGAATAGTTTCAATTTACTGAATTACTGAATGACTGTTTCAATTTACTGAAAGAGTTCAGGGTGTGTGAGAGCATGGAGGGATGAGGCTGAGATTGTTATGAGCTCATCCATTGCTAATTTTGTGTGCGTGTATGTGTATATTTGCCTTGCCTTGCATTAGTAATTCTTGCTTTTTCATGTAGAGGTAATAGAGATTCATCTTCCCCAGCCTTAGTATGTGGGGTTCAACTCTTAGAATCCTTGACCATGATTGTGCTGGCTGGGGAATTCGGGAATTGATATTCACACATCTGGATGACAACCAGCTGCATAGTGGCCTCATAGGTGTAATAAAAGAGTTCAGGGTCATATTCTGCTCTGCCTTGCATGTCTTTTTCAACCTTGACTATGGATGTTAGAGAAGCTTATTAAACAACTGTTAGGACAGTCCCCCAAATCCTGCCAAAATTTCCTGCTGAATTGTTTAATGAATCAAAAGGGAAACAAACATCTGGGGCATAATCATATTAGCTATATTTTTATTATGACAATGTTGTGTTGCCCTGTCTTTTTTGAGATAGAACTACAGAGTCCTGCTCAGAGACAAAACTGCAGTCCCAGGTATAGAAACTTGTCCATCCTCAATTATAAGCTGGTTTGAAAGTGGTTGGAAACCCTGTTTAATTAACATTGGCACCTCTGTAGACTTTACAATTCAGTGACAAAAAAGTGGAGGTGTTGAAGAGAAAGCTAGAAAGAAACAAGATTGGATGTGAGCACCTACTTGGCCCCTTTCAACTATGACTTTATGACACTATGCCCTAGCACAGAGCCAGCCCACTGAACATGTCAAACCACATAACAGCCACAGGCACTCCCAACAATTCTTGTTCTGTACATTGGCTCTTCCATTCATTGTCCACTTGGCAGTGCTGTATGTTTGACACAAAGTTGTGTAGGCCAGGATTGGCCTCTGTGATGCAGGTGGCATTCCCCTAAAGGATGCCAATAGTGGCACAATCAGTGACATCTTTGTCTCACCCCGGTTCCATCTGAGACTGATGCTCCACTAGGAAGAAAGCAGATCATCTGTAAAGGGAGAGGACCTCTCAAGATGTCTGGGAATTCTATTTATATTATCCCTCCAGCTATTATCTTCACTGACATTTCCTTTAACAGGTCTGTTAACATTCTAAGATGTGCCGACTTCTGTGTGCATCTCTCTCTGCATCCATAGCCATCTACCTAACCATAATGCACAAAAAAATGGACTTGCTGGACTTCCCTCTTCTCCCCCATACACTTAAGAGCTGGATTTGTGCCATTATTGCACACCATTATCCCAGGACTTGCCAGAAGGCCGTTTGTTGCATTTGGGAACAGAACATTATTTTACAATAAATTCAGTTGTAGCTCCATCAGTCCTGTTTTTGTCTATTGTTAACTAGCAGTAGATCCGCAATGGTTCAAAAAGGCTCATTCCTAACCCTACCTGGAGATAGAAGGAACTGAATCTGGCACTCTTGGGATGCAAACTAGAGGGTGTACCACTGAGCTAAGCCTATAACTTATAACAAACACATAACTTGTTTAGCCAAAGAAACTAGTTAACTCTCAGCTAGGACTGGGGAAGATGTATTATGAGCGAAAGCTGTTCAGGTTAAATTGAATAAAGATGATCCATGGAGAGTTCTGCTGGATTAAAGATGCCAGCTTTTTCAGAGTGCCCCCCCCACTTTTCAAATGAAGGGCTTTTTTGGGAGGGAGATCAAGGGGTGAGAAAAGTTTTGCCTTAATTTATGCTCACTGAGCTGCTGTAATAGGAACAGGGCAAGATAAAGATAGCTAAAAGAGAAGTTGCAAGAAGCTGTTTATTCATATTGATCAGAAACAAGGTCTTCAGAATCTGTTGTTCCACAAAATAACATCAGATCTTCTAACGTGGTTTTATTCTCCAGTTTGGAGGACAAATTGAGTCCCTGTGGGCATCCTTCCTGCTGTTGAGGTGTGGCTGCATCACATGTGTACACTTTCTGATCTGATTGCTTTCTGAGTCCATCTTGACTGTCATTCCACCAACACAAATATACATGGGGAGCTGGAATTGTTGCAAATGGTATTGGCTGTAGGTTCTACAAGGACCTGATCAGAGGCAGGTTTTGAATCCAAGTGTCAGCTAGAAGGGGAAGTGATTTGGAGTGAATTTGGATAATGAAAAAGCTAAAGTCTTCAGGTCATGCTCACCTGATAACATCATGAATGTTTCTGAATTGTTTTCTTGGCAACAATGTGGAAGTGGTTTTCCAAGACTCCCTTCTGAGGTGTTTTAAAATTTTCCCAGTGTAGCTTTTAGCCCCAGACTGATGGCCTCTTATCACAAGATTAACCAGGTCCAACTTCACTTAGCTTTTAAGATCAGTCAGGTTCAGCCAAGTATTGTTACCTACATGATGCCAGCTCAGTAAAGGCAAGGCCCCCTGAGTCCAGCTCATCTCCTGGCAATTTCATGGACACATGCATGCTGTTTCAGTGGCAACAATGTGGAAGTGATTATCCATTGCTTTCTGGAATTGGCCAAAGTGGCTACAGGCATTTATCTAGTTGGGCCAGTTTAGATGAGCCAGAGCCAAAAAACAAACAAGCATGCCAAGAGACCAGGGTAGGATGGGAAATAAGAAAAGGAAAATGGGAACAGAGCAGAATCAATGTTGTCACTGGAATGGGAGTTATCAAAATGTTGGCACAACTTAAGATCCAAAGGGCCAAGCACTGTCCTCCATGTAATCCCACCAGGGGTAAAGTAATTTTTGTTTCCTACTTGGCACTCATGGTAACAGGATGCCAGACACCTGAGTTTGGTTTGATTCAAAATCCTTATCCATCCATCCATCCATCACTTTTAAGCTGCTTCCATTGTACACCCTAAGCAGTGTATGACAATATCCTTGAACCATTTCATTAAAACCAAATCAATAAAACCACATCAACAAATACTATCAATAAAACAATGTCATAACAGTTGGATAACCCAGCCATTATCCAATCCCACATCTATACTAAAGGTGCCCCCAGTAGGACCACTCACTCTTCTATCCCTGTGTGGACTAGGCTATCAAGTTAAGCCACAACTCAATTTTTAATTTTATTTATGGCCAAAAGTCCCAAAGCTACAATATGGTTGATATATTAGGGTGTAACATGTTATGTGAATAAAAGCATCAAGAGGTAGTGGCCTTCCCTTCGGTGGGGGCATTTAAGCAGGACTTGGCCAGCCATTTGTCACAGACCCTGTATAGGTAAGATTCTTCTGTTGAGCAGATGTGAACTTCAATGCTCCAATTCAATAATTCCTTTGAGTATTGTAGCAAAAGGCAGCACACCTTGTGCTCTTCCCCACACAATGAAGTCACAAAGGTACACCAAGAACTTCTGACAATTTACTGTAGGACAATTCTCTCTTTTTTCCTTATTCATTTTTTAACTAGAACAATTGAACCCTTGAGTCTTCAAAGCAGCCAAGGGCAGAGTGACAGCGCAGGGAACAAATCCAGTGTACAGGAAGTAGCAAAAACTGGAGGAGATGTAGTTCAGGGGTGAGAATTGAGTGTTTGAATTGTCCTTGACTGGTGAATATGAAATGCATCTTCTCCAGATTATCTGCAGTTATTTTGGGGGGTGCAGGTCTGCAGGTGATGCAGTCTTGCTGTGCTAGCAGAAACTGAACATAGGTATTTAGGGAGTAGAGAAACCTTGTAAGCAAGGTAAGCATTGATAGGTACTCAGGGTTAATAACCAAGTGTTTATTTAAGGAACAATCCAAACAAATTCACAGTTGTCAGGAATTTAGAAGAATGCTATGGGAACCAATAAGCCCCACCCAGCCAATCTTCACTAATCCCCTTTTACTTTTCCAGTGGTCAAAATATTGAATTTCCCCAACTCCCCCATCTGTTTACCTTTAGTGTTCTTTTTCCTAGGCAATGTCCTCTCTTCCTTCCAAATGTAACTTAATAGCATCACTGAGAAATCCTTTTCTGGCATCTCTACCAGATGCACCACAGATCTCCAGTGGAGTAAGCCCTTCGCTGAAGACAGTTCAGGGCTTAAATACTGCAAAGAGTGCTTTGATCTGGACTTCAAAATCCTGGGAAACCAAAGCATCTACTAGCTGAGTCTACACAGCACCCTTCAGCCAAATCTGACAGACCACATTGTGGCTCAGCATGTTGTCTGAATAAAGCCCTTGTGATGTTGGTAAACTATGGTTAATAGTTAACTAAGGTCCGTGAATGCCACAAAGCAAAGCATGGTTTGGGTGATGTATGAACTAGACACTGATTCTTGTATTGACTGGTATCTGAACTCTGAACTAGAAAATCAGGGTCAAACCTTCACTCAACAAAGGAGTGCTCTGATACTAAGCTATGCTTCTTCCCCATTTCAATTGTTCTGCACCAGGAAGAGAGAAAGACATCAGTTTCTGAAAGAAAGGAAATTTCAGATTCTCAGAATAGCTCTTAAGATTCTCCATCACTTTGTGGGAAACTTTCACAGGACCCTAATGCTATAGATATGTTGTGTTGTGCAAACACAGCCAACTACCAATTGCATTTTAGCATAACCCAGGCTGTGTAGTTAGTTTGTACTTCAGTGGATTGTGCAAAATTGGATTGAGAAACCATGATTAATGACATATAAGCATGTCGTGTGAATACAGTCACCGAGCTGGAAGAAGCTGAGTGTATTTCAAAGGTGGCTGAATAAATCCATCCTGTTCTCACGGTTTGTGAGCCATTAAAACAGGAGGTATTTTTCAATTTATTATTATTTTTAATTGTACTTTGTTCAAGGTCTTGTCATCCGGCCATGTCTCATGGATGCTCTCATTTGGGTATGGCTCATAGCCCATCTGGGAAGGAGTTGCTTCTCTCCCTGGGAAACTGTGAGGCCCCCAGACCCAGAGGAACTACTCAATTGTAGCTCTTCCAGAATAAAAGATTTTGAGGTGCTAGTCCCAGAGGGAGGATGGAACACTCTTAATTGCTCAACAGCTTCTTATAAATGCTGGGGCCCTGGCCGCTGTCCGAGACAGGCACAGCTATCATAAAAGTCTGTGCCAAGGTGGGGGAATGGCTCTACCAGCTGCTTCCACCCTCCCTGCCCATGCTTCCACTCAGTCCCTCCCTCCCACCTCTGTTTCACAGTTATAAATACAATTGTCAGCTCATTAAACAAAACTGGGGATCTGGCATTTGGCAGATCAATTAACCGATTAAAGTTTCATACACTTGCATATCTAATACTATATTTTAAGATAGTGTCTCTCTGTATATTTTTCTCACCTAGGGATCCCAAATGATACTTGGAGAATTTCTTTAGTTTTGCTATTTTTAAAAAAAACAAACACTCTAGCAGTTTGGCTTTCAATGGATGCATGCTTTGAACAAGTTTGGGGCACTCATGAGCTTAGTGCTACTTTTCAAGATCATTAATCCACTATATAAAACAGGCAAGATATCAGGACAGACTGTTGGTTAGAAAACTGAGCTGTGAAGTTGACAATTCAGATCTCCCCTTCACTTTGAATTTACTGGATACATTTTGGTTTTGTGCACTGTAGTTTTGGAGCCTGTTTTCCAAGCTTGTTGAAAGCATTACAGATTGTAAAAGGGTGTGTATGTGTATGACCCATTGCACTAAGCCATGATGTATTTTGTTTGCTTTTGGCTTAGCATGAGTATGAGCCTAGCTATTTTGGTTTGTTGGATAAACCATAATGAAAACAAATCATGGCTTAATGTATTATGAACCCAGCCAGCATGAATGCAGCATTCTCTGAACAGATAGACAAAGTGCTATATAAATTGCTGCTTTCCTCTTAAGTTTGGTTTGTGCACTGAACCAGAAATATTTATACTTTTCTTTTTTTTGATTCTGGAAGGATTTCAACTTAATACTGGCTGAGTTTAGAGAGGGGTGTGTGTGTGTGTACACATAGCTGGCTCACAATACACTGACACTTTGATGTTTTCCAGGCCATGGACTTAACAGGGAATGGACTATAACAAGCTTTTCCTGGTTACCTCTGTCTTTTGCCACCAGCATCCTTCTGACTTTTTTTTTTCCTGTAGAGCAGAAACTGATAAAGTCTCCAGAATATCAAGGCAGGAAATAGATGGGAATCCTGTCTCTCTGTAGGTCGTGCTGCAGAGACAGACATTGTCTCTCACTCTTGCATATCTATCTGCTGGTTTTGCCAGGTGTCTGGAAGACAGCTGCACCGGAAACATGAGGCTCTGGCCATCCTCCCCTGAAACAAGGAAATTCCTGGCCACAGATATGGTGCTGAGCAAGGGAATGATGCCCTGGAAGAACCGTATCTAAAGTCCATCTTGAAAGCCACTTCCTGAAAGCAGTGAAAACCACAATTTCCAATTTATCCTCTCAAAAACTTGGCAGGGTGCATCGTAGTAGGAGAAGAGGTAATGGGACAGTGCCTAATAAACAAAGTAAGAATACTTGATCATTCTTCTGAAAAGAGAAAACTCCATCTTGTTGAATCATTGCTGGGGATGCATATGGGAAGTGCTTGCCCATTTGGGCAAACTGGTGTTTCCAAAGAGGGCTAAGCCCTACTTTTCCTTTTGTAGGCATCTACCCCCAGCTTTGAATAGGATGTGTGGGGGTCATGGTGACCCAGAAACCTTTGCCAAACTGTGACAGCTGAATGATTGCCCTGGAGTTATTACCAGGAACAACAGCTGAATGATTGCCCTGGAATTATTACCAGGAACAAGAACCTCCTAGGGATACATCCCTACTGAAGGAGTGAACAATGTGGTACCCACACATGCCTTTCTGCTCATGGGCACCTTGGCTGGCACTTTCCAGTCTCTCAGAACTGACTTAATTTTCTAAAATATATTTTTAATGAAAAAAGGGAATGGGGCCTGGGTGACAAAACAACGCGCTGGTCTTTTATCTTTACTTACAGGAATGCCTCTGGATTCCATAGGCAGCCACAGAAAATCTTCAGTGAGCCACTGTGACTTACATATACGATGGATATTTAAAAGCTTGGTTAACCCAACACACTTTACATGGTTACTGAATCAATCCATTTTATGATTTGTATTGTACAAAATAATCAACTGGCCCAGTAGCATCTGCAGGAGGGGCAAGGGCAGAGGGTCCGAGTGATGAAAGCAGTCTCACAACATGACCCCTGTCCCTTTTCTATGTGCATCATAATGTCAGCATCTTCAAAAGGGCAAAGATTACAGTGCAATGCTACAGCACTGTTTTGGTCATTCTGATGAAAGCAGGGAGAGCCTCTGGATGCCATTGGTTTGTCCAGCATGCTAAGCCAGCAAAAATCCTAACCAAGATTCAGACTGACCAACCTTAGTAGTTTGTGCACACAGTGTGTTTAATTTGGTTTTTGTTTAGTGTAGTGTAGAGTATCACAACATCTGCAACTTCCAAATGTGTAGACTCATTCTTTTGAGTCAGCCAATGGCAGCCAAAGTTGTTTTCTGTGACATTGAAGAAATTCAGTCTATTACCGCTGGAGACATTTGTGATGCTTGGCAAAGAACTGCTATCAAGACCATGAATCTTCCATCACCTCTGTTTCCAGGAAAAAGGAACGGGCCGTGCACACCTCAGTACATTCCTGAAGCCTCCTGGGAGCCTTTTCTGCTCCGTTGCCACATGCAAGACAGCAGGCAGCATTTTCCTTTTACCTGAAACAGTGGAGTAGGTGACTCAGCATCTCTGGCTCTGGAAATTGTGTACCCCATGATTGTGGAGCTGCTGGGGAGGGCAACACTTCCAAAAAACAGCAGAGGAACAAAAGTGAGCATTCTAAGAATCCAAAGTTTCAAAAAAATGCCAATTGTGCATAAGAGGTCTTTTATTTATTTGGTTGGTTGGTTGGTTGGTACTTGTAAATATTCAACAGGCAACTGCTGCTGCTTGCCCACTTTTTAGTTAGCAGGACCTTTTTGTTGTAGCCATCAGTTCCTAACCCAATATGGAAGGATATCTGTACTCACAGTAAGCCACCTTCAAATGCCTGGGACCAGAGCAGACATGACACAAGAAACACAGGATTCTTTATAGTTCAGGAGAGCAGAATCCATTGGCCTTCCAGTTGCTGCTGCATTCCAGATCTCATCATCCTAAACTACTGGCCATGCTGGTTGAGGCTCTTGGGGTTAGTTCCCACCACAGGTAGATGCCACAGTGATTGGTGTTGGGCTAAAACTTGGTGTGAATTAGTGGGGGTAGAAAAAAAGGGGCAGAAAGGGGGGCAAGTGCACTTTAAGATGGGGAAGCCAACTCATACATTGGATTTTTGGAAAAGAAATAAGAGTGTTGAAAAAGAGTGTTCCCTTCAAAGGTTTATAAAGAAGTGGGCAGTAAGGACAAGTGATTTGTCTGGAAGTGGGGTCTTGCCTCCTTCATCCCTCCTCTGGAACCATCCTTGTCATGAATGTCTACACAGACAAGAAATATAATTGACCAACTTTGGGCCAAGCAGATTTGCTCAGCCTGACCTACCTCCCAGGGTGCTTATGAAAACCAACTTTTATTGCAGTAAATGGCATATAGACCGCTTTGAAGCTGTGAAGTAAGCTGGAGTTAAAGCATCTGTGCCTGGAGGGAAATAATCAGCTGTGTTGGGGAAATAGTATCTAAAGAAAATCTGTCATATGCCTGGTTGTTTTTTTTTTTGAGATTTGTAGCAGTTTGGGGTTTTAATATGAAAAATAGCATAGAGCACATATCCTCATATTTTGTGGTACTGCACTCCCTTAAAGTGATACATGAATTTGTCTACCCTCACCAAGAATGAAACTAATGTTTTAATTGGTATTGGAGTTGAGCAATATATAATATGTTGCTTTTAATTATTACATATTTACCACAGGGGGTCTCAAACCCACAACTGCACTGGAGCTTGCACAGGCAAAGTGAGGACCAAACCCAGGGCACGTTTTGAGAAGGATCCCCCTCTCTGTGTGCAATGCTGATCAGGTGTGTGTGTATGTGTTTAAACTGCTACAGTCGTAGCTGCTAATGACCCAGGGCAAGTATCCTCCCACAGTATGAAAACCCCTGGCGCAGAGTTTTAAGCCTCCCTCCCTCTCCATCTTCCATGCATCTAGAACCCTTCCAGGAAAATGAGAACAAGCAAAGCAGTTACCAGTCTCTGAATCATATTGGTTTTAACCCTATGGCTCAGATTCAGAATGGAAGATTGGAGGGAATTTTAACCATGGCCACTAACTAAATGAATAGAGCTCAGATCTTTTGGAATTTTGATTGCGAGCAATTTAATGGGCCAATTATCCCTTATGCCAAAAGTCAGTGACCTACAGTTTTAAGGCTATGTGTGGCACTTGCATAATTTCTTAAGTCCTCTGCAGGTTTTTCTTGCCCTCCACAGCCTGCTGCTTGGGGAAGAGTATAAGGGAAAAAAGGTGTGTCTGGGGGGGGGGGGGGGGTTGCTGAGAAAAATGGGTGTCCCAAGTACTTTCGGATATGGGCACACCCAATGTTTATTTCTCCTCTGCTCATTGTATAGCACTCAACAGATTTTTTGGGGGGGCGGCTTGTCTTCAAGTCAGTGTTGACTCCTGGCAACTGCCTGGGCTAGTCCCTGCAGTTTACTTGGCAAGATTTCGGAAGTGGTTTGCCTTTGCCTCCTTCCTAGGCCTGAGAGAGAGTGACTGGCCCAAGGTCATCCAGCTGGTTTCATGCCTAAGGTGGGACTAGAACCCATGGTCTCCTGGTTTCTATCCCAGTGCCTTAACCACTGCACCAAACTGGCTCCTCTGAATGTAGCCCTCAATAGACAAGATTGCTCACCATTGCCCCACATTTTTGCAAGGCATATGGCAACTTGAAGGATCCTGTCTTCAAATAGGATTAGGCCTCTATGCTCCATATACAGGTTTTTTAAAAAAAATAATAATTAAAAAAAAACATTGGTCAAAAACACACCCAACAATTAAATGGAACTTCTGCCTCTATACTTAATATTAGGGTATATTAATATTAATATACCCTAATATTAATATATTAATATTATCTTGATGACATTCCCACCCTTTTTTGATAAGTTGCATATATTTCTAAAGAGAGCAGAGCTTGGAGAATAATAGGCATCCCATATTACCATGTGAGCCATTGTTCTAGGGATTCCCACCAGAATGCCTTGTGGCAAAGAAAAGACATTCCAGGAACAAGCCAGCACAGTAACCCAGTGGTGTCTAGGCGGTGCTGACAAGATCTTAATCACCACGGACTTGTTAGCAAAGCAATTAGCTGATGAATTGTGAATATGTGCCCTTGGATTAAGAAATCCTTTCCATGTTGCCGTAAGCATAATCAGCCATACTACTGACTACAGGTGATTTCATGTTTGCCGAATGTAGGAAGCATTTCCCCATCAGCTCCTCCCTCCTTGGTACAGTCTGTATTCACTTGCAATTCCCTTCTCGCGTGGCAAAGCCATCCAAACTTGGATCAATTGCGATTCAAACTTAAAGGTGGTCACTCTTAGGCTTGTAAATGTTGAAGAAATCAGCAAGAGTCAGATTCCCACAATTCCTGAATTCCAGGTAATTAATTCCTTACCCTCCTGGACCTCATCTATTCCTTAGTAGAGGTGCTGTAGATGTTTTCTTGGTCTTTGGTTCATGTTTTTTTTTCAGCAAATCAACCTGGAGTTTGCATTTCCCAGTCATGTAGAAATCGATAGGTAGCCATGTTTTAGATAGTGGCTGAGCCTGACTTTTGCAAAGCAGTTCCTGATGCTTAAACATGTTTTAAGAAATTGTTTTATTTTGAGGATAATTGCACGTGAAAAATATGTTACTTTAGGTGGAAATTGCATGCAAAAATGTTTTACATTACAGAGCATTGTATACCATTTCAGTGCGTGTTTTGTGCAGTTTAAAGCAATTTGCAGTTCATGCAAATTTCTGTGAAACTGACCTTTATGTGTGACCCTTATAGACCACTGGGAGACGGGCTGCCCCAGCTTGAATAGTATCAGGTTCAGCTTGGTGTACATATGCTGCACCACAATTTTAGGAGTTGCACTGGTGACCAATAAGCTTTCAGGTGTGGTTATGTTTGTTAGATTTGAAGCTTTTTATGTTTCGGGACCTGGAAATGTCAAGATTACTTTCTCGGTGTAGAATCTACTCACTTGGGGAGATCCAGTTAGGAAGCTTGCTGTGGGTACCAAGCCCTAGGAAAGGCCATCATTAAGAACCTTGAGGGCAAATATGATCTATCGTAGCCCCTCTCCTCTGGAACAGTATGGCAGAGGACATAAGGACTGCCCCATCTTTGCTATTGTTCTGGAAGGCAATTAAGATTCGGCTGTTCAGAGAGTCTTTGGGGATAGTTCAGGATAATTGAATAGCTCTTGAAGAGGTTGTGTCAGACAGTTGTGAAGGAGTATGAGCTGAATACCTGTTATGTAATTGTGACCTTCTGTTTGTTTACTGATACAATACCTTAGCCCAGCTACTAGCATCAGTATTGCCTCTAAACCAATTCAGGTAGGAATTCTAGATAGGACACTGGAAGCTGCCAGGGTAATCTCAAACTCTATGGGTTACGAATTCACTAAACAAACTAAGCTGAGACTTAGTCAGAACATACCTGCTGGTAACCAGTCTCATAATTTCAAGGCTCTGTCTTAAACCCAGATCCAACCCAACAGCTGGGTTCTCCAACACAAGTCAAAGCTGCTAGTTCTGCAACACAGAATCACATTAACTGGATTTTAAAAATGTACGATTTCACCCACTTTCTCCAGGTGCTTACTATCCCATGAACCAGGAAAGTAGAGACAAAGCTCCACTGCATCATGAGAGTAGGATTCCCTGCTAGTGGTGGCAATACCACCACTGCTGGAAAGGCTCATGTGAAAACTTCCCTCCCAATGTTTTTCTTGGGGTTGAATGGAGCCTGCCAAGTACTAGAAAGACTGATTGCAAAAGAAAGACTGAACATTCATACATAGATACCCCTTGGCGTTCTCCCTATTAACTGGGTGCAAGAACACAGCTCCCGTTCATGTGAATTTCACCAAAATTCTCCATTGTAAAGAGTTTTGAAAGCAACTTCTCTTCCATCAAAGCAAGTGTGAATGGATAGGGGGAAAATGCAAGAACATTTCTCAACCTGGCACTAAACGAAACCAAAGTAGATTATAATGTTGGGTTTGCAAAACTACCATCTCGTCTTTGGTATTTTATTTATTTATTTATTAATCAAATTTATCGCCGCCCATCTCCCAAAAGGGACTCTGGGCAGTTTACAATAAAAGATAGATAAAAATATAAAACTATAAAGCCCTATAATACAGATAGAATAAATATAATAAAAACCTTGATGGTTAAAAGTTCTTTATGATTTGCAGGCAGAACTGGGTCCTTCTAAGAAACTAACCATCCCCAAAAATGGCTACTCTCCCTCCCGCCCGCCCGCCCCAGGCATAATTACAGAACCAGGTCTTTAGCTGTTTCCTAAAGTCCAGGAGGGAGGGAGCTAATCTCACTTCCGGGGGAAGGATATTCCAAAGGGCAGGTGCTATTGCAGAGAAGGCCTGCCTCCTGGACCCCGCCAGATGGAATTCTCTTGCAGACGGGGTCCGTAGCATGCCCTCTCTACACGACCTGGTGGGGCAGGCTGATGTGATGGGGAGGAGACGGTCCCTTAGGTAACCTGGACCCGTGCCATGCAGGGCTTTAAAGGTGATAACCAACACCTTGAATTGGACCCGGAAGCATAATGGCAACCAATGCAGCTCGCGGAGCAAAGGAGTGACGTGTACTGATCTTGGGAAACCCAAGATCGCCCGCGCAGCTGCATTTTGCACCAGCTGTAGCTTCCAGATACTCTTCAAGGGTAGCCCCTTGTAGAGCGCATTGCAGTAGTCTATATGGGAGATAACCAGGGCATGAGTGACCGTTCGAAGGGACTCTCGCTCCAGGAAGGGGCGTAACTGGCGCACAACACGAAGTTGCACAAACGCCCTCCTAGCCATGGCTGCCACCTGCTCTTCGAGCAGGAGCCGTGAGTCCAGGAGGACTCCCAAGTTATGCACCGGGTCTGTCTGGGGCAGTGCAACCCCATCCAGAATTAAAGATGATAATTTCCCAGAAAACAAGGAGCCATTAATCCACAGCCACTCCATCTTCCCCTGGGTTCAGCCGCAACCTGTTGTCCACCATCCAGGCCCCCACAGCCCCCAGGCACTCGGAAAGGGTGGCCACAGCATCACTTACTTCACCTGGGATGGAGATGTATAATTGGGTATCATCTGCATATTGATGATACCTCGCCCTGTAGTGACAGATGATCTCGCCCAGTGGTTTCATGTAGATGTTAAAAAGGAGCGGAGAGAGTACCAAACCCTGCAGCATCCCACAAAGGAGGGGCCGCGGGCCGGATCTCTCGCTCCCTATCAACACTGACTGGGACTGACCATGGAGGAAGGAAGTGAACCAGCGCAGAACTACGCCGCCTACCCCCAACTCCCTAAGTCGGTCCAGAAGGATACCATGGTCAATGGTATTGAAAGCCGCTGAGAGGTCAAGAAGAGCAAGGATGGATGCACTGCCTCCATCTTGCTCCCGCCAGAGGTCATCCATAAGTGCAACCAATGCCGTTTCCATCCCATAACTGGGCCTGAAACCTGACTGAAAGGGGTCTAGATAATCCGTTTCATCCAGAATCCTCTGGAGCTGCAAAGCCACCACTTTCTCAACCACCTTCCCCAAAAAGGGGAGGTGGGAAACTGGATGAAAATTGTCCAGTATAGTAGGGTCCAGCGATGGTTTCTTGAGGAGGGTGCACACCAGCGCTTCCTTAAAGGCTGCTGGGAACACTCCCTCTCTCAAGGATGTGTTTACCATCCCCTGGACCCAGCCACATGTTACCTCCCATGCTGCTTTCACCAGCCAGGAGGGGCATGGATCTAATTGGCACGTGGTAGCATTTATAGTCCGAAGGATCCTGTCCACTTCCTTGGGTTCAACAGGATCAAACTGGTCCCAGATAACCTGGTAACTACGTTCCCTGGGTATCTCCTCTGACTCTGTCTCACGCTTGGAGTCTAACTCGGTCTGAATCCGAGCGATTTTATCCTGCAGGTGCCATGAAAATTCCTCCACACAGCCCTGTAGATGGAAATCTGACTCCCCTTTCCCTAAAAGGGATCGGGTACTCTTAAACAGGGCCACCGGGCAGCAATCTGTGGATGCAATAAGAGCGGAGAAGTATTGGCGCTTCGCTGCTCTTACCGCCACAAGGTAGGCCTTAATCACGGCTCTAGCTTGTGTTCGGTCGGGTTCGGCTTTTGTCTTCCTCCAGTGGCGCTCTAGGCGTCTCTTAACCCTCTTCAAAACCCTGAACTCCTCCGTAAACCACGGGGAGTGCTGGGTTTGAGTGGGCAAGAGAGGCCACACAGGCGCGATCCTGTCCAAGGCTCTGGCTGCCTCCCTATTCCAGGCAGCAGCCAGGGCCTCCACTGGACTGTGCAGGAGAAACTCGGGTTTAACCCCCAGCTCCCTCTGAAACCCAGCCGGGTCCATCAGTCGCCGGGGGCGGACCAATCGAATGGGTCCTGCCTCCCTGCGGAGGGGGGTGGCATGAGAGAATCTCAAGGCCACCAGGGCATGATCTGACCATGACAAAGGGGAAAGCTGTAATTCTCCCCTCAGATCATCTTGCCACTGCTCCGACAAGAAAACTAGGTCTGGGGTGAGGCCATTGTCTCTAGTCGGGTCCTGAATAATCTGGAACAGGCCCATGGCTGCCATAGTAGCCATGAACTCCCAGGCCGCTTCCGAGGCCCGCCCCAAGGAAGGCAGATTGAAGTCCCCCAACACCATAAGCCTGGGGAACTCCATTGCCAAACCTGAGACGGCCTCCAGCAGCTCAGGCAGGGAGGTCGCTACGCAGCAGGGAGGCTGGTACAGTAGCAGCACTCCCAACTGTTCTTGAGAACCCAGCTTGAAGAACAGGGTCTCACACCTGGCCACTTGAGGAGCAGGGCCCCTGACGGCCGCTAGGGATTCTCGGATGACAACAGCCACCCCTCCTCCCCTGCCCTGAGGTCGCGGCTGATGCCAGACTCAAAACCCAGCCAGGCATATCTCCGAAAGAGCAACGCCTCCTTCAACGCCCAGCCAGGTTTCAGTAATACACGCCAGGTCTGCCCCCTCTTCTGTGATCAAGTCACATATGAGGGGGACCTTGTTGTTTATTGACCTGGCATTACAGAGCAGCAGCCGAAAGTCAGGACAACCACGAGTCTGCTGTCCAGGGCCCGGGTTCGAGCACAGAGGGCCGGAACACGCCACAGGTAACAAGCACCGGGGGCGTCTTCCTCTATGATGGTTCCTCCCTCTGGCTCCCGTCATATCGTCCCCTGCCTGTCACCACCTCAATCACCTGCCCCACCCTACAACCCCGGGATCTCGAGGTCCATTAGCCCCCACTCCTGGACTTCTAAGATCACTGGTTAAGGATAGGGACCCTTCCATTCGTTCACACAACCACACCACAACTCAATCACAGGGCAATGGTGGGCCCCCCCAGTGCACCAGCTCATGCTCTTGGCACTGGTAGAGCCCAACCACCACCCACACTCACACACTGTGCCCCCCCTCAGCTTCTCTCATTAGTCAGCAGGGGGGCTACCCAACCACTACTCCTCACCTCTTGCCTCTCACTCAAGAAGGTGAGTATTCTCGCACTACTCATCCAAACCTGGGCGCCCGCTCACATCTCTCACACCTGAAGGGGCCCACAATTCACCATTTAGGGATCCCTAATAGCCTAATTATATCCTGGGACGGTTAGGAAGGGATGGTCAGTTAATTTGCTATAATCTCTATCTCGATGTCCTCAAGACTGCCCAGCTTGCTTTATCAGTTCCTCAAACCCCCAGTCTGCCAGATTCTCAATTCCAGCCTCTTGTTTGTTGTCTGTTATCTTGTGTCCTAACGCCCCTGGCCAGTTCATTCAGTATTGAATGAGTGAGTTCATTCCAAGAAACAGCAAAAGCACTTCATGGAAGTTGGAGGTAACCTGCTCAACTTGGGTTCTGACTGAACTGATGCTCTTTTCCCGACACCATCTAGACACCACATTTTGGTGCCTCATTAGAAAATTCTAATCCAAAATCAACAGAACTGTGCGATACATGAAAACTTAAATTGCCTTTTCCTTTTGTGTAGCCAGGTTCTCCCTCCCTGCACTCCAATCAGATTTTAACGTCTATTAAATGTTTCAGCATTTTTCGTACCCATCTCTTGCCAAGATATTTTTATTAAGCCACGTGGGAACAAGAAAGAGAGGAAGAGTCTATGGAACAGTTCTCGTATGTGCAACTTATTTTGCTGTATACCGAGAAGTCTTGTGCTAGGAAATGCCTAGGTTCTTAGACCTTTCCAATTTATTTTAAGAACAAAATATTTTTACTGTGCTTCTAATAGCATGCTGCTGTCAGGAGACTGAGGTACAAAAAGTTCTACTGCCGTAACACAACAACCAAAATTGATAATATTTATACACATCAGTGAACGATCAACAAGGAGTCCAGAGAACACTAAAATAATGGCAGATGTAATGCTTTGAGATGAAAACATAATCAAAAGCCGAAGCAAATAAATATTTTCCTCCAGAACCTCAGCAGGTGGTAGCAATTTATCTCAGCTCGGAAGTTAAGCAAGGTTCGATAAATGCTTGGATGGGAAACTCCAGGGTGAGATTCCAGAGTAGTTGGCTAGACTAGAAAATTGATGAACATCACAAAAAGCAGTAGTGGCAAAACACATCTGTATTATTGCATTTGATTAAACAGCGTCATTCCAGTCCTTAGCCAGGATACTTGGGCCCCCAAGATCAAAGGAGGAGTTGGGAAGGAGCAGCATCTGGGTGAGAGATAGCTACTTTTTTCCCTATAGGCCCGTAGAAATGGGGCTGGGTAGACTTCACAGGAACTTGTATCAGGGGTCTGGGGAGGGGTTGATGCATACAAGGCCTTGTTCCTTGTATTTGACAACCAAAGAACAGTGGTAAGTCAACATGCAGACAGATACTGGTATGGTGGTCCTTCAATCAGTTTCAGTCCAAACTGTTTAGTGAACCATAGCTATGTTTTTAAAGATTAGCAGACACCATGGGCACCAACAATATTCACACTTAGCACCTTTCCTGCACTGTCAGTACATAGCTCTAGTATATTCGTATGACTACTCCTCTAGTGCTTCATGTTTTTTCTTCTCTCACGCTCAGTGGCTGTAGAATAACGTTACTGCAGTGAAATCTTGATTTAACAGACCAATCACAAATTACAATATTCCCAGTGACTTACATCATGTGCATAATGGCATCTTGGCGTAGCGGTTAAGACAACAGGCTAGAAACTGGGAGACTGTGAGGTCTAGTCCTGCCTCAGGCACAAAGCCAGCTGGGGGACCTTGGGCACTTTTTTTCAGCCCTAGGAAGCAGGCAAGGGCAAACCACATCTGAAATCTTGCCAAGAAAACTGCAGCGACTAGTCCAGGCAGAGTCATCAGGAGTCAAAACTAACTCGATAGCATTAAAAAAAAAAAGGCAAATAATGTCATTTGTATCAATTTATACCATTTGTGGTGCCACAACGTCATTTGAATAATTAGCTTTATGAAATTTCAGCAATGATGCTAATCATCAAGAATCCTGTAAAATTAGTATAAATCTAATTGATTTTTTTGGATGTAATGGACTTGTCTGTAATTTCAGGGGGATGTCTGGACAGAAATTTGGTCCATTGGATCTGAAAGTCTGCTAAACGGAGTTCTGTAAAATTGATATCTTTGATGCAACTTTGCTCAGTGTGGAATCTTTTTGACACATCTCCAAATAGCCTATTTGCAAAGTGAGTTAAGAGGGGGCATATGAAGTGAAGTCTCCAAGGCATATTTTAAACCAAATGTGTGCATTTTTTTCTAGGCCGAAGTTTGGCCTTGGATTTGTGAGCCAGGCCTGCATTCCAAAAAGTAGTGTCTGGGGCTGGATAAAAAGTAAAAGCCCCCTTGAGTCAAGCTGAGCTCAGGGGGATTAGATGGTGTCAGGTCCTCTGAGGCAGGCAAATTCAGGAAACAAGAACCACTTGGATTTCTGGGAAGATCTTTCTTGCTAGCAGAGTAATGTAACAGAATCTTAAAAGCAATTCTCCAGTTCAATTTATACCAAGCCTAATTAAGGTGGAGTTAAACTGAGTCTCATTTTTATGTTTCTCCCTCCCCTGGACTCAGGAATGTTTTCTATAACATCTCCTGTAATGATCGTTCTCCCGTTTCTGCATTCCCAGGGTCTGTTGATAGATGTCTGTTGATAGATGATTGCAGGTGGATATATTCATGTCCTTTCCTTGGCAAGAATATGGAAGTTGTTTGCCATTGCCTTTTTCTGGATTTGTCTGTTTTGAGTTTCCAGTGCAGCTTACCAACCTTGCCCTCCCAACCTGCTGGTAGTGCTGTCTAAATTTTCCCAATTTGGGGTCTTTCTTGAGATGGCCATGCTATCAAAAGATGATGATCAAGGGAACCAAAGTCCAGCACATCCAATTGGGAAGGCTAAGTTAGATGCTAAAATGGTAGAGATCATCTAATGTACAATTAAGATGCTGGACTGGGGAAACTCGCTAGGTGACTTT
Source organism: Candoia aspera (assembly GCF_035149785.1). Taxonomy (NCBI): domain Eukaryota; kingdom Metazoa; phylum Chordata; class Lepidosauria; order Squamata; family Candoiidae; genus Candoia; species Candoia aspera. The sequence goes on from NC_086165.1 coordinate 13,087,823, forward strand.
GGGCCAGCCACACACTCTCAGCCCAACCTCTACCTTACAGGGCAAGTGTGGGGATTGTATAAAGACAGATCCCAATGGGAGCTACTGGAGGGAAGGACAAAAGCTTAAGGAATGAATAAATCTGCTCCTAAGCTTTTGAGTAAATCTGCATTCCCCATGTGCCCAGTCTGTAAATATGGATTCAGCTAAACATTTACAACCAATGGCAGCTGCTGCTTCTCCAACATAACAAAGTTCAGGGAAGCCAGAATGTAGATAGCAAGAAACAGGCCTGGCATGCAAGGGAGAAGCCTGCTCAAGTTAGAAGAGTTCAGACATCAGAGTTTGCCGCTCCAGTTCAGGGTACCTTCTGAAGGTGACCCTGGAGGCAAAGCAATTTTACCCTCATCCTTTCTAGACAAGGGTTCCTTGTTTGAGACCAGGAGACAGACGGGTTTTGCCTGATAAAGCCACTCACTTATCAGAGAGACAGAAAGAGAATAGCGTCACTCCAGTCCTTAGCCAGGATACTTGGGCCCCCAAGATCAAAGGAGGAGTTGGGAAGGAGCAGCATCTGGGCGAGAGATAGCTAGTTGTCTAGGGCTGCCCCAGTGCAGAGCAAATGAGCGGGGCAGGGAGGCCTGGGGAAACAGCGAGAGACTTGCTAACATGTCCATGTTAAGTAAGTAAACAGAAGTAGCTGCCTGATGAAGAGATGTTCCATAGCTGAACACCAGAGCACAGACTTTGCCTGCAAAGGATCCCCAGGTTCAGGGTCCCATGAAAAAGATCAGACCAGGGTTCCACTCGTGGCAACTCCAAGCCAGGCTGATGTTTTATTTTATTTTTTTAAAAAAATCAAAGGCTGTTTTCATTCTAGTCTGAGCAGTTCCTGATTCCAGGGGTTTGCCTGGATCCAAACCCCATTTCCTCATCCTAGAATAACAAAGTTGCCCTGCTAAGCTGCAGCCCAGAGGGCCCAGAGGCCAATGGGTCACAGTGCACACAATTTTCCAATTCCTTTTGGTGCAACAATCCAGCAGCCAGCAGTGACAGGCAGAAGTGAGGAATTTGTGCCTGGGAGGCAAAAGAAACTGCAGCCATCTCCCCCAGTCTGGCTTCTTACAGATGTATTAGGCTAAAGTTCCCACCATCCAATCTTAACACATCTGTGGGGAGCTAGCTTGAGATCAGATATTGGTTATCTTCTTACTCCAAGAGTTCCAATTTAGCAGACTAAGCTAAGCTTTTTTTGTAGCTACTGTCCTGATTAAGTCAGCTTTCCAAGCAGCAAAAGTAAAATCACAAAAATTGCCCTAGATGGTATCAGCACAGACTGATATAAACAATAATCTGGAATTTTTTCTGATAATCCACTGCTTATGTTCATAAATTACTTCAAGCCCTGTTTTGCTTAACTGTCAGTAATTGAATATATCTCAACCATTTGATTAATTAATTAATTAATTAATTATTAAACTTGTATGCCACTTGACTCCCAATGTCTCTGGCTGGCTCACAACAATCACAACAAAGAAATTACATAAAACCAATTAAAAGGAAGCATAAAAGATAAAAGATGGCAAGAATGACTGACTGGATAGAATGAAGCAAGGGGTCTCCTTCTCCCTTGGCAAATGCTTGGGCAAAGAGTCACATCTTCAGGGCCCTTCCAAACACCATCCAGACCTTGAGGGGAATCCCTTTCCAGAGGGCAGGTGCTGCTAGAGAGAAGGGGTGCTTTTGAGGTCCTGATAGATGACACTGTTTAACTGAAGGAACTTGGAGTGTGCCAACCATGCAAGATCAAATCAGCTGGGCAGATACTATGGTAGACACGTGGTCCCTCAAATAATCAAGTCCTATGCCATGTAGGCATTTCACTATGATTAGTTGAATGTACCACACATTGTGCTATAAAGCATGATTTACAGATCATGATGGCTGCATTCACACATCACACAAAGCCCAAACCAATCATATGATATGTGCTGTCTTTGTTTTGCCTTTATTTTTCTCTTCTTGATGGGGGGAAGGGGTCAAATGCATGCTTAGGCAGCCCAAATGGCACCATTTTCACACAGAAGAATTTAAAAAAAAGTTAGAGTAGGGAAAACCCACATGTTCCTCACACATAAAACGTAGGGGAGAAAACCAAGGTGAGAAGACCAAAAGTAGGAGAGAGCATGCTTGGTAGATACAGAATGGAGGTGGGGAATTGGTGGGGCTCCAAATATTCCAGAAAACAATGTGGTTGAGGGGCTGCTGGGAAATGGGAATCACAGCCCTGCAAATTGCAAAATTTTCCTGCAGATTTGTGTAGCCTTCCCTTGCATTAATTTCCTTTCAGCCCTCCCACAATTGCTTGTCAGGGTGACAAATAATATTACCAAAAATTGTACCAAAGCAGTATTTCTCAAGCTTGGCATCCTTCAGATGTGTAGACTTAAACTCCCAGAATTCCCCAGCCAGCATGAAGTCCACACCCCTGTAGGTTGCCAAGTTTGAAAACACTGTATTAAAGCTATTTTAGATCAGGTGGGTGCTTTGGATTGTTAAAGGATTGATTGACAGGTCCTTTGATCACAGTTGATCGGCTTATTGGCAGAAGCACATGAATAATGTTGTTGGTATGCAAGCTTGGAAAGAATAGGTTACATTCAAATTTCATACTAGTTGTGGTGAAGTGGAAGGCACACAATTGATGAGAATAAATATTCAGAGCCAGAACAAATGAGAATGGAATTATGGTTCAGAGTGATGTGGTCACAAGACCTGGAAAAAAAAAAAACACCCTTGGGCACATGAGTGGAAAGCTACTGTGGCCATCATCAGATCAGGCATCTAAAGGGATGATTGATGAGGCAGAAGATAACTCAGACAAGAGTTCATCCCTCCTGAATGCTTTACAAGGGGGCCATCATTTCAATAGGCTCTGTTCTCATGCTGTTAAAGAAGATTAACATTCAGGATTTAAGTGGGAAAGCCCTTTTGGAAATGGAGAGATGCAATGGACCAACTCTTGGTTCCTTATTGTTCTACTTGCTACCAATGGTCTCAGAAGTTGAAGAACATCTAAAGAAAGGGGTTTACACAGTGCAAGCTTCAGTATAATTGCCCAGAATCAGACACACCCAAAGGAATTTACTCTCTCAGTAAATTCTTATTGCACTCTTACACCCAAGGGAATGGATGCTTTTATCCAGCATCCATTCCCTTAGGTGTAAGTGCCATAACGCAATGAAGCATACTGCTTGGAAGAGCTGCCTTGTATGTGGACTTCAGACAGCAGCTACTAATGTCATCATTTTTATTGCTTATTTACACCTCACTTTTTTTCTTTTGCTCCAGGGCCCAGGCACAGTTATCCACCTAGTCATCTTCACAACTCTGAAGTAAGGGAGACTGCCTGACAGATAATGACTAACACAGACTCACTAAACAAACTTCCTGGAATGAATGGGAACTTGAATCTGGTTCTTTCCAGTCTTTGTACAATTCTAAATACTCTGTGGTAATTAAGGATAAGAAGTCCATTGAAAAATGCTTGAGCAGCAGCAAAAGAAGATGTCATGCCTTTAAAAAAAAACAAACCCTACCACTTGCCTGTTCTGATACTATACACCAGTGTTTCTCAGCCTTGGCAACTTCAAGGCATGTGGATTTCAACAGTTGAAGTCCACGCGTCTTAAAGTTGCCAAGGTTGAGAAACACTGCTATACACAAACATAGACGCTAGTTGAGTAAGAATATTGTGGCAATGGCTTTAAGATAACCTTCAATAACTCAGACTGAGCAGACTGTAATTCCCATTATCGAGCATAACCAGGTTGGCAAACAGTATTACCAAAAACTGTAGATACTAGGAACTGTGATCCAAAACATGTGGCTTTTAACCATGGCTAGAACCCAAGAAGCAAGTATATGCAAAACCTCAGGCCATCTTTCTTGGTTGGATTGGTAGCTCAATAATACATTTTAGTGTAAATTGATTAAGAAAACCAAGAATAACCCAGAAAATGGGTAGAAAATTGGATGTCATTTATCCATTTTTGGTATGCACATTTCAAGCTTAACGACCAGTATGTTAACTGCCAGAGCTAATGTGGTATTTTCAACATAATGGAAGGCTGATCATGGATTTTTTTAATATGCATAAGCCTTTGCTCACCCATTTTCCCCTTCAATGGAGTATTTTTCCCTTGTGGTTATGAATGAAGGTGAACAATTAAGATCAGATCTTGTTATAGATCAGGGTTAGATAATAACCTCACACATGCATGCTTGAAGGAGAAAAATATTGTGCCTTTTCATCCAAGCTTCTATTTCCATTCTTCTTCTGCAGGACAAACAGCTGTAGCACACTGATGAAATAAATAATATAATATAATTAATATAAAATATAATATAATAACCACAACCACCACAACACTGGTTACATTTTGCAGTCACCCTTGCAAACTATTGCAGTAGCTGTCACAAAAAATTTCTTTGGAATTTATCTAACCAGAAGCAGCGGACAGGCACTGAGAGCCCAGAAACCAAGACATAAATAAGAAAGGCTAGCTCTGAAGCCAAGACCTGAATAAGAACTAGAAAAGGCTAACTCTGACCCTGCCTCGTGGGCCCTTTCCAAACTTTCAGACGAGACGGAGGCTACCGAAAATCACAGGCGCAACCCGAGGAAAAAACAGAAAGCAAGCCGAACGGAGACCTCCTCGCTCCTTCCCGGGGTCCCCGGCCCAGAAGCGCGGCTCGGGAGTGGGGGCGGCGCGCGTGTTCCTTTAAGGGGTTGGTCCTGCCGCGGTTTCCTTTTGGATCCCCGCCGCCCCGCCCCGCGGATCTACAACCCACTTCGCTAAAGTTGCAGGCGGCTCAGTTGTTCTTGTCCACCGCGGAGGGAGGTTTCAGCTCTCGGCTGCTGCTGCGGCTTGCAGTCTGTTGAGGACGCTGCGCTGGTTATGCCCCCTCGCTCCGTAAGTAGGAGGTTCGGAGAAGAAGTTGAAGGAAGAGCCCTCTTTCTCCCTCCCCGTTTTTCTCCTCTTCTCTCCGCTGCGTTTCATCCCACCGGGAGGAGGCAGGACCGGAGTGCGGGACGCACGAACACGCATCCGCGCAATTTTAAGCACCTTTGTGGGCCAGCGGTTAGCCAGAGAACCTGTTCCGTAGGTATTAGGCGGAGGGTGAGGATTTTCTGGGGTGATGGGGATATATATCCAAACGACGCCTTGATCTTAAGAGCAAAACGGCTGGACCAACGATGTCTGCAAGCGTGGAGATGCCGCTCATATTGTCAAGCCCATATGGGCTGGGCTTACATCGCACACCCCGAATTAGGTAGCAGTTGTATGCACAGAGACTTCACTTGGTGAGGGTTTATCTCAGGATTTGTTTCCCCAACCATCCTCCCTTGGCTTAGTTGGTTGTGTGAACTCAGCTGGTTTGGTCAGGGTATTGTTCAATGTATTGTGCAACCCAGGAAATATATTAATTTGTTAATTCTGCACCTTGTGGGAACACAACCCTTGTGCATGGCTGGACTGAAGCCAGAGAGGCAATTAAAGGTGCTGAGTATTGCAGACCTGTAAATCTCTTTTCTAAATCCAACAAGCAGAGGACCTCACTGGGAGGGGGAAGATGGGGAAAAGACACGTTGGAACATCTTGTCTGCATCTTATTGGTATATAGTACTGAAATTGCCCTGTGCGACCTGGAAAGTTGATTTTATTTTATCTTTTTCACCCTTGTGTTGGAGAGCAGTCGGAAGCATCAGCCTGTTTTGAAATCCATCCAAACGACGCTTTGATCTTAAGAACAAAATGACTGGACCAACAACATCTGCAAGCGTGGAGATGCCTCTCATATTGTCAAGGTGGGCCCTGCTGCCAAAAAGAACTGAAATGTATGGTCTGATGATGTTGCGTTGTTGGGAACATCCCTTTGCCCTCAGTGGCCAGTTACATCTTAATAAAGGGTATTAAGACTGAGCAAACATGTATAAGTATGAAATTACCTGGGCTACTATCTGAGAATAGGAAAGGAACAGGAGGATGGAGATCTATCTAAGCACAGCAGACAGAGAAGTGCTGATATGAAAGCGTAAGCAGGCATATAATTGGTGTTCCATTACAACATCCCCAAATGTGCCCAGGATAAATTTGAATTGAAGGAATGGGGGTGAGCAAAACTTGCCAAACACAATGTAAATAACAACCATTTTCCTAGAAGGGAGAACTGGAAGGAATAATCTGTTGATCGTAGTCTGGTAGGATGGAAACCTGGGACTCACTGTCAGACTGCCACCCAAGAGTTAACAAGATTATTGAAATTGCATGATTATTTGAACCGTTAACAGTTACCTACTGCTGATTAGGTATCTGCAATAAATCATGCCTTCACTTCGTACTGGGGAATTCTATGCATTGTGTGACTAGACTGATGTGATGAACTCTTTCCATTTGGTCTATGGGTTGGGATGAACTAAGCAAACACATGGCTGGATGTTTTGCACTGTCTGTCTCCTGATGGAATCTATGAGAGCAGCTCTGCATTTATATTTATACTTGGAAACACGTCCCACTGAGCTCACAGATTTTTTTCCCCCGCTCTCATGTAAGCGTGTGTTGGATTACAGCCCTTGTTCTTTCAAGGTGAGTTTTGGGATGAGTTGATAACCCGGAAATGCTAATGTCTTAAAAGCTGCTTCACATCAAGTGTCTTGTTTTGTTTCTTTATGCCAAAGCCTTTTTGTGAAAAATTTCATCTTTCACGTCAGAAATGGGAACTCTCCCATTTTCACACCTAAAGCCTAAACCAGCCAAGATTATGATGCAGCTTTGTTCAATCCTATAAGGAAAGACAGTGTAGGAGGAAACCCATATTAATCGATCAACAACAATGAAACAAACAGGTGGAGTCTGTAGCACCTTTTCTGGCTGACTATATGGATCCGATGAAGTGAGCTGTAGTTCACGAAAGCTTGTGCCTTTTAATAAAAGTTGTTAGTTGGAAGAAATGCTATCAGCTTCCTCTTGATAAAGAAAGGCAGTAGATAAATATATTGTGAACTAATTAAGCCATCATCAGCTGAGGGAAGTGTTTGATTTCTCTCCAGAATTCCATTCTGACTTGGCACCACCTATTAATGATGCTAGGGAAACTATTTTGAGATGCAGTATGCCTCAACTTCTGGAAATTCAAGACTCATCTTTGACTCAAGTATGCATTTGGGGGCCCATGTCTTAATTTTGGCCATATATTTCTGCTACTTTGGCGACCCTTTTAATATCAGGCTAGAACTAATGGATCCCAACTGAAGAGGCATGAAGGAATTCTTCTAGTTCTGTTGTTTATGCAAGTGATTCCTGTTCTTGTGATAGCTTTTATTTATTTTTGTAATTGATCACTTTTGCCCCTTGCCTCATCAGAACAGAAACTGACTTTGGAATGCCAGCAACTAACTTGAGTTCCCAACTCAGTTCGCTTAATGGTGTGCTAATTTTGTTAAAATGCATTCTGTTATCCATAATGGATAACAACTGACTCCTTAGTAAGTCCTATACTTTTCACTAAGGCTTATTTCCAAGTAAGTTTGGTCAGGATTATAATTAACATCAGCATTATGGGATCTGCTTTGTTTTTATATAGAACCCTGAGTGTTTCCCTATGCAAGTTAATAGCTCTGGAAGTTAACAAGCCTGGTTTGAAGAACTAGACTATCTAGAAGATGTACTCAATCTAGGAATTTATTTTTACTGCCAGATTTGAATGGACACTCTTTACACAATTTTTCCAAACACTAAAGTTGTTTAGTGGCAAATGGAAGAAGAATCATGCCCAATCTCAGGGATTGGAAACTCTTGTTTATCTCCAGCAAAATTACCCAGAAGTCTCTCAAAAATATTCATCCCTGTCTTAGGCTGCAATATTTAGTCCAGAAAGAAGGTAAAGCTTTCCTTGAGTCTAACTTGACTCCTGGCAGTTTCATGGGCATGTCCATAAGCCAAAAGGAATCTGACAGCACCTTTTCCAACCAACAAATAAGTATTCATGAGCTGCAGGTCAAATTGTTACCAGATCCACTATCTCCTCCTATGGTGCACATGTCCATGTAGTTCTCTTGACCTTCGTAAGTTTCTGCTTTTGTTACCTATTGACATTTTTTTAAACATTCCAGTCTAGCCTACAGCCATGGGATTCTTTGGTGAACTCCAAGTGCTAACCAGGATCCATCCTGCTTAGCTTCTTAGACAAACCAAGGTTGGCCAGGTGCTGCTAGACAAACTAGGCTAAGGAACATAAAGTTTCATTTGAATCAAGCTGCATTCCTGGTGACTTTGTTGAGATGTTCATGGAGTTTTCTTGGCAACAATATGAAAGATAGTTGTCAGGGCTTCAGGGATGTTATTTTAACTTACAGCCTTGGGATTCCTTGATGGCTTCCACTGCAAGTACTAAGTCCAGTCCTGCTTAGATTTTATAGATCAAGCAAGATTAACTATGTCCTGCAAAGAAGCTCCTTGAAATTTATGGGACTCACCTCTAAGTTAACCTACACTTGGCTGTTAAAAACCTGAATGAATCCTCTTGTGACCCCTGAATTGGGTACAATGAATAAGTAAAAACTGATAGCAAAAGAAGCAAGTTAAACATTTTACTCCCCCACCTCCACGATAAAAGGATTATCTTGTTTGGACTGTATGCAGCATATATAATTCTTATGTTAAGTCCTGGTTTGATAGTTTGGGCAGTCTTTTAAAGGTGCCCCCTGCCCCCTTCTGTTTTATTTCATCATTCCTGTAAGTTAACTTTGTTTTTTGAAAGTGGTAGAACATACAGGGATGTCTTTGATTTTTCCTCTCCGTGGGAAATCTAAGAAGAATGGCAACATGTAATTTACCCTGTCCATGCTATTATTATATGATAAATAATGATGGAACTTTGAAGAGGCATTGGGCTGGTGTTTTTAAAATAAAAGTCCTTCCAAAGACTCTAATCACAATTTATAATGGAAAATTTTGAGAGAAATAAAAGATTTGGGGGAAGGGAAGATGCGGTTTGCAGCACAAAAGATTATGTAACCTGCTGTGTTCTAAAGGGCCATTCCAGAGCCAATGGTTCTGGTTAGAAGACAAGAAGTACAGCTCTGACCAAGACCATGGACAACTTCCCTAGAATCCCCCAATTTGTAATATTAAGTCCATTTACTTAAAATGACTTTTCATCCTGATCCCATCCACTTCTCCGTCTTATGTCCCAGTTGTAAAAGAATCTGCAGCTTGGGACAAGAAATTTAAGAACAGCTACTGTTCAAAGAGGCAAGCCTAAATTAAGGCAGCTGTTTGCCTGCTTGATAAATAAGGCAGTTTCCCATAATATGAGTGTTCCTGTCACTCTAAGGATGCTTTTGTGCTGGCAGTTTGCACAAGAAAAATGAGGTAGTGATGGAGAAGTAGGGGCATATCTCAAGAGTCAGCAAAGGAAGGAATGACTGAGATGAAAACAGCAGACTATATGGTTACTTTGAGTTAAAATGAGGCCATTCTAACCTGACAATAGGGCTATGCATGCTGCATATTCTGAAGAAGAGTTTGGGTCTCGTGTAAGCACAGGACTTTGCTCTTCTACATTTAGACTGAAGCGAGGACTGGGAAAAAACTCCTTGCTTTAGGGAATCAACTCATAAAGCCGCACTATAGTTTTTCACAATTGCAAGGAAGTTGGTCTGCTTTAATGAATAGCAGTAGCTCACTTGAGGTCCAAAGCACTTCTGAATCATTCTGAAAGCCTGTATAACTCCAGCTGGCAAGAGCCAACCATTTAGGGCAAATATGCCCCTTTCTCATTATGCTCATGAGCAAATCTGAGATACCGTACATAATTGCTTAATATGAAGAATTTCACTTTCAGCTTAGTTCTGCTTTAAGAACATGGATGCTAGCTAATTCTTGGACAAGACTGATTGGTCACTCTGTAGCACATATTGCTTGGAAATCCTCCCAGAAATATCTATTTGCTTGCATATTGCCTCTTTACTTTAATTGGTTGTTTCTTTTTAAGAGCTGGGTTTAGAATATTGGACTAGAAATGAGGAGGTGCAGATTCAAAGCTCTAATAAACCATGTACGGGATGTGTGCATAATATATGTGCATATGCATAATCTCAGGCTGACCTTGGGTCAGTCAGACCCTGAGTCTAATTGATCTCTTAAGGTTGTTGTGAGGGTAAAATGTTGTGGGGGGGAGAGTACAAGCACAACCTTGAATTTCTGGAAGAGAGATGGGCTATAAATGTAATAAATGCAGTAGAAGACTAGCATGATTTAAATGTCAAAATGAAGGTGTGATGGAATATGAGGGTGACCTTGGAAAACAGGGGAAGAGATGCCACCTCGGGAATGATCCGATAAAAGAGAAAGGAGCCCACAACAGAGTAACGGCCAGAGAAAGCAACTTAGGAAGGACCTGCCTTAACTGGTTAGGCAGTAAATGGGGATGGCAGGAGATTTGTACTTTCAGACTTGCTAGATTCTGTTAATGTAGCCTTACAATAAAGTAGAATTAGCTCATCTCATTGTGTTTCCTGTCTGGTTTACCTGGGAGGGCTGACATCAATCTTGCAAGTCTGAAAGTACAAATCTCCCGCCCTCCCTATTTACCATCTGAGTGGTCAGGGTGGGTCCTTCCTAAGTTTTTTTCTCTGGCTGTTACTGTGTTGTGAGCTCCTTTCTCTCTGATCATTTCCTAGGCAGCATCTCCTCCCCCGGCTTCCAAGGTCACCATCATATTCCATCACAGAAGGTGTATTTTGCCCCCATTCACTAATGCCATAGATGGGGCTGCCTGTCCTCTGCTGCATGAGTTACTGTTCTGAATTTAAAATGATAGAGCTGGAAGGGACCTTATTTCATCCTGCCCTTGATAAAGGATGGATCTTTGTTTCTACAGCATCATGGATAGGAGGATCGCTTTCCATGGCTTGCACACCTTACCTTGTGTCTTCCATTCCAGGAACTAAATAAACAGAGGTTTGGTTGAAATCCTAAATCTGATAGGCTCAAGAGGATTTGTGTACCTAAATATACTGTAGATGTTCAGTTAAGCAGCAGCCCAGGGCTCAGTTCCATGAGAGTGCACTGGAGTCAGCAGTGCTTAACTTGTAGAGGACTGAGCTGTTAGCTCAGAAATATGGGCAGGTGGGTTGCTTACACAAGCAAGCAATTCTTACTGTGTTTCAGTTGGAGATACTTGTGGTGTAAAAGTGAAATATGTCTCCAGCACATCTCAGTTGTAATAAGGATAATTACCCTTAGCTGAGGCACACATGGACTTAACTCCAGGCATTTTGCATTTAAATAAATGTGGCTGGGTTCACACATTGCACAATGCCATTATGTGGTTGGTTTGGTTTGGACTTAACATGTGCAAATTCAGTAACTGTGGGTTGTTCAACCCTGGCCAAGGCTCTGCCTGTGCATCAACCCACTCAGATGTGGCTTATTCAAGAAATGACTGTTAAGCAAACCAGGATAGAGCACAGTTGATCAGGGTATCCTGTCCCCTGACTCCAGAATATTGATAAATGGGACCTACAGAATACTGCAGTTTGGAGTGCTCCTACTGAAGGCATCAGCCAGCTAGTGACATTGTTTTCTGATACCTGCCCTTCCATCCTCCCGGTTTTCTGCCACCCGCTCCCAACAATAAGCATTCTGTGATATTTTGGCTATAACTCTGCTGTAATTTGGCATATGAGCTTGCAGTTAGCATAATGACTGCTTTTTGCATCTTTCCAAAGTTCACAGGGGTGAGAAAGGCAGTCATTATTGGCCTCCATGAGCAAGAAGCCAAGTGTGTGAATTTCTGCAATGTGTGGCAAGGATGAGAAAGGCCATTTGAGGCCTTTGGTAAGAAAAGAGGGTGAGGGGGGGGAAATCCTCTTTATAGAGCTGCTCCTTTGGTGCAGACAGGGAGGTGGCAAGTTTCGAAGGAGGTTCAATCTTTGCCTAGCCAGGAGGCCAAAAAGTCAAATGTCTGAGCAGAAAGGGCACAGGGAGATGCTAGTGATGGGTACAAAGTGCCCTCTGTTGGCAGGAAGGAATGGTATTTTGAGATTCAATCTACCATGCAAGGCAACTTGCAATAATTTTGCACTATAAAAAAGAGAGAGATCCTTCCTTGCATTGGAGGAGAAATCAAGACACGTTCATGTTACTTTAATGAGCTGCACCATCTCTAAGATACTATGAAGTCATGGTGAAGCACTTCTCCATCAAATTAATTTTTTTAAGGGGCGCGAGGCACACGTAACTCTTCACTGCAAAATAATTGGACTTGCAGGTGCTTCACCATAGCTGACTTGCATTTGAGGATGTACACTATTTTTGAGGCTGACAGCCACATTTGGCCTTTAGGTAGCGTGCTAGGGACCACCCTTCAAAAAGTGGGTGGTCCCCAACATTTAATTTGATTTCTTTCACATTATTTAATCTGTTTCTGTCTCAGGAGGTAGAAGCAGCTGCTTGATCTGGAGCAGGCTTAGAAACAGAGCAGGATTAGGGGTGGCTAATAGTGGGATGGGAACTTCTTCAGGAAATCTGTGGGTTGTAAGGCTACACTGGGAAGAAAGAAATTCTGGAAGAAGACAATTGCAAATCACTTCCATATGGTTGCCCCCCCACATTTCCATGGATGTGTCTACATAACAACAGTTGAGCTCCAGTTAGAGGAATGTTTTGCTTTTTTTAAGGTATTGTGCTGCCAGCCACTTAGGGTTCTCAGCTTTAAGCTGTCCTTGACCCAGGTAATATATGTAAATCTGTTCTCTAAGGCACACAACATAGTATTTATACTTTTCTAGGCTAAGGGAGCCCAAGGCAGCCAACAACATAAGAGTACAAAAATAATCATAAAATGTTTGAGATTCAAAGGGTACAAAACAAAAAAGATATATTAAGATGTAGTTTCCCCAGCATTAAAAACAAAAGATCCTGAAACTTCGGAATTAAAATGTTGTATGGCATTTGGAAAGCCATAAAAGCATTCCAAGTGTTTATACTTCACATCTATTTATTTAGTGCAGCATGTTATACTTTTGCCCAATTAGGTAACATCACATAGCTGACCTTGGATGATCATAAAAAGGCTAGGTGGGATCACTTGGAGGAGACGCCACCAGGAAATTCCAGAATTATAGGCTAGATGGAAAAGTCACTAAAACTTCCTTGAAGAAGGAAATAATAAGCCACTTCAGCACTGCTGCCAAGGAACTGGCCATCCTTGTATAGTCACCAGAAATTGAGCTCAGCTTGACGGAATCATTATCCTTTAGCTGTAGACTTCTGTTAGTTATGTTCTTGAGGACACTTGAATCATCTCAATTAAAAAAAAAAGATTAAACACACCAAAGAAAAACTATGAAAAGTGGTTTATTGGGGAATCAGTGAATTCAGGTGGAAGAGAAATAACCTTCCAGAAATAAAAGGATGATTTCATAAAGTCATGACATTGGAAGGGGCCATCATGTTCCATCCTTTGAACAATTTTTTCAGGAGATGCATATCTTTCTCTGGATGCAAATAAATGTCAGTTTATAAATACAAACCAACCACCCAACCCTTCTTCCCAAACAGGATGTGAGTTTCTAACATATATAAAATGTCCAAGTGTTATCTGAGGTCTGGAAGCCAGGGAGAAATTTGGAGGTGGGAAGGAAGAGCATGGATAAACTTGAGTCCTTAAGAGGGAGGTTGAAAAAAAAATCCTATTTGTACTGAGACATTTCTTTTCCTTGAAATGTCTCAGTATAGTAAAAATTCAGTATAAATTCAGTTGGATTTTGGATTGGATTGAACAGGATTCAATTCAGTTTTGATAGGCTGCTCTGAGAAAACAACATCCTCCGGCATAGCTAGTAGACCAGCCTTTCTCAACCTTTTGACCCTGGAGGAATCCTTGAAATATTTTTCAGACCTCAGGGAACCCCTGCATATTCAGGCTCAAATATAGGCCGGAGTTACAAAATTACTGTATTTGTTTCATGGGTAGGCCTATATATATGCATTAACAGGGTTCTTAAACTGAAAATAAAGAAAGTTACCTCTTTAATGTGAAGTTGTCCAAATTTGAAATAATGTTTTATTATGATCTCCCAGCGACCCCTAGTGACCTCTTGCAGAACCCTAGGGTGCCACGGAACCCAGGTTGGGAAACCATGTAGTAGCGTAAAAATGTTCTTGAGTTCGGCACTTTCTTGGCAGATATTTTGGTACTGCCTTCTTTGTGGATGTTTTTTCATCTTTCCAGTTGAGCTTACTTTGCCATACTATGAAGAGGTAACTAACACTATTGCCATAGTTTGTAACCAAATAGCCCAACCCCAACCTCCCAAACAAAGAAATGAATTAGCTTATTACTTTATTGGATGCATTTACTTATTTCCAGGTATCATGAGGCATCTCCCCCAACATTTCTTTTTAATTGTATTATAATAGAGTAAGAAGGTTCTTGAGTTGAGCTAACTCATGATGACTTCATGGATGCGTCTGTGCAGGTTTCTTGACTGCGGTACAGAAGTGGCTTGTTGCCTTTGCAATGTCCCAGTTTAGCCAACAACATCAAAGAAGCAACCAGGATGATGTGGATTGCATCTTTGGGGGGTATTTTCTATCCCATCCTGATGTGTCTAAAGTTGACAGTTTATGCATTGTTGTGTGAGAACAATGGCAGGTAACCTATTGAAAAACCAGTAATCTCTCATCTTGTCTACTTGTTTTGCTGTTGCAACTAGTTGAGATGTATGTTTGTATATACACAGAAACATATATACACACACACACAACACACACACCTATACACATACACATATGCATAGACTAGTTCTTAAATGTGCAGTAGTGATGTTTTTGACCTTTGCAACCAAATGGATTCCTTCTCTGTTAGGAGGAAGCCAATCATCAATACAAAGAAACTGTTGACTGCTAGTCTTCTCTTGAAATGTAGTCCTATTTTAGTCTGACGTTTTACTGAGCAAACCATGCCCAATTCTCTTTCCTGAGGGCAGGACCACTAAGAGAAGGAGTGCTCTGACTTAACTATTTTTGTGTTTCTGTCCCATGCCATGGGCCTATCTTGCTTAGCTTTGGGGGATCAGCCAAGGTCAGGTTGATGCTGCCACCTGCTGAGGCAATGTGGTAAGACTCTATATTAATCTGGATGGTTTCTACCCTCACTCTTTTGATTGACAGGTTTTCATTCCGGTTCCAGAATCTTCCACAAATGATGTTCTTCCCCCTGGTGGTGATGCTGCTACAGACTGGGAGTAGCCATGGCTCCCTTCCTTTCTACAATGGCTTCTACTATGACCGAGTCATGAATGATAAAGGAGATGGAGGAGGTAGAGTTTGGACAGGGAAATTAGTATCTGGCCTGATGGGTAGTTGATTTACTTAAAATCTATAGATAAATCAGGATTCTAAAGTGAGAGTTTACAGGAGACAAATAAAAACTGTGGTTGAGCTTTCACAGTTTTCTGTTTAACTTTGATTTGATTTATAGATAACTAGGTCAGAAAACCGTTTGACCTGGCAAGAAACGTGCATATCTTACACCATTGCAGTTGTTTGTAAATTACATTAAATTGTAAATATAGCTCTGCTGAATCAGTCCAAGGTCCATCATAGTCCAGCCTTTTGTTTGGCTTTGGGGTGTCGCAACCAGGAGCTGGAGACAGACTCCTCTCCCACTGTTGTTCCTGGGCAAGCGGTATTTTGAGGTGTGCTGTCTGACATCTGACCTTTGTTTCTTCCTTTCTCAGCTCTGCTCAATGGTGTTCGACTGATGGTTGAGACATCCGATGATGCCATCTTTACCCACCGTGGTGCCAACGTTACGCTGCCCTGCCATTATCACTATGCACCTAAACTGAATGCCCCACGCAGGATCCGCATCAAATGGTCCAAGCTGCGGGAGGACAACACTAAAGAGCGAGATGTGTTGGTGGCATCTGGGCCAAAGCACCGCAGCTTTGGTGAGTTCCGTGGACGGACTCATCTGCAGCAGGAATCTGCTGATGAAGCATCCTTGGTGATCAATGACTTGCGCTTACACGATGCCGGGAAGTACCGCTGTGAAGTAATTGATGGTCTGGAAGACGAGAGTGGGACCGTGGATCTAGAACTGCAAGGTGAGTAGGGTGTAACTGTTGTGACCAAAAAAGTGAGGTGTAATGAAGTGGTTAAGAAATTGGCCTTGAACTGGGGGGACCCAGTTGACCACAGAGCTTCTAGATGATGTTGAGAGGCAGATACATTTTCTCTCACCAAGTTATTGTAGGGACAAAATGGAGGGCAATACCCATGTATGGCATCTTGAGCTTTCAGGGTAAAAATTGGGGTAAAGGTAAAGGTTTCCCTTGACGTAAAGTCCAGTCGAGTCCGACTCTAGGGGGCGGTGCTCATCTCCGTTTCTAAGCCTTGGAGCCGGCGTTGTCATAGACACTTCCGGGTCATGTGGCCAGCATGACGACTCGGAACGCCGTTACCTTCCCGCCGAAGCGGTACCTATTGATCTACTCACATTTGCATGTTTTCGAACTGCTTGGTGTGCAGGAGCTGGGATTAATTGGGATACAGATGCAAAAATAAATGGAAAAAGTACAACAAAGCCACAGAACTAGATGCCCCAACATCGTATTTGTATTAGGGTAACATTGCACAAAGATGGACACATTCTTGAAGAAAAGATTAAAAGGCATAATATATGGGAAAGCTATGCACACTAGACAAAACTGCAAGGTGAAATGTGTATTCTTTGAGAAAGAGGTGCAAAAATGCATACAAATTTGTGTGAGGTTTTTAAAAGTTAGCATGTATATGGAATGAAGATATGAATGCAAGAATGAGATATTTAAAGTGTTGGATTAGCTTCTGACTAGCAAGAAGGTACTTTGCTATTTTATTTGGAAGCTTAGTAAGGTCAGCAGAAATAGATAGATAGATAGATAGATAGATAGATAGATAGATAGATAGATAGATAGATAGATAGATAGTATTTACTTCAGTAAGTGACCAGGTAACTAGAGTTTCTTCCTCTTTCTGGCCACCAGATGTCACCAGAAGTCCGTCATTTTTTTCAAAATTAACCTTCCTATGGACTATGAACCCAAAGATAAAATGCTATGTAAGAATAAAATTGGTATCATTTTGATGTAAGCAGCCTATTGTGTGATTGCTTTGCTATAGTCCAGATCCTACATTTGCAAAGTGGGCAGAAAGAAGATATGTGGCCTTCAATCCGGGTATTTTTTTTTAAACCAGGCAACATTTGGCTGTCTGGTTGTTGCTGAACTAAAATTTCCAGCTGCTTCATTCAGTATGGCTAGTGGGGAGGGATGCTAGTTCAACAGTGTCTAGATTGCCACAGGTTGCCCACCTCTGTTTTACTTTATCTCTCCCCACACTAAGATCATCTAAGTTGGGTTTGATTCACTCCTCCAATTCCAGAGATCAATATGGCCCTCCACTTTTTTTATTTGAATGTTGGATTATCCAGTACCAAATGCATACATTCAGTGGTCTTTCTATTTTTCTTCATCCGCTTTTCCCAATCCAGGAGTTGTCTTTCCGTATCAGCCTCCCCATGGACGCTATAAGCTTAACTTCCATGAAGCCAAGAAGAGCTGTGAAGATCAGGATGCAGTGATAGCCTCCTTTGACCAGCTCTTCAAGTCCTGGATGGAAGGCTTAGACTGGTGCAATGCTGGCTGGCTGACTGATGGCACAGTCCAGTACCCCATCACATTACCCCGGGAGCCCTGTGGTGGGAATCACTTAGCCCCTGGTATCAGAAGCTATGGAGAGCGTCATAAGAACCTCCATCACTTTGATGTCTTTTGTTTTTCTTCTGCTCTGAAAGGTGAGTGCAGTTATCTTTGGGGCAGTGACTATTTTTACAGGGAGGTGTATTGAGAAAGAGGTAGCAGGCTGGGGGATCTTTTCTCTTTCTGGACCACAACTGATGTCCATGTTCTGATATCATCTGGGACTGGCTACTAGCATGTCCTGTACATCAGTCTGCCTTTGAAGGTGGTTTGGAAACGGCAGTTAATTCAGATTCAAACTAGACTATGGGCTGGACTGGTTGATGGGAACATAGGGATCTATCTTCAAAGGCAGACCATTGAGTCATTGTAGACAGGAGTTTTTCTTAGCTAAAGAGGTCAGGGATGGAATCTGATATCTTTTTTATTAAAAAAAAATTCTTCCATTGAGTTGTGTTTTGTAGCTCAACATGAGAGAGATCTCACTTTCAGATACAAATATAAGATAGGTTCTTTTTCTAATGCAACAGCTAAGGTATGAAACTGCCTCTATAGGGAGGTGTGGTTGGTTCCCTCTTTAAAACTTCGAATAAGCCATCCCTTTACATATTTTGTCTGGCTCTAGTTTGAGTTGAAATCAATCTCCATTACAATTTTGCTTTTGTTTTATCATGTTCTGGTGATACATTAATCTTCCATTACTTAGTGAGTGCCCTTGATATGTGTTGTACTACAATTCCCATCACCCCCAGCCAATATTCTATTAAAAGCTGTCATCTCATACAGATAAGAGGACACTCTTCCACAGTGGTGCAACTTGCATATCACTTGCTTTTCATTCTAAACTTTGGGTTAGTGAAATGTAGGACCTCATCCAATGAACAATAAACCATTGTTTATGGCTTAGCATTATATCTCATCTGTGCCCCTCTGGCTTGTTTAACAAATCATGGTTAGCCTAAACTATGTTAGCCCACATTTGGCTCTTTGGACTATAATAACTGATGAGTTAGCATGGTACGCAAAGCTAGCCAGTTGCAATACATTCATTCTCTTCCTTTTTAGCAATTCTGATTTCTTTTTATGTTAGATTTCTAAAAAATATATAAATATCAATAAAATATTCTTTGCCCACCTGAATAGGGACTGTCTACTATCTGGCTCACAATCAGAAGTTCACCTTAGAAGAGGCCAAGCAAGCATGCCAGGATGACCAGGCTGAAATTGCCAAGGTGGGTCAGCTTTATTCAGCCTGGAAGTTCCTGGACTTGGACCGTTGTGATGCTGGGTGGCTGGCGGATGGCAGTGTGCGCTACCCCATCACTTCTCCCCGACCCAACTGTGGCCCACCAGAACCAGGGGTCCGAAGCTTTGGCTTTCCCCAAACCGGGAAATTTGGAGTCTACTGTTACAAGATGAGCTAAGGAAAAGCTTCCTTCATCAGTGGACAGTGTCCTTTTTATCACCACTTAGAGTTTATTATTTAAAGGGCCAGTCTCTGGGGGTCTGTTTTAACTGTATGTTTTCAAGTTTGTGTTTTCTTCTGTGGGTTTTTTAAAAACACTTTTGTAATGAAACAGAAAATGCTGCACGAGCTGCGATATGGAAATTGAGTTGCCTTGGTGCTGAACCTATGAGCTTCCAGCTATGTTGCCTGTGTAATCATGTAGCTGGAAGACCTGAGCTTAACTTGGGATGGTGCACATGAGAAGAGTTGGCTTGTTCATCTGGTTATGATGTCTTTTGGAATGGGCTCCTGCCGACATCTCTCAAGGAGATTAGGAAGCCATCTGAAGGCAGCTGTTATAATCACTGTCTTGGGAAAGGAATTCCTAGTCCAGTGTGACGTTCCCGACTCTTAGTAGCATATGATCTCATCTTAAGTGATCCAATATTTACAACTTTCAAAGTGAACTGGCTATTTTGATGGCTCAGGACACTGTATGGTAAGGGACTACATTATTACTTAATAGGCTTCTAAGGATCAGAAATAAGGGTTGTTTGCCTTCTGACTTGTTGGCAAGAATCTCAGGGCAAAAATGGATGCAGAGGGGGCTGTTTCTCAGTATCCCTTCTCCTGTTCTTCAGGCTGTCGTCATGAACTGGGGAAAATACAATTCCTTCTGTTTAATGCTGAACTGGACCCATATGCATATTGGGTAGTGCCTGTGATGGCACCAATTCATCTCCCACTCCCATCTTTTTGTAAAGTGAAGAAAGTGGAATGACTGGGCTCACACAAGAGGCTCTGCTATATTGTACTTTGTTTGGTTTTGGCATAGATCGTTGTGCAAACCCAACCATTTAGTATACCATAGTTAAACTATGGCTTAGAGTAATGCATGAATCCAAGTTTCTATCTTTGCACACACATACATAGATACCTCTTCTAAATTTGATTTTAAGAATTAGACCAGTCTGAGGAGAAATCAAGGAATAGAGCTTTTGTCATTTGCAATCTGATGTTCAGCTTGCTGTAAAGGGTGGGCAAATCTGGGCCTGGATTAACACATCTCACTAAGCCATATTGTCTTGTTTTGTCACTTTTTGTATGCAGAACAAGCGAAACTCTGTTAGGACACTGCAAACAAACCATTGTTTTGGGGAGCTTTTGCTTCCGTGCCTTTGTATTGTCAAGTGTGTCTTGAACATTGTCTTGTGGTGTCTAAAGATGGGGTGTCTGGGACCTCTGCTAATAAAACTTTGAAGGAAACCACACAAAGAAATAACTTGGATGTCAGTGCCATGCTCCATCCTGATTGCAGAAGCTGTCAACAACCAACCATAAACTTGTTCTAGAAGTCCTTTTTCTACCAGATTCTCCAGAATAGAAATAGCATTGAGGAGGTAGTGAGATACCGAGATTAATCCTGAGCAGTTTGGGGCAGAATGGAAAGGAAGTGTTGAAAAGTGAGATGCACTGGGCAGGGGGCAGGAAGAAAATGTTGTGGGGGTGTGGAGGGGCCACAGGAAAGACTGGAAGGCTGATGGAAGGAGCGTTGAATGAGCTGCATTCATAGGGGCGCCGATGACTAATGAAAAGTCTCTGCTGTTTACAGCACAGATTGAAACACTCCACTTAAATACTGAAATCAGATTAAACACTCTCTTTATGTAAAGAGCCAAAATCATTTGCAGAGGTGGTTTCACTCTTCTCATAATTAAAGCCAGCCTAAGACTGCGGCAGGACATTACCACGTTGAAGCCCAAATGGTGTTGATCCCCTTGCTGTTTTGTATGACAGCATTGGGCCTATTAGAGAATTGTTCCTTTGTCTCTTCCCTGCTTACTTTTCTGCTAGCTTTGCCATTAAACTTTGGTCATAAGCCCTCAACTACCTTCTCCCCACCTACTGCCACGGCATGCTTTACATTTACTTCTCCAGTTTCACTTGGACAGTAGCACTGTTGTGATTTCAGGAATCTTATGAAATGGAGTTTGATTTCTGCCACCCTGCTGTGAAACAGGAACTACACTGATTTATGAATAAGAACCATGCGACTGTAAGGAAAGTAAGCAAGCACAACTGGATGAGCATTTGTAGATGTCTACAAACAGCCCATTTATAAAAAGCTGTACTAAACAAGAGGATGCTACAGCAAGCAATGTCAACTCATCAAGACTGGTGCTATCTTTTGAAGGCGCTGCCTCCTCCGTTTGGATCCTCTGGGCTATGGGGTCATAGCTGTCACCTCCTTTTGGACATGACTGAGCAGGGCATCTGACCTGCACTAGAGCACTCACAACAGGTGCACCCCAATGGTCAGGTACACTCATGCATCCAGGTGCACCCACCCACCCACAGTGCATGCAAACAGCACCTCAGCCAGGATAAATTACAACAACTTTTATTGTACAGGATTCACCATAGCACTGACAGCAATAGGCTTGGCTCTTTTTCATTCAAGACTTTGCTTTTTGTGCACCGGGCTTTCCAGAAAATAAAAATTCTGGGGCTCTTTTCCTTGATAGTCTTTTTTGTTTGCAAAATAAAAAGTTCTTCCTGGTTTCCTTCCCCAGTCCCACCCTTCCCCTACCCGACAGTTTCCCTTTCCCCATTGGATACAGAGCACATACCCAAAGCTGGGCTCCTACCAGCATCTCAGAGACATTGGCAAGTCCATTTAAGTTACTGTAAAAGTGACTACTTGGTTTCCTCTCTGTTTTCAATTATTATAATATATATATATTAAAAATAGATGCAGGGATCCAAGTGCCCTGCACAGTTCCCTGTAAGAGAGAATACGCCATCTCAGGATGGGAGCTGCTTTGCTATGCGTCCTGGGGAAGGAAATTGCAGCAAGCAGAAACATAGGCATTATAATTAGCCCCAGCCTGCTTCCAGCCCATTCCCTCAAGGGACTTAAAAAATGAAAATGGGGAGGAGGAATGAGTCAGAAGGGATGCAATGTCAATTTCAGCTAGGACCACTGGAGTCTGACCAGGAAGGGCTGGAGCTCAAAGGCAGCAGGGTGTGGAGTTCAGTTCTGCCCCCTTCTTACCTGTTTGCATTTAGCTGATCTGATGCTCTTGCTAATTTCAACTTCCACACGTGATTTGACATTTTGCATTTATTTAAAGGAATGAACATATCCAAAACAAGCAATCACTATTTGCACCGTGTTGGGAGAGCTGGAAAAGAGGTTTCCTGACCCTTTTCCTTACAATGCCTTGACCCAGTTTGCTTCCTCTTTTAAATGCTCCCTTCCTCTCTGTGTCTCCTCCTGAATCCCATGATATGCATTCATTTATTTATTTATTCATTCAATTTCTATAATTTGCTGCAATAGTGGAAAGATTTGGGGTGGGATGGGGGGGTGTTAAAAATACTTGTCCACTCTGCAGTTTAAAAATTACATTTCTTGTAAGATAAAAATCAGGATTCCTCCCCCTCCTCCACCTCCTCCTCCACCACCTCCAGATAATCTGTTATTTAACTTAAACCCACATCCTCAGTAACCCTCCCTATCCCTTTTCCCACAAAGGCACAAAGATAGTTGGATCTAGCAATCATTAAAAAAAAATGCTGGAATTATGTTTGCTTCCTATTTTGCAAAGGGTTCTTTTCTCTCCCTTTTTTTGTTCTTTTCTTTATATATACACATTGTTCCTTATATAATGAGACCCCCCCCCAAAGCAACAACAACAAAAAATATATCGATTTTGTTAATATGACCGTTCCATAAATTCTCTCTCTCTCTGCTCCCAAATTGCTCTCTTTAAAGGGTGGATCATGCCATCATCTTTCCATTGGTCCTTGATCGAGTCCGTGAACTTCTCTTGTGTAGTCTGCGTTTATAGGTGGAGGCTGTGGGAGGAGAGTGAGAAGAAAAGAGACCTTGTTGTTCCAGAATGATGGCTACAGAGGCCCAGCTTGTCCCAAGCTGGATTGACTGAGTTTTTCCCTCCCTCTGGCTCGTTCTCTTCCCGTGGAAAAACACCACAGAGGCTGTAGCATGTTGTTTCTCTGGCTGCCCATGACGAACATGCTACAGTGCCAGATTCTTAGCTCTTGCACAATTGTGCTTTTTTTTTTTTTTACCTTTGGGGCACTGGGAGTTGATGTTTTAGTTGGGTGGGGATTTCTTAGTGCACCTTGGAGCAGATCCTGTCCCACCTGCTCCCTGTCCCTCCACCCCTCCTTCCCACAAACATTAAGGTGAAAGAGATCAGGGACTGCCAGAGAGAATTCTGTTCATGTCCCATGGATGAGCAAGGGACTATTTTGGGGGGCCCTGGTGGGGTGGGGGAGCTGCATGTAAATGAAAGCCTTGTTATCATTAAGACTTACGAAATTTTAAACTTTTGATTGCATGGCTTAAAATGAAACAGGAGCTTCCCTTTCCTGGTAGAAAAGGTAGAAAATGGTCCAAGACTTTCTTGGTGCCTAGAAATCTAATCCCTGAAGAAAGCTATTCTACCATTTCTAATAAAAGAGCCAGCTCAGATGAACTATACAGATCCAAGCTAGACCGCAGGCTAGATGGTTCTGTGGTGTAGCTCAAACTCTCCAGTTGGGTTAGAGCAATGTTCAGATAGAGAGCCAGTCTGGTACAGTGGTTAAGGCATCAGGCTAGAAACCAGGAGACCATGAGTTCTAGTCCTGCCTTAGGCACAAAACCAGCTGGGTGACCTTGGGTCAGTCACTCTCTCTCAGCCCTAGGAAGGAGTCAATGGCAAACCACTTCCGAAATCTTGCAGGGAAAACTGCAGGGACAAGTCCAGGCAGTTGCCAGGAGTCAACAATGACTTAAAGGCACACACACACACACATCTTCAACAGCAATCTTATGTTGACCCCCAGAGTGTGCAACATTTGAAGAAAAGAAAAATTGCATGAATTGGGCAGGAAGATGACCACCTCCTGCAGCTTAGGATTGTTTTTCTTCTTTGTCTCTTGGTTTGTCCAAAATAAATCCATGCAGCAAAAGATCAGGCTTTTATCGCATGGACTAGGAACCTCCTGTCTTCGTTCTTCTCCAAAATGCCATGTTGTAAGTGTTAGCAGACCAATGTGTGCTTCAGTTTGGAGTCTACACCCTACATCCATCTTTTGGGATGTTTTCTGGAATGGTCATGTGATGTGCAATGTGTGCTTACATGACCATTCCAGGAAATGCTGGGGGTGTGGGGGGAGAACAGAAAGTTTGCACTGGAACTTCACAATCCCCTACCACTGACCAGTTGGCTGGGCTGAAAGGTTGAATTCCAGAACTCCTGGAGGCCACTAGTTTATCCTTCTTTAATTTATACTCATCCTGTCTTGTGAGTTCCTCTGCTTGCTCTGTGTTCTTGTACAATTCTGAGAAACCAAAGATTTATAGAAGTTTGCTGAGTACCATATGTTGGCCAAGAAGGACTTGCCAACTATAGGCATTCCTTTAATTAAGACTCAGTGCTCAATTACCAGTCAGCCCTTGCAGTCCAGCTTTATTGGGAGATGTTTGAACTAATAATCTCTGTAGTACTAAAGCTACAGTCAAGAGCATTTCCCACATATCAGGAGGTTTAATGTAGCCGCCTGAATGTTAGAACGAATCATCTGATCATTGCTAACAAGGAAAGAAAAGCTAGAACAGAAACTTAGCACACAAGGGATTCTTCTACCCCAGTGCAGGCATTGTCTTAATTGAAAGCAGGTTTAAATCTCATTTGTGGAAAGTCTTTCAGGGAATTCCCTCCTAATTAAAAGAATTTTACAAATGAGTAGGTGGTTCATACAAATAGTATGAACAGGGTAGAGAGAGCAAGGGATCTATTACAGCTCTAATTCTATCATGAGAAAATATAATGTCTCTCCTTCTACAGAATGACTTTATTTTCTCCCCTAGTTGTCTACTTCACTTAGTCACCCGAGGCAAATGTTACCAAAACTTTACCCCCCACCCTTTTTGAATCCAGAAATACCTAGTATAGATTGATGCATACTAGCTGGCTAGTCAGAACCCAGTCAGTTTGGTTTATAAACCATGGTTATACAGATTCAGGCAATAAAATCAGCCAATATAACATAATTCATATATCTAATCTGTTTGAATAAAGATTATTGTAAATTTTCATTTGGGCTGAAATACCCACATGGAATACTGAAATACTCAAAATACTCTATTTGTTATAGATTAAAGGGCTATGGGTACAAGCTCTGTAAATTCACCAGAAAACATTACGTACAATCTATACAGGCTATCCGGGGCTCTTCCCAGTGCCCATTTGGTTGGCATCGGATGGTGGGCACATGGCGCTGTATGTAACCCTGATTGCATTGGTATCGCACCATGGCGTTGATCTCATAGCGGTCCTTCTTCTTGCCAAAGTGCCTGGCGTTCTCAACTGCAGGAGGGTCTCCACAGGCAACTGGTGGAGAAAAGGAAATCGTTCAGATTGCTTTCTGCTCAAAGCAGCATTCAGCCAACTGGATGCTCCTAGTTGCTATAGTAATTATAGTTTCTGGTCACTGGAATCATTTTCAATGTTTGTCATGGCCTCTTTGGATGATTCCTCTTCTGAAGAGGAGGAGAAAGCAAGGGCTGGATCAAGAATCTAGGAAGTCTGATCCAGTAGTGCTAGGGCTTAGATTACAGCATTTTCTACTGCTTCTCATTTCCCAACCCTGGACTGTAACCCTGTTCAGCCACAACCTCCAGGCCACTTGAAGGGCAGAGACAAAGGAAAGAGAGAAGAAGGAATGTCAGAGTGATGGGAAGAATGTTTTGGGAGCAGTGGTCTATTTGGGAATAATAGTGTACTCAGGAATTTGATATTATTCCCAAGTAATCCTTTTTCTGCAATAGGTACAGGTTCTAACTGGGGAGAGATCATGGACACCTGGTATAAACACAGTCAAGGGCTTGGAGACTTTCAGTATCAATGTGACCTTGTGCCTGGACTCTAATCCATGATTGAATGGATTAAAAAAAAAAAGAACAGTGTGACTTGTTATAGAAGAAATCGAGAAACTCCTTAGATATTACAAAGAATATGCGATGGACACCAGGAGTGGCTTGAATGAGACCCGGGGAAACAACTGCCTCATGGATAGCAGCCCTGCAGCCAGTAGTTATGCCTAAATTTCCCACAGTGTCATAATCCAATGTGGCATGGAATCATTGTAGCAATTTTAAGTGACAGACTAGACCAGGGTTTCTCAACCTTGGCAACTTTAAGATGTGTGGACTTCAACTCCCAGAATTCCCCAGCCATTCCACACATCTTAAAGTTGCCAAGGTTGAGAAACCCTGGACTAGACCTAGTTATGTGGTGCTGACATTAGGCCAGAAACCAACAGCTTGGCAGAAGTGCTGAGGCCTTTCCTTTTTATCTCCAGGAGACATGGATTATGGCTTTTTCAAAATGTCATCCCAGAAAGAAGAACAAAGCTGACACAAGGCACTTATACATGGTGCAGAGAATTGTACCTGAACAGTGCAGGTGCCATGGATAAATCTAAATGAAGAAATGCTAAATTACTTGGAAAAGCCTCAATGAATGTAGTGGCATCCTTGGAGTGAATTATTGCTCCCAAGAAGCCCACTTTCTACAACTGGTTAAGATTAGCATCTGCTGTACTTGGATCAGGGCCAGTGGTTTTCAATATTTCATTTTCAGCTGCTGGGACAGCCTGTCCTTGGATCTTCCATGTCTTTCCTCCAAGTCTTGCCTCACTGCCTAGTGCTCTTAATCATTGCTTGGTCCTGACAATGCCATACTACTCTGTCCTCTGGACCTTGACTGCTGAGACATAAGCCGTTTGCAGTGATAACCTTGGACTGCTTGACTGGGCTGTGAGCCCTTCTGAACAGGACATTGAGCCTCACCTATTCCTCTTTTGCACGTGAATGGGAGGTGGTAATTGCATGGAACGTCATTCCATTCACCCTTCTCATGCCAGATCATTACCACACAGTCTTCTCCTTTGACAAAAAAGTTATCCGGCTGGTTAGGTCGCCAGTTCTCATATTGCTAGGGAAAGAGAGGAATAAAGCCGGAGTAAAACAGAGTCAGATGAAATGAAGGGAAGGTTTAAGTTAAGTTAGAAGCAGCTGCAACATCCCCATAGGGAAGTTTTGTTCTATGATGCTGGAATTTGAGGGTCATGACCTGCTTCCTATGTAAGACTGTACTTCTCTAGTTTTCCAGCAAACCTTCGTTTTCCATTATGGGTTACAAGCACCTTTAAGGAAGGGAGGCATTTTAATTGGGGAAAATGCCTAATCCATCCTGCCTTAGAAATGCCCAACCTTTTTTTTTTTTTGGACCAAGGACTCCCTTGGTTTCTGAGTGATATACAAGGGCTACATCCCAAAGGGGGCAGTTCCAGGACATAAAAGCAGGGATGGAGCCAAGACCAATACTGATTTAATTTGGTACCAATCTCATTATTAAAAATGAGTAGACACAGTAAATAAGATTACTCTCTGTATATTTAAGCATTCCCCTCCTGTCACATAAAAAACAATTGCTTGGTGGGTTCTGGGGGCTGTCCCTAAGACTTTGGGCTGCTGTAGGCAGATCTGGGCAATATTATACTTCTTGAGTAAGAAAGGTGATTTGTATTCTTGCTACAAAACATAGCTGCTTCCCATACTTCCTTCTCTCCCTGTAGTGTTTCCTTATATTGGCATTCCCCAAGTTGGTGTCCTATAGGCACTGTGGGATTAGCCTGTTGGATACTTGGATCTCTGAAGCACTGATTTCCCAGCAGTCCAGAAACATCTCTATATTAGATAACCTCCAGAGTCTAACTTACAAGAGAATGTCCATCAGACCAGCGGAAGTCATCTTCCACAGCTCGGTCGCTTAGCCCAATCCACTGGTAGTTCTGTGCATTGCCTAGAAAACACACACAGAAAGAGAAATTAAAATGAATGCTGGCTTATCTGGAGGCAGAGGATGACTCCTCTGACTTTGAACCTAAGAGTGAGGTTCAAACTAAGCTATGGAGCACTTCAAATTCAATGCAAAAAGGTGCTTTGGAGCACCAGGGCACCTGCCTACAATTCCTTAAAGCAGCTACATCTTTTCCCAGGACTGCACATCAGTTTCTATGGTGCACCATGATCCCTGGAAAAGACATACATGGTTTAAGGAGTTACAGAGAGATGCTATGGCATGCCCCTGCAGACTTTGAAGCATCTTCTTGCCTTTGAATCCAAAGCAGTGCACAGCTCTAGTTTATGCAATGCTCAAATTAAATGTGGAGCACTTTCTTTCATTCAGTAAGTAATAATGGGGCATTTATTCCAGTTTAGTTTTATAACATATAGAGGAGAGGAGTGATTCAGTCTTCAGGCACCCTTAAAATTTCTTCCATGCCCTGGAAAATAATTAATGCTAACCTGTTGCTATCAGCAGCAATGGGAATAGCTTTATTATTGACACACAATGGAGCGTGATCTTTCTTGGTTGGGGAGAGGAATGTCCTACTTGGAGTCAAGCTGTATGTTAATTAACAGGATATGCAATTTGGCCTTACATTCAGGGGACCTAATTATTTTGCAAAAAACAAAAAAACAAGGTGGAATAATCTTTGAAGAGGACAAAGACTCTGTCAAGCTCACATTAGCTCCTGGGGGCTTCATGGAGACATCCATGCAGTTTTGTTGGCAGCCATAAAGAAGTGGTTTGCCATTTCCTTTCTTCTAGCCTAAACCACAGGATAGTTTGATTTTCTTCTGTCCAGGTACTAACCAAGTCTGACCCCACTTTTCTTCCAATAGAAGAGAATCTATGTAGCTCAGGGTTGAAGTGTGGAGTCCTTGGTGCCTCTGAGCTTGGTTCTTGGCTTGTAGACATTTTGTTACCTGACTAGGTAACTTCATCAGTGCTAGTGATGATGTTACCTAGTCAGGTAATGAAATGTCTGCAAGCAAGCAACCAAGCTCAGAGAGAGCAGCAAGGACACCACTTTCTTTTCTTGTCTGCCAGTTACTGCAGAAAAAACTCCACTCATTTCAGAAACTTGCAAGCTTAAGTTGATTGCCCTCTCAGGAAAGCCTCCCTGTAAGGACTTGGAGAGATCAAAAATGAGGAGAAATGTGTATTATAGCCTGAACCCCTTGAGCAAATATGGCCAAGTAAGATTTTTTTCCTAAAATAATGACTTCCTCCTCTTCTTGTGCCTGAAGAACAATGACTTGTCCAGTAATAAAACTAATAATATATACTAATTATGGCTGACCTCAGTCATTACTCATTTTCTTAAAATATTTTCATATTTCATTTTTCTAGGAGTACTGAGAGCAGCTAAAAAGAATTAAAGTCATATTAAAATGCTACCATGTAGCCTTGTAAAACATTGGTTTCCCCCCTCCCCCGGTAAAATCAACAATGATCAACCTTGGTTTGTTCTGGCAAGGTTTTCATTTTACTGTTCAGCACTGACAAGGATTTGAACAGATGAGTTTCAGGCAGTAATGAGCACCACAGAATGGGAGCAGTTATCGAAAGACCCACTTTCACATGGATACCAAGCTGGCTTTTAGGGTGGGGGGGGGAAACATTCAGATCGAAGCCTCTAGCTGTTCTTATGAACTATAAACCATAGGACTGTGCAAACCGTCAGTTTAGAAATGTGATTAGTCAATTGGAATATGAACTGATTTGAAGCATCAGATTGGATGCCTCTGAACTGATTTGGTTCTTAATCAGCAATTCAGGGGCCTTTCGCATCTGTGGAAAAGCACTTGTTCCAAATCATTTCAGAAGTCTGCATTAGGTAGAGTCAGGTCTCTGAATCCATTTGAAAATCCAAATTACATTTTGGGTGATTTACAGACCTCTAATACACCATTACAGTCATATCAAATAGTTTTCTAAATTGGTCCATTTTTCATTGCCAAGCCATGAAAGGTCTCTTTAACTGGTATGTTTTTTATAGGAAAAAAATAGACATCCTCATACAGTATTAGTCATGGGCTATAGCCCAAAGATGTACTAAAGTACCTGATAACCAGGACCGTTTTATCAAGGAAAAAAAAAATCAACTGCAAGATCAAATGCAGATATTCTTAACTTTTCTGACATACCTTATTATGAACTACTAGCTATTTTCTTTCTTTCTAACTGCATATATTTTGGGAACCTTTCTTATTATACTTTACTTAGAAATTATTGATTTCTATATCTAATTTACTTGCTAATTGTGAAGGTTTTTTTAAACTGGATTTATCTGGTTTTTATATTCCCCTTGTATTAAGGATTTCATTAAAGTCATTAAGACCCAAAAAGCATGTTTTACTGCTTGATCAAGTGTTAATATAGAATGAATACATTCAACTATTTTGGCTGTTTTAGAGACTTATCAAATTTCTATGCAGCTTTTATTTTTAAAGCAACAATATTATGAATTCAATAATCAACATTCAAATGAATTGAAAAAAGCAAGGGAAAAATAATTGATAAAATGAATACAAGACTCTAAAGCCCAAATGTGTAACTCATCAAGAATATTGATAATGAATTTGTGATTTTTTCCCCAAAGATTTATATGCTTCAAAATTCCATAGTAGATAAAATTAATAATAATTTACATAATTTGAAGTTGCTTGGATTATCAAAGAACACTCAATACTTAGATTCTAAAAAAAAGAAAAACAAAACAAAACACCAAACTCCCCAAAGCACCTTCCTCCAGGAAAGTAGCAGAAACTACCAGCAGTTTACAAATCATAGTTTGTGAACCTATAGTCTCGTCTAGCTTGTCCTGCAGTCACCCCTGAATATCACCTAAATATTTATTTAACACATTTCCAATGTACCCAATTAACTAAAATTCTTCAGATGGATAAGAACATGATTAAAATATTAAACTTTTACCTTATACAGATATAAAAGAACTTGAAAATATGGAATATAATAAAACTGAAAAGGTACTAAAGTGGAAATACAAAAGATAAATCAAGAAAAGGACTTAGACAAGGAGCAGTTGTGACAAAAAATTCTGGACAATGCCTTTTTACTGGATTTGCAAAGTGGCTTGGTAAAGGATCTGAAGAATTTTTTGGAATGCCTAAGATTAATGAAAGACCAAATCCTGCAACACCTCTGGAATGAATTAAAGGCCAAGATTGTGAAGTGCAAAGGGAAGGAATATAAAGTTGGACTGTTTGATCAGGGATAAAGTATTTGTTTGACATTTCTGGTAGCTTCTAATGGACTTTTTGCTGAACCAGGATTGAAAAGATGATAATTTCTGGATTGTGTATAGTTAAGTTAGGTTATGGGAAGAAGAGTTTTTGTTTGTAATTTTAAAAGAGGGTGAAGAGCTATTATGTTAGCTTATGCTTGGTGTGATGAAGGTTGGAAGCCACTTTTTTATTATTGTCTTTGTTTCTTTTTCTTTTTTCTTTTACTCTCTCTCTTTTCTTTTTTCTTTCTCTTGTACTTTTAAAACTTCTTTTCTTTTTAGTTTAGTTTGTATTTGTGTTTCTGTGTCTACTAAAAACTTCAATAAAAATTATTATTAAAAAAAAATAGTTTAACAAACAAACAATCCATGGATAAGTAGCCCTGAAAGGTTGGCACTGGGATAAGGTGAGGTTGGAGCCAGAAGATTGTACTGAGTGTTTGACTAGAGATTGTGGGTCAGGCACCTGGATTTATTGTATTTGGGTTGTGAGGGTTTTTTTTTTTTGGTTGTATTTTTTATTATTGTTGTGAGTTGCCCAGGGTTTTGTTACAAGATGGGCAGCTACAGAAGTTTTATAAATAAATAAATAAATAAATAAAAATAAAAAACAATTAAAGCCAGTTTCCCAGTAACAATGATTAGAATGAATGAACACACAAAGTAAACAGGACTGGTTGACATATGGTTTGCAAACTGCATCTAACCCCAGTTTTTAGTGTTTAGGGTGATTTTTATTACAATGGCAAAAAGTGCACCACCGGAAGACCTGAGAGACCAGGTTAGGGACAGATTGTCATGGAGAAAAATCTATCTATGGGGTCTAAGAGTCAACAACAACTTGATGGAACATAATAAGGGCAGACCTCTGAAAAGTTGCCCTGCTTTCTAAAGAGCTGCAAAGCCCTTCTATGTCACTATGTCACTATGTCATCTGAAGAATTCTCATGGCATTTGAAAGGTCAGAAGATTAAACTGTGGCCCTGTCAGCTGAAACATTGCCAACTTTGGATTTAACCCATGTTTTATGTACTGCAGCTCATGATCATTATAATATAGCACTGGTGCATTCTACTAAAATATGCCAGGCCTAGCCATGAAAAGTCAGCTTGTCTAGACAATCCATTTCTCCTAAGACAAATTCAGAATCAGTGTTGTAGCTCCTAACAGTCCATTGGTTTGAAGGTATTTTTATTTTTTAAAGCAAGTTCAAGCTGCCACACTCACTGTTTACAAACTCCTGCTCTTCAGGGGTGATGATACTGCTCAGGTGGGACTGATATTCTCGGCACAGGTTCTCTGCATCCATCCAGGTGAGTTTCTCTTCAAAATGCTTGTAGCAGTTACCTTGAAATTTGGTCCAGCCTGTTTCACATTCTGCCAGATCTAGACATGGACACAGAAGGACTACATTAACAAGAATCAAAGCAGAGAGTGAAGTTTAACCCATTCCAAATTTCTTTGTAGAAGGCTTGATGGTACTTGACCCGGCAGTTGTGTAAAACTTACCTGTTTCTTCCAAAACAAAGTATTATTGATTTTCTTGCCAATGAATGCCATCATTTTAAGGCAAAAGATACCTTGGCAGAGCTTATTAGAAATGCCAAAATGGAGGGAAAAGTGTTTTATAGGCATCTGAAGTTTAGAAGCTTCTATCTAGGCAAATGTTCAGATTATGGGCAAGAAAAAAAAATCCTGCAGGATATTCTTTAGTTCTGTACAACTTGGTACATGTTATGGAGAAATTAATCCATACAAGTTTATTTAAGAGGGAATATGAAATTTTAAAAATTGATTCCATGTGCTTGTGTATTTAATTGTTGTGCCCTATTGTGTATTTCCTCATACCCAAAGGGCACCCCAAGTTTTTATATATGTATGCATTTGATTAATTTATATGGCTGCCCAACTCGCAAATTGTGACTGTGGGAATTATGATTGGTCTATAACAAATAAACAGAACAAAACAAAAATAATAGTAAAAACATAAAAAGAACAGTAAGAACATACATGTCCAAAGCCATTCTCTTAAACCATAGCAAAATGGGCTCGTCTAACATCCCAGCCCAATGCCTGGGGAAGAGCCAGGTTTTCAAGGCCTTATGGAAGGCCATGAAGATCATGGTCAAGGCCATCTGAATCTCAGGGGGCAAGCTATTCCACA
This sequence comes from Candoia aspera, assembly GCF_035149785.1. NCBI lineage: Eukaryota > Metazoa > Chordata > Lepidosauria > Squamata > Candoiidae > Candoia > Candoia aspera. The sequence goes on from NC_086165.1 coordinate 13,121,408, forward strand.
GGGCAGGTGCCATGCAGAGAAGACCTGCCACCTGATGGCATTGTTTCGTAGAGGGACCTGGATCATGCACACTATCTAACATACACTAATTCATACTTACATACTTTCTATTTGCATCTCATTGAGATACACCGTATTCATGTCATTTTTAATAAATATTCATTCTAACTTTGTTCTGAGAGCATAAATGGAGAAACCTCAATATATTTGTTTTTGTCCTGGATCATATTGGTAATCAGAGATAAGCCTATATTTTCTACGAGGGAGACAGAGGAATAGGAGCCTTTTGTGAGGAGATGAAAGACGGACACAAGCATAACATCATTAATGCCAAGTAGAACAGAATAAGTATATTTTTCTCTTTCCTTATTTTCTGCTTCTAAAAATAGGTGCCCTTCTACATTAGACCAGCTGAAGGACCTTATATATAAGCATTTAAGTACATAAGAAACACAGGAAGGTATTTCTGGCTCTGCCCCAACTCCACAACTTTTTCCCATATTGAGGTGTGAAACATTTTTGTCCCTCCACATTCACCATGGTGCACATAAAACCTTCTTGAATAATTCAGGTTTTGTTTTTTATGGGGGGGGGGCTTCTAAAACCTGTTAGCCAAGCATACATTGAAGCATCCATGCATTGTTGTGGCTTGCCTTTTAATACAAACCAGTCTATCTTTCAAGACAAAGCAGAATGCAATTATCTTTCTGTTTTCTTGTAACTCCAGGTTCCACCATGCAGCTCTGATCAAGAAATGCATAAGGAAATAGATGCTTAGGGAATGGAGGGTACCAAAAGAGGAAGCACTCAAATAAAATGCATATTTTCAGGGAAAATTGCCTATAACAAAGGATATGATTTGTCAAGTGCCAGTTGTAAATGAGGTTGGGGGAGACTAACATATGGATGTAGCTAAAAGGTTTTCTTTGCTTACTAAAAATGATGCAGCAAACACCCAGGTGTCTTAAGAGCTTCAGAGAGAGATACACAACACTTGAGCGAGGCTTGGCTCTGCTTTTGGGTAACAGTGTGACAACAAACATCTCTCTTGCTCCCTGCCAGGCTCCCTATCCCATCAGCCTTTAACCCTGTTAAACAAATCTTTTAATTAAATAAGAAAAGGGAAGGCCAGTTTGATTTCCAACCATGGGTATTTCCATCCTGGCCATGTAGACATTCTTAGAAAACAAATATGGTGGATTACAGCAACTCAAATGCTGGGAACATCCTGCCTATGCTTGCTATTTTGTAGATGTGCTTATTTCAACTGTGGCCATTAGCCCCAAAGTCGGAGGACCTCTAGCTCAAAGGAGCGATCGTACAGGTAGTTCTCACCTACCAACCACAATTGGTAGACTTTGAAAATGGAATTTGTTATTGGGGAAGAGGCTGGCAAAAGAAAGATCAAATTTAGAAATAAGCAGAATCAGGCTGAGGGCTGTAGGAAAAAAAAAACAATTCTCAAAAATTTCCCCCACTGCATCCCCATAGGAAAAACAGTTGGGCAGAGGCTCAGAAAGCTGCCAACTCTTCCATCCTAAGTCCCCGCCATTCTAGCCACATGATTCAGAGCAGACAGCTTGCAGCCTGCCCTGCCCTGTGAGAGCACCCATAGAAACCCCAGACTGATGCCCCTGCCTCAATTAGACCCATGACATACAAACAGAGGCAATGCGTATGCATCCACCTGATTAGAATCTGTCTCTTATACACACACATAAAATAAATGCATACCCCAATTAGTCCCTGGAGAGAAGGTACACACGAACACAAGATGCTACACAGAAGAAAATTCAGACCCTTTCTATGGCCTTTACTAGTAAAGGGATTGGAAAAATTCCAGAAGCCATGCTGTATGTGTTTCCCCTACCTTGTATGACCCCATAAAAACTCTCAGCATTTCCTGGTGGCTTCCCATGCAAGCACTAACCAGGCCTGACTCTGTTTAGTTTCCAAGCCTGGATGTGTTTCACCAAGGTCAACAGTAGATAGTGATAAGAGGAAACAGCGTTTTTCCGCCTGGCAACAGGCATTTTAGGAGTTAGTTGTGATGATATGAGAAATGGATGCAATACAATAGTACTGGGTGCATATGTGTCAGATTGCCTTTTTCCATCCCCCAGAGAAAAAAGAAGGGATACAGTTAGTAGAATTAGCTGAAGCTGGGTAAGGTAGGCAGGCCATACCAACGTCACAGCGGTTCCCTCCGTAGCTGGGAAGGCATAAGCATGTGAAAGTGCGGATGCCATCGACACAGGTAGCTCCATTCAGACAGGGGCTGGAGTGGCACTCATCAACGTCTGGAAGAAATCAAGGGCTGCCATTAGGACTTTGGCTGGGCAGAAAGTCCACAACAGGAGACCTGGTTTTCTTGGTTTAACCAGAATATAGAGGAGGGAGTGAACTAAAGATTTGTAGAGGCAATGAGACACATTTGGACACTGGGGCCAAGTGAAACTGCAGCCACTGAAGTGGAAGAAAATGAATGGGAAGATGGAAAGGAAGAGATTCCCAACCATGGGGGGGGGGGGGGGGGAAACTTAGCAACCACCTGGCTACCCTGATATTGCAATGATGACCAGAACTTGCAGGTGAACTGCAGAAAAAGCACCACCGTTCACATTTTTGGGGACAGCTTAATAACATGAATGGAGTTATAATCAAGAGCAGCTTTCTCTGGCTTGGTGGCCTCCAACCATGTCAGAGTATAGCTCCTTACTATTATAGGACGTACCTGTCAAAGTTGATGGTGGTTAATATCCAACTCATTTGGAAGGCACTGGATTGAGAAAGTCCAATCAATAGCCTTTATGTTTGCTATAGGATGCCAGATACACTTGCTGGAAAGTTTGTGATAAAAGGTCTGAAAGGGGTAATGAGCAATGAGCAGGTAGTTCGATGTTATGTTTATAGTGTTATTTAAATACATTTAAATCTTGGGAGTAATTTGGAAGAACATAGAGCTTATATATGAGTATATCTACACGTTAAAAGTTTAAAAAGGACTAATGTGTAATGAACATCTGAGTTCTGGGAAAGGTGATCTTGGTTAAGACTTGAGAAGTAATAGTCATTAAATAATGAAAATTTTTGATAATATACAGGATTATATGTTGAGGAATATAAAAATAGTACATTAGTGATCAAACATTGTATGTACAGGGTTAATTTAGTTCATCTAAATCAGATAAATAAGCAACAAAGCTTTTAAGTTGTGTTCACAGTCATTCAACAGTATGATTTCTTTTCTTTTTTTTTTTGCCAATAAATTTTTATCTGCCTAGTTAAGCAAATCTGGCTTGTGGTTTTCCAGCCTTCATCCATCAGCTAATGAGAATAGTTGTAAAGTCAAAGCAAGTCAAGCCCAGGAAGAATTCAATCACTCTAAACTGTGGGAAGAGTGGGATATTTTTAATTAGTAAAGGCAACAAAAATATGGATAATGACCAATTTCTTATACTTGGTCCACTGGGGATCTAATTTCCTTAGAGCTCAGCAAAGCAAACCCACAACCTAAATGCACTTAACCCAAAGCCTGAAGTATAAATAATCTTCCAACCAAGCAGCATAAGGAACAATAGCTGAAACTCTGCAACAAAGTTCCCTGAGAAGACTCAGCTGTTGGCTTGTGACCACCCCAAGCACAGGAGAGTTGGGCTGCATGAATGGTCACTGATGACTGCCCATTCTGATAGATGGCTAAGTTTGTCTCTTAGGCCCCTATAAAACTACTTTCTGACCAGGAATCTTGCACAAGCAAACCAGAGTTGCCTTCAAAATATCAAGTTAGATTGTACTCTGATCTGTGTTTTGTGAGTCTGAATGCTTGGGTCCATTAGAAATGTACTTTTCTGCTGCTTTTCTGATTGATAAAAAAGACAGTAGAAATTGCCTGATGGTGTTTTCCTTGCTCAAGAAAACAAATCTAATGAGCGAGGAAACCATTTTAATTGTAAGAAGAAAACATTCAAGGCTATGAAATGGAGTTGGCTCTCGTTTATCTTTGTTAATGAAATTGTACCTTTATCCTTGAAAGATTTGTCCTTCAGCTTCCGAGGGAGTGAAAAGCTTTAGAAATGTTGATCCTGAAATACTGATAATCTAGAAACTATCCCCATAGCATAGCTAAAAAAGGATTAGTATTTGCTGCAAATGTATAGTGAAAGATGGTGACCTAGATAGGGTAAATGTTTTGCAGAAAAGAAAAAAATAAAATTATATATCTATATATTCATATTCACTAATGCTGGTAAGGCACAAGGCACAAGATAGGGACCAAGTTTCCACTATGGAAAGTCTAGGACAGGGAATAATCAAGACTAGAAATTCTATAAAAGTTCTGCCGCTGCGGAAACAGCATTGGCACCATTCATTGCTCTCAATGACCTGTCCAGGGTGCTGAAAATTTTTTCCACTTGATATTCTTGACCAAGATTCTGGCCCGTCTTGAGGTTTCTGTTCTGGTATCTGGATGTTTGAATTTTGAATGCCCTGAAAGATCTGCTTTCTTTATCATTTGGCTGTACCACTTGCCTTCTATAAATTCTGCTTCCCTGAGACATATATCAATGGTCACTGGAGGCTGAAAGTTTGCTTCTTGGGAAAACCATTGCTAAACATGGGATGATCCCCAACATTCCCAAACTGGCAACCTCCAGATATGTGGGCTTAATTCCCAGAATTCTCAACAATGCCTATGGAATTCTGAGTGTGTGTATGTGCAATGTCCACACATCTGGGGAGTACCTAAGTTGGGGAAGGTTTCTATAAGAAGGAACAATTCTAGAAAGTTTGCTCCTATCTCTTGCTAGTCAGAGGTGGTCCAGCTACCCAAGATTGCAGGGGTGAAGGATTATCAATTAATTGCACAGTAGGGGGGATATTTTTATATGTGGCTTGGGACTGCTAATATCTGGGGCTTGTAAGAGATTTTTAAAATAATAAATTCTTAAAATAAATATGCAGCAAACAGTGCAGAACGATATGTAATAGCATATGGGTGAAGAGTTTAGGCATCGCTCTTTGGTATGTGAACTATGGTGTCAGAAATACATCTTCCCCAGAAAAAATGAATGTATGACTTATGGTTCTGATGATTAGACAGCACAGATTACAGAAAAAAAGAGTTATGCTGCAACCATACAGTAAGAGTAAATTTGTAATTGTACTTATAACTGCTGTAAAGAAGTTTGGAAGCTACTTCTTTGTACTTTTTTCTTTTCTATTTTCTATTTTCCTTTTTTTTTCTTTTTTCCTTTCTGCACTTTTAGCTTTCTCTTTGATTTCTTTCTTTTTTTTTCTTACTTTATATTAGTTTGTATTAGTTTTTAACTTCCTTTTTTTAAAAAAAAAATCATACATAAATACATCTCCCCCTTTTTTATCTGTGAAATTGTAAAGTATGCAGAGGAAAAAACTTTGAAAAGCACAGCATCTAGAATACATCTTCCTAGCCATGGCTCATGTGCTTTCTTCAAATCAACAAAACCAGAAAGCGAGTGTATGAAATTGATTTCAGACAAGTGATCCATCAGAGTGGCATTCAACAAAGTATCTTACCAGCCAACAGACCAAGGATGTTATTACCTTTACAGTTTCCTTTTTTAGAACATAAGCTGTGCCCAGCTGGACTGGACCCCTGGCCCATCTAGTCCCAGAAGTCTGTTCTCACAGTGCCCAACCAACTGCAAAAGGAAGCCCACTAGTCTCCCAGCAGATGGCCTTCAGAGGCAGTCATACTGCCATCAAGGTTAATAGCCATTGATCCCCATGACTTCCATAAATTGGTCCATGCCTTTTGTGAAGCCTGACCAAGAAACACAAAATGAAACAATAAATTGGAAAACAAGACTAGTACAGTAAGTTGAAAATACCTCCCCACTTACCCTTCCAATCACATCCCATCCTAGATTTGCCAGATCTCAAGGTTAGACTTGAAATTTTATTCTTCCTACCAATCTGTTATGATGCCCACCCTTATACTGTTGTGTTGGTTTCCTGCTATCTCTGGATCAACCCCTACTCCTTGTACTAAGTCAGCACATTCTTGTCCCCATGTTTCTGTTTCTGCCTTCTTCTCCCCAGTTCTCTCCTAAAATTTACTATTTTGCTTTCCTCTCATGGTATAACAACATGAGGGTGGAAGAGTGAGGAGGAAGGTTGAAAGTATGGCAGCTGGGGTGAAGGTTAACCCTGCCCTCCAGCCTGCCACCTCATTTTCAAATTCCTACTATTGTCAAGAGCTTTACAACTGTTCAGTAAGAAAGGCAAATCCAGCATTCTGAGCATGTAGTTCTGCTGTTATTTACCCCTTCTGACAGAGCTCTTCACTGAAAGAGTTCTAGATATAATGGAGTAGAGATCAGATCAATACCTAGAATTCAAACATGCAGTTGAATAGCTGATCTCTCATGACTAATGTTTGGGCTGATTGCAACCACACCTATTTACTTGAATTGTTGTTTACCATCTCTGTATTTTTCTAGTAATCCCTTCTCTGTTTTTGAACCACTATTCGTCACAGTGGTTAAAAATAAGCTTTGAGATAAGCGGGAGAAAACAGTCGACTTACTTTATTAATTTATAGCCACAGCCACACCCCGCCCCCTGCAAATCCCCTGCCACAAGAAGTATGTTACAGAAGTAGAGTACAATAGAATAAAATAAAATATAACAAAATACAGAAATCAGCAGAAGCTGCAGCACCTTGAATCTATCCACTGCAGGATGAATTAAAGGTCATGGACTGCAGGTCATTAAAAGTCATGGACTGTAATCTACCATGTTAATCTGGTGTGCGTCAGAAAACAGATGTCTTCAACTACCCAGTAGCAATTGCAACTGAGTGAAACTTTGTTACATTACTGGAAATGTCAGTGGAGAAATTAGCATGTAAAAAGTAGGTAACTTGAATTAAAAACCAGCAGCATAGTGAGTAAGGAGTTGGGATTATGAGCTCTGCACACCAAGCACAATTGAGAGGGCAATGAAGGCAGCATTGGAAGAGAAGCAGAAATGTTCTACATAAAGGATGTAGTTATGCTCCCCTTTGTTAGATTGAGGGCAATTTTGCTAATGTGAATGTTCTTCTATAGGGTTAGTCCCAACTTTGACATAAAACCCTAAATGGATTGGAAATGTATAGAATAAATCAGCTGTAATATTATTGGAATTCCATAAAAATTGTATTAATCTGTGTCTTCCTCCCTCTTCCCCATGGCTATAGCATGGCCAAACAGAACTAGAACTAGAACCACCCAGAGTCCCTCTTTTGGGGGAGATGGGTGGTAACAAAATTTGAATAATAAATAAATAATAATAAACTACAAACAGATTTTATATATGCAGGGTGTGTTTAATTCAATGTACCTGCTCTTTCTTGGTTCTCTCTTCATGCTCAGAACCTAAGACATTTGCCCCCTCCCATAAATAGGGTGTTTTTTCAAGAGCACTTTGCTTGGTATGATGTATATTCTCCAGTTCCATATTAAGAAGAATTCAAGACTTACCAATGTCACAGTATTCACCCATATATCCAGGTGGGCACAAACAGGTGATGTTTCCTTCTTGTTCTTGGCAGGTCCCAGTTCCACATAGTTTCTCCTCACATGTCTTAGGTGTAGCTGCAACCAAATATATGTTTTCTTTAATTATTCTGTAGAACCATCAAGCTCACAGTTACTTTTAGAGATAAGCACATTTTCTATTACAACACAGACAGAATTTCTTAAACTGAAATAAGGGTTTGATTCCAGTGTTGAGAAAATATATCCACTGAAACCTCACCACAGTCCAGAAACAAACTTCCTTCCCTAGTAAAACTACATTGTTTGCCCCTAACTGTGAACTCTAGCTCACCCACTCTTGTAGCCCTTTGGATTTCAAGGATTGTAAAAGTAAAGTAAGGATTATATTTGGTCCAAAGCTTTGGTCAGAAGATGCTTTCAGTGCCTACGAGATTTGCACAGCTACTGCATGTGAGACTATATAGAAATAATAGTTCATGGTTTTCGGTGAGACAAATATAATTTTATAACCATGTGCTTTTATTTGTTGATATGGAAGTCCTTTCTGAGAATGCTCCATAGTAGTGGTCAAAGATTTTGGGATTTTTCATCAATACTTTAGAGAAAACTGAGCATTTTATTTCCTAGGATAGGTAAAAACAATTTTTAAAAAACTATCTGGTGTAAGGGACAGATATACAGCTATATTTTTAGCTCCCTCATATTTGAAATGTTATAGAATTTATTAGAGTCCCTGACATTACAGTGTTCTAACTTCTTTTGTCTCCTAGCTGATGACAAAAGAGATGAGGCAATAACAAGAAATCAAAATACAAGTAACCTTTTAATAAGTTTTAAACAGGATGAGAGGAGAGCCAATATGTCCAATTTTGAATGTTCAAAATCTTTTGCTAACCAGCCAGTTAGATGAACAGGAATGAAGACCTTCCTGAGATTCTACTTCTAAGAGCCACCATGTCAAGGGAGAAATAAGGGAAAGATCAGCAAGTGTGAAAAATTAGGAGAATCAGACTGGCTATTGAAAGTTGCACTGCATACATATATTTCTGAACCTACCTTGTGTAAGAAGCTCTATCCCATCAGTCACCTCTGATGAAACGTTAGGAAGGAGATCAGTAGCTGTTGGTGATGGTAGTGGAATCCCTGGAGTAGCAACATCTCCTGTTTCCAACTCTGGTGTTGGATGTGTGTTGGTCTCTGTTTCAACCTGAGACTCAGTTAGATGCCTTGAGTGTTCAGTTAATTCAACATCTGGTTTGCTGGTGCCAAATAGGACATCTGGCAAAAAAACTTTCTCTGGTGTATCTGACACTGCCTGAGGGGCTGGACCTGAACTATCCCCATTAATCTGACTCCTTTCATCAAAAGCCCCAGATGGTAAGCCACTGATGAATGGTACCCCAGATGTTTCTGAGTAGCTTTCAGATAATGAAGATGTTTCTCTACCTGGTTCATAATGGGTTGAAGTTTCTAGGTGGGTTTTTGGCAAGACTGATGTTTCGCCACTTGTTTCATTAAACAAAGGGGTTTCTACACTAGTTTCTTGAAATGTGGATGTCTTACCGCTAATTTCATGATATTCTGGGGATGATATGGTACTTTCGGGATATGCAGAAACTTCTGTACCAGATGTGGAGGCTTCCCCACTTGATTCATGAAAATGGGAATATGTTGCCTCTGTTCCTCCAACCAGTTCCTGTAAAACTGTTGGTCTTGTCACAGCTTCTATTGAATCAGAAGTTACTAAGGTGATTTCTGGGATTCCAGAGACATCACCACTAGCACTGGCTGTGGTTGAAGACTCTCCACTTAAGTCAGTGATATCAGTAGTTTCTCCACTAAAATATGGAATGCCTGATGAAGTCCCACTGAAGTCAACTTTCCCAGATGATATTCCACTAGCTGTTGTCACATCATATAATGCTCCAGATGTTTCCTCCTGTCCTGAAGAAAGCCCACTTATTTCTAATACCCCAGATGTCCCTTTTCCTAATTCTTGTGCAACAGATGGCTGTGTGATAACTTCCACCAAAGTTGCATTCACAAGGGAAACTGTAGGAAACCCAGACGTGAGGCCACTGTAATCATATGTTCCAGATGAAAAGCCACTGACAAGATCAACACCAGAGCTTTCTCCACTAATGTCTGTTAGTCCACTTGGAAGTCCACTGACTTCAGTAACTCCTGAACCCCACCCACTCAAGTCTACTTGTCCAGAAGAAGGCTGGCCACTCACATCTAAAACTCCTGGTGTTGTGCCTGATAGATCTTCATCTCCTGAAGGTAATCCACTTATTTCTACAAATCCTTTCCCTTCTTCTTCTTTAGCTGAAGGAGTTGTCACTTCATACAAATTAGCATCAATGAAAGTAACACCTGAAGGTTCACCACTCCCATCAATACCTGAAGCTTGGCCACTTAAGTCTGCATAGCCACTTAGATCAGATGTCCTAACAGATGTCCCACTGAAGTCAATTCCTGAGGACAATCCACTGATATCTAGTAGGCCAGATGACTGTCCACTAACATCAAGTCCTGATGGGAATTCACTGATATCAGGTATCCTAGATAGTTCCCCACTGGTACCAAGTCCTGAAGAAAGCCCACTGATGTCACTGGTTCCATAGACATCAATTCCTGAGGGCAATCCACTGGTTATGCCACTAACATCCCAGTCAGCAGAGGGGAAACCTGATAAATCTCCATCTCCACTGACTCCAATTGTCCCTTTCCCTTCCATTTCCCTTTCTGTTGCTGTGGTCACAACTTCCACCAAAGTGGCATTCACCAGAGACACAGTAGGAAATCCAGATGTGAGACCACTATAATCATACTCTCCAGATGGTGAGCCACTGAGATCAATGCCAGAATGCTCTCCACTAAATCCAGAAGGCAACCCACTAATTTCTGGGATCCCTTTGCCTTCCTGGAGCCCAGGTATTTGCTCTTGGATTCCTGAACTAATCCCTGATAATTCTTCATCTCCAGAAGGTAAGATGCTGACTTCAATAATGCCAGAAGACAGGCCACTTATGTCTCCTGATGGTAGCCCACTCTCTCCAGAAGGCAACCCACTCATTTCAGGGACTCCAGTGGGAAATTCACTTTCTCCAAATCCTGAGGGTTTTCCACTAGGCTCAATCATTCCACTTATATCTGGGATTCCAGAACTCCAACCAGAAGCAGACGTCTCTGTGATTGGAGCTTCTGCACTTGTTTCATCAGGTATTGCATCAATGGGGAGAACAGTTGGTCGACTCACAGCTGATGGACTCACTTGCATGAAAGAGAAAGAAAGAGCACACATGCAAGGGTGAATTCTCAAGCGATGCAAAGAGGAACATCAATTTTAGGGTATGTTTAGACTTTTTTTTTTAAAAGCAATATTATCCTGTAATACATTAAATATACAGGTAGTCCTTGCTTAACAACCACAATTGGGACTGGAATTTTGGTTGCTAAGTGAAACCCAAATTCTGAATGTGATAAGAATCTATGTGTTAACCTGTAGTCTAGAAACAGTTTCCAATTGTAATTAAATTCAGTGTCAGATTTATTTTTAAAATACGATGTTATTTTAGACATTGAAGCTTATTCCTACAGCTTATTTAGCCATTATTCCATTGAAAATAACAAATGCCTTTTCCAGTAAGTATATATCTTTGCAGCGGTCAATATGTACATATCTAATTCAGTATGCTTTGAGGGAATATGTGGTTTAATAAAGTTTAAATAAATTTATTTTATTTAATAAAATAATAAAATTATTGCAGGTTGAAGTGGGAATTCAATTTTTAAGATTTATTTCATTCTGGTATGAATAATTTTCTAGAATTATTGAGCTATACAACATTGCCACCAGCTATGAAAGAATGATTTGACCTGCTCATTATATTTCCAGGAATTTTTAGAAAAATGTTTTATCCATTTTGGTGATCAGAACTGGAGTAATATGCCAATAGTAAAACATCAATTTTCTCTAAATATAATATTCAGAGTAAATTTAATATTCTTCCACTGAAATTATCATTGTTGCATATCTGTTACTACATCTCTAAGTTCTACATCTTTTTAATTCTGCTGTATAATCTTTGACTTGTTTCTGAATCATACTTCAGCAGTTTATAAATAAGGCCATGTAGATGTTCTGAGTGATACGTTATAAAATGTTTAAATTCAGTTAAGTCTTTATGTGTCCCCTTTTGCATCTCATACATACCTGCTATAATATTTTTCCACTCTGTAAATAATTATTTTGAAACAAATCCTTATTATTTTTGTCAAATAGATTCCTAAGTGTTTAACCTTTTGGCAGTAGTGTTAAACCCCATTACTAGATGCAGGTATCATTTTTTTTTCCCCTCTGCTAAAGTCTATGTCAACATTTGGGTTTTTAAAGAATTTTTGTTATTGATCTGATAACCTGAAACAAGGCTGTATTGCTGTATATATTCCATTAACAGTTCTCTGTGGCTTTTGGTTTGTTTTGGTAATTTGCATAAACATAGCATAGAGAGGTCTTTAGGCAAAGAGTCTGACCAGTTTTAGAAAGCTGCAGATATAAATGACTTATAATGAGGAAAAATAGTTTAAATATAAAACTGCTACCAAAAAGAGACTGGAGCTAGTTTTGCATCACACACTAAACTCTAAATCTAAGTTAAAAAACACAGTTCCTGAGTTCATGTAATTTGCTATGCCCAAACAAATAAACCACACTATGGATTAATCTGATGGCTTGATTCATGACATATGCTGGACCACAAACTATCTGGCCTTTTTTAGCCTAGATAAATGATTTGGGTGAATCCTTCCAGGAAGCATAGAAAAACAGGGATGAAAAATCACAGATATTGGCAGAAGGATACAGTATATATCTTAATTTTTCAAACAAGTCAATGCTCAACCCTCCTGGATTCCATAGTCTTAGAAACTATAGCTGTCTTTTGCATTAAATTCCTTTGTCTTCCATCATGACCTTTCTGTCATGAAGGCATTAGGGCAAATTGGATATATTTTTGCTGGCTGGATTCACACATAGTATGTTTAATAATGGTTTATTGGAGAATCTATAATTGGCTAGGCCAAACCAAACACATTATGATATTGTGTAATCCCAGTGCTGTCTTTATGTTTTCAAATTCTGAATCATTAATGGAGTTCTAAAGAAATTCTAATTTGGATTCAGTGTGTGTTGGAGAAAACTTACTTTGATTCGGACATCTTTAAACCTGTCCAAATCAGCATGATTAGATTCAGGATCTGTCAAATACAGCTACAATTACTGCTGTTGTTGTCACTGCTACTATCATTATTACTATGATGGTAAAAGCTCAATTTTATGGACCATTTGGAAAGGGTATCCATGAAATCTGAATGTCCATTAAATCCAGGAGTTACATAGAAGTTGCATAAATGTGTGTTATTTGTATCATTATGTAGTTACAAGTGAATAAGTGACTTAATGAGACAAAGGTTATAGATATTTGCAAATAATGCAAATAATTTTTTATATATGGACAAAAAACACTTTTTGAGATTATCTGGACTTTTGGGGGAGAGGGAGAATGGACTGGATCTAAATTTCATTCATTAAATCTGAAATCTGCTAAATGGGAGTCCATTTAGAATCTACTAGAGTTGGGTGGCTAATCAATTTAACTTCCTAACTAATTAAATAAAAATTAAGATGAGGTTTTACTATATTCTTATCATTAAATATATTTTTATACAGATTCCTATACAAATGCATCTCAAAAAAGTTGCAGTTATGTCAGTTTATTCTGGAGTTGAACCAATGGAACTTACTTACCCGATAACAGTGATATATTAGTTGGAAATACTTCTGTTCCCCACTCGGTTTGATTTTCAGAATCAGTGGCAAACTCCATTTCCACAGTTGTTTCTTCCCCAGAAGGGACTTCTTCTACTCCAGGAACCAGCTGGGCTGCAATTAAGTCTTCCTCTATATCCTCATACAAAGATGGTAGAGCTGAAAGATAGAAATCATTGTTGGGAATACCCCAAATATGGAAGTTTAAGGTAGATATACAGATGTATTTGGTTTGTATTTTGAATGATACCACTTTCAAAAAAAGCCCAAACAAGATATATCCTTCTTATTGTCATTTCCCAACACTGGAAATTATGGGCTACAATCTCTACTAGTGTCAGCCTTCCCAGGTAGATCAGACAGGAAACACGATCAGATGAGTTAATACTTTATTGTAAGTTTACATTAACAGAATCTTGGAAGTCTGAAAGTACAAATCTCCCACTGTCTCCTTTACAGCCTGAGAAACTAGGGAGGATCCCTTCTGAGCCGCTTTCTCCATCCATTATGCAGCTGTGGGCTATGCCCTCTCTTATCTGACCATTCCCCAGGCACCATCTCTTCACCCCATTTCTCAGGACTTTCTCACATACCATTACATCTAGCTATCACTTACTGGAGTTTATCTAATTATTTTAAATGCTTGTCAGAGAAAGGTAAGTAGCACATTGCATGACAATGAGTTCCAAAGTTCACTGGCGCACAAGTAAGCAACCTCCCCTCCTTTTTGTTAAACCTTGTGCCAGCCAATTCCATTGTACAGCTCAAGTTATACCATGGATATACTTTCATATGACATAGATATACCATGTAAATGTATTTCCAACTGTGCCATATATCATCTATTCTTTGCCCTCAAATTTGTTCCAGAGGGCTCTCAATTCCATGGAAGAGAAATCTACGTACCACTATTGCCTGTTTTATTAATGGCCAGACACCACTGGATACAACTTTCTGTATTTATTCAGTATTCTTAATAGGGCTAAATTATTTCCCCATTCCTTTATTTTTCTATTGATTTGTTCTATGAATTGTCATTACTGTTGAATTCCACCTTAAATAGAATAATTTGTAATATTAAATATTCCTGTAACAGCTAAGTCTTTCCGCTGATGCAAATCATTTGTATTTTTCATCACTTACCCACCCTTAAATATTAATATGCATTTGTACCTTGAAAAAGCACAAGAGCTACATTCATACATCTGGTATAAATCTACCAGACATACTTGCACAACAGCTTTGATAATATTAACCTTAATTACATGTTAGTGGCATAGCATATTGTGTAAACCCAGCCCACTTGGTTAGCTTATAGTTAAATGCAATGTGTGAACCCCCAGAATGAATTCAGATACTGTATGAATGCAGCCTGTAAAAATAACATTATCTTGGTGTAGTCAAGAGGGAAGAGATGATGGTTCAATGGTAGAGCAACTGATTTATATAGTTCTGAGTTTAATCCCTGGCATCTCTAAGAAAGTGTTAAAAAAAAAAAAGAACTCCTGGAGAACCTTGCTAGTCAGTGTCAATAATAATGGACTTGTCTTAGTATCAGGGCATTTTGCATACTTATCAAAATATATAGTCTTATTGATGACTTTATTAAGACATCATTTCTCATGCTTGCTAAAATAGGTTAGAACCTGGGAGACCATGAGTTCTAGTCCTGCCGTGGGCACAAAGCCAGCTGGGTGACCTTGGGCCAGTCACTCTCTCTCAGCCCTAAAAGCAGGCAATGGCAAAGCACTTCCAAAATCTTGCCAAGAAAACTGTGGAGACTAGTCCAGGTAGTTGCCAGGAGTCAACATAGACTTAAAGGCATTAAAAAAAAAATTATGTACACGTAGAAGGAAAAATTCCAAGAAACATTATCTTAATGTGTATATTAAAAATACCATGCATAATCTTGCTTAAGAAACTTACATTAAGTTTTGCCTTTATTAATATTTCACAGCATAGCTTATCGAGTATGGAGAAATACTTTCTTACTCGTTGATATGATTTAAATACTAGTTTGAGCCAGGGCTTTGGAATGCTCTGTTAGACATCTCCCCAGTAAAAGTTTGGATTAACTTAAGTCCTATTTATTTCAATGGGTCAACACTAGACTCGGCTAAATCTAATTTTTCCTTGCATGCTACTGTTCCCATAATACCTTGAAAAAAAACCAGACTGTGATGCCAAGATCCAGCAGGAAAGCTGCCCCTTTTCAGTTGTGCAGAAAAGGTGCATGAAGCCTCCATGATATGAAGGAATTGAGAAGAAGATTGAGTTCTGAGTGGAAGAGATTGCTCCCCCAGTTCAGAAAGATGAGCCTCTCCTTACCTCTGAAGCAAAAGGCATGATGCTTGGATTGAGGGTCAGGGAATCCTGTCTGATTGGGGTACAAGTACGTAGTTCTCACTCCAGGCTTGTCTCCACCACAGGAAGGACGAGGATTAACAATGGGATATCGGAGGCTTCCATCAGCCAACCAGCCTGCCTGACAGTTATCCAGGCCCAGTATCCAGGCAGCGTAGAGTTGTCCGGTGGAAGCCAAGGTAGCATTTTGGCTCTCACAGTATTCTTGGGCTTCCAGGAAGGTGAATTGTACTGTCTGAGTAGCAAAGAAGACCTCACCTACAGATAAAGAGTGAAAGGAGGTGAGGTCCTGCGATTTCCCCAAAATGCCTGAGAACATGGATCTAGCACATATCCATAACCCCTCCAAGCAGCTGCACCCTTTCCTGGGATTGCGCAGCTGCTGTGGAGAGCAGCTGAAAAATCCCATAAAGGGATGCAGTTGCTTTTGTTGGTGGTCCAAATCCAATGGCACTGACTCTTCAGCACTACCTGACCTACTGGCAACAATAGGGTGTAAGTAGAGAACAAAGGTTTTGTTATGTGTCTCCTTCTGCCTGCTTCGTCTAAGTGATTGCTAGACTGAAGTCACCTACTTCTGTCTTTCTTGCAGGGCATATGTACCACAAGGCTCATTGTTTTGACTCTCCTCCTCATGGGCTGCAGTTAGTCTAGGCTTTGTCTAGCTCTATCACGCTTCTCCTGTAAATAAATATCCTTTCTGTGATAAAACCTGCTTTACTAATCTTTGCTCAGGGCAGATTCCTGCTCTCCAGAATGCGCTCTCTCTCACACACCTACAGAACACTTCAATCTTCAACAGCTTAAGATGTGGCAGACTGCTACGACTTTCACATTCCTGAAAGCTCTGAAACATTGAACCTAAAATGTTGTCCAGCCCTATTTCCCATGACTAAATCAGACATGGATAAAGCACTGTCCTTCCTTCTCCAGAAGGTCCCATAAATGGAAACGTACCTTTCAGTCTTTCGATATAGCAGTAGACGTCAAACTTTTCTGATGCTGGGCGCATACCGTATGTTCGCACCCCAGGGAAGTCCTCCTTGTCTCCCGCACATTTACTGCGTGGAACAACAATGGGATACCTGGCCAACATGGATGAATCTCATTAAAGGTCTCAGAATTTTTCACTAATAGATGAGAATTGCTTTGTGTGGTTGTGGGCTAGGATCATGCAACCATTTTCAGTCTAAGGCGTGAACTTCATGCCGGCCGGAGAATTCTGGAAGTTGAAGTCCTCACTTCTTAAAGTTGCTAAGGTTGAGAAACACTGGTCTAAGGATTGCGCTTAGCATTTTGGGGATATGTCTGAAGCTACATTCCCAAAGTAGATGAGGCCAAAATTTATATTTAATTAACTGAATAAATTTTATGATCACTTCACATGTACTTAATGGTTAAAACATTAAACTCTGTAATTTGCTGACAACCTTTGGAGAGTCTTCTGAGAGCTCACCCAAAGCTTTCAGATCTGGATGTGGCTCTGGGGCACCAGCCTGTGCAACTGGTGAGGTCACAATGGGCTGATTTGAACCAAGATCCTCAGCTGGAAGACCATTAACAACAACCTCTTTGCTGAACAACATTAAAAAGAATGTGACAACAACTGGGTCCTTTGCATGATTTGAAAATGAATTTGTGAACCTGCCTGAATGTTTGTTATTTTAACTTCTATATTCCTCAATGTGTGATGTTGTGGTTATTAGTTTCTGTTCTGTTTTTATATGTTTTTAAAGCAATTGTAAACCATCTAGAGTTGCTTGCCACTAAACAGCCTTCTAAATCTAATAAAATAGATGAACAAATAAAGGCAGACCTCCAAATTTGGGAGGGAGAGAGAATATACTTAGTAATCAAGAATATTTTAAAGCTAGAACAACACACCTCACTTCAGGTTTGCAAACTACATCACGGGAAGTTTCTGCCATTGCAATTTGAAGAATTTGAAACTCTCCTGTGAGTTGACAAGTTCAGGGTAAATATTTTGCTGGAGCGAAAGGAGTGGGTAGGTGGATAGCTCTGAGATAGACACAGACCCATACCAGTGCTCCAAAGCCTTGCTGGGCATCCCTTTAGAAGTTTTATGTCTCTACCTAGAGTTTCAGGCATCATTTTCTAGAAAGAACCTCTTAGAGAAGATCCCACTGAATTAATAAACCTGAATCTCAGTTGTGGGACCTCTCCTGGTGGAATTTCGATTGAAATCAGTCTCTGTACCTAGAAAAACAGTATGGCAGGTAGAAGGCTATACCTTCTCATTTTCTAGGATCACAGAAGACTGATCCAGGTACACAAACCTTTTCATGCTCAGGACTGGCTTCTGCATTTAAGTGACTTACAAGGACTACATTTAAATAGCAGACTGGGCCAGGACAAAGAAGGCTAGGACAAATACTAAATTTGATTAATTACATTTGAATTATAGTCAGATCAATTAAATACAGTCAGTTAATCCTTGGTTGGGCTCCCATAACTTGTTTACCTAGGGCAGTTAACATCATATTGGTTGCTTATGCACAACACCAGATTGCTTAAATTCTGATTAGGTTTTTGACAGGTTGCCTGTTTCTGCAAGCTCAGCCAGTTTGGTTAGTCTAAGGTCCAAGACATCCCAAGAACCTAGCAAAAATGGATTGATTTAGCATCTGAGTGAAGTGTGTTGTAAGCAGCCCTTCCTTTCATATTGGAAGTTAGTCCAGTGGCAGCTTTTGGAGGAGCAATGAGGCCCTCCTAAGGTTATATGCAGGATCCCATATATTCCTGGGGCCTCTGTTCCGGGAACCAATACTCTGTGGATAATGTGGGGATTAATGGCCTCTCAGTAACAGGATCCATAGAAGTTAGTGGTAATCCTGCTTAATGGAGATCACCAGAAGCTGATTAAAGATGCTGATCTGTAGACAGGAAAATCCCTATGTTTGGTTCTTTCTTTCTTTACCCATCAGCCCAGAGCCTTACCTGACTGTCTGGTCCTTCAGCCAGCCAGCATCACACTGATCGTATCCTTCTTCATAGGCAGCCTGTAGTTGCTCTGGAGTAGCAATAACAGCATGATTATCTAGGCAAGCTTGCTGAGCTTCAACAAAAGTCAGGGAATATCTGTTGGTGGCTGGCCGGTAATGAAAGACAACACCTGCAGAGAAACCAACACAACACAGGAAAGTGGGCTGAAAAAGAAATAGGATGCACTTGCTGATAGTTAAAGAAACAAAAACAAGGTAAGAAATTTTGCTGGGAGTTATTCCTGTGTTCCATACAATATTTGGGATCTTATTCACATGACCCATGGGATGTGTTGTGTAGTTCAAACACTCAGAAAAAAATCATTTAAAAATACCCTCCTCCAAAACAGAGCAGAGATTGTGTCTCTTTCCTTTCTCAGGAAAGGATCATCAGGATTGGTGGTAGGCTCTGCAGCGCACCCACATATGTTGAAAGGCTAAAGACAGAAAAGGTGTCAGAGAAGAAGGGAAAGTATGGAGAAAGTTAGAGGGTGCTCAGGCATGGGAAAGAGAGCCCAGAGACACTGTTCACACAACATGCTTAATGAGGTGACTCAGTCTGGTTAAATTGTTTTCATGGCTTAGCACAGGGGCTCCCATGCTTGCTAGAAACCTAGTTCAGAAATTCTCACTCTGTCATGCATGTCAGAGAGATGTCATGCATGTCACACAGGTCATCTCCTGTCTCTCTTCCAACCATAGAATGCATTTTCACAGGTGTCACCCCCATGCTTTGAACCTTCAAGCAAAGAGCCCAAACCTTTATCTCTGGCCATGCTTTTGAGTAGGATGCTATTAATCACTTCAGTTGTTTTTACAGATTTTTAATTCTCTATTATTTTGACCTATTTGCCAATTTGATGCTCAACACATAGGAAGGTGAAATATTTATTGAAATAACCCATAACCTTGGCTGTGTACCTGTGGAAGAAATGGGTTTCTGAGGGACTAGACCAGTATCAGGAACAGCTGTCCCTGGCATGATTGGCTGTTCTACTGTAAACGGTGAGGGTGATTCAGACTCTGTTGTGGCCGTAGCCCACGAACTATATTCCACTGATGTTGCTTCTGGAATATCTGTGGGGAAAAGCGCATCCAGGGTTGAGGCAGTACCATTTTCTAGGTCTTCCCAGATCCTAATCTCAGTTCTGTTCTCTGTCTCCTCAGTGAAACCTGTTGCAAAGAGATCCGGAGTTGCTGTGATGCCTTCATCCACCTCTAAGGTGGTGGTAGTAAAGTCTATAGGTTCCAAGGTTGCAATGCTTCCTCGAGCTTCTTCCTCAGTAGTGTTGCGTGGAAACTGCAGCTCAATGTCTGCCTCCGTGAATGTCTGGATGGTGAAGCCACTGCCCAGTTCATCGACAGATTCATCCGTGATATTCTCATGGAGGACAGCGCCAGAGTCAACCCCTAAAGCGTGAAGAAGATAACTGCTGGTGAAGCAAATCACAATGGGGAACTCACCCTTTTTAGGGCCTTTTCCAGGCCTATCATTTAGAAGCAGGTAACAATGCTCTCATTGCTCCAGACATCCGATTCCTTTCTCTGGTCCAGCTGCTAGGACTATGTGTAGGAAACACTTAAAAATGCTAGAATTTATGTTATCAAATGGTGTAGATGAATGAAACGGCTGATTAGGGAAGATGGGTCAATGGAATTTGGATGCACAGTTCTGAAGGCTATAATGGACCATTTCAATAAGAGTGGTTGAGAGGAAGTTCACTGCCCAATTTTTAAAAGGGTACCATAAATCAAAACAAAATCCAAATTTGATTTATGTTCTCTTGTACATAAAGTTAATAAAAGTGATATAATTACTATGATTATTCTCGAGTCACATATTTATCACTTTTTCCTTTGGTCACATCAGAAATGATAAAAAACATTTAGAGGTTTCTTGTACCTGTTCCTAAGGGTTTCAAAGGCTAAGGCCTCAAATTTGGCTCATTGTAGTAGAGAATTAGACCTACCTGGGAGTAAGCATTTACCTAGGATTGAGCATCACTAAACATAGCAGAGATTACTTCTAAACAAATTTGTATAGCTTTACCTTGTTAATTAGCACTTTAATTCTGGTCACAATTTGGATTCACACATTACACTAGTCCATCATGTGATTTATTCAGCTTTGATTGAGGGCTCTGTGCAAATCCAGCCATTATGGCTTATAACCATGGCTTATGGCTTAGCATAGTCTAGACCCAGCCATTGTCTTGTTCCACAACCTTCACTTCAAACAAACCATGGTGTATGGCAATGTAGGAGTTTAGCCACAGTCTCTATTCTAGAATTATCCTACCAAAATCAGTGGAACTTGATCACCCTAGGGAACAAGGGTGAAACACAGGCATTTTCAGTATGCTTATTTGGATAAGGCAAATGCCAAGAGCTTTGAAATGGTAATTCTAGTGAAAGTGATGCTGGACACATTTGTTTGAAGTTTTCTTTTTAAGAAAATGGACAAAATGTGTACTTCCCACACTAAGCAGCAGAATGGTTATTCTCTAAATACCATTCATGTTTTGTGATGTATGTAGTTTATAGTTGAAACAAGAGGAAACTTACAAAGATGTGTGTTTTAGAAGGAAGTTCATACAAAAATTCATATTTGAGAGGTAGAGGAAGATGCCAACCTTATAAATGCACATCTGTGTTTTTTTTTTTTTAAAGGGTGGTCGGGGAGAGCAGAAGGTAACATGAAATGTATGAAGAAAGAACCGGCAAAACTGCCATAGATTGGAAGAAGCTCAGTCCCTCTGTTTCTACTTACCAGTATAGCAAATGGCATCATAGCGAGAATGAGGGTAAGGATACCCTGTCTGGTTGACATAAAGGTACACTGTGCGTATTCCCACCAGGTTGCCACCACAGATGGGACTTGGTTTGTTGATGGGATACCTGACACTGCGGTCTGCCAGCCAGCCAGCACTGCAGACATCCATCCCATCTTTCCAGGCAAGATATAACTCTCCTGTCGTTGCCAAACGTGCATCAAGACTATGGCATTTCTCTGCTGCTTCTGAGAAGGTGAACTTCTCAGTAGAGGTGGCATAGAAGACTTTGCCTGCAATCAAAATGCACAGATAATTATGCCACCGATTAGTGGCTGGATGATGCCCCTTCCATTCACAGAGAGGCTTCACTAGACTTTTCTATCCATTAACTTTGCTTATATATGTGGATTGAAGAGTCCAGAGAAAAATACATTGGAGCTGAAAATGGTTCAGAAAAGGCATTTCTGAGAATGAACTAACAGAAATTTGAACTCTTGATTTCCTAAGGACTGGACTATGGAAAAATTACAGCCCCTATCATCTTAAGACAACCCCCACCCATTTTATCAGTCATGGCCAGAATGAAAAATGTGGAAAAGGATTGAGGTTATTCCCTGTTGGATCCATTTGAAAAGAATAATAGGCATCGTCTTTTTCCTTTTAGATTTTCCTTCCTCAGCTTGTTCCTTCTTTCACTCATAATACAGTTTCATTAACTACTAAGATGCTACATAGTAGAAGAGAATTATGTCTCCCCCAGGAATATTCTGCAAATTGCTCTCTCCCCACCAAGTTTGCTACCTACAAGTTCAACCTTTTCATTCAGTCCTAAAGATGAATCTGGAATATTAAACTATAAAACCACCAACCACCCCCTGCAATTTTGGCCAATTTTTATCTCAGCATAACTTATCTCCATGGGTTGCTAAGAGGATTAAATTGGAAGCAGGGTACCATATCTGCTATTTTCAGATTCTTGAGTACAGATTTTAAAAAGTAAGAAAATAAGAGTTTTGATAAATCTAGAAAATGTTCTGAATATGGTTGGTGTTGAAGGTACAGTTCACTGGAATGGATAGTACTTTGCTTGTAATATCCAATATTAAACAGCATTTCCTTGAATTTTGGAAGCAGCTCATTCCTCAAAACACTTTCAGAACTCAGAAAAAGGAGGTCAATTCCTTTGAAAAACTCACTATCCCCCTGCCCCCCCCCCAAAAAAAACAAACCACATGGCTCTCTGGAGAAGTCATCCAGAAGTTAAGTTTTGATATCATTATTATGTAGATGAGATGAGATAACCCCCATTTAATAGTCCTTGTACAAGTTGGGCTGAGAGGTCATAACTCTAAAAAGCATCGAAAAATGCATCAGATCAATGCATTTATTTTGCCCCTTAAATCGTTGAACAATGGTTTTAACCCTGCACAAGCTGTCGCTAAGACCTTGTAGCTGAAGAATAGAATTTAAGTGTGTTAAGTATAAAAACAAACCATTACCTTCCATTTCCTCTGCATAACAATACACATCATATGTCTCATCTGTATCACGAACACCATATGTTCTCACTCCAGGAAATTCATCCTTGTCACCATAACAACCTTCTCGGGGATGGTGCATTGGGTACCTGATTCAATAAAAGAGTTAGGGAGAGGAAAATTTATCTCCAAGGGAAGAGGACAGAGAAGGGAAATAGTATATTCTGGGACAGAAATAATTTCTAGAAAAACCAGAAGGATGACTGAGACCGAAGTAGCATTCAGAACTACAGCTTTTATGGGAATTGGAAAACTGGCATGGAGAACCTCCAGCTTGTGGGCCTTAGATGACAACTGAGTTCCACCATCAGCTCACCAGCTTCTTCTCATTGTTTCCAAGCCTCTCTTTCTCTTCCTCAAAGTCCCCATCCCATACATTTTTGCTCAAAGAAGTAAGAAATTCCTTGCTCAGGAAGACTCTCCTTCCAAACCCTGAGAGCAAATGCTTCTCTCTTTAAAAAATAGGGAATTACAAGCTGTGATTGTTTTCTCTCTCTCCCCAGAGAAACAGAAGGAATTGGGATCACAGCTCAGGGGGACAGGGCTTGTAACTGGGGGGACATTTTCATTGCCAGCTGTTGAACTTAGCATGGCAAGGAACCTAGGCCACAATGATTTAGCCGTGCCACCCATACCAGAATTTTTTGTTTGGTTTGTTTTAGAGGGAGATTTTCAGTTGTCTTTGTTTTTTTTCAACATGTTTAAGCCTCTTGTAGGGCTTTTACTGTTAGCTCAGTGGGTTTCCTACCTTTAACTGACAAGAAACCATGACAACTGGGCTCTGGAGCTATAAAAAAAATCAGTGGTGAGGCCTCAGGTTGCCCATCTCTGCCTTGCAGCATAGTTGAACAAAGTATAACCATTCAGAGGTCATTTAACTACAACTCACAGCAAGCAGGACCATCCGTGAGGGAAGCTTGGAGAGGTAGTTCAGTGACGTCTGCAGATCTACAGGCAGTGCACCCAGGCTTTTAAAAAAAATTACTTTTTTTTCCTGAATTCTTCCCACTAATGTTATCCAGTCCAGCAGGGTTGTGTGGAGAGAGAAACCTAATTCCTCATCCTTGCTATGAAGCCCTGGATTCTCATCAAATGGAAAGGAGGGAAATAGCCCAGTCATGTAACTTCCTACACCTTCTCTGATTGCTGATCCACAGCACTGCTTAATATTTCACCATGATTAGTCTTTCCCCTGTGTTTGTATACAGCCATGCTTCCCCAACCTGACAACTTCCACTGGCCACACTGGCTGGGGAAGATAGAACAGTATTCTAGATGATCCAGAGTTGGAGAAGATGTATACAAAACCCTTTCGCAATTGCTTACCTGACTGTTTGATCAGACAACCAACCAGCATCACACTGGTCAAAGCCATCATCGTAGGCAGCCTGGAGCTGCTCAGGAGTTGCAATGACAGCACCATTCTGGATGCATGCCTGCTTTGCCTTCTCAAAGTCTAAAGTGTAGCGGGTAGAGATGGCTCTGTAATGGAACACGATCCCTGGAAAACACATTGGTTGTGTTCATACAACAGGCTTCACTTTGTCTCTGAATTAACCCATTTTCTGCACTGGCGCAATATTTTGATCCATATGTTAACAAAAGGGTTGGGTGCATACAAGATGTCAATTCCCAAAAAACTAACCAAGTTTTGTACAATGCATGCATGCGTGCTAAGCTTGTTGTTGAGATCATCAGCCATTCATATCTACATAGGTCATGACAAATCTAAAACCGTTTTCAAAGAAAAATGGCAAAATGGCTGACTTTTTAGCCCTGCCACTTTCCTATGAGAGAAATGCTATCTTCATTTAGCACATCCAGTTTGACATTTAACACCTCACAAAAGAGGATGCATATTTTTGGCTTCACCCAATGACATCATATCACCTGAACACTGTTGGAGCCTCAGAAAGTACTCTTCAAGTGCACTGAAAGTAGCTGCCTACCCTTTCTTTTGAGACTTCTTCATGCATACAGTCCAATCATGCTATTCCCTTTTGGACTAAACAATGTAATGCTGGATGGAAAAGAGGAAGAAATAGGAAGCTGACTATATACTGTAAATACATGAGAAAAGAAAAAGAAAAGGAAACCACTAAACTTAGTTTCCATCAATACCACTCACTATATATCTCCATCCATAAACAACCTAGGGGACAGAACAAACCCTTGCCTTCTTCCCTGCTCAATGTTGAACCATTTGCTAAACACTCCATTTATTCTCAGATATGCTTTGCTTCTATCATGCACTATCCTTACTTAATCCCACAGCCAACCTTCAAGTCATAACTGTGCCAAACACCTCATATCTCAAGCTTATTCACTTTTTCGTACACCTTTTCTAAATCACTTAATGTACAATAAGCTTTTTTCTTCCTAGAGTTCTTAATGACCTACTGAAGAGCAAAAATCTGTTCTGCACATCCCCTGTCTGGAATAAAGCTGCACTTCACTTTTGCTTATTGAAATGATACAAGAGGTGACAGTCCTTTCCAAGCAAACCTAACAATTAATTCCCCTGCATTCACTTTTACTGTCTTTTCCTCTGAATGTGGGAACACTAACAATATTTTCCCAATTGTCAGACTCAGATGCTGTCTTCACACATATATTAAGTCATAGAGCCACTGCATAAGAAAGCCACATCTACCGTATATTTTAATAATTTTCCAGTTACACTATCTACACCTGCAGCTTTTCCAATTTTTAACACTCTCATGTCATTTACAATGTCCCTTTTGTTAATTTTTCTTGGATGCTAACATTTCTGATATTAGTTTCAGCTCCACTCTTCAACATATTACTACAATTCCCACAAAAATCTCTCTGAAATACTCCTTCCAGCATTCCCTCCCTTCAATTTCATTGCAAATCATTTCATCACTTCTCTTTTTTCACTCTGCCAGAGGCTGCCTGCTTAGCCTATTTTCAAACCTTTTTTAAAAAAAAAATATTGCATCAAAAGAACTATACATTTTCTCTTCCTCTTTTAATCTTAATAAAGCTTTCTTTAGTCCATTTTCCACACAGTTGGGGGATTAATCTATCTTCTAATAGCTTTTGGAGTAGGTGGCCATAATACATTTAAATAAATAAATAATATTCCTTTATACAAGACACGTTTCCTTCTCCAGCAGTCATTATAATTTTAGTTTTGTTACTTTCACTTATTTCTTTTTCTTCCTGTCTATTTTTCCCCAGGACCTACACTTGGTACCACCCAAAAAAGTTCTTTCCTATACATTATTTAAGACCTCTCATCTTCCTTATATTGCTCAGGAATTCTCACAATTTTTCATCATAAACAACCACTTATATTGATTCCTTTGTCATATATTCAAATGGATAGATTTGTTCTTAAACTACATATTCATTGCAAACAGTATCTGCTATTCTCAATATCTGCTTTTCTCAAAGCAGATATCCCCCAGTCACGATTCTTATTCATTCTCAGATCTCTGAATGACTCAGTCTTCTCTGCACTACCTCATCTCGTTCCCACTCATCCATTCATGCTACCTAGCAGAATATTTTTTCCTGCTGGATCAGAGAATGTTGTACACTTCTTCCTGAAACTCATCTCTAGTTCTCCTATTATCACTGTTCACTAAAGCATAACATACTGTATAACTGCCATCAACTTTTAGATTCCTACTTTCCTATGCACCCAGAGCAACCTAAATGACATGAGTTCATACCTTCTGACATACACTTTAGCCTTTTGATTCATAATTAAACCTACACTTTCACTTTCCTGCATATATTCATCCATTCCACTTAACAAGACAAGATCACCTTCATACAGTATCTTTCTCTTAGTTAACAGGCAAACAACAACCCCTTTTTTTCCTTTCCTTTCCTTTCCTTTCCTTTCCGTTGTTTTTTGTTGTTGTTTATTCATTTAGTCGCTTCTGACTCTTCGTGACTTCATGGACCAGCCCACACCAGAGCTTCCTGTCGGTCGTTGCCACCCCCAGCTCCCTCATGCTTTTTACCATTCACTCCACTTACATGTCAGGTTACAATCTTCCAGATGCCATGGTTATCACCAGATAGAAATACAATTCCTAACTCTGTCCCTGGAGGGCAGCTGCCAGAGACCAGATAGGAGGGGTATGTGTGCATTAGCATACACTTGGCAATCACAGTGGAGATAATTGCTGTGATGCGGGAATCCCCCCAATATATTTTTTTAAAGTTTGAATGAATGTATGGGAAGTAAGAAGGGTGCTATCAATGAGAGGATTATCCAATGAAAAATTACACATATTACACAATTACATGTATCTTTTGGTCATCTCATAGCTAAATAATGCAAGAACATTAGACTCTACCCAGGACAATTTCATGGAAATTCTTTCCTCCTTGAAAAGCAATTTCACCAGCAAAGACTCTTTCATCAAACTCAGTGAGCACTGGTAGGAGTAAAAATGGAGGAGAAATTTGCAGCACACCACTAATCAGAACTTGGCTCCAAAGCAGCACAGAAGGTTTGCTTTCTCACCTTTTACTTTCACCTCCACTGTGTCCTGGCTGTCCTCAATGCCATGGATCACTTCACAGCGGTAGATCCCAGTATCGTTGGACCGGAGTCTCTTGATTTCCAAAGTAGCATCAGTTGGTATGGCAGGATAATTGGGCAGAGAGATAGCTTCCTGGTAGGCAGTGTTGATCCGTACATGCCCATCCATGGCCACTAGGAGAACAACTTCTTTGCCTTCTGACAGTTTGCTCCATTTGATTCTTGGGGACACCGGTGGGGTGGCTGGAGCTGTGGTGACTGGGCCCAAGGTGTCAATAAAGTAGCAGGGAATGGTCAACGTTCTTCCCAGGGGAACACGCAGGGGAGAACGTACAGGTATGCTCACACTCAGTGTGGCACTGTGATCTATTGATCCCAAAAGAACAAGGAGAAAAGAAGAGTGAAATATCAGTACCACAGGCTCACTCTTGCTTAACAGACAACTATCATTTCCAAACCATGCCCCAAGGAAGTATTGCCTATGTCCTTTCTTTGCAAACCTGGGGAGCCCTTGGACATAACCCTAGAAATTGGGGGTGTGGTTTTTGATCCTTTTGAGGCAGCAACCAGGTGAAAAATGAAGGCTTTGGTCAACTTGTAAAACAGGTTTAACATAGCTTTTAAAAAGAAACAGGGAAAAAAACCTTCAAAACTGCTTCTCAAACCCAGGAAAAAGAAAACAAACAAACAAACGAATTCTGTTCTGACACCATCCATTGGCTCTATTACCCATCCACTGGAGCCCTCAGGCATTGAAATGTTGCCCCCTCCTGGATTAAATCTGACATCCCTACTCACAAAGCAAGATAGCAGCTGTCCCTCTGGGTACCCATGTGCCATTCTTCTGCAGCATCAGACCAATAGGCAATATCTGCAGGCAGCTGTCAAAAGCCCATTGCTACTCTGGATCCCTTTTCTAGTACTCCAGTTTGGGTCAGATGGCTAGTATTATAGTTGCATGCAAAGCTGTATTTTTGGCACTTTTGGGGTGATATGGTGCCAAATGCCTGGTGCTGGTTAAAGGATCTCTGTTCCCTCTCTCCAAACAGTAGCATCCAGATTTAAAGAGAGGATAGAAAGTGATTGCTGAGAAACTGTTAGACTGGGGTATGTTCAACCCTCCAAATGCTCTCAAAGATGCTTTAGTCAAAAGAACAAATTCAAATCAAATCAAATCAACTCCTCACATTAAGAGTATGCAAGTGGGAGGTTGGATGCACCTTTGAAAAAGGAGTCATACTTTCAACTGGTAGCACCTTTCCTATTAGTGTCTAAAATACAAAATGCTTAACACCATCTATAATTCATAGCTTTTGGTCTGCCTTATCTTTCCCCATTATTATACGTACTGTGCCTTATGAAGAAGAGAATTCTGTGTAAGTTCAGTGGCAACTTTCGATACAGCTGCCCAGATTTCAGTACTGTACATTGGCCTTAATAACAGGTTCCAGAGTTTAAATTGAGGCTGGCCTATACATTCAGTAGTCATGTCCCCCTCCTCTTAAAAATCATAACAATAAGGGTTGGAATCTTGATTAAATGAGGGGCGAATTTACTATATAGAGAGAAAAATGGTTTAAATGCACCGCAGCAGTCTATGTAATTTCATAGTGCTGAAGATGCCATCAAAGTCTTGTCCCAGTGCCTGGAGGATGTGAGGGTCTGAATCGGGCAGAACAGGTTAAGCTGAATCCAAGCAATACAGAATTACTATCTGTCCATCAAAGCTTTTTGTCTGCTCCACTGTTGTCTCTCACTGGGGAGGCCCTACCCCTGAAGGAGCAGGTCTGCAGCTTAAGGGTCCTCCTGGACATCTTCTTAAACAGCAGGTAAAGTCTGTGGCCATGAAGGCTTTGCTCTGCTTTGGCTGGCACACCAGTTGTGGCCCTATCTGGGGTGAGAGGACCTCACTACAGTGGCTCATACCCTTCTCATTATCCTACTAGCCTGCTCTAGCACGCTGTAATAGGCTGCTTTAAACACTACTTGGAAGCTGCAGATGGTACAGATTGCAGCAGCCTGTGTACTCACTAATTTGTGTCATTGGGAGCACGTTATGCCTGTGCTACAACCCCTATGTTGGTTGCCAATAAGCTCCTAAATTCAATTTAAAGTACTAGTTTTAATCTATATAGCCCTCTATGGCTTGGCACCAGGTTGCTTTCAAGTCTGTTTTCTCCAGCTAGAATCAGCTTGAACTACACAGTTATTCCAGAAGAAGCAGCTTGTGGTTTCTCACTTCCAGGGGGTGAAAGGGACTGTGGTTCCCCAATTCTGGGAAGTAAGGGGGGCTGAGGCCAGGAGGAGTTGCTTCTTTGTGGCAGCAACGCCCCTTTGGAATGGCCTCCCAGTTGACATTAGTTTGGCTCCCCTTCTAAGGGCCTTCTGCAAAAAACTTAAAACAGAGCTCTTTTTGGGGACTGAGCCCATTTATTGTTATTTTGGTTGCTGTTTCTCTACTATATTTTATTCTGTTTTTTTAGTTTTTACCATGGTTATTTTAACTGTACATGTGCATATCTGTAAAATGCAGAGAGTTCTTAAATGGATTGCATTGGAATATAAATGAAAGAAAAAATAAATAGTGTTTATAACAGTATGGATCAGTGTTTAAGATGTGTGGACTTCTCAGAATTCCCCAGGACAAGGGGTCTGTAGAGTCACAAAGGATGAATAAGCTTGTTATAGTATACTCTTATGTGGGTTATGACCTAAGAAACATGGCTGGCTGGGGAATTCTGGGAGTTGAAGTCCACACATTTTAAAGTTGCGAAGGCTGAGAAACACTAGTATGGATTAATATTGTTTGGACTATTTAAGATAGGGGCAGAGAACATGGGACCTTCTGGATGTAGCTGCTAAACCACAACTTCCATAAACCCAACCTGTATGCTCAATGGTATAGGATGATGGAGGTTCTAGCCACCAACATATGGAGGGTCATATGAAATTTGTTCTTGCCTTAGAAGCTGTTAAATATCAGAAGAACATCATGATGAATTAGAATGTAGAAGAAGACACATGTGATAAAATATACTTTTACAAACTGCAAGGACATTGCCAATTAGTTCCCATAAAAGCCATTGAGTTGCTTCTGTTTTGTTTACAAAGCTGTGTCATACTTAAGGAGACCCCTGATATGACATACCTAAAACTTCCACAGAGGTGGCTGCAGCGATGACATGCAAACACACAAATGCTAGTAGTAAAGTGGTCATGCTTTTCCTGAAATGCAAATAGAGGTTAGTGAGTTGCCGTTTTTGGTAGGATGAAAGAAACAATGACCGACAATTTAGCAGGAGATGCTTCAGTCCATATCAAGCTTATACATACACACAAATATTTTACAATAACGTGTTTGGGATTTCACCTTCTTTAGCTGATAAGGAAGAGAAATATTTTACATTTCAATATTTTGGATTTGCTACCCATTATAGTCAATACAGAGTTCAAATTAAGAGGGGACAATGTCCATCCTTCCAGATGTTGATGAACTAGAGTTCCCAGGATCCCTCACCACCATGCAGACCAGCTGGAAAGCTGGACATTGTTCCTCCTAATTAGCAGCTGCCTTTCAACGTTTATTAAATCATAGTTTTATATTGCATATGAACAAGGAAATTGGCTTATGCATGGCACAAACTGTACTTGCAACAATAGTTTACCAGAACATTTTTCTAATTCAGGGTGAATGGAAACTGTGTTTTAATCCAGCATGGAAGCATGGCAATAAGGTGAGTTGAGAGATGGGAAGAGGGGAAATAATGACCCCCCCAAGCAATACTTATTGGTTGGGTTCACACAACACAATAAACCTTAACCCCAGGCTACCAAAATATAATTACTGGATTCTCATAATATGCTGTGGCTGAACAAAGGATATTATGGTTTAATATGATGAACCAGGTTATATAAAATGCTAAGTCAATAGCTGCATTTCCACAATGTGCTAATCACATACTACTGAACCCCATTTTATCCTCATCTAAAGTATATAGTGAAGCCAGCCATTCTGGCTCCAATGAACTACTGCCTATTAGATAGAAATTATTAGCTTGGTTTATATAAAGAAACCATCATGTGATTAATACATAGAAATCAAGACATTATCACTTAGTTGTATGTGAACCAGAGCAGAGTAATTTGTTCAGCCATCTATGATGGAAAAAAGTCTTGACCTGTAACTGTAGAATAGTAGAAGCACGTAGTGGCTGCTTTATTTTTCATGCACCAAGAGTTGATGCAGTAGAAAATAATAAATAAATGTAATAAGTCACAACGATCCAATTTCAGGATCACAACAAAAATACAGAGCTGTTACTTAAGTCGCCCGTAATATTTAAAAAAAATAATTAGAACCTATGTCTACGTAGCTATACATTTCTGCGTTGAAAAAAACACAAAACTTTAACCAAATTAAGAAAGGCCCATTAAAAAACAAACAACTTTACCAGCTTTAGACATTTGAATAAATTAGGCATCAGGCCAAATGGTGGTAGAAGCTGGTTCCAATGGATTGGCAATAGACAAAACATAAAGCTCTCACTGGTAGACTCAGTACATTTTGTAGCCTCTCAATGCATTTTTAAAATATTATAGTCTGCTCAGAAAGGACAAGGGGTCTTTAGAGTCATGAAGGATGAATAAGCTTGTTTTACTATACTCTTATGTGCTTTATGACCCAAGAAACTTGTATACTGTAGGTAGGTAGTTCGGTCTCTCTTTTCCTCTCTCTTTGCGGTGGACTTCACACAACAACTTAAGCTAAAATGTGACTGGCTATTTAACAGCTCATTGTGCCATGCAGACTAACCCAGCCAGTGTGGTTATGGTAGTTTAAGGTTTTATGGATCCAACAGAAGAGAAATACAAAATGAAATCTCTAAAGGGAGAAAAAGGGACAACTCAGGAGACATGTATGAAAAGGTTGGGAAACACTGCTGTGCTAAGAAAAGCAGACTAACAGCAGACATACAGCCACATAAGATCCTGCAGTGTTTCCCGTAGGAGGGAAGACAATGATTCTTCCAGGCTGGTCTAGTAAGGTAAAGGTTTTAGGAGAGGCAGGGTTGGATAGATTGGGAGACCCCATTTCAAAGCTCACTGGGTGACTTTGGGCCACCAGCATTCCTCATTGGGTGGTTGTGGAGGAAAAATAGAAGACAGGCGTAACCTTGGGAGCAACTGGAGGAAAGGCAGAATAGAAATATGATGAATAAATAAAGGCCGCTAAATTCTTCTGCAGGAGCGGATAACCAGACATTCATATATGGACAGAAGGAATTCCCATACAAATTGCCTAGAGTCCACCTCTTCTATTAGGAATATATATAACCATCATGGCTAATAGCAACCCTAACCCATATTTTCCAAGAAAACGTTATCCAAGTTGGGAGACCACAGCCCTTGAGCAGGGATGGGCAACCTGTAATCTACAGCCTAATTTCATGCTGAATCTCCCCACTGCTAAACCACTACTTGTGAACAAATTTGTAGTTTTGATGTGAATTGGGTGCTAGTTGTTCTTTTGTAGGATCTGACCTGGAAATAGAGCTTGTACAGAGGTATCCTCAATTTTTAAATGATTTTTTTTTCTTCCTGAAAAAGAAGCAGAGGAATAGCATCCTAACCACCAGTCTTTATAAAAGAGCTTAGTCTGAGATAGTTTGGAAGCCGTTCAGAATGGAATAAATGTCTTATTTTTGTTACCGCTGAGAAAACACCGATTTAAATAATAAGGTGTTTTTTTTTATTAAAGCCACCAAAGTAGATTGATTACTGTGTTTGGATTCTGGCATTTGTTTATTTATTTAAGGAGAGAGGACTGGGATGTCCATTCCTGGAAAACTATCTCTTCCCTTCCATTACTCCAGCTGGCCAGAATTTTGCAGAAAATCTCTTCTAGTTCTAGAAAAGTGACTTTTAGAAAAAATGGTAGATTTCTTCACGGGCGGGGACATTCGTCTGAGAAGATAAAAGCTCCCTCCATATTAGAGCTGGGAGGAAACAGGGTTTTGACACACACCCCTACCAAAAATGAATTGGATGGAAAAAAAAGATAAAGGACATCTAGTTCTGTGAAATGGTGCCATTAACCAACTTTCTCCCTCTAAGTCCTTTTGCTGAGTGAATCTACTGAACTTGACTTGCTCTTAATAAGAGATGCTGTTATCACTGATATCGGTGATAGAGGAAATTGCATTCAACTGCCATGCAAGTTGGCTCTCCTAGAAGTGCCTTGTCTTTCTTCTTGGGCAGATTTCTTGGATGAAATCTGAGGATTGTTCCCATGAAGACCTGGTTCTGCCGCCTCACCTGGGATGGGAAGGGCAATAGTTCTTCTTGGGGGTGGCTGGTGCTGTAGAGCCCTCCCCAATTAATGAGATCTTTTGCCACTTGGATTTTATATCTCTTTCATTTTCTATTTATATTGGTCATTTGTACTGTGATGTATGTGTTTTATCATTTTAATTGTCGATTTTATTGTAAACTGCACAGAGTCCCCCTTTTGGGGGGAGATGCGCAACGGTAGAAATTCGAAAAATTAATTAATTAATTAAGCTTGATGGGTAAATAATAGAAGTTCTCTGTTCCAAGGCAAAATATTCCAGCAAGCTGGGGGGCTGCACTCTGGGACATTTGAGAACTACAGTTCTTCCAGACAAAATGTGGCCATGGTAGTGGAGAGTCTCTTGAGCAAATGATGTTATAGGTAAGGGCTTGCAACTGACCTACTTCCATATCAGTAATTGCAATGTTGATATATCCCCACGTCAGTAGCACTGCATCTGTGGATGGGAAAATATTGTTTCGAGGCAGCAAATGTCTCATCCTTAACTTTACTACTCCTACCTTGTCTACTTTCAATAGAGGGAATTCTTGGCCTGCACCACCTCCCAATTCCTGGAATCAAACTATAGCAGCAAGCTGGCATAAGGAACCCAAATATAGAACTGCTTGCAGTAGAGCATTGACAGTTTGGAGGTTTATCATCATGGAGAATGAAGAAAAATGTGGGGAAGATAGCAGATTATTCTCTGTAATTTTATAGAAGATGGGGGAAGGAATGAGTGCTTAGGCACAGACCATAGAGAACAAAGTGAAAATAATCAAGTAATGGATGGTGGAGGATCTTTCCTTTCCCCGATGGGATTTCTTATTTTATCATCTTAGTTTCACTGTTAATGCTTCTTTGCAATATGGTATTATTGTTGTTGTTTTTGTTGTTGTTGGGTCTTGAGGCCATATATAGCCCACCAGTTGTCCATCTTAGATGAAGATCCACAAGTCCCTTCAACTTCTTTTCTACCTTAAATTTGTATTTCTCTCTCTTTAACTACCTTGTGATCCATTAGCTTGGCAAGCCTCATTCAGTACTGTCCATCTCAATCCTCTAATTTGGCTTTGTCATTCAGTATTTCCTGGCATGGCTGGCTTTACCATTAATGAAGATATTTCAGGTGGCAAACAACAATAAGTCAGAACAGTGCTCAAGTATTGGAAGATTCAGGACACTTCCACATAAGGATTTTGTGGCAGTTTAAAAGCAGCTGTAGAAAGCTTGGGCTCCGTATTTCTACAACCTAAGTAGGGCTGGAAAGCTGAACACAGTTATTACTGTCTCAGACCTGAAAGGGGAATGCAAGTTCGACAGATTTCTGGAAGAACTTTATTATTAAGGGCCAACTAGATGGCAGATCCTAGCTGATCTTATCTGATCTCAGAGAGCTAAGTAGTGCTGGACTTGGGGTGTACTTAGATGCAAGAACATCAGGAAAACTCAGCTGTAGGTCAGACTGAGAAATTATAAAAAACATTCCAGAAGGTGGCACTGGCAAATTACCTCCATAGTGTTGCCAAGAAAAGTACATGGGTGTATTATGAGATGGGCAGGGAAGAAATACGACAAATAAATAAATAAATAAATAATTTTACAAAGTCACCTTTCCTTTTTGATCGCTATTATGTAAATTTGCTCACTGGCATAGGAGGAGGCGGGTGTTTGAGGACATGATTTTAATTAATTAATTAAGCAAATTAATATTTACTCCATTCAGTTGGACTCTCAGCAGCCTAAGTAATTAAAAGCATTAAAATATCCATGGTAAGAATTAAAATAAATCTATAAGGACTATAAAAACCAATCAGTTGTGGGTGCCCCATTATTCATAATAAGCAGCTGAAACAGTTCACTTCCAGTCATTTCTAGAAGGTTAGCAATGTAGGGTCCAGCCTGATTTTTAAGGGAAGGTTATTCCAAATTATAAGAGTTGCCACTGTAAAGCAGAACTGATGAGTCTCAGCACCATGCATTTTTGCAGAAATGGGAGATCATCATCAGTTTCTCCTAGGAGGCATGGGTGGGGTGGATCGATCCTGGTTGGAATCCTACGCATACCTTGTGCCAGACTAATGACCGGTGCTTTGAATTGTGCTCATAAGCTGGTTTGCATTCTGGACTAACTGAAGGTTCTGAGTGGTCTTCAAAGATAGCTCCAGGTGGAGCAGCGGTAGCCAAAACATGCTGAGTGTTAGTTCTGAAAGCTAAAAGGTGATCTACTTCATACTTAAGGGCAGCTCTTAGCACTTTCCCTGACCCTCTGCCAATAAAAATGGAGAGCTATTGGAAGGCCGTGCTATTGAGTCTTCATAACCTTCTAGTTAGATTAGCAGCCTAAATGTTCTCAGTGGTTTCTGATTGTATGGAATGCCAAAAGGTGATTTCAGCAAGAATGTGACAAACTGCCACAGTGGAAATTCCATAGACCTAGACATTTGCTTGGAGCAGATTTCCCCCTTGAGTATGAAAAAAGTAAATATATCCCGTCCGTGCTTACCGCACAAGATGGTCTGCTTTGTGTCTCATTGACAGCTGCACTTATGCAAGCAACTGGTTTGAGGTTCCAGCTTGTCCTGTACTGGTGACTCCTTCAGATTGCCAGGCTATGTTTGTTGCTTCTGTATCTCCGTGCTCAGCCACAACTAGATTCCCCACATGGGGAAACCTAACCTGGCAAGGCAAAGTTACATCTATACAAAGTTACATATATTTACAGACATAGTTTAAAACGGCACAACTATGAATGAAAGGTAGCTAATCAAACGCAAAAGATTGCAAAGATGCTGCGTCTTTAGGATTCGCACAGGAGGACGAGAATGTTGGCAAATTCAGTTTGCTACCTGTGGATGAAAAAAAGCTGCTTTTGTTGGAAATTTGCTTGGCAGCAAACCAACCATTACCTTGGAGTTTTCAATGTTGTGTAGAAGTAGGAATAACTGTACATTAACTGCAACAGGCACCCTATCTTCTTTTGCAGCGGGTTGTTCTACTCATGGGGTGGATTAATGATCTTTCTCCAAAGCAGACTCAGGATCCCTTGGTTTGAATTGGAGCCTTGGCATGGAAGCGAAAGGTTCAACATCTTCCCCCAAGGCCACAGTCCCAGTCTAAACTGAAGGACCCACAGCTACATTTTGAAAACTGTGGGAAGTTCCCATTTCAAACGAGTATGGTTGGTCCTTGTTGGACCAGAGAGAACAGTAATAACAAAAAAGCTTATTTCATATGCTGTTTCTTCTTATACTGTTCTGGAATTCTTCTTATACTGTTCATGGCTAGTGAGGCACAATTAGGAGAAATACAGCAGATAAAGTTTCCACTTGCTGTTTTTCTTCTTGCTGTGTGACCATGAGATGTGACTGTACCACTAAAAATTAATACGATTAATATCAGTATTGCCCAGGCTATTTCCAGCATGTGCCTTTATTCCCCACTCTCTTTATAGACCGAATTCACCCAACATGCTTAACTTACTGAATTCATTTATTTGCTGGATTTATTGAACAAGATTACTTGTAAATGAATCAGCACTATGAATTGTGAATGAACCAACAAGCCGGGGGGGGGGGGAAACTAAACAAGGTTAAAACTAACCAAAACAACCAGGGCTACATTATGTCTAGAAGGAAACAT
Source organism: Candoia aspera (assembly GCF_035149785.1). Taxonomy (NCBI): domain Eukaryota; kingdom Metazoa; phylum Chordata; class Lepidosauria; order Squamata; family Candoiidae; genus Candoia; species Candoia aspera. The sequence continues at coordinate 13,158,943 of NC_086165.1, forward strand.
CACACTAGTTCACATAATCAGAACTGGTTCAGAAAAACCTATTTCTTCAGTGAGCTAAGTTCCACCAGAATAAAATGCATAAAAATGCAGAAGCTCAGCTGGCTTTGTATTCAGATACTTAATGAGGCATAAGTTGATATTAAAGTAGAATTGGCTCAAGAGTGTAAGTAGGGAAGTACAGAATGTGGGTCAAGCTGAGCCAGACATTAAGGTGAATTTAATATAGCAAGGGATATTGGATTTCTAGTAAGGCCCATAAAATAGTGCAGAAATCATCTTTCAAAATTCTCCAGTTTAGTTCTGGTCAGATAAATGGGATGGTGGATGGGGAGGGAGGATGGAGAAGCAATTTCATGGAATTTCTCCAAAGACAGATGAAATTCTCCCAAACATTTTACCTCTAGGGTTCCCCAGCCCCACCCCTGCCATCTACCCTGTTATAACCATCACAATCCCATTTGCAGCATCATTTCAAGACATGGCGAGAATCAGTCTGTATGAAAGTGATAGGGAAACGGATGCCCCAAAATGGATACAGAATAATTGGGTGAAATGCAAAATTATTTTCTTTTTCTGAGGACTGGAAAAAAAATGGGGAGGAAAAAAAATCTAACTTTCTCAGGGCAGGGGAAAAACTTCTGAGAAATGTTGGCTTAGCTCTAGAAGCAGCTCATAAAATCAGATGAAATGCAAGAAATTACCTGAAATGTAAGTTTGGCAGACCCAAGAGCAACAGATCAAGTGATGATCAAAGAAAGATTGAAGACACATTCCCCCCTAGAACAGCAGGAAGGGCAATCTGGACAAAAATGCCACGAAGTCTAACTTTTTATATTCCATAACATTTTGGAAAAGGAATATGTGTGGATTCAACAGACAAAACACAACATTCCCTGTTGCTGAAGGCCAACAGATAAAGAATCAAAGCTAAGCAAAATTGATCAATGCCACAGTTGTTAGTTTGCAATTCAACATCCCTCTCTTCTCCTCCCCTTCTGAAATAAACAAGCTTCTATACTTCATTGGATGGTTTTTTTCTTTCTCCTTTTTTTCTTTTTGAGGGAGCCATAATGCATCCACCCCAAATATTTAAAACAAATCACAGCAAAGTAAAGACATCTTTGAGCTAAGCTTATCGCTTGGTAATTCCACAGATATAACCATACAGTTTTCTTGGCAACAGTAAGGAAGTGGTTTGTCAGTCCTTTCTTCTGGGATGTATTTTATTTTTTAAAATAATTTTTATTAAAGATTTGTAAAAAGGAGATAAAAACTAACAAGAACTAATGTAAGTAAAGGAAAGGAAGAAAAGAAAAAAAAGACAAGGAAGAAGACAAAAGTGCAAAAGGAATGAATGAAAAGAAATAGAAAGAAACAGCTTCCAATTTTCTTTACAGGAGTTTTAAGTACAAATACAAAATTACCTCTTACTTTATGGTTACAAAATCATCATCATCATCATCTCTCTTTTTTCTATAATCCATTTTTGCTAATCGTCAAAACCATAAATCAAAACTTCATTTCTTTTCCTGTTACACGCAAAAAGTATATCAGGTGTCTTTTAGACTTCCTAGTCTAGCCTACTATCTAGCCTACCCAATACTAGCCAGGGATTATCCTGTTTTGTTCTGAGCCTAGCCCAGTTCAGCCAGGTGAGCTACCTGCTGCAACATATTACAGTACATGAGAACATGTGAATAGACCTTCTGGATCAGACTTAGGGCTTTCTAGCCAACATCCAATCTCATATGGTAGCACATCAGATGCATCCAAGTAGGAGAGGTCCTGTCATGAGTAAGGATGGCGAGCAGGGGGCTCCCATCCAGACTGTCAAGCGCATGCGTAGCACTGAGGAACTGTTCAGCCATTCAAAGAGACACAGATCGGGACCGCCTTAACCCTTGGGGGTTATATGTCTGGGTTTTTCCCACGCTTCTTCAGTTTGTTAGGATTCCTGTTAAGTACTAGCAATAAATATTAGAGACCAGTTCATTAGCTCAGTGTGTTTCCTGGTTGTTAGGACAGGTCCTCTTCTCTCTTTTTGCTCCTGTATACCTCCTAGTAGGTAAAGAGGAACTGCCCCCAAGCCTGGAAGGGACATCCATCCATCAAGGCTAATAGCCACTCATAGATCTGCTTTCTAGGAATTTGTGTCATGAGTAAGGATGGCGAGCAGGGGGCTCCCATCCAGACTGTCAAGCGCATGCGTAGCACTGAGGAATTGGTCAGCCATTCAAAGAGACACAGATCGGGACCGCCTTAACCCTTGGGGGTTATATGTCTGGGTTTTCCCCAAGCTTCTTCAGTTTGTTAGGATTCCTGTTAAGTACTAGCAATAAATATTAGAGACCAGTTCCTTGTCTCAGCGTGGTTCCTGGCTGTTAGGGCATCAATCCTAACAAACTCCTACTCCCATCGAAAGAGGGAGGAACAAGAAATTAAGGAGATACATGTAGAAATGTCTTCAGAAAACCAAGAAATGCTGCTCGCCATCCTTACTCATGACAATTGGTGTGGTCTTCCTTGCAAGCCGTCTAAACTAGCAGCCAACAGCATATCTTGTGGCAGCATATTCCACAGGTTGATTACATGCCGCATGAAGAAATGTTTCCTCCTATTAGTGTCATATATTAGTTAATTTCATTACCACTGGAAAAAGAAACAGGAAAAAAAATGGTTTGGCATATCATGTCTTGAGAGAGGTGGAATTTCCTTTCTTTTACCATGATCCGATCTGGACTGCAAAAATCTAGATACCGTAGCTACAGGAGTTAGAGCTTCCCTGTATCTCTTTGTGGTCATCAAGTGGTCATCCAGATCTTTGCAGCCAACATCTGGCAGTTTTATTTCCTTGGTCTAAGAATGTGATGAGAATAGATTAAACCCATTGTATCTCCCTTAAACTCCACCAAAGCTTCAGCTACTATATTTAATACCCAGAGACAACTATGTGAAATGTAGCCTTTTATGTATTATCGAGTTTGCTCCTTTGGAAGAACTGATATTTTCAAGATTCTGAAGGGTCTCCAGAAGTTGCAATTCTTGGGGGGTTGGAATGACACGTTCCACTTTCCACATGCATATTAATGAATGCTAATCAAATATGTTACACAGCAGACAGCACACATATTGTTGCTGGAAAAAGTTAATAATGAGGTCTTGATGGGGTCTTGATAGAGATTTAACTAAGAAAACAATTATGCATTTTCTTGGAACATATCTTTAAGCAAAAGAACAAACATTACTTCTGCTTTTCCACTATCATTGTCATGAGTAAGGATGGCGAGCAGGGGGCTCCCATCCAGACTGTCAAGCGCATGCGTAGCACTGAGGAATTGGTCAGCCATTCAAAGAGACACAGATCGGGACCGCCTTAACCCTTGGGGGTTATATGTCTGGGTTTTCCCCACGCTTCTTCAGTTTGTTAGGATTCCTGTTAAGTATTAGAGACCAGTTCCTTGTCTCAGTGTGTTTCCTGGTTGTTAGGACAATCATGGGATACCCACTTGCAAAACAAACGCACAAACTAGACAAGATAAGACAAAACTAGCAGCCGGACAAGAGCATTTGCATCATGCAATAACCCAACTCAGACTTCTCCAACATGGTGCCCTCCAGAGATGCTAAAGCAGGAAGAAATGGGTAGGGGGAGAATTTGGAAGAATAGAGGAGCTGGAAGAATTCAAAGAACCGATTTTAGTATTCTCATCCATGCAACATCAGAGGGCACACTTTCATCTATACAGTTCAAAACACTGTTCTGTCTAAAGCCCCTGCCTGTCAGTTACAAAGTCAAGTTTGCAAAGCGGCTTGTGTCCCCTCACTCATCCTGTGCTACCTCACAGGATAGTTGTTGGCAGTAATCTATCTTTAAATGTGTAACTACCTTTGAGAGATGGTGAAATTTGAAAGTGCACAAGACTAAGAGTAAAGCCTCATAGGTGAATAGTGAATCTTGCTTAAAAACTTCACATTACTGCAGCCACAATCTGACTTGAGAATGGACTGACCCTACACATCTGGTTTAGATGAAGGCATTTCCACTGGTTTGGGCAGAACATGTAAAGCTGCTTTATGGGTGTCAAATCACTTATCCTACCCCCCTCCACCCCCTTGCCTAAGAAGGCTAAGAACTTCACAAAATTATTTCCTAGCTGTCCTGCTCAAGAACCGTTTAAGGGCTAGCAATTCCAAAAATTAAACTGAAGATTTTGTGAAGAATGAACAAATGCCTTGCTACTGAAAAAAGTCCACTTCATTTGATGAACCAGTGATGTATTGCTAGGCAGAGAAATTCTGCATTTTTTCCTACCATGCTCATTCAATTTGAGAACAACAAATTTATTCTGAAAGTATTTCATAAGAGGAGAGAGATATGGATAAATGTTTCTGGGGGCGTGGGGTGTCTTGCACTTATTCAGTTATTGGGTGGTCAAGGAAATTGTCCTGTCTTCCAATTCTGTTTTGTACAATCATGTCAGGACTGAATGTAGAGTAGTGACAACCTCCATTGTGAGACTGACTTTGAATTCTAGGATTTGTGACTTTAACACATGGCCTGATTTGGCACCTTTCTTGTTTCTTTCCTGCTGCCTGGTTTGTTTGTTGGTTTGTAATATCTTCCCTATTCTCTAGATTTCTAGAGAATTCAGAAGGTCTTATGTCAGTTCATTGGTCCTAATAAAGGCATAATCCTACATATATTTTGGATTCCAGCCTTTCCCCAATGGCCCAGTATAGTTGTTTTATGCATACTATCCCCTTTGAGATTATGAAATTGATATTTCAGAGGCATGACTGTAGTTCTTTCTAAGAACATTAATATAAATCTCTGTATAAGTTTATTTGACAATGAAGATATTGATGTGATGGTTAGCTTCTTCCTTTTAGGATTGACTATTGACAGTAAAGAAATACACTGCAGACTAGCAGTTGGTAGGGCAGCCATGAAGTCCATGCAAGAGAGATTCAGATGCCATGAGGTGTCTGTATCTACAAAGATCAGAATTGTGCAGGCAATGGTTTTCCCTGAGACACTTTATGGAAGTGAGTGTTGAACATGCAGGATAGAAAAAGTATTGACACTTTGGAACTTCAGTGTTAGAGAAGTCTCCTGAGAATACTACAGATAACCAAGAAAACAAACAAATGGATCATAGAACAAATTAATCCAGAGTTCAATCCAGCACAAGTTCAAATTAGTCAAATTTGGACACATTATGCAAAGATCTAGCTCTCTAGAGAAGTGCTGAGAAAAGTGGAAAGAAAAAGAGGAAGAGGACAAGCAGCAGCAAGGTGGATGGGTGCACCACTGGAAGACTTGAAGGGCCAGGTTGGGGACAACATCCTGGAGAAGATCTTTATGGTTGCTAAGAGTCGACATCTACTTGAGGGCACATAATCAATCAATAATCTACATAGGCTTATAGCTGGAATGTCAAACTGAATGCACTGCATAATTTGTTCATCCCTAGTGACATAGCATGCCTAGCCAGGTTTAAACCTTGGTTTCTTCACCTTGTTGCTTAGAGCATTGTACAAAGCTCCAGCTCAGTAGGTTAACTTAAAGTACAGTGTATTGCACAAACCTAGAACATGAGTTATTCAATAAACAGGTTTAGTGTGTTCCCCAAAGGCAGCCTACATATGCCTGATGTATTATGTCCCACTTAGCAAGTCCAAATTTGTGCAGGTCTGCTGAACTGAATGCATTCAAGCAAGCCCTGACTCTTTCCATCAATGGACCCAGAAGATAAATAACTATTTTGGATTAAGCCTGTTCTTCTTCTTTTTTGGAAAGAACACTGAAAAAAGAAAAAGCTTCCCTTCTTTTGCTGCTATTCTCTACAGTGCCTTATTGGAACCAATCAAACTGTTAAAGCACAAAAAAGACAAAAGTCAAAACTGAGAAAGTTTACAGCTGTTTGTTCTGGGTCAGGGAGGAAAAGAACATCAGGTGCCTCAATTACTTTATGGAGGTCCTTCCTTACTGGTCTGTCAGTTATTTAATTGCAGAAGGAAACAGGGAGGGAAGGAGATAAAAAAGAAAGGCACAGAATGAAGCATTGCCTTGAAAAGTGCCACCAGTGTGGCCAGGTTCACTCCGTAAATTAACCTGCAGCTTGGGGAAGCCAAATCTGTCAATGGAGTTTTCTCTTACATTCCGTTTCTTAAATGGAAATATGCAAAAGAGAGAGATCACAGTCCAGTTTTCACCAAGCTGGCAGACACCACATTGGCCTAGGAATGCAACCTTCATGGAGTCACAGAAAGCCTAAGGCAAAGCTCACAGAAACCCCTCAAATCTGTTGGCCTCGCAGGGTAAACCAGACAGGAATCACAACCAGATGAGCTAATTCTACTTTATTGTAATGCTACATTGACAAAATCTTGCAAGTCTGAAAGTAAAGTTCTCCTGTCATCACCTTTACAGCCCGAGAACTTAGGGAGGGTCCCTTTTGAGCCTCTTGCCCCACCCACTATCCAGCTGTGGGCTATGTTGTCTCTTATCTGACCGTTCCCTTGCCAGCATCTCTTTGCCCAGTCTCCCCAAGTCTTTCCCACATACCATTACACAATCTCACTAGCAAATATACCTATTATTTCTTTATTTATTACATATCTTTATATTTACCTAGCTCTCAAGACTGTAGGAACTGATGATATCTCAGTCCCAATGATCATTTTTAATGTAACAGGCAGGAATATGAGAAAAAAACACAGAGAATTATCACATTAAATGTGTTCAACAGGGCAAATTTAATCTAATGTTTACTACATTTTTGCCTGGGCTCATCCACTTTTTTCTTGTGGCCCTGCCCGCATTTTGGACTGCAGTCACCAACTTGCAAATAGCCTTTGTCCTCTAAAAGGTTGTGCAGCTCTGTCTCAAAATCTTTCCAAACTAGATCTTATTAAAATATAAAGTGAATCAAATCCCCACGTATCTGCACCAGCCAAATTCAGTACAGACAGGGGTTCTCAGTTCCTGGGTTTCAAAACCAGGATTTTTAAAAATAAACTAAGCACTGAGAACTCTTCCTAGGTGTGAATCTGTTGCTTCTGCGTTTGAATTATGTTAATCGCACATTCTTTCCATCACACTTAAGTTATTTGCGAATGCTGATTAGACCTTCTTTAAAAAATTAATTAAATCACCCCTACTTCCATTTAGATCTTCACTGATTTTACCTGCTCCTGTTCCATTTTATCTCAGCTTCTGTGGTTACTTCCAAAGCAGCAGTTGTTTTGTGTGTTACAAACAAAACAACTGTGTCAAAAGTAATAATAGTATAAAAACAGCAGCAACCCAGACATTATACAAAGCAAACAACAAAAATGCAGCTGTACCAGTCAATATGAATATTATTTCAGTACAGTATCACCAATTTTTCCATAACTAACATTAAATAAGTGCATTCTTACAAACATAAAGATTTCAAGGTGATGTAAGTTTAGTTGTTAAAATCGCTGCAGCATGACATCATGTCCCTACTACAAAAGGACTACACAGGTAATTGTAAATCACTGAGCTATATAATTCTGATATTTGAAAGTGTAATTATTTGTAACTAGGTTAATTTGGTATCTGGATCTGGATCTGGATCTGGATCCAGATCTATTGCCTTGAACCAGGCAGAAAACTTTTCCCCTAAAGAGCCTCAACCAGGACACCTTCAAACGCTTAGAGTTTGTGCAGAGTTTAATTCCAGAATCTTTAGCCCTGGCCATAATGGCTGAGGATTCTGGGAGTTGAAGTTTACCTATCTGGGAGCATCCAGGTTGGGGAAGAGTGACTTAAAGACCTTCACCATTTCCAAAAATAAGATGGCCGTCATTATGTCAAATGATTCTTAGAGGTGATCAGAAGAAACAAGGCTGAAAGGAGATGGAACAACATTCTCATTTCAGGTTTCTTTTTTAAGAATAAATTATTTTCCAGCTGGCCTGTTCCTGAGTAAAGAGCTGAATGAGTCACATCTGCATTTAAACAAGACCACAGATGAACGAAATGGCTTGAAATGGCCGCACCTAACATTAAAAGCCGACTTAACTTTTTCATAGCTTACAGTGAGACAAACATGAAGGTTTTCTGCTACACAAAGAAGCTTCTGTCTGCTTTCCCAGTCCTGGCTGTGGTTTGGGTGGATCCCAAAGTGCCCTGCCCCTGGGCACTCTCTCTAAGACCCCTTTGTTGTAGAAATTTCACACCTCTCTGCATCTCTCATCTTGCAGACACTTTTCCCACTCCTTGTTTTTTATGGCAACCTCAGCTCGGCCATGTATCTTGAAAGGCATCACATTTATCAAGGTTTAGATAAAGTCACACCCTTCCCTTGCCACCCTTCAAATAGTCTCCATCCAAAGAGTAACAATTTATACAAATGGTTGAGTAGGCATACGATTTATGTGTATGTTGTATCACTAGCAACATTTCTCTGGCCACTTCATGCATATCCCCATCACTCTCAATGCAAATGTTTTTAGATGTTTTTCCATGGAAGTATACAAGTAGAAAATGCCCTTCTATGATGTTCAGGCATCAGAATGGCGGTTGCCTGCTTACTAGAGCCAATGGGATTGGCTCTAGTTGTAATATTATGTTTCTCTAAATGTCATTCCTAAAATCTGCCAAAGGACAACACTTTCTCTAAAACGTCTGTTCTTCTGGAATTTCACTCCTTGGCTCAATGCTCTTCCTCCTTTCAGCTTACATTACTGTTGTGTGTGCAGGGTAAGGGTGAGGAGACAGAGAGAGGTTTCCCTTCCATCTCTCCAGAATCTGGAGCTAATCACTATTCTGCTAGTGGGAGAAACATACCTTGAGGTGTAGTTTTCCTAATGCCCTTAACAAACATCAAGGCCACTGGGAACAATATACTTCCCAATGCTTCTGGTGCCAATCTTTGGGTAAAGGGAGGAAATGTTCTGTTGCACATATAGTAAAGAAGAAGAGATAAACAAGCTCAGAGTTAGCTGAATACTCAGTCAGAAGGCAGACATAGGTCAGAGATAAACTTTAAACAACAGGAAAGATACCCCAAGGAAATCAGAGCCTAGGGCAGAGTCCAATAACAGCGAACTAAAATAACAGCGAACTAAAATAAAAACTGGACTAGCAAACATTATACTTAATGTGATCACCTAGTTCACACCTCATGCTAAAACAATGGCAGAGTTCTCACAATGTGCTGAACCACAAGCAGCCCAGCCCCACTGGAGCATAATCTGGCATTCCATGTGAAGATAGCTAGCATAGGGCCATCTCATAACCCATCTCTTGAATTTCTTTCTTGTCGAGCAGCATGTAATCTAAAAGAGGACACAATTCCTCCATTTGTGCAGAACAAGAGGAAATCTCTGTGATGCACACTCGCAAATACAGACATGTGTGTGTGTGTGCAGTCACTCTGAATAGTTAAAAAAAAAAAAGCTGGATGATTCCCATTATAAAGTTTAAAAAGGCCCATCTATTCCATGGCTCAACAGAAAAGCTTCTATATGTCTGCACTGTAAGTCTATTGAGAAAAGATGGGCAAAAGCAGCTGCTCACACCCGTTCCCATTGTACACACAAACGGATGGAGACCGGAGTACTTCTAGTTATGCACACATAGGGTGAACTGTTCTGTTCTCTCCCAAGGAGAACAGTGAGTTTTTCAAAAGCAAATGCTATGATTTCCACTGTTGCATCTTGCTTGAGTTAATTTAATATGTAACAACTTGCTCTCTTTCTCACTCCACCTCAGCACAGTCCCAGCCAGACAGCCTTCTCTCTTGCCCTCTTCAGAAAGAGAGTTAAACTTTTTAATAAGACTTTTAAAAATTCTTTGCTTCTCTGCAGCAGCCAAAAGCTGGCTGTGTACGGACCGTGAGATGAACGCAACTTTTGTTGCTGTTGAAGAGACTTTGGCTGTGGAAGGGCAACACAGCAGCTGGATTTTGCAGGGCAATGGACATTGTAGTGGAGGGCTTTGAGGAGATGACCAAATTTTGGGAAGGTGAAACTTTGCAGTAGCCAAACACCCATTCTCAGTGCAACTATGGGAAAGAAAAAGAAGCAGCAGCAGGTGAATTAGAGAACTGGAAGAGGGTGGAAATGTCTTATTTAAAGCCAATGAGCATGCCCATTGATTTCTAAAATGAGATGAAGATGCTTGGAGGGTTGACTCCAGCTGCATACAAATGTGCCTCCTTGTGAAAATAAAGGCAGGGCTGTGCCAATATTATTTTTTTTAAGCCAAGCACCAAGGAAACTTATACAGTTCTCTCCACATAAAGTGAGCAAATAATGGAGGCTGGGATAGATGCAAATCATCTTGTTCCATTTGTCTGGCTGTATTTGAATTTCTACTGGATAGGGAAGAAATGACCAGGGATAGGAATCAAGAAGGCTGGGTTAATAGTAACCCCACTTTTAAAATATAGACTGTAAACTCGGGAGAAGGAACTGTGACTTGAACAATGTTTTTATAAAAGTCTATGGATGGTGTTACATAAATTACAACATAAAAGTGTATCCTGTTGTTTCTGGCCTCAGTTTTCAGTCTGTCCCTGGCGTAGCATTGTCTCTGCTTTTGCTAAAGTCTTGAGTGTGAGAATTACAGAAATGATGGACCACTGGGATCTTGAAAAGTTTGCTTAAGTGGGTAGGTCTTGAATAATAATCTCATCATGCATAGACCCCTATTGTGCCCATGAACATTTGCACTGTGGTAGAGACAGAATTATTGGGTCTGTAATGAGCCAAAATTCTCAGGACTGGCAGTACTGGTAAGCTAGGAGTCTATTAGGATTCTGAACTCCCAGGAGCTGGGTTGAAGCAACATGCTAAATTCTAAATCTGGATTAACAAAACATGACTTCTACTTTCACAAAAAACGTGATACCTAAATGAAAAAAAATGGCATTATGGCCTAGTTCACCCAATATGCTAAAATAATGATCAAGTTTCCATAACACATTGACTCAACCATCTTAGGTGACAATCCAGCCAATCTGAGAGTAGTGTAGACTTGCAGGTTATGCTGGTATGACATAGTTGTCAGCAGCTCCCTGGGGGTAAAGGTTTACCCCTTTTGTGCCAGTAGCATAGCCCCAGTCAAATGGAAAGCAACCATGCAGGCTTCTTATCCATTGCAAAGGTGGCTGAAATGATGTTACTGTAATGGTATGTGGGAAAGACCTTGTGAGATGGGACAAACATCAGATAAAAGACAGCATAGTCCACAGCTGGATATTGGGTGAAGCAAGATGCTCAGAAGAGAGACCCCTCTCCCCAAGTTTCTCAGGCTGTAAAGGAGATGCAGGGGCAGGGTGGGGGATACTTTCAGACTTGCAAGATTCTGTCAATGTAGCTTTACAATAAAGTAGAATTAGCTCATCTGGTTGTGATTCCTATCTGGTTGACCCAGTGAGGCCAACAGTTACATCCTGCAGGGTTGTGGTTTTTTTCAACATTTTGTTTAAAATCTATAGTGGCATGATGGGATGCTTTACCTGCTGTTTTACCTACTCTCTCTCTCAAACATATATTTAATAGAGAGATCATGCTCCTAGAGCAATCCTGTCTTTATTTCTGTGCAGCCCTACTGCAGAAAGTATGATCTGCAGAACTTCAGGGATAATTGGTTTCATGCTGCCATGAATGAAAGGAAACCAAGTGATCCTCTGCCCACCAGCTGGCAAAGCACTGTCCAGCTAGCTGACAAGAACCAGACTGGAACAAGTGGCAGTATCAAGCCAACCATCTGTAATAAGAGAAAGAAGTCTTCATTGCTTTCCCCTTCCTGCTCAAGGTTGATGGGCAAGAGCAGGATAAGGGTAGGGAAGGAATTAATGAGAGAGATAAGTATGTGTGCAACAGGAGTTACAGGGACATGCACGTCAACACAATCCTGTGCCCATATATGATGCAACTTGCAGGGCGTTACAGAATGCAAAATTATAAGATTATTAGGTGAACCCCATGAGTGGATCTACAGGAGGTGAAGCCCCAGAAGGAAGTAATGAATTAGGCTTGCAGCTTGGAGGAAGGTGGAACCAGAACAAGATGGTGGTGGAGCCAAAAGAAAATTGGAAAAACTGACAGGAGGGGCAGCAAACTACCTGAGAAGAATCAATTCATGTATCTTTTCTAGATGTGTAGAAAGGGGAGTTTCAGCAGGTGCAACTTGTCATTCAATTTTCTAGATAAATAAAGAAGTGGAAGCCTGCCTGTTTGGCATATTCTTGCTCTATTGGCAAAGCCAGTGCAAAGTCTGAAGGTCTGGTAATTTCTTCTTAAATCAGAGCTTTTCATTCAACCTAGGGATTGTACTTATTGGGTTTGGGATGGATTTTTCTAAGCCTTTGGGGGTGCAGATATTTCATCTTTCGTTTTAGGCAAGGTTGAGAGTCAAAGCGGATACTTACTCATGTTTAAGCAAGCAAGCAAACAAAAATCGCTAAAAAGGGCAGTATTGCCAATGGGTAATTTTGCATGTCTCATCTAGAAGCATTCTGCAGATGAGCCTGGGATCCTCACCTTAGAGTATCCTTTCTCAACTTTTTGACCCTGGAGGAATCCTTGAAATATTTTCCAGGCCTCCAGGAACCCCTGCACATTCAGGCTCAAATATAGGCCAGAAGTTACAAAATTACTACATTTGTTTCATGTATAGGTAAAGGTAAAGGTTTCCCTTGACATAAAGTCCAGTCGAGTCCGACTCTAGGGGGCGGTGCTCATCTCCGTTTCTAAGCCTTGGAGCCGGCGTTGTCCATAGGACACTTCCGGGTCATGTGGCCAGCATGACGACACGGAACGCCGTTACCTTCCCGCCGAAGCGGTACCTATTGATCTACTCACATTTGCATGTTTTCAAACTGCTAGGTGAGCAGGAGCTGGGACGAGCAACGGGAGCTCACCCCGCCGCGCGGTTTCGAACCGCTGACCTTCTGATCGGCAGCTCAGCGGTTTAACCCGCAGCGCCACCGCGTCCCCAGGGTTTCATGTATAGGCCTGTATATATACATTAACAGTGTTCTTAAACTAAAAATAAAGAATGAAACTGACCTCTTTAATGTGAAGTTGCCCAAATTTTAAATAATTTTTTTTAATAAATTGTGATCTTCCATGGAACCCCTAGTGACCTTTCATGGAACCCTGGTTGAGAAACCCTGCCTTAGAGCAAGGTTGGACAGCGCATGGATTGCAGATCGCATAGGAACCCCAAACCCATTTGAAGCTCTCCTAAGATGACACTGTCAAAAATTTTCACTGGAATAATTTTTGCTGTTGTGTTTTAGAACAAACAATGGAAATAAGCTTGTTTGCACTCAATATGCTCCCCGGAGTCCTGCCAAAGTGAGCAGAGCATTTCAGTCTCACCCACCTCAGTGACATCGCAAGGACCACAGCCACAGACCCTACAGCTCTTGAATGCCATTTCATCCTCATCACATCTTTGCCACCGGTCACTAAGAGGGGAACCCTAGTTACAAAAGGGTTAGCCACCACTGACTTGCAGCCATGAGAAATAAATACTGAAAGCTGGCTTAGTAGGGTAGCCACTTGACATAACAACCTGGCAAAAACAGCATAAAAAAGATGAAAAAGCTTGCAAATTTGCAGTGTCTCATGTGTTTAGAAATCATAGTTTAAATACCCCCCATCTTCCAGTACGTTTCATCACAGTGCAAAATTACTAGGTTACCATCTTTTATTCAGTGCTTACATTTCAAAAGAAAAAGTGCCTCTTAGGAAGTTTTACAGTTAAATGGATTAACTAAACAGGCCTTCAAATAGTATGTTTAGGATGTTGGACTGGGACCACAGAGATCCTGGTTCAAATCTACCCTCAACCATCAAAGCTCCTACAGGAATTTTGAACCAGTTATTTCATCCCAACTTACTTCACAAGGTTGTTGCTAGCACCATGTGAAATGCTTTGAAGAAAAGGTGTGCATTCAAAACAGACTATTTCCACCACTGTTTTGTATTCAGGCTGCTTTGTTTTGAGGTCAGGCTACCACTAGCCATGTTGGAATGGCCCGTTCTAATATCAGAAGTTGGAATGGGATGCAAGACATTATGGTGTTGAAATGCTTTGTAGACTTTTAATAGTTGTGGGGGACAAACTGGAGGAGGGAGTGCTCCTAAAGGAAATGCAGGAGATAAGTCTAATAGGTGGACTTGGGAGACTTTTATCTAAAGCCAAGAGGCACAACTTGAGATGAAGGAAGTACTCAGCCTTGAGAGGAATTCCACTAAGAGGACTCAAGTTGGGACAAAAAAGGTTGATTAATTTAGACATCAATTTGTTAAAATTAAAATTGACAAAATCAGCTGACTTTGGGCTTGGAAATTAAGCATGGCTGGGCCTGGTTAATATTTGGATGGGAGATCACTAGAAAATCCCAGGGCTGAGGGCTAAATTGAGAAGTTGAAAAAGACATCCTGGGAGAAGGCAAGGGCAAACTATTTCTGTATTTTTGCCAAGAAAATGGCGTGGATGGTTCCATCCATGGAGTCATCAGAAGAGCTTGATTCAAGAGCACTTTTTTTACTTTAAAGTATGGTGTAGTGGTTAAGGCATCAGGCTAGAAGCCAGAAGACCATGAGTTCTAGTCCTGCCTAAGGCACAAAGCCAGCTGGGTGACCTTGGGCCAGTCACTGTCTCTCAGCCCTAGGAAGGAAGCAATAGTAAGCCACTTCTGAAATCTTGCCAGGAAAACTGCAGTGACTTGTCTAGGCAGTCACCAGAAGTCAGTACTGACTCAAAGGCACAACAACAACAACAACAACAAAAACAAACACCACCCTATTTATTTACTCATTTCCCCTTCCATGGGTGTCTGCAGGGTGTGGTCAAAAAAGTCAAGATGGCAGCCATGATGGTGTAATCGAAGCCTTGTTTTTATCTGTCTCTTGACATTTTTGACCACACTCTGAAGACACCCCCTTCCCTCTTCTGCAATATTAAATATCCCAATACAGCGGCAGCTTTTATTTATTTATTTATATTTATTTATCAAGTTTGTCACCGCCCATCTCCTCCGACCGGAGGGACTCTGGGCAGTTTACAATACAGAATAAATATACAATAAAATTCTAATAAATATACAATAAAATTCTAATAAAATCCCTCTAAAACAAGTTCTTAACTACCCTATTCTTGGAGGGATGTTAGATTATACACACCATGAATGGGAGTATTTTCCTTTGTAAAATAGATTACAGGGAATGGGGAAAAGTTTTTAGCCATTTTGTAAGAAGAGACAACATTCTCTTTAAGAAATGAGGAACTATCTCTACATTTTTGTTAGGATGTCAAAGACTTGCACTGTGTGAGAACTATGCGATTATGCAATATGGGTAAGCCTTTGTTATTTTATTATTCATATAAACTGCTGATTTCTCTGAAAGTGTTCAACGTATGCACCATGGGTGGCTTGGGCTACTTTTTAATAGATTGTACAACTTTTGCTGAAACTATGGCAGTGTCTCTCATCTTTAAAACTACTATGGTCAGTGTAGACTGATTCATTCCTGGAGAAAAGGAATCTCCTTTAACCGTTAAAAAAATGATTATATATCTTCTGGGTCTTACCCATTAGCAATCAAAAAAAAATTTAAAGAACAAGCAAAGAGACATCCTGATAGAATAAAGGAACAAAATCCATGCATGTTCCGTTGTTTTTTTTTGTTTTTTTTAAATTTATGTGGTCACATTTTTCTCTTTGGGTAAAGCATAGTTCTAATTGGCTATGGTAAAAGTTTAGGGGTTTGGCATCGGGCAGAAAATACAAGCATTCAGGAGTAATGAAGGGTTTGAAAAAGCCGACTCCATGAAGAAATGACACATTCTCTTTAAAATGAAACCACATTGAAAAAAAAAAAGTTCTGTGCATTCATTCAAAAAGAAAGTAGTTCTTTAGCCATTCTAAGCTGATTCCTTGGATTTTTTTTTAAACCCTAGTCACTCTAGACCTTATGAGAAGCCATCAGGGACTTAGGATCAACTTTTCACAGCAAGAAACTTTTTTTTTTTTTTTAAAAGAAGCAGGATCTAAGGCCAGTGTTCTCCCCCAGCCCTTAATGCTTTCATTCATCATTTGTATATGTTTTGCATTGGCCAAATATCCCATCTTTCCAGACAGCTTACGGCTTCCAGAAGTAAGATGAAAGAATAACATTCTAAGAACAAACCTCTGAACATTGGGGGTTCATAGCATAAGGAACAGTAGAACTTTTGGTTTGCAGATATAAATCTATAATTTCACAATTTTTGATACCAAGCCTTACTCTCTGAGTAACTAATAGCTAAGAAAAAATTGGTATGAAAAACAAACACTTTGACACTGAATTGGGAAGATTATTTAAATCCTCATTTGTTTATAATAGCTTTCCCTAGGTGATCCTACATTGCTTATTCTGTTCACACAAGCTGCCTAACCTAGCTGGTGAATTAACCCATGTTCTGGGTTCTCATAGCATAATAAGCCATAAATTGAAAAGATGGGTTGAGCTTGCAGAACAAACTAAACCAAAAGCACATAGAAAAACCAAAATTAACACCACTGAAGCTCAGTATGATGTGCTAATTCAGCTTTTAGGTTTTTACTCAACCTGAATAAGCTTGTTGTGCATAGGCAGTCATCATCTCTTAGTCTAACACACTTCATAGGGTTGTTGTAATAGGGGAAAAGGAAAACAAAATCTATCCATGCCATTTGCAGTTCTTTAAAACAAAAAGTATGAGGTAGTTGTGTAATTAATAAATGTAGTAATGACTTAAAACTAGTGCTACCCTGACTCCTTAGCTCATGAATGATGCAGGTAGCTACCATTCTGAAGAAGCAATTTTTTTCAAACTCAGATGTCCCCACTTCAGAGTTCCTGATGAGGGATTCTGATGTGCAGACTTGTTCATTTCCTTACTCTAATAAGAGCAAAGAAGAGAGATGTAATTCCAAAGCATCCCTTGCATTTAGCGATGTTCCTCTCTCCTCTCTGTTTCCCAGCTTCACAACTGGGTCCATACATCACACTAAGCCATAACGTTTGATGCTCTCTGAACCAAGCTATTGTGGTTTGTAAACTATGGTTTGGGGTTTAGTGCATTGTGTGAAGCCACTGAACTCTTTTTGCAGTAGTTAAAGCAACTAGTGCTTAGTGTGATCCTTGTCTAAATGTAAGTTCTTTTGGAAAAGGGACCCATTTATTGTGCCCTTGTAAATTGGCTACATGCCAGGTAGATTAATGGGGCAGGAGAAATAACAATATAATTATACGGGAGGAAGAATCTGCAGCAGCCAGCAGTAACTTCCTAATGGACAGAGCTGGACCAGATCAGTTTTCTTCTAAAGAACCCTCCATACTCTGTTGGCACAATTTAAAGGGGCTTCCCTTCTAACCCCTCCCTCATCTCTGGCTTGTAAGGTAATATCATCAGAATTATCCTTCTTTTTTTTTTTCTGTCTACAGATCCATTTCTCAAAAAAAAAAAAAAATGAAAGGAGTTGGATGTAATTTTTTTTTTCCTTTGCTTGGTTGCTTGGCAACAATAAGCATCAATCTATCCAGCATCCTTCATGAACAAACTTTGTATGTTGCACCAGCTGAATGTGCATGGATGCCACTTAATTGGAAAAGTTGGCAAAGAAAAAAAAGAAAAAGATGCTCCTCGAAACACACACTTCTTCAAAGTAGGCATTAAAAGACATTCTGCATGGTTAGATAGAGTGTTGGCAGAATGCTGGGAAAGCCTTTAGCCCAGGAGAGATCAGAAAAGTCACACACCAGGCATTTCTATAAAAATAATTTATTTACAGAAAGCAGAACGAAAGCAAAACATATTTAAAGGACTTAGCTCTCATTGAGAGCAAGCCTGGCTTGCTACATGCTGGCAC
Source organism: Candoia aspera (assembly GCF_035149785.1). Classification (NCBI taxonomy): domain Eukaryota; kingdom Metazoa; phylum Chordata; class Lepidosauria; order Squamata; family Candoiidae; genus Candoia; species Candoia aspera. Next base: position 13,176,834 of record NC_086165.1, read on the forward strand.
AGAGAAAAAGAGGAAGTGAATCAAGTCCGGGCAGGTTCCTCCCCCCAGGCGATTGCCATCAAGCATGTGAAAGGAGACAATCAAATACAACCTCTTCACCCAGCCAAAATGATTAGGTACAATAGCAGTCTTAATCGTTAGTAGGAAAACATCAACATAGAGAAGGCTAAGGTTTTCTCTATTTAACTCAACATCCTGCCTTCAACAGAGCAATTTCTCCAGGTAATCATCAGCATGGCCTGAAGACATCTGCTTTTGCCATATGCTCCCAATACTGTCTAGCAGCGAGAAATGATGCACTCAGCATCCCATGATAACAACAAAAACACTTATAAAATGTACACCTTAAAATTTAAAAGCAGAAAGAACAGACTCCATCTTACCTTTAACAGATCAGTGCTTCAAGAAGTTAAGTCCCATACACCTAACTGAATGCTGGAAGTCTTGTACTTGTGTGTGACTGAGTTTAGGAAGAGATGATAACTTCTGACAAGCCCTGTTAAGTCTTCTTCACAGCCTCCAGGTGTCCTGCTTCTCTTTGGTGTCACCTCGTTCTTAATTTATCCCCCTACCCCCCCCCCCCCCAAAAGAAGAATCAAAGTTCCTGGTATTTGTGTATCAAATTCTTTTCAGTCAGGAGCAGCAAAAACAGCAGCAGGATTAATATTGGAATGAAAGAAGAAATGAAAGAGGGAAGTAACCGTCCACGATAAGCTGCAACTGGCTGCAGGGAGACTTATTGACTCCTCCTGTCCTTCTTTAGATACCTCTTGCTATAGTTGGTTGATTACTAAGGGCATTGAACCGTCCTATGAAACTTTGAGTCAAGGTAGGCAAAGATCCAGGAAAATAAGGCATGGGTTGGAAGGGGGGAGGAGAAGGGGGAGGGGGAGAGGCAGGAATGGGAGACTTGGAGGAGAAAAAGTGGGAGCCAAACCTCTCTGAGGAAGGAAACAGGCAAAGGAAGAAAGCTCTTGAGCAAAAATTGACTTTTTAAAAACGTGATCCTCTGGAGAAAACCCAGCCAGATTATGCATCACAAGTGGTTGAAAAGGAAGGTATGATCTAAGGAATAAGGTTAGAGGACCAGGGCTTATTTTAGAAGAAAAAGCAGCTACAGCTAATTTCAATCTGTGAGCAAGAAGGGATGAGTGAAAAAGAGTGTCTGCAATGCAGTCAATATTACTGCAAGCTGGCTATAAGCTTTTGAAATAAATATTCAGAGCCTCTTACATAGGAGGTTGCTCAGAATAGGCAAGACAGACAAAGGGAAAGTTAGCAGAATTTCAGGTCTTCTGGTGGGCTTCAGAATCTACTGATGTGGATGAATCACTCTGCGTGAAAAGTGGCATGACTGTAAAGAACAACTGCCCCCAAAAGGGGATGCCAAGTTGCAACAAATTAGGCATCCATAATTTGCACTTATGAAAGTATGCAAACATAGAAATAATGGCACATCTAAATAAAAATACAATATATTTTATTGAACTAGGGAAGTCTGTGAGTTTGTAACCTGTGCAGTTGCTGTGCATTTAGCAGCCAGTATTAGTGCTGATGGCAACTTCAAGATCTTTGATTTCTTTGATCTTTTTATGGCCTCTTATTTGAAGAACATTGGTAGAACTTTGAGGCTGGGTCAGGCTAAAGGCCTGTCTAGTCTAATATCTTGTGACACACACACACGAACACACATAGTGGCCAAGAAGGTCACAAGCATGGACAGGAGGACAACAGTCTTCTTCACTGCTGTTCTCCCTAAGATGTTATTTCAGGGATACTACTTATGATTCAAAAATTGTATTCAGCACCAAAGCTAGTATCCATGCTAGCCTGAACTTCCATCAGTGTATCCAGTGTCCTTTTACAACCTTCTAGACTGATGGCCAATACCATATCTGAATACCATGCTTTAACTACATGTTGTGGAGTTGGAGCAACACTTTGGATTAGATCTGATAAAGATGCTTCAGAGCATCCATGGCAGGGGGGAAAATGAATGTAGCACCCATCTGCAACTCTTTAAAGCATCTATGTGATACTGAGCAAAGACATGGCTGCTTTAAAAAGTTGCAGATAGGTGTTATGTTAGCACCCCCATGTTCTCTGATATACCCTTTTGAATCAAATTTGAAGAATTGCACAGTCCTAATGTTTTGTGTAAAGACATGTTTCTATTGATCAGTCCTGAATGTCCACTAAAAGTTGAATGGAAGGATGAAAGTTTAACAATAACATTTGTTGTGACTGGATAAAATAATGGTCCCAATATAGATGGCTCCTGTTACAAATGTTTAAAGGGGAATATATCATGAGTGAATTCTTCCCAAGAAACATTTTTAGAGTGGGAAGCATGGAGCATCTATGGGGGAGGAAATGTGTGATCTCAAGGCTAATAAAATATTTTCATCTCATCCCTGAGGAATAAAATGGCACTTACTTGATGGCATTCTGGAAGGCTTTAAAGACCTGGCTGTTCTTTCAGGCTTTGGAGTAAGATGGATGGAACCCCTTGTTAGATGTGCTTGACAAATCATATATGATTTGTTGTTAATTGTCTGGATTTTCCAACTTGTTTATTTCCTTTATTGTATTTTTAATTTACTTATCATATTGCATCTTGTTTTTTTAATATTGTGAGTCCGCACTGAAGAGGTTGCCTAGTCTGGCAATGAAACATCTGCAAGAAAACAGCAAGGCTCAGAGAGCACCAAGGACTGCACAGTTCAACCCTGAGCTACAAATATTCACTTCGATTGATATTGTGAGCCACCCAGAATTGGTTCAGAATCAAAATAAGTCAAATCATAAATGCAGGTAGTCCCCATTTAACAACACTAATTGGGACTGGAAACTAATTGGGATGGAAAACTTATGCAACGTGGTCATAAGTAAAAAAAAACACATGACCATGCTGCTTAGTGATGGTAGTTCTGGCCCCAGTTGCCATCATTAAACAAGGATCATGTGGGTCATTAAGCAAGAACCTCATGTGACCACAATTTCTGACTTCCTGTCGGCTTCCCAATTGACTTTGCTTGTGGGAAAGTGGCAGGGAACTTTGCAAATCATGACACGTGACTGCGGGACATTGCAATGGCTGTAACTACCACTCATTCAGTGCTGTCATAAGTTTGAACAGTCGATAAATGAGTGGTCACTAAATGAGGACCACCTGTAAACAGAGAAGAGAAGAGAAGAGAAGAGAAGAGAAGAGAAGAGAACTCTGGATACTGGCTTCATGACAGGACCATCCACAGATGGGACCAAAAAGTCCAGATCTGCAGCTGTTTGATTGAAATCCTGCCCCATTTTTTTACAGTATGCGTGTCATACAGAGCATGTAAAAAGGGTTGGGGCTTTGATTGTGCATTTGTAGCCAACATCTTGACTTTTTTTTCCCCCTGCAGACAATCCTGCCCACCTGTTGTTTGCTTCAGCCCACCTGCCCCATTACCCCAATAGTTATCCCTTAAGGAATTTTCTCTCAACAGAAAAACAGTCAGCCACCATGTCCTTCCACCACTCTCTGACAGGAAATAATCAAATAAGACCCAGAGCAATAAAATAAGCAGAAAAGGCTTTCTGAAATAACATGAGAACAGAGGTTGAAACAATCCAGAAACCTGTTTCACAGGGAAAGAAAAAGTTTGGATGACTGAAAATATTTTAGTAGATTCATAACAAATCCTGTGACCGAAATTATGGCTAAGGCATAATTTAGGGAATTTTCCATGTAATTTTTCCAGGATGATGCCAACTTGGGTAGCTTTCAAAAAACAATTAGACAAGTTCAGGACGAGTGACAAAGTCTCTAAACGACTATCAGTCCTGAAGCCTATCTGGAACTTTCCCTGCAGGAGTTGGTCGCCTTTTACTTCTTGGAGCTGCATTTTTTTGAACTGCTAAAAGTAACGCAGAGATGGTGATGATGCAATGACAACAGAGGGAGCAGAGGAAGAATGCTTATCTTCCTTTATAAGTGCTTTGTGGTGGAGTTTTTGGAAAGATTTTCTTTCTTTTTACTTGTTTTGCAGTTGAATTCCAGAGAGAATTCCAGATTTGGGGAGGGAAGTTTGGGGGATGCAGACACACTAAAAAGCTGGAGTGCATACTGTCTGTGGATGATGATTGGTTGCTTAGCTCTGCTTGGTTCAGAGTCAATAAGCTTCTGGAATTTTGGGGTCCCTTGGACAGGAATGGGCAATGTGACATCTATCACTCTATTTCTGCAGCCTCCAGAACCCTCCAGCATGGTGCCATTGAAAGTTAGCAGCAAAAAGCTCTCAGCAGTGCAATTTTGGTCTTGTTTTTATTCAAACAAAAAATTGTATAACTGTTTCATCTTCCTCTCCAATGGAAAAGGGCAGGCCAAGTCTTTTACTCCACCTATTCTGACGACCTCCAGGTGTCACCACCAATAACTTTTGCAGCTCAATTAAGATAGACATCATCCTCATCCTCATCATTTGTAGTCCACAGAAGAGAAAAGATGGCCAATCCTGGCCTAGGGGAAACCAGATTGCTACCTTCAGGCATCATGCATAGGCATCCCTGTTTGGCTACTGTGAAGAGCCAGGATGGTAGACCAGCAGGGGTTTTGGTCCGCTCCAATCAGATTCTTCCCAACTTCTTGGGTCACATGCACTGAACTCGAAACTGAAATTTCCATGTCATGACACATACAACGATTTATGCTCATATTTGGGACAGCTGGATCCCTCCTCGTTAGCCACAGGCAGGTTGGGCCTTCTGGTTGTTAACACCACTTTGCTGTTAGCCAGTAACTTCTGGGACAATGTATCTATTTAACTTGCAGTGGTTGGCTCTGAATGAGGCCCCTTCTCATTCAGATGGTGTAGACTGGGCACTTTACACGGCTAGGTATAAACAGCCACAAGCCTTCTTCCCCCTCCTCTACCACCACCCCAATATTGTGGTTTATTCATCAACTGGCAAAAATAGCAGCAGACATGTCCAAAAAGGACAGGACTGACTTACAAAGTGAGCTCTATTTAAATGCTATCCCAACCCAGCTTTCTTTAGCGCTCGCTCTGTATCTTTCCAGTTACTCATCAAACCAGCCAGAAAGAAGGATGCATTGAACAACAAGGCTAAGAAATTAAGTTAAAAACCAGGAAATTCCCTGTTCCAACTTCACTTTTTCTATGAATGCTTTGGGTGGCTGTTGGGAAGCCCCTCCCAGCCTGAGACCCACTTCAGCGATGATATGGAGGATAGTGTCAATGATTATTTACCTTCCAGGATGCAACTGGATAATGTATGTAAAATCTTTTGAATTTTGCTTTTCCAAAAGTTTTTCCCCTCCCCCTTGCCCCCCTGCCCCGCCCCCAAAGCTTCTGTTTTTCTATCTCATTCATGGAGTGCTTTAGAATTCCTTTGGATTTTTTTTAAACTCTTACTTATTGCAAAGATATGGTAATGTTCTTTTTCCCCATTACACAACTCTCCATTATTTTAATGCAGCCCACTAGTTGAACACACAACCAAAAGGAAAAAGGCCCATGGGAAAGGTTACTCTAATATCTCTCCAAATAAATCCTAACAAAGGATAATTGTACCCTGTAAAGGATGCTGACCCTGGAATTCTAGCCTCCTGGAACTTTTAAGTCCAAGAATCCTACCTCTAAAAATTTTGCAAAAATTTCCTCCTTCTTTGGGGAGAGGGGAGGAAGAAGGAATCTGTTCTCCATCCCACTGAATCACAACAATGAAACGCAAGAACATTTTTGGCAAAATGCTGCTTTGCAAGTTTGAAAATGCTACACAAATGTTAAATCCAAATTATAATTCTAGCCCTGAAGCTATTACTGACTTTTTCACTAGGCATCCCTATTATTTGACTCAGGAAACATTTGTTACTTGTTATTGTTATGAAGCAAAGTACAAGGGAGTCCCTACTGTTTTCTTCCTCAAGAACTTGAGCAGCTTAGCCATAAAAAAGATCTCTCAGGAAGTGGAGCAACCTACACACTACAGTAAATACAAACTGCCACTTTGGCACCTTTTGATTGAAAGATGACACTAATTCTAATTAAATGTCACAAACTCTTGATCTGATCCACTTCATTTAAAGGAAGTAACCTGAGAGGACACTGTTTTGAGTAGAGTTGCTATAGACTAAAGAAAGCATGCTTAACCTTATTTTTGTTTGTTTTGCTCAACACAGTTATCTTTTGCCTCCTTTCTGGGTACCACAAGCTTTTTATCCTTCATCTTTGTAAATGCATCTGGAAGCCTTATCTGAGAAATGCTTGGGTTGCCAGCATAACCATTGTCTGCATTCATACAACACATTTCACCTGGTTAATGGATTTACCCATTTTCTGAATTTGCACAGTATGTTGAGTCATAAATGAATCATTTAGGTTGGGTTCAAACAAGACACTAAACCACAAAAAGCTAACCAGGGTTAACACTTTCTAAGGTTAGTATCTCTCATTTATGCAGTGTAGGTGAATACAGCCATTGTTTCAAAAATGAGAGCGAGATAAAGGTTTACATAAAATGTGCACATCCTAGTGTTTGCCCCACCGGCAATCTTAGAAATAAAGATGCAGCAACAGGACAGTTAGCACTTCGTTTTCTATTCTCTTTTAAAAGATGCTTTTGTTTCATTATATATAGCATATGATGACTACATGACAAGAGAAAGGCAAATATATACACACATTTCATTTCATTTAAAGAGTAGGATGGGACAGGTAGGCACCAGAGAAGATACCTCAGTTGGATAAGGCTTATTAGCATCACTTTATCTACTCCTCATTTAAATGCTTCCATTTCACCCTAGCTCCAACTTCACCTCTATTTTCTAGCTGTTCATCCCTTTCATTTTAGCCTCTCTGCTAATCATAGGGCTAAAAATGCAGCAAAAATAAAAAGTGAAGGCATTGTAAAGGACAAATAAATAAAAACTGAATGAATTGTATGTTCCTTCTGATGCTATATGAAGCTGGGCAATAGGAGAACGTCAGGACTTTTGTATGTGTGAATACAGAATGTCTCCCATGTTGACTTTTCTGCCAGAATTTTCTTCTGAGTTCAGCTCTTTACAAATAGCTCTCTGTTGACCTTGCAGATAGACAGAGGGAATACCTCAGGTGAGTGACAGTTGCTGTGCTGTGTGTTCCCATGAATGCTTCAGGGGAATACTTGATCTCATGAAACTTGTCTCTTCTCAGCTGCATAGGTAAAAGCTAGGGGAGACATGAAACACAGACCATTGTTTCTATTATTCAGATGTTCCCATCTTACCCCATCCACTCTTAAACAGCATTTGCACAACTGAAGCCAGCTCAGTGAAAGACTCAGAGCCTGCCTTTCCATATTGTGTGAAGTTTACAGTAGTTAGCGCTAATTTTGAAATTTGAACCAAAATCAGGCCAATGTATTGTGCAAAACGGTTACAGTAATCCTGTATTCAGGTTGGGCCTGGCAGGTAGTATTGCAGGGCCATCTACAAGTTTGGTATTTGTTAGGTTTCTTTGCTTGCCATCTTTCCTTCAGAACCATGCCTGAGTTGGGCAGCCTTATAAATTTGTTTAATAAAAATAAATAAATAAGTAAAAACATATTGTATATTAAGGTTACCATATCTGGGTTGCAAAAATATGATCAGCCACTAGAGGTGAGAAATAGTGGGTGTCCTCTATGTCCCTTTGCTGCCCTCTAGTGGTCAGTCACATTTTTTGCAGCCCAGGTCTGGTGGCCATAACACTATGATTGTCAAACTTTGCAATTCCCCACTCCCCTAAAACCATTAAAAAATTGGTATGATCCTCAGGAATAAAACCAATGATCACATTGGTGTTAGGATTGGGCAAGAAATGAATATACGACTGTAGTGGATGAAGACCAATCCCATCCCAGGACGTTCTGACATGAAAAAGTTTAAGGGCATTTACATCTGAGCTATCAATCAGACTTGAACCAATCAGTGCCTGGGGAAATCAAACTCTGAAGAACCAATCAGGAGCAGGAAACTTCCCCTCTCAGGTGGGATTTAAAAAGTGGACAGAGAAATTCCATTGTTTAACCTCCATTTGAAAGAGAAAACACTGTCAGACATGGAGCAGAGTTGGAGAATCAGAAGTACATAGCCATAGGGAATAGTGGACTAAGATGTGGATTAGGATCCTTTCCTTCAATGATTTTATGGTTTGAACTATGCCTTTGCATCATGAATCCTATTTAGTTCTACCTGTAGTTTGCGGGGTATGAATATGTATTCCAAACAAGATTGGGTAAATCCAGACTGAAGATGAAGGAAAATGGTCCATCTTGTTTTTGTGTCGTATTCAGGGCCCAGATAGAGAGAGAGAGAGAGAGAGCACATCTGAGCATATACTTGTCAGAGATAGATTTTACTATTTTAAAAGAAATGGCAAGGTAAATAATAAACCCATCACATTTTCCACCTAATGTTCTCTCACCCCGCAAACAACTGCCCCTGCATATTGGTACCTGTTTTTAATGCCATGTGGTTTGATTGAACTGTTTAATCCCAGAGCAGATGGGAATTGAAATTCAGGGAAAATGTTTGGAGATTCCTCTATTCAAAACCAAGAGGATGAACTGAACAAAAAGTACCAAATGAGGAATCAGCAAATAAGTTGATGGGTGAACTTTGATTTAAGAATCAACCTGTTTACTTGTTTGTTTTCCAAATAAAGATCCTGTTCAGAATCACTGTGAGCCTCATGTAGTTATTTCTGTTTTTCTGTCATGTTGTTTGGGAACAGTCATGATGTAACTAATGGGACATACTCTCTCTTCTTCCCAGAACCACAGTTTCCTTCAATATATTCAAGTATCAAAAAATAGGTACAACAGAAACAAGAAAAATGAAAGGTGGGGAAGGAAATATCTCTCATCAGCCTGGAGTTACTAATGTTTTCACGGGCTGGTTTTCAAACTGTTTTTCAAGTACACAGCATTCCAAGATCATCTCCCTACTGATCTTCGTAGTATCTCCTAGCCATTGCTGAAGTGATATAAGGCTTATCTCACCACTGTTATTTTGTCACAGTGAAGGTTGGAGGACTCTAGAAGTTGAAAGTTGCTACTGGAGGAATGATCTTACTCTATCTAAGACAATGTGGAGCAAGTTTAATTGGAAGCTGACGGAAAGAATTTGGGGGGTGATGTATACTGCACAAAATCAATCTGGGATAAAATGGATTTGAAGACTGGCAGCCTCCCATGATAGTTCTCCAGGAGGTGGCAAAGGATCAGATACCATCGAAGTCATACACTGGGGAGGTTCATGAGAATACAGCCAATCTCAACAGGGATGAAATGATGGGTGGTCACTTTTGTCTCTGAAAACTGGCATTAAAAGTGATCTCTAAATATCTTACCAGAGCTTATGGCTAGTCCCATGCTTGAAAGAGCCTACTCTTTAGTCAGATCTCTCCCATGCCAGTGCTTATCAACAGACTTAGTTCCAGGCAAAAATAATACCGCAATCAGTGCTAACCATTTTAATTTTACAAAATGCTCCACATAATCTCTCTCTCTCTCTCTCTCTCTCTCTCTCTCTCTCATTTTTTTAGTGGCTTTGAATTGGTTTGGATCCCTGGTGACTGCCTAGACAAATCCTTGCAGTTTTCTTGCAACATTTTTCGAAGTGGTTTGCCATTGCCTCCTTCCTAGGGCTTAGAGAGAGTGGCTGGGTCAAAGTCATCCAGCTGGCTTTGTGCTTAACACAGGACTAGAACACACAGTCTCCCTGTTTCCAGCCTGGTGCCTTAACCACGACACCACACTGGCTCTCGGTGTCTCTCTGTGGACCTCTGAAACCCATTTGATGGCATTTTTTGAAAAGTAAAAAGAGCTTTCTGCAGGAATGCTAACAAACAGCTCCAGATTTTATTTCCCTTGAGGAAATTTTGGGGAAAAGTACAGTATGTTCTACCATTTCCCTATGCCAAAAGAAAAGAAAGGTTATCCAGTTGGTAATGAAGCTCTCTAAAGACTGGAAAAGATTTCCATACTCCTGAGGACTTGAACCTCCTTAACTGGAAATTTCACTCATAGGCACTTTTCCTGGGAAGCTTGAGAATTTCAATTTCTTTTGCTTCTCAGTTTGATTTAAGAGACAGAGGAAAGTAAGTATCCCATGCTCCCAGCAAGGAATAATGCATCTTAGTTTTCCCATGGCATAAAGGTAATTTGGGAGCTTGCAAAAAGCATTGATGGTGATTGTAGGGATGATCCCATATTTAGAAATGTCTGAGCTGAATTCATCATTTGAGGGGCTTTTCAAAGGTGAATTCATTTTTTAAAAATTCCACTGTGCCCAGTCCAGTAAGAATGGGAAGAAAATCTTTCTGGGAATTACATAGAAACAGTGAGATACAAGCCCTACCAATACTATATCCATATCATTGACACAAATTAAGCTATAGTCTACTTGGCTAAATAAATACTGAATGTAAGGTTTGTTTGTTGGTTGGTTGGTTTATTTATTTAACTTCTATGGCTGCCCATCTCAACAAGTGACTCTGGGCAGCTTACAATCATAAAAACCATAAAACAGTTTAAATAATTAAAAATAATTTAAAAGTACAAAATATATACTGTTGTGAAGTAAGCAATGCATAGATGTTAGTATAGCCAAGAAACAGGGCCCTTAACACACTTGGGGCCCCAGGCCTGGGCACATAACCAGGTGTTCATGGCCTTACAGAAGGCCAGCAGGGTCAGGGACATCCTGATATCTGAAGGGAGGATATTCCAGAGGCAGGTGCTACAGCAGAGAAGGCACGCCTTCTAGTCCCCTCCAACCAACATTCCTTGGCTGACGGGACCCATAGCATACCCAACCTACCAGACTGAATTGGATGGATAGAAACAACTGGGAAAAGACGATCCCTTAGTAACCCAGTCCCAAGCATGGAGGACTCTAAAGGTGACAACGAGCACCATGAAATGCACCCGGAAGCACACCAGCAACCAATGCAGCTCATGTAGTAGTGGTGATACGTGCATTGAATATCCAACTCCATTTACTATCCGTGCAGCCGCATTCTGCACCAGCTGAAGCTTCCAAATGCTCTTCAAGGGCAGCCTCATGTGGAGTGCATTGCAGTAATCCAGACAGGAAGTCATGAGGGCATGAGTGACTGTGAGCAAAGCCTCTTGGTCCAGGTTACTCATATCCACCACCTCCTGTGTCTCTTTCCAGGCTTACTATACAGTTTGTATATGCAGAACTTACCATATATTTTCATGAATTTGAGAGATGCTTCCATCCCCTACTGCCATTCACAAAATTAACTTATTGAAATGAACTCCTGTGGTCCAGGACATTTCCAGACCATGAGATGGTAAGAGGGAGGGGTTGGGTTTATTCTTAGACTTTCCCTTATTTTTACTTAATTCATTTCTTTGCTCAAGAAACCTGTGCTCCTCTTTTCCAATCTTTTAAATGGGATTCTTTCCAATGTTTGGATTGCATAACTTGGCTTATTGGACATTTGTTTTTCCATAGAGGATGGGGTCTGAGCATACGTAAAACCAGTCAGGAAATATCCAAGTTATTAAAAGAACAAGACACCCTAATTCCTCTAGGTGTATTCTACTGTTATCTTGTTCCTATAAGCAGGTTGTCATGTTTAAGTCCACAAACCAATTTATTTGTTTGGCATTCTCAAGTAGCTTACAGTCCAAGATAACAACAACAATACAGCAGAACAAATACAATAGAAATCACTACTGAAGATAGAGGTAAAATGATTGACATGCCATCAGAGAAAAGGATTTAGAAAGATAATCTCCACATGATCTGCAGCAGTGGACAGTCGAAGTGTGATCTCTATTAAAATACAGACTGGTTCTTTTCCAACAGAGGGATGTGGAAGAGGGTTTTCAAGTAATTTTGTCAAACTGAAGGGGTGTGTGTGTGTGTTTCTAGGTGTTTAAAAGTCATATTATATGTAGTGTTGGTAATAAAAGTTTCTTGGAGGTCTTTATGCAGAAAATGGGCAGCATCTGGTCATTTCTCCACTAGTGACTTACAGAGTTTTCTAGAGGCATCCAACATAGTTGTGCCCAAATAATTTATTTATTTGCTGTTGTAATCTACATAGTGTACCAGCAGTTTGCAACAGTAAAAACAAATTTAAACTACTATTTGTTTATTCATTCAGTCACTTCTGACTCTTCATGACTTCATGGACCAGCCCACGCCACAGCTTCCTGTCGGTCGTCAACACCCCCAGCCCCCCCAGGGACGAGTCTGTCACCTCTAGAATATCATCCATCCATCTTGCCCTTGGTCAGCCCCTCTTCCTTTTGCCTTCCACTCTCCCTAGCATCAGCATCTTCTCCAGGGTGTCCTGTCTTCTCATTATGTGGCCAAAGTATTTCAGTTTTGCCTTTAATACCATTCCCTCAAGTGAGCAGTCTGGCTTTATTTCCTGGAGGATGGACTGGTTTGATCTTCTTGCAGTCCAAGGCACTCTCAGAATTTTCCTCCAACACCACAGTTCAAAAGCATCTATCTTCCTTCTCTCAGCCTTTCTTATGGTCCAGCTCTCGCAGCCATATGTTACTACAGGGAACACCATTGCTTTAACTATGTGGACCTTTGTTGTCAGTGTGATGTCTCTGCTCTTAACTATTTTATCAAGATTTGTCATTGCTCTTCTCCCAAGGATTAAGCGTCTTCTCATTTCCTGACTGCAGTCAGCATCTGCAGTAATCTTCGCACCTAGAAATACAAAGTCTTTCACTGCTTCTACATTTTCTCCCTCTATTTGCCAGTTATCAATCAAGCTGGTTGCCATAATCTTGGTTTTTTTGAGGTTTAGCTACAAGCCAGCTTTTGCACTTTCTTCTTTCACCTTCATCATAAGGCTCCTCAGTTCCTCTTCGCTTTCAGCCATCAAAGTGGTATCATCTGCATATCTGTCATGTTACCCATTTCAATGTGCTGTTAACATTGTAACGTTTCACATGTCATCTTCTGTTCCGTGTTTCTTCACCCATCCCGGGTTTTTCCATTCCTCCGCCCCCCGTTGTTCTGAGGGCTTGGAATGTATATTTGGGTTTGCGCTCCTGCTCAAGGTTACTTTCCCAGGTGCGTCTAACGGTTCCTAACACCTGGGAGGGGGTGCGCACTGACGAGGGATGGGGGCGGAACTTGCTCACAGGCAATGCTTTTAAGTTTGTATCAAACTGGATTTGAGAGAAGCCTATTTTCGTATTCGCATAAGGGAAGGGGATGAGTGGAAAACAGCATTTAACTGTCCTCTCGGGGCTTTCCAATACAAAGTCTTACCCTTTGGTTTGTCCGGAGCACCTGGGGTTTTTATGCAACTAATCAATGAGGTCTTGCATGACCACCTATTTAAGGGGGTACTGGTATATTTGGATGATGTATTGATTTATACTGAAACCATGTCAGAACATATCCACTTGGTGCGTCAGGTACTGGCTAAATTGAAGAAAGCAGAATTGTACGCTAAACTGTCAAAATGTGCCTTTCATCAGTCACAAATTGATTACCTAGGCTATCGAATTTCAGCTAAGGGCATTGAAATGGACCCTGCAAAAGTAGAAGCTATTGTGGCATGGGAGCCTCCCCGTACCAGGAGACAATTACAAAGTTTCCTTGGATTCGCTAATTTTTATCGGGCATTCGCCCAAAATTTTGCTGAAATCGCCCTCCCCCTTACTGAACTGTTAAAAACCAAAGGACAGGGGGATACGCGACGTTCAAAAAACCCAGGAGCGCTCCTTAAATGGACTCCAGCCTGTCAGCAGGCGTTCGAAGCGCTCAAACAAATCTTTACCACAGAGCCAATTTTACAGCACCCAGACCCCTCTAAACCATTCGTTGTACAAGTAGATGCTTCTGATTTTTCCATAGGAGCACTCTTGCTACAATCTGACCACTCTGGCGCCTTAAAACCCTGTGCTTACCTCTCTCGCAAATTCACTGACACTGAGAGGAGATGGCACGTTTGGGAAAAAGAGGCTTTTGCTGTAAAAACGGCTTTAGAAACGTGGCGACACCTATTGGAAGGCACGTCCAACCCTTTTGAAGTCTGGACTGACCATAAAAACCTGGAAGCTCTAAGCACCAGTCGAAAACTCAGTCCCAAACAGCTGCGCTGGGCTGAGTTTTTCAGCCGCTTTGACTTCACCCTTAAATTCATACCAGGCAAGAAAAACTTTTTGGCTGATGCACTCTCCCGCCGACCCCAAGATGCTGGCCCAGGGCCAACGGTCCAAGGCACCGTCTGGACCGACAAACAATTAAGTTTGGCAGCGGTGACTCGCAGCCAGACCCGAGCGCAGTCAACGCAACCTCCAGCCGCTCCGCCTCCCAGCCACTCGCCACGCTTGTCAATTCCATCCGATTTGCAACAACAGTTGCTTCTCCACCTTAAAACAGATACTTGGTTACAAACCAATAGAAACAGTCTAACTTTCACTGACGATCTTGCCTGGCACAACGATCGTCTCTATGTACCAGATGCTATGCGAAAAACCATACTCCAGCGCTGCCACGATGACAAGCTGGCTGGACATTTTGGCTATTTAAAAACTCTTCACCTTGTTCTCCGGCAATTCTGGTGGCCAACCTTGCTTAAAGACCTTAAAGCGTATGTCACTGCTTGCCCTGTTTGTGCAGCAACAAAGCGCAAAACGGGCAAACCCCAAGGTCTCCTTCAACCCGTCGCCACCCCATCTGTCCCCTGGCAAGACATATCCATGGACTTTATCGTTGATCTACCCCCTAGTCAACGCAAAACAGTCATTTGGGTTGTCAAAGATTTTTTCTCGAAGCAAGCTCACTTCATCCCATGCGCTTCTATCCCCACCGCACGACAGCTGGCCCGCCTCTTCCTCATCCACGTGTACCGCCTCCACGGTATCCCCGCCCGTTTGGTGAGTGACAGAGGCACACAATTTACGTCACAATTCTGGCGGGCATTTTTAAAACTTCTGGACAACTCTAGCTTGTGAGACTGAGTATTTGGGATTAGGCAACCATTACAATATCTGAGATTGTTAATGTTTCTTCCAGCGATTTTAACTCCAGCCTTGGATTCCTCAAGCCCAGCATGTCACATGATGTGTTCTGCGTACAAGTTGAATAGGTAGGGTGAGAGGATACAGCCTTGCCGTACTCCTTTCCCAATCTTAAACCAGTCCGTTGTTCCATGGTCTGTTCTTACTGTTGCTACCTGGTCGTTATACAGATTCTTCAGGAGGCAGACAAGATGACTTGGTATCCCCATACCACTAAGAACTTGCCACAATTTGTTATGGTCCACACAGTCAAAGGCTTTAGAATAGTCAATAAAACAGAAATAGATGTTTTTCTGAAACTCCCTGGCTTTTTCCATTATCCATCGGATATTGGCAATTTGGTCTCTAGTTCCTCTGCCTTTTCTAAACCCAGCTTGTACATCTGGCAATTCTCGCTCCATGAACTGCTGAAGTCTACCTTGCAGGATCTTGAGCATTACCTTACTGGCATGTGAAATAAGTGCCACTGTTTGATAGTTTGAACATTCTTTAGTGTTTCCCTATACCATTATACACACACACACACTGTATATATATAAATATAAAATATAAAATATATATTATATATAATATAATATATATACTACTATATCCATTATAAAACCTTTATATCACTTCCGTGATGGTTGGGTGATGCTATGAAGATGCTATAAGTCACTAGAGGAGAAATGGCCTCTGTTTGGAATATTCATA
The DNA here is from genome assembly GCF_035149785.1 of Candoia aspera. Classification (NCBI taxonomy): domain Eukaryota; kingdom Metazoa; phylum Chordata; class Lepidosauria; order Squamata; family Candoiidae; genus Candoia; species Candoia aspera. The sequence goes on from NC_086165.1 coordinate 13,192,593, forward strand.
TTCCAACTTTCTTGGAATATGAATATTCCAAACCACTTTTGGACTGGTCTAGAGCTAGGCAACTGTGGTCTTTTGGGTGTCACTGAATTACCGCTTTTAGCAATCTAAGCCAGCCTGGGCAAGTATGAGTGATATTGGACTGTAGTTCAACAATATCTGGAGAGTCAAAACTTGCCATGACCTGATGTAGAGGGTTACAAGTCTTCTCTGGTTGTGATCCTAAAAACATGTCCAAATGACAAGTTCCCTCCACCTCCTTTTGCTACTGCAAAGATTTGTCTGATGAAGCTACCCTAGAAATGTTATTCCTAGCACTGAACATGGCAATTGCTGTGTCAATATTTGTGAACAGGGATGGGGCCTACTAACTGCTAGTGCTTATACAAATGAACTGCTCCAGAAGAATCCTGGGGATGCTGAATCATCAGCCAAGAGCTTAGAAAAGACTATCTAGTCTCACCCGTCATCTCTGCCCCCAAAATGCCACCTAACCACTAATCCATGTAGGTCAACTAAGGTCACCCTAGGCAGTCACTTTTGCATAGCAACAAGATGGTACAGTATAACACGGAACTAGTGTGCACTGATTTATAGGGTCAGATAAACATTCAGAAATAGTTAGTGGGATTTAAATAGAAATACGATCCCTCTTATCCATAATGGGGAGGATTGAGATAGTATGAATTGTGTGCCTATTCAGCCAACTGTTTGGGTGCCACGTGGAACAACTTTAGAATGTTCATGTGGCTCTTTCTTTTTATACCAGACTTGGAGTGGAGTCTAGACAGCCTCCATTCATATAGGACTGTCTTCTGTCAAGTAGGACAATTAACCTGTGTCTTCAGGATTGAGAAGGAATAATTTTATAGCAGCACTGCAGTCTGAGAGGTTATAGATAGCCCTTCCTGGACTGCATCTGTGGGGCAAAACAAAACTGATAAGAATGTAAAAGTCTTCTGGATAAGATTAAGATTTATCTGGCTCATTATCTTTGCTTCTTATTGCAAGTATCTAGATATCCTGGTACCCATGTTTTGAAGGCAGAAATTGCCTTCAGATATTCTCATAACTGCTTGACATAATTAGTCATTGATACTTCATTTCTAAACTGACGGGTTTCATCTCTAGCCATTAAAGCAAATAATAAGCAACAGAATCATGTCCTCCTTGAATTCATTTTAACTCCTTTCTCTATTCTCATCAAACAGCATCATCACTACTTCTTGTGGAGGTGAATACCATAAATGAATGGTCTACTGCAATGTTTTTCAACCTTGGCAACTTTAAGCTGTGTGGACTTCAACTCCCAGAATTCCCCAGCCAGTTGAAGTCCACACAGCTTAAAGTTACTAAGGTTGAGAAACCCTGGTCTACTGTATTATACGAAGAAGAATTCCTCTCTTTCCCAACATCTTTAACCTTTTGCCAATTAAAGAGTACACTGGAGTTGTGTGGCTAATACATTCAAATAAATACATAAGTATTAAAAGAAGAGGGTTTAGAATAGCTAGGCATGGAAAGAGGTACATGGTGGGATACTCTGGCCACATCAACAAAGACAGAGAGGGTCTTTAGGTGGTAGCTCACCAGCACAAGTAACTTCTGTGTCTATTTGGATGTCATGTTGGCATCAGGCAATTTTGTTGTTTGTCTGTTCATCACTCTTTTCTTTAACACATATCGTGTCTGTTTAGATGCAGGCCAAAGGCCAGGGATTCATGTTTTCATGGATCTGTAAAATAATCTAGGAATCTTACAGGTTGATTAGTAGGATATAAAGAGCTACAAAATGAATAAAGCAGATAAGTGAATCACTTGGCAGAAATTTTCCAGAATTTCAGGCACAGTTCTTTCTCAGCCCTTCCTAATTGTCAAAGATTGAACCTTGGATCCCTTGCTTTCAGAAGACCAGCACTGTGGTTATATTTTGCAGAGGTTCACAGGAGGCTGGGACACAATGCATCTTGGTTCCTTTTTTTGGGCCACATCCCCCAAGATCTGCCAACAGAAAGCATCCCAGCATGTTGATTTTTGTTTTCCTTCATTTATAAGGGAAAACCATTTCACACATAATTATAATACTTGAACATATTGTACAAAAAATTGCCTTACTGGAAATATTAAGGAAGGAACAAGGGAAACTGTGTTTTAATTTCAGCAATTTGTTGAAAGACTCCAGACTGTAATTGGTGGAGCAGGACAATGTGGAGGGTTCACGCTACAAGAAAGAGCTCCTTCAAGAGCAAGGCAGGACTTCCAGGTGTTGGGAGAAATCGAGCCAGAATGGACCACAGCATATTTTTCCAGGTTTACTGAACATTATTTGTCAAGGTGACTCCTCCATAATGTTTATGTGAGAAAAACAAAGCACTGGTTTTTGGAGCAGGAGAATATCGGACCAGAAAATAAGGCATTTCTCATTATTATAGGCCCCCTTTCCTTCATAAATTACAACTAGGACAAGGTAAAATGATCCATCACTGTAATGTAACTGGCACTCCCTATGATTCCATTCACAAAATATGCTTAACTGGGTCAGGTGAAGAGTTAGCAGATGCATTCAGACAACATAATAACACTGGTTAATGTTAAACTTGGCTACAGGTTGGTAGATGTTTTGACTTAGTCTATGTGTTGATCTAGGCTATTTGGCTAGTTTAAGATTCAGAGCATTGTGCAAGGCCATAAAAACAAGCAGCATCTCTCCCTTTCATCTTCCTCTCCTCCTCCAATCTATATCTAGTTTGTAAGCCATTTGGGACAGATACATATCCATTGATTATGATATTATATACATATTATAAGTCTTGTACATATAGGCCCTAAATGTCCTTTTTTTTAAAAAAAAGAATGTATATGAAACCCCAAAACTCTATTGCTAACCATAAAGGGTATTTTTTCCCCCTTTTTTGTGCTTTTGATCAGTGTTGACTCTTGGCGACCACCTGGAGAAGTCCCTGCAGTTTTCTTGGCAAGATTTTGAAAGCGGTTTGCCATTGCCTCCTTCCTAGGGCTGAGAGAGAGTGACTGGCCCAAGGTTGCCCAGTTGGCTTCATGCCTAAGGTAGGACTAGAACTCATGGTCTCCTCATTTCTAGACTGATGCCTTAACCTCTACACCAAAATGGCTGTCAACAAGGGCATTTTTTCCTGTTAATTTGCACGGAAAAAAACTAAACCAAATCTGTAAACTAGCTCTTTCCAGTGGCTCGTTTAGAATGCAGAACAAAGACTCGCAGCTCCTTAGATCAACTCAGAAATCCCATCCTTTCCCACTAGTATGGCATTATTCCTCTATCCACCAAAGCCCTTGGAGCCAAATAATTCAAAGGCATGACTCTATCCACCCCAAGGTTGCCACTTACAGCACGTAGCTGTCTAGCTCTCTGGTTAGCCACAGGATGGAAGCATTCATCATTAGCCTGGCCAGAACAGGGTTGTCATTTCTTGCGTTGCAGCTGTCCAACAGCCTTAGCCAACGTGGTGCCATCCAGATGTGTTTGGGCCACAGCTCCAAAGACTGCTGGCCAATATCACCAATAACGGCATGGGTGAGAATAATAGGAAATGTAGCCCAAATGTCCCCTTGAGAAAGCAGCTGTGAAGGTGCAGCAGTAATCTTTACAAAAGAACTCCAACTCCCTGGGGCCTTGATCAGTCCCTACTCTGCCTTAACATGAAATAGAATGTATTTATTATGTAATGATATTTTTTTTCTGTTGTCAAGCAATTTAGAAACCTGCTCAAGGCTAATTTAAAGCTAGAAGCAAGTCTCAGCAAAGTGCTTTGACAAAGTCCTTTGCTTGAGGGCTTTCTTGAACCACAGGCTGACCTTGAATAAGCCTCAAAGAGGCCTGACAATAGAAGAAAATAAATAACATTATACTTTTTAATTTATTTAAAATACAGTGTGATCATTGATAAAGTAAGAAGGGAATATGCTCTTACACACACAAGTATGCATTTCTTATTTATCTTAGGTGTACCCCAGACCTGGATTGTAAAAATCCAGAATGCCTTTTGCTGCCATCTCAAGGTCTTCTGGATCATTTGCAGTTTCCACTATCTCTATTATGTCATATAGCGGTCATCCTGATTTTAGGAGATCAGGTCTTTTTTGGGAGCCCTAATCTATCTAAATTCTGCAGATTAGGGCTGTATTAGACTGTGCAGTATACCAAGAACTACACTCCATGGCAGGAAGAAATCACTTTGGGGGTGATTGTTGGAGGTTTAAGGCATACTTAAGATTTTGAAGCTGAAGGAACTAATTTTATTCCCTAAAACTAACTGAAGTGCCGCCGCCTCCGCCTCCTCCTCCTCATCTTTTAAAAGGTTCCACATGTTTGGGCTAAGTTTTAGAGACCACAAAAAAGATATTGGTGGGCCCAAGCTGCACTTCTTGTATTCTTGTGCTGTACCAAACAAACAAACAAACAAAAATCTGATTAAGACTCAACCTGACCCCCTCTTAGCCTAGTGTAATATGTGCAAAACCTGTCTGTTCCTTTATAACAAATAGAATAAATCTGATCTGTGGCCTTATACAACCATGCAGCTTTCTTGGGAACAAAATAAAATAGTTTGCCATTGCTTTCTTCATTTGTGGAAATTTTCTTCCCTGTCTAGCCAACAACCATGACATTTTCTGGTGGTCTCCTATCTAGACCACCATCTAAATACAGACCGGATCCAATTCTGCTTAGTTTTCTGGGATTAGCCAAGGATTGCCAGGTGCAATGATAACTTTGCTAATATTTCTGATGAATCAAACAAAAACTCAAACTCAAAGCAAACAGCAGCTTCTGTATATTTTTTGCCATCCAGGTAAGTTGTGGAGTGAGACTGTGTGTTTTGTCCCTGTGTGAATGTCAGACATTCAAATGGCTGCAATATCTACAAATCCAATTCTTTCTTTGAGTCACATCATTTGCTTTCATCTTGAGGTTCCGTTGGGCAAAAGGAAAGCAAAAAGCAAATCTGGAGTTGAGAAAATAAGAATGAGGCCTTTTCAGAGATCTTTTGTATCCTCATGTCTTTGGACAGCTCCATGCTATTGATCCACAGCAGTCCCCTAGAAGCCACAAATGCTCATGTAAATGATATCATGTAAATGATATAATTTGTGACAGTTGTGACCCCCTCTGCCAATCTTTTTCACACTTTCTCTTGTTATACCAAATGCATTTACCCAGACTAGTTCCGGCATGAAATAATTTCCCTCTGGGTTCATACATATCTTTGCCACATATAGATTGTAATAAGTCCTTCCATCATGATAGCCTCTATTTTCACATTAAGCATTATCTACCGGGCTCAAGCCCCATCTTGCTTTACATGGCAGTAAGTTGTCTTCCACTTGCATTATGCCCTTATCCATTTGCTTCTGTGCTGAGTCCTGAAGCAGAAAGATCTTAGCACTTTGACCATGACAGCTTCCTACTGTGGGTATATGTTGGTGATGGCACAGGAGTTAGCCAACTAGAACTAGCTGCAGATAGCTTTTGCCAGAAACGTGCAGAACTGGTATTTTCCAGAGCTCTGTCCAAGAGAGAAAGAGAGAAAGAATTTAGAGCCAACCCAGGTGAAGACAGAGTCCACTTGATTGATGTTATATCCATCATCACTTTGATGCTAAGGATTATGGGCAGTGGAGTAAGTGGTAGAATTTTCCAATGTGAGCATTCACCATACTGTACCTCTAAGGGGATCCTAAAAAGTAGGGCAATGTATGGATACCTAAATTGCATGAGAAAGGGGCAGAGAGGGATTCAGCATGTCCAGTTTTAGAAGTTCTCATCTCCATCAGAAACAGGGCTGTTGTAAACAAATGGGGTCTTAATTGTCCATTCAATACCAAGAGGGATAAGTTGAAGCAGGGTACTTATGTTCACAAAATCTGTTCTCTCTTCCCATCTCACCAAAGTTCAGAGGGAACAGAGAAACCTAGTAATAAAGGACAGATAATGCCTGTCCTGACGCTGGTTCCAAGGTAGATCAAATGCCTTGGTCGTGCTACATCTCTGATTAAGAAGGATTTTTAAAATTATTATTATGGGTACAACAGCAATAAGATAAAGAATAGCGACTCCCTTCCCTTTGTAGCTATGGGCAAGTTCTTTCTTGACTTAAATCAGATTTTCTTGGAAAGAGGCCAAGAAAGACCTTCTGTTCATCCCATGAGCCTTATTATTTAAGAACAAGGTCACTAAGATTGGTTCTAGAAGCAGGGCATCTAATGATCCCTAGCAAACGAATAGAGCTAAACCAATCAGTGGCAGGCTTTTCTCTAGTAGAATGTTTGTGCTTATATTATTGAGTTCACAGATCATGCTAAGTCATGGTTTCTTTGATCACAATTTATAAACTATGTCATATAAACAATAGGTAGGTTCTCAAAGCTTAGCAAACCATATCATGGTTTAGTAGAATGTATGTACTAGCTCCACCTGCTCCAGTCAGTTCCCAACCACCAATCTGATTTAATCCAGGTCTCCTACTGTTTGGATCTCCACCTGCCTTTTCTGGAGCCTGATCCTCAATTTTCCTCAACAATATCAATTGCTTCTCAGCATTTTCAACAACTGAAGCTTCCAAGGGCAACCCTGATATTTTGGAACAATACACCATGCTGAAATGCAAGAGGACAGACTTTCTGGAAGACTTAAATACATGGGTTTTGGTCCTCTGCAGCAGAGTTTTTAAATCGATGGCAAATTAATTCATCTCTTTGGGATTCAATGCACTAACCAATCAAATGTGTCGGCTTCACACAACGAACTAAGTTATGCTGACACACATGATCAAAATTAACTGAGGTTAAAACTAATGAAGTTTGCATGCTATGAAAATGCAATTGCTAGATCTGAAATGATTATACATGTTATGAAAACCCATCCGTAAAGTAAATACTTTTTAGTGTGAGGGTAGATGAAGAACCTTTAGTTTTTAAGGAAACCAAAAAGAATCATGCTTCTGCAAACAATTGTTTGGGAAATGCTGTCACAGAAGGCTTCATGTCCTTAACTTCTTGCCATGGAGAGCATTGAAATAAAAAGTGTACTTATGTTTCCATTAAGACAATTTTTGAAGGTGGTAAAGCAATGCATGGTTCTGTGGTTCAATAGCTCTCAGAGAGGTATTTTTGGACATCTTGTTTTAGGTGCTTCAGCCAGGAAGCTGATGTCCACAAGAATCTGGCAGGCAAGCTGTAACCCCCCTAGGACAACATTTTGGAGAAGTACTGGAAATTCTGGTCTGCTTATTTCACAGTGAATGTTTGTTGTAGGATCTTAGAACATGTTCTCTGCACCTTGCTGTCTGCACTTCTTGTTCACGGCCTATTTCTTTCCAATACTTTCCCAAGTACAATCAATCACTTTGTCTTAGAGATGAGCTTCCACATATGACACAAAGCATACGACTTTCCTAGATGAAACAGCCGAACTATTGCTCCCTAGACAAAAGCCTTCTGCCTCTTCTATTTTTTTTCTTGCCATAATTTGGTTCATATAATGATTAACCAAGATCACGTATGGGTTGGATATCTAGCAGTTCCAAATGAGATCAAGTCACTTAAATTAAGAATGCACAACCGAGATCAGGAATATACGTGGACCCCCAAATATTTCAATGACCAAGAATTTCTAGAGAACTGGAGCTGTGATACTCTTGTCCTAAAAGAATTTGCATGCAGGCTTATCTACCTCTCCTTTCATGTGCATCCTGAAATTGTAACTATGTTGTTGAGATCCAGTGTGGTTAAGATGTTGGATTAGGAATGAGGAAGTCCAGGTTCAAGTCCAATCTCAGCAATCTCAGCAGATCTACCTCCCCAGGCAATTATTGTGGGGAATAAAACTGGAACAGGGATACTATGGAGGAAAAGCAGGATAGAAATGTAATGAATCGAGTAAATACAATAATAAATAAGCACATTAGCCCTGGTATTTGTCTTCCTCACCCTTGTGGAATGTACAAGGGCCTATGTTGGTAGAAGATGTTTAGTTATATCCAAACCCAAAGCGATCCCTGTGGGGTATAACTTGGCTCCATTGATCACGTTCAACATTCATGCTCCATTGCTCTGCCTTTTCACTTTATTTTCATTTCCAGTTTCAGGCTAGGGAGGATCTCTGGAATGCAATCAAGGCATGACCCTTCTTTGTAGACGTAAAGCTGGCTATTGCAGACCGGGCTGCAGAGAAGAGGAGGAATTTAGCAAGTTGGGAGTAGAATTTATCACCATGGAGGGATTAAGAAGTCTGCAGATTCTATCTGTAAAGATACCGAGAATCTTTTTTCAGTGATTTCCAAGGCTGTAAACATATCTGAGCTACGTGTTGTCCCTTTAATTGGTTATTTCCTTTTTCTTTTGTAAATGCAAAAAAGATTAATCAAGGAAGTTTGGGATACCAATATATATAAAAAAGATTTTCTCTCACCTTTCCCACTTGCCATAACTATCTATATTTATTTTTATTCCACCCCTTCAATAAATGTTGATTCTGTCCTAAAAATGCGTGCTCTTATATTGAATAACTGAATTGTCAGTGAAACATCAGTAGAAAAAACAGATGATCCCTTCTGTTTGACTCATATAAACTGTCAGGCTTACAAGGAATGACTTAATGGGAAAAGACAGTTAAATGAATGAGTGACAGAATCAGGGAATGTCTCTGTTACTGACTTGGGTTGGGAAAAATACAGTTAATCTCTTTAGCTGGGATGGAAGACATCTACACTTGTCTCATTTGAATGAAAATGTATCCAGTTTTGTATTTTGTATTTTATCTTTCAGAGTATACACATTGTTGGCCATCACAGTGCAGTTTTCCAACAAACGAACACATCTTACATTAAAGGAAAGTCAGCACAAAAATACAGATTTTCCTTGAAAAGAATTGTGGACATCAGGCAAAATTGCAAGCAAGCAAGCAAGCAAGCATCTTCTTACTTTCTTTCTTTCTTTTTCTTTCTTTCTTTCTTTCAAATACAAGGAGGCAGTTTAATGAGAAAATATGCAAAAGTACAATCAAAAGATTGTCTGTCTCTTTCTCATCTGTCTCTTTCTTACAGAGATAGGAGTGTTGCAAAGAGGACAGACTGGAATCTGCACATCCTTTTTATATGTTGAAGAATATATACACTTACATTGGCTGTAGGTAATGTGGTCTTTGCAGAAAATCTCCTCACATGCATCACATTTCAGAGGAAGAAAATCCAGCCATTTGCAGGTCTTCTCACAGCAGTGTTTTCCTAGGCCTGGGAATTCCATTCTTCAGAAGCCCCCAACTTCCCAGAATTATGGTCACTTAGCTAACCCTACTGGGCTTAGCAAGCCATGGGAATGCACTCCCATGTCTGTTCTCTCCAGCCCAGGTCCCCTGGGTGGTGGATGGAGTAGGAAGCTCACAGGATCTATCCTAGATGCACTGGGCAAAAGAAAAGGACATCCATATCAGACTGACACACACAGCCCACCCCACGCCAAGCATCAGTGTCCAGCCCCGTTGCATTCCAGCGCTTTATCGTGCAAGCAAGCATATTCTTTCTGTATTTTGTCTGCATGGAAGTACATTAAAAGGAAAGGGGCAAACCAAATTTATGAACAGAAAGAGAGAAAGTGAAATTGATCGAGTTGCTCATCCTGTTACCTCTACGTGTGAGGAGGGAGAATGGAATTACTGGAGCTCTGTTTCACTCCACCCCTTTGCATCTTAATGCTTCTCTCATGTATATGAAAGAACTATTCATGGAGAAGGGGTCTCAGTGTGGTGTAGTGATTAAAGTGTTAAACTAGGACTGGTGAAACCCCGGTTCGAGTTCCCTCTCAGCCATGGAAGCTCATTGGGTAACTATGGACCATGGAGAAAAGTTGATGGAAGGAGTGGTATGTATGCCACCTTGAGCTCCTAGAGGAAAGGCGGGGTATAAATCTGACAAACAAAGCTCAGGATGTATGTTTCAGAAAAACAAAATCCCATCAAGGTTGTTGTAATTTATAAGCATGAGCTAATCTTTTAGTTAACCGGGTATAAAACAGTTCAGATCGAAAGTAGCACTTGAATTAGGACCAAGAACACTTTTAAAAACTGGGCAGTGAGTATAGAAGAGGAACAATATGATGGATGCTTGGCTTTCTCTAACACTGCAGTTGGTGTCTTCTGTACCAGTCGTAGTTCCCTGTCATCTTCAAGGACTGTCCTGTATAGAATCCATCAAAGGAATCTAGCTGGATGTCCCCATAGGGTGTGTCAATGACTTTATTTTGGCTGAGGCTCTTTGGAGATATGTCTGTCACAAACTGTAGCTTGTACAAAATTTCATTCACATTTATTTTTAAAAGGAGTAGCTCTGAAGCTCTTGTTCACTTATATTTATAGGTCTCCTATTTTCTTTAGAATCCAGAATTAGTCATCCTTATTCCTAAGGTCCACTTGACATTTTGAGACCAGTGCTGGGTAGGAATTGTTTATTTTAGGAGTTGTTTGTAAAGACCATTCTAATTGAAAAGTCCATTGGTAAAGGCACTTTGGCCTCAACCAATGTGAAAGGCCTCCTATAGCAATGAGGTGTGGACATTTTTCTTCTGAACTGTCAGTTGAGCATTAAGATCTATATGTTTTTTCATGAATCAAAGGAATGAGCAGCTGAAAGCATGCCTCTCTTTCTTCTTCCACATGGAGCTTCTGTCGTGTTGGCAACATGCTTCCCAGCTGGAGTAGATATCCATGTAAGGAAAAAAAAATCCCTTCAAACACTCTTTTGGAAGAAGAGCTTATGAAGAAGGGGAGAGGGAGAAGGAGAAAGAGTGCAGAGGAATATTTCAACGTTCCATGAATATGATAAGGTTCTCTCTCTCTCATTTTACTGAGGTTCTGAACTTCATCTTAGATAACTCAAGTCATTCTGTTCCTCCACTAAAAATGATGTGCCATGTGTTTCTTTCAAAGGGCAGGAAATGCTCTAGGGCATCTGGAACATGGATACTGAAATGAGAGAGGGCAAGGGCTAGGGATCTGAGATGCTCTGGTTATTCCTCAACTACACTTCTCACCTCTTCCAAATGGCCATGGTGTCCTAGCACAATGTAAATCTGCTGGTGGTTCATGTTCAGCAACATGCAGAGGGCCACAGGTATCCTGCTGCTTGGGAGGGAGACTTGATAAAAGAGGTCTTGCTTATACCGATGATTCTAAATGCACACAAACAATTGCACATGAGACTTTCAGACTTGTCTGATGCAAATAAGTCTGGGCTTAGGCAGCAAGACAGAGATGAGTGAAGATGAGAGGGGTAGAGCCAGCCCACACATGGTCAGATTATACATTGAAAGGGTTGTTATTGCTGTTGTATTCAGCATTCTGTTTTCCAATTGTGCCTTCAGAAGTTGTTTGGTGAGAATGCAAGAGAGCTTTCTCAGTCACTTCTCCTAGACTTTGGAATTCTCTGCCAAGGGAAATCTGGCTTTCTTCCCCTCTGTTATCCTTGTGCCAGCAGGTAAAATCAAGCTGATGTAGAAGCTGGTTTGTTGCTGAGTTCAGATGGGTGCTGTCTACATTAACAAAGAGACAGAGACAGAGACAGAGAAACCCGTTTATACATACTTTCTCCATCCCATTCTTAATGTTGGGCATACCTTTCAATAATCAGTTATTAGTTTTATTCTTTCTGACATTTTATGTACTGCTTCAAAGTACAATTTTTGGCAAGGAGATAGAAGAGAAGAAAATGAATTAAGAGGAAGGAAGGAAACATCATGTAAAGGCTGTTTATATCTTCAGGTATTTCAACCGTATTTTGGCCAGAAGAGCAAGTTCCACTAGCAGTTGGTCTATTTTTTAAAAAGCAAATTTCCCACTAACTTGGTCCACTTTGGTAGAAATCCTCAGCCTTTGACAAGCAGGATTTTGGTTAAAAATAGAGATTATGTATCCAGTGGATTGATTTAATTGGCATATCAAGTTAACTACATTAGCCTTTGAAGTTCACAAGAGTTCCATTTCTTAATGTTCTGCAAGTTTTTTGCTTTTTAAAATCCTTTTTAAGATGCAAGTGTTATATCTTTGCAAGGTATGAATCCCTTAATTCTTTTGATAAGACTCAGCATAAATTTTATCTCCTTTGTACTGACCTGTCCTTTGGGAGTTCTAGCTCCGTTGCCAATGGGGTAACATTTTGTGAAAACCGTAACTTTAATTGTTTAGTGCTGATTCAAGGGGAAAACATGGAATCTTACCCAATCATTATGCTTTCTGGGTCATGGCCCATGCACAGCCTTTGCTTCCAGATGCCCAGCCCTTGTTCCATCTAAGAAAATCTGACAAGACCACAGTTAGAAAGGAAGCAGACATCAGGCTAGTAACAATGAATTCTGAGCATGTGCTTCAAACCACACAGCTAGTATGTTTAGTGAACTTTATTGAAATTAACTGGGCCATAAAAATGTGGTCACTGGATCCTCTTCTTTATTACTAAAACCAGATGCGACATAGTTTGTTGGCAGGCATAGACAAAGGAAGGAAGGAGGGAAGGAAGGAAGGAAGATAATGTGTTTTTATTTCATTATTCTTTCTGGCACTCATGCAAGATTGTTGTATAAATCCTAGAGATGCATTGTGTGAGAGGTGGGATGATGATGATGATGATGATGATGATTTTGATATGCAAATAAGAAAAAATACATGCATGCAACTCTAAATGGTCAGGAGCTGCTGACTAGTGCCTAATGTGGGGAACCATGTCATTGCAACCATTGCAACCATTCAGAGTATTTAAACATTTAAATACTAATTAAATGTTTGACTTAAGTTTCTAGATTGCTTGGTCTTCATCCATTGGCTCCTTTGGACTGTCCTGGTTATCAGTCCTTAGCAGGAGGAAGTATAAAGAGGGAGTGTCCTGGTGAAACTGTTGAGCAACAAGACGTCTCTGTGTTTCAAAAAATGGGACACACGAGAATGTTTCTATTGCTCCCGCTGTGAGTTGATTTGAGTTTTTCATTCCCATGGAGATTGCTGGAAAGGATGCATGCTAGCAAGAACAAAACATGCCTAGCGCTTCATTCCAGAAAACAACAGAGAGAGATGCTACTTTGACCATGTATGAAGTTGTCAGGACTCTTCTTTTCTTTTTAATGCAGCAGAAAGGTTTTTGTGCTCACGGCAATGAGAGGTTGTCCACAGACACTGCTTCTCCTCTGCAACACTTTGTGTGGTCACACGGTCAGTGCAGGAAACGCTGCAAAGAAGCAGCCACTTCTGCAAAGAAGCCCACATTGCTGTGAGCAAGAGCACTGACCATGGTTTTTAATAAAATAAAATAAAATAAAATAAATGTTTTTTCCAACCCCACATAAATCTTGATGTTTTGATCAGATTTTTTTAAACTAACAATCTGGGCAAAAAAGTGCCTGCCCTACAAAATGTATGTTCTTCCTCAGAAATATCTTGTATTTCTGGTCTTCTCAGACAGGGCTGTACAAAACTGCCAAGAGGAATGTTGCTTTGGTCACACGTTGATGAAACCTCCCTTTGGAAGTGAAATAGCCCCAAGACAGCAGAGGCTTCTGTGAGGGTGCACAAGGCTCTTTTATCAAATTTGAGCACCTTATCAAGGCAGAGTGACTCACCTACACAATACCGAGGCAGACTGTAGGTCATCCGCACTGCTGTACTATCAGATACATCCACAACCTTTGTGGCAACTTCAAATGTTGTGATGCCTTGCTCTTCCTTCTTAGTAGCATTATTTTAATTCTGACCCTTTGGCTGGAAACCATCTGAGTTCATCTTGTGTTTAATGCATTTGTTCATGTTTCCAGATATCCAGCATCTTCCAAGATGATCCACTCACATCTTTCCCTGCTCCTAAAAATTTCTGCTTCCCTCTCCATCTTCCTTGGCATTTGATGGCCCTCAAACATGCTCGGTCACCACTGGGAAGGATTGGCACCCTGATCCTGTTGATACCTCCCACAAGTGACCTTGTTTTGGCTTCAGTCCTACTGGCACTTACCAAGCAGACCACTTGCCAGGCCGTGATGATTAAATGACTACAGCAGGTCCTTGGTAATTAACGGAGTATTTCTCAGCACATTTAGCAGCGTTTGCTTTTCTAGATATTGGTACCTTTAAAAAAATGACCACCCCACTCCTCCCCCAAAAGGGACTCTCTAGCAATAGCCAGGCAGTGAACAGGAATACGCTCCCCGTTTTCAACTGGACTTCTTGCAGCCTCAGCAGTTCTGCAGCTGGGAAATCAGAACCAGGAATTCAGACGTCACCCACTGGCCAGAGGATTCTAGTTTGGGGTTGGCATGCTAAAAATATAGGCCAAGACCTTCTGTTGAAAGATGAGGAAATAAAAGAACCACCCCTCCTTCTTCTTTTCTTATTTTGCCTGCATTGCAGGATTTATGCTTTCTTTCCTAGCAGAAATGTGAGCAATGAATCATATTGGATTGGGGTTTGGCCATCCTTCACTGTACAGGACAGAGCTGCTTATTCTCTTCATCATTTGCTGCCTGGTTCATACGTGGCAGTGATTATGGAATATTCTCAAGCTGAGGAGCTGTGGAAACAGGCAGAGTTGGAAAGAAAGCTCTTCCCTGTATTTCAACCAGCCCCTGCAATAGGCTCCCTTTTGTTCCTAGTGGCTGCAAAAACATCGCCTTGAGCGAAAGGTAGAATGAAAAGAACGTTGATGGAAGCTGAAAGAGGTTTCAATGAAATGGACAATATTTTTCAGGGCAGTTCTAATGTTTCCCCCAGTAGGCTTTTTGGATTTTGCCCATACAAAACTGTCAGTGTATTCATCCATCACACCACCTGGAAAACTCCCTTATGGGCAAGAGAAAAGTCCAATAAATAATCTCAATAGCAACAACAGTGAAGAAACATGGTGGTCTTTCAAAGAAGACTCTGCAACGAGACGGGTGGAGTTTTTCCCAGAGAGCAGATGGATTGGATAATCCCCTCTCTTTCTGTTCCTTTTATTTCTGAGCCTGGATGGCTTATGCAGACAGAGGAGCCCAGCCATGCACAGGAGAGTAGTATTAGAAGCATTAACAGAGGGGGAAGATTCCCCCCAACACTTCATTAGTACACCACCACTCTTAGGCTAATGCAGAGCCCAATGTGTGTAGGTCATAGTTTGAGACTTCAGATACTCCACCTTACACAATCATTTACTTTCCCTAAAGTGGGAACAGTTTAGAGTGGTAACATTTCCTGCATCTTCCCCAGCACCCTGAATTCTATGCCTGCTGAGCATGCTCAGTCATTCCTAGCCTGTTGGGTTTTATTTTGGGGCGGGGGGTGTGTGGTCTGGAAAGTTGTTGAAAGACAGCAACCAGTCATTACAATAGATACTGATTCTTAATCTTGAAGAAATCATTGGTACCTGTGTCAAGGGGGCCTAACAATGATACAATCATTTCTAACATCTGCTGGTGAATCTGAAGAATATCCAATTCTTTTCAATACATTACAGACTGTCCTTCAAATTCCCACTGTTTTCCAGTCAGTGTCAGGAAGACCTAGAAGAAGTTTAAAACACTCAGAGTATTTTATTTATTTATTTTAATTTGGACACTGCCCAACTCCAACTGACTCCGGGCAATTACATACGAGGGAATAAGAGAGGTTGGTTCCTTGATTTGGGAGTATGAATCAAGTGGCTTATCAGTGATTATTGGGATTAGTACATTTATAGAATTTCTGATGTTTACCCAAACCATTCCTATTTATGAACAATATGCTATGAAAGGAGGAAGAACCTACTCGCTTTGGCTATGAGCCATTAGCTTGTGCCATTCCGCCCCGTATCCAAAAAATGTTAAAAGCATCAAATGTTATATGTCCAGATCGTTGAAATATACTTGGTGGTGATTTTTTTTTAAATTTTTTTGGTTGCACATACATTTCTAGGCCAGCCTGGAAGAAAGCCCCCTTTCTTCCAAAGCAATGGGGACAGCAGAGACAGAGACAGAGAGATAGATATACACACATATACTCAGCAATTCAGGAAGTGTAACACCATATGCTCTTCACACTGGCCTTGCAGGAGGAGCCTGGCACAGCTGAAGCTTCTTTAACATTAGAGGAACATGCTTGACCTCACAGAGGGCATGACATAATCCCATGTTTGTGGGGGAGAAGCCCGAGAGACTGGCACTGGTGGAACACTATTTCATTTCTCCACAGAACAAGACAGTCAATCTTCAGAAGACTCTTAAGATGTTACAGAGTGTTACTATTTGGACTGCATGGCCCTGTTCTTGGAGCTCCAGAGAGGCCAAGAGGAGCACTCTGGATGCACACAGGGCATCCATGGGTTGCTTCCAAAAGAAGATGGTCAGAGGCTCTGCTAACTGTACAGGACCCAGGAGGACTTTTCTCCAGAGATTCTTCTCTGATTGCTCTTCTGTTGAAGACACAAGAAGCCTTCTCTTTGATGCAGCCTTTCTCAACCTTTTGACCTTGGAGGAACCCTTGAAATATTTTTCTGGCCTCGGGGAACCCCTACACATTCAGGCTCCAATACAGGCCAGAAGTTACAAAATTATTCTATTCATTTCATGTGTAAGCCTGTTTATATGCATTTACAGTGTTCTTAAGCTAAAAATAAAGAATGACACTTACCTCTTTAATGTGAAGTTGGCCAAATTTGAAATAATTTTTTAAATAAATCGTGATCTCCAAGGGAACCCCTAGTGACCTCTTGGAACCCTAGGGTGCCACGGCACCCCGTTTGAGAAACCCTGCGTTAAAGCATCCAAGATTACTTTCACTCCCTGCCTGTTTTCATGCCTTCTGTTCAGTTTCTGCATCAGTTTGCAATACTTGTAAAAATTAAAAAAGAAACACACATGCATAAAGTACATTTGGAGTATGCCTCTGCTCCTATGTGCCTTCCTTCTGCTAACAGGCCTACTCTGGGCTGATGAAACAATTTCTCCTCCTTGCTTCATCACTGTGCTACTGGAGGCAACAGATGTGCTTTTCATTTCAGCCTAAAAAAGGCCCATCTATAATTGCAAGTTTTAACAGACACTGCGAGGGAAAAGTTTCTCTGCTCATCTACTGCCAGGATCAACATCAAGAATCCATCAGTTCTGCCTGTCCTCACCTTCCTTACCCAACACATCAGAGTGTCAGGGAGCTGAATCTCGGTGTGGCTTTAATTTCCCACAATGCTCTCGGACAGCATTCATTCTGGGGCACTTTGGGAAACTACAGTGATAGCTAGACTATAATTTTCTGGCCACTGTATGTATTTATCCGCAATCCAGAATTCATGGCCAAGGAATGGTGCCCCGGACTGCCTTGTCCAGGTACCCCTAAAAGCCGGGGCCTGAGACAGATTGTTGCTGCAAGCTCAGCCCTACCTCTCAAAACACCACCCAGTGTGCTTGCTTAGAAGAACTTCTTCTACATCCTCTTGACAGCAGATGGCTAGAAGCTGAAGGCTCCTTGTAAGATATATCCCACTCAGTCTAACTTGCAAGGATTGATATGCTGCAGCAAGTACAGACTGATGCGGTGCCAATTAAAAAAAAAAAGATGCAGGCTTTTTAAAAGCATTCTCCTCAAATTTGTTTCCCTTTAACCACAAGAAGGAAAATTAAACGTAGGTAAAAATTTGCATAGTTGGGATGAGGGATCCTTGCACTTATAATGAGGTGGCCAAGAGGGGGTGTAAATGCTTCATTTTGCACTGTACAGTTTCCAGCTGTCTGCAGCCTCCTTCATTGCCCACACTTTGGCTCGGTCCTGAGGCAAAACTTCAGAAGGAACTCATCCCAGAGCCATTCCCCCCCCCCAAACTGGGAAGTGTGGAAGTGGTGTCCACAGTGGGGGAGGGTGATGGTCAAAACTGGCAGGATATCAGTCACAATGCCAGCTCTCCCCTTTTTGCTTTATGATGTTCCATCTGCCATCTTGCTGACTTTGATCTCACCTGGATACTGATGAAATGTGGGTATCCATAAAGATTTTAGCGGGGTGGAAAGATGCATTACAGAAAATATTCCCACCAGCAGTTGCAACTTCGACAAAAAGAAGCTCAAAAACAACATCAGGGAAATTTGAGAGAAATTCTTAACCACCCTGAGAATAAGGAAGAAAACCAGAAGCTTTCTTGACAGAGACAGAACATTTTCTGGAACCTGGAAGACAGATTTTGGTACAATGCAGTAACAATTCATGAAGCTTCCTCCTTTCCTTCTGCATGTTTACACCAACCAAGAGAAATGCTTGTAACTTAAAGAATCAGGTGTGAGGAATCTATAGGAGGCAGAAGCTTAATTATATTGACCTTTTAAACCCAACCTGGTATATAAAGAGCTATTTCACTGCTCTGTCACTGAGTTTGTATAATTTTTTTAAAGTCCAAACTATGAATAGATGCTTTGTAGGAATGCACTCAGTGGTCAATTCACAGGGCTTCTTTCTGTGGGCCCTTTGACAGCAGCAGAAACTGGAAGCAGGAGGTGAGAAGCATAGTATCGGCTACCAAACATATGAATGGATGGGCACGTCTGGGACCTGGGAAAGGAAGGGGTGGTGGAAAAAAGAAAAGAAAAAGAAGTTTGTTCTACAGATATCAGTGATAAGCCAAGGACATGAAGTATCTTTCAGCTGAGAATGTACCCACTTTGGATTTTATTTTATTTATACCTGATGCCTTTCTTTCATCATGGAACCCTGGGCAATCTCCATAGCAGTGCCATGCAAAAAAACAAAACAAAACAAAACAACAACCCTGAAGTTTGTTCCACCAATCTCATTCAACCTGATGACTGATCTCAGCCCCACCAGGTAGATCAAACCAAGAAATCAACTTCACAGGAAGACCAGAACTATTTTTATTGCTATTGGCCATAGTAACAGAATCTTGCAAGTGTGACTCTGTGCTTTACTCCACCCCACCCCCTGTGAACTAGGGAGGTGTCTGCCTGAGTCACTTGTGCATACCTTCTTCTTCTTTTGGGTTTAAGCCATGTTTTTCCCCTTGTTGCCCTGGTAACAGATCTGGCCTATCTCTGTCCTGGTCATCTTCCATACTCTCTGCAACTGTGAATTTGTTTCCAGAATTTTTTCCAAAGGAGAAAAGGATTGCCAGATAAATGTTCGTGAAAGAATGGCTTGTTCTTCCATTTATTTAGTTACCAATTGGCCCAAGGATGTGTGTGTGTGGTGTGTGGTGAGCGTGTGGGTTGGATGTTCAGCTTTTGATTGTGGAGCCCTCTTTCCAGCAGTTTATAGCCTCTCCGGCTTCCCACAATTCAGTTCAGTCCCAAGAAAAGACCTCAGTCGGGAATTTGTCCCATGCTAATGCATCTGGCGCTGAACTGGATTTATGTATTCAGAATGTCTAAGCCCAAACATCCATACAGCCAGTTTTGTACCATGTGTAAGGATAATGTACAATGTTAGAGTGTCAGCCCCACTAGGTAGGCCAGGCCAGGAAATCAATTTCACAGGAAGGCTAAAACTACTTTTATTGAGATTGTCTATAATAACAGAACCTTGTCTTGCAGGTCCCATTGTGCTATACCTTCTTCTCCTTCTGTGAATCAGGAAGGCCTCTGCCTGAGCCACTTCTGAATCTTGTTCTGGACTTTAAAAATGCTTCAGCCCCCTTTGCCCAGGCAACAGATCCTGAGTATCTCCATCAAGGTCATCTTCCTTTGGAGATTAGAGAAGTGGGTACAACTGTAGCCAGCTAAAGCGTCTCATGTAAATATATGCTCCAACATTTAGAAAGCTCATCAGTTTCACTACAGTCTGCACAACATCATCTTAGGTTATGTTTTTCAGTCTCATAGGAATGTAGTGCAAAGTTGAGATAATTGAATGTCATTATTATTATTATTAAGGGACGTGGTGGCGCTGCGGGTTAAACCGCTGAGCTGCTGAGCTTGCCGAACGGAAGGTCAGCGGTTCGAATCTGCGTGACGGGGTGAGCTCCCATTGCTAGTCCCAGCTCCTGCCAACCTAGCAGTTCGAAAACATGCAAATGTGAGTTGATTAATAGGTACCGCTTCGGCGGGCAGGTAATGGCGTTCTGTGACTCATGCTGGCCACATGCCCATGGAGGAAGTGTCTATGGACAAACGCCAGCTCTTCGGCTTTGAAATGGAGATGAGCACCACCCCCTAGAGTCGGACACGACTGGACTTAATGTCAAGGGAAACCTTTACCTTTACTTATTATTATTATTATTATTATTATTATTATTATTATTATTATTATTAATTATTTTACTTCTCCTCTTCCTCCTCTTGGCCTTCCTCCTTTCTTTTTTATGACTATTATTATTATATCCCTTTTCATTCTTTTGCATCATCATCATCATCATCATCATCATCTGTGACCTTTTTATACAGTGACCTAAGCAATACCTACAGTTTTGTGGCAGATTTATCAAATCCAAATTCGTATTTTAAAATATATATTTTTTAAAAGCAGTATATTATGGGGTAGTTACCGTATCTTCAGGTGCTTCAGCTCAGATAAATGGATGGAATTGTAATGTCAGCTTGCAATCGAAATCTGCCATCCGCTGTAAATTGTCTTCATCATCATGTATTACAGAATAAATATGAACATTTCTCTTCATTGTTAATAAGACTCTTAAACTTGATCAGAGTACACAAAGCAAATCAACCTGATAGTTGCAATCCTGTCCTGAAATTATTTTCTCTTTTCTTTTTATTTGAAAATTAAATTCCCCATTTGAAATAGAAATTATTCTGAACCTCTTCTGTTATATTTGACAGTTTTTCAATGGGGATAAATCAAGCATCTTAAAAAAAAAAAAAGATTAACCCCATTAGAGCTATTGTTTAATTCCTACCCTCAGAATAAATCTCCCATTATTTTGTTTTGTTAAAAATGGATTTTAAATTAATACAATTGTATGACATCTTTACAATATAAAAGAATATTAACTATCTGGTTTGCTAGGTGACCAGATGATGGTAAAATTGAAATCCTGGGACATCCTTCCTCTAGGAAATCTTGGCATCCAAATATAATGATTAAAAGTTTATTCTGCATTTAAAAAAAAATCTGGCATTGGGAAATCACAGGGCTATAAACTAGACTGGGAAGTTTTAACAAATCCCAGAAGGTAGTGACAAACCATTTCCATATTGTTACCATGAAAATTACATGGACGTGTCCATTTAATCACCAGGAGTCAAGCTGAATCAGAGGGAAAATGTAAACTTTACCTTTTATAAAGTAGGATCATTTGTGTTTTCAACACTCTTCAGCAAATTGTAGGAAATAAAGGTTTGGGATGCATCATCAGCAAGTTGAGGCTGGTGAATTGCCAGTTCACCACAGTGGGTGGGAAGAATCAAAGCAGAAGGAAACATAGGGAAAGGGTTGTTGTTGTTGTTTTCCCCATGTGGAAATATGCACAGGTTGCATCTCAGTGCAAAACACCTTATAAGGTACAAAATGTTACACAAAGTGTGAGTTTTGGCAGACACCACCTTGTTTCTCAGGGTAACACATCAAGAGAGGAGTCAGAATGTCTCGGGTTGGGGAGAAAGACAGAAGCAATATATTCTGAAGCTGATGTGACTTACCTCAGGAAGGCCTGAACAAGAAAAACCCTTCATCTGACTCAGCATGGTGGGGTTTCCAGGGCCATCTCCAGCCCTGTGAGTCAGAACAGATTTGCTAGGTTCGATGTGGGCTGCATTCATAAATGAACTCTCTTGGATGAGAGGGCCTTGTGCTGCTGAGGTTTTGTGCATTTCCGATCAGGACACATTGCACGTAATAGAAGAATTGGCAGGTTTCTTTTGTTTGGAACCTCCAAGGTCCATTTAGAAGATGAAGAGTGCTGGCAAAATAATTGCCAAGGGTGGGTATCACAAAAACAGCGATTGATCTGAAGGCAAATGGATGAAGTTGCTCAACCATCATACTATAAGCCCCTGTGATGCTGTCTGTGACTCCAGCTTGCCCATTTTCCTCTCCTCTCTTGGCTTACTGGTTCACCTGCAGAACTCTGGGCTAGAAGCAGCAACCATTTTTGGGTGGGACTGTCAAGGCCCTGGCAGCTACTTGAGGAAACTGGCTTTAGCTGCTGCCAAAAGCGTTTGAAGTACCGCTTCTGTACCTCAGGTTCATTGCAGGCCTTACCCAGCCCACTCTGAGCTGGAAAGCAGATGTCCTGGGATTCTTCTTCTCAAGATGACCAGCTATTTGTGACTCAGGAATGAATGTGAAAACCAGGCCTGGCTGATAACTGCCAGGTTTTTTTCCCCCCTACAATTATCATCACTTTGAGATTTATTAGCCATTTAAGGAATATTGCAATATGGTCTGGCATTGGCTCAGTCTTTATAAATAGCCTCTGTGGAGGGTTTAGGGATGACTTTAACAGGTAGATACATAGATAAATCTAGCTGTGGTTCACCTACAGTAGAGAAACAGAAGCTCTGTATTTAGGCAGAGGTGTTCTGAATACCAGTTGCTGGGCAGGGGAACAGCTTCGGGAAAGTCTGTTACTTCCATTTTCTGTTTTTGGACCACCTAATCCATGCCTTTTGATACTGGAAATCTAAAGCTAGAAGATTCCAAAAGATGGTCAACCAGTTTCTGCTTGAAAATATTCAGAAAGAACCCCTTACACTAGAACTTTATGTATAAGGTGGGTGACCTTAAACCTAAATGCTGCATGAAATCCTTGAATTTCCTTTTTGTACACCACTCAAAGCTTTTTCCAAGTTTTTCTCCTCCCCCTTTTCAGTATTATTATTATTATTATTATTATTATGAGCGAGCTAAGAGGGATTCTTCTTAAATTGAAAATAGCTCCTTAATGTTATTGGTCATTACAGATCTTTATTCAGTCGTTCGATTTCCGGATGAGCCTGCAAACTGTTTCTGATGCAGCACTCAACCGCCCACCGCTATCCAGCTACCTCTCATGATTGTATCTGGCATTTCACTGGGCTCCACTGTTTGTCAGGAACCCCAGGCATATGAAGTGGCTTCAGTAACCAGGCTAGTTGTTTATGGCTGGAGTCTCTGAAGATGCAGAAGAAATGGAACCTCTCTTCAAAACACTGCCTTCTATCCTTACGATAGATGAGGCAGTTAGAGCTGGTAGCAGTTTGAAAATCAAGAATGGGGGATTTTAATGGGAAGGCAGGATTTCAGTTCACAGCCTCACAGCAACGGAACATGGAAGGGGACCCTGCCATGAAGTCCAACCTTCTGCTCAGCGTAGTGTAGGAACTTCTCTTCGAACACGGCTGTCTGGTTGTTTGGGTTCCAGTTGCTTTATCTCAAAACAGTCTGGACAAAGTAATCTGTGAGGTGGAATAGAAGGCTCCTTGACTGGAGGCACAATAGGGTTGTCTGTGCTTCAGCTGGAGGCTTGGGAAGTGCTTTGGCCGTAGCATAAAGCCAGGAGTCGCAGGGATGAACAAGCAAGAGCTTGTTGAGATCCAGGGGTTTTGCTCCACAATCCAGCTCGAATGTGCTAACTTCACCACAATGGCAGCCAAGTTGGCTGCTTCCTGACTCTTGTTCATTGCAATCTGGGCACATTTCAAGGACAAAAGTGAGCGAGCCATATGGGGAGGCATAATGGGGGCAGGGGTATGGATATGAAGCTCTGGGCCTGAGACCAGGCATCCCTCTGTATAGGGGATGAAAAGATATTTCATACATCTGCATCTTGGGACATCCTCCTTTTACCCATTACTCCTTTTACCTATAGTTTCAATGTACTCTTGATATCCATGGAATCCCAAGTTTGTGCAGCTATGAGCAAAGGCCATGGTTATTTTAATTTTAGTTGTTGCTTGTAATGCTAACCTCACCACCCCCTGCCAACTGTTTATTTATATATTAAATTTCTATATGTAGCAAATGCATATGCCATCCAGTCCCAGTCCCTGGGCAGTTTACATGCATTTAAGAGTTATAAAATAAGATAAAAAATGATTTTTTAAAAAGAGCAAAAAATCCTCAAAAAGGCCTCGGTAAAAAGATGAGTTAAGCTTCCTTCTAAAATGCAACAAGGAGCAGGCCAGACATCATTAGCAAATTGCTTTGTAATATAGACTCCAACGTCTTCATATTTTTATTTTTTTGGCATCATAAAGGACTCCATAAAAGTCTGTGTGCACATGTGTGTTTGTGTATCCTTCAAACCTATGCTGTTTGAGATTGTCCTACACAAAGGCACCAACCATTGGTTTTTGTTTTTGTTTTTGTTTTAATCTGTTCAATCATGTCCAATTCTCAGAGACTGCCTGGACAAGTCCCTGCAGTTTCCTTGGCAAGGTTTTCCAGAAGTGGACTGCCATTGCCTCCTTCCTAGGGCTGAGAGAGAGGGACTGGTCCAAGGTCACCCATGTGGCTTGTTCCATTATCCCACCAACCATTATACACTACTGCATTATTTGGGGATTTTGTGATGTGCACTGGAGCTCATTAAACCAGCTGCCTTGCAGGGAGAATATGGCTTTCCCAAGACATTGTGAGAAGTCTAGATTAGAGGTAAGGAACCTAAGGGGCCATATTTAATGGGGGCCTGCTGATATGTTGATGACAGAATGTGGATGAGGCCATATCAAGACATGGATGCAACTTTCTTGCTTTTCTTTTCCATGTTTGAGGTGGAGAGTCCCTCCCTCCCTCCCTTCCTTCCTGCCTTCCTTCCACCCCATTATGGAGCTTCCTTCCTTCCTTCCCTCCCTCCCTCCCCCCTTCCCTCCCTCCCCCCCTCCCCATTATGGAGCTTGCTTGCTTGCTTGCTTGCTTCCTTCTTTCCTTCCTTGCTAAGCTACAGTAACCACACCGTTTTCATGTACTTTCTTTCTCAGGATTGACAATTCTGGGTCATTGCAGCAGGGAAATTTGGCAGCATCTTTGAAAAGGGTCCAGAGAGTACAAAAAAGGTTGTTAGTCTACCACTTAGGGCCAGTCTGTCTAATCCAAACATTCTGCCCGCACCAATTTAATAGCACAGTCTCTACTTTAAACTGATATAATAATTTAGAACAAGAGTCTGAGCTAAAAAAGAGAGAGAACCTGATAAAATAAACATTAGAAATTTACAAAATTCTGTGAAGGTGACAGAACTAGCAGAGATGGCAAAATTCGTTTGCTTAGAAAAAGATTGACTACTTTTATTAGTGACCAGAAACACCTTATAGACTTTTTAATGAAAAAAGAAAAAAAATGAACTGGTGATTTATGGATGTGATGCTTAGAAAGGGTAGATTATGGAAAGAAGGAAATTATGACGTAACCTTAGACAGAAGGGCTAAAATATAAATGTACTTATAACTGCTGTTAAGAAGATCAGAAGCCACTTATTTTTTACTTTTTCTTTACTTTTCTTTTTCTTTCTTTTCTATTTCTTTTGCCTTCTTTCTTTTTCTTGTTACTTTTCCATATTCTTTTTCACTTCAGTTCAAAATTGGTATTGTTTTTATTCTGTTGAAAACATCTTTAATAAAAATGATATATGCAAAAAGGAAATTTACAAGATTCCATGCAGATTTATGTAGGGAGGATTTCTAATTCCTACACTCTAAGCAATAAATGTAATTTGGTACAGTAAATTGAAATAGTTTATACAGTGTTTTTCTTTCTCCTTGATATTAGTGACAGTTCATGTTCTTGAGAAAGTGCATTTCAGGATATTTCCATGGCCTAGTCCTCCATTAGGATGTTGGCTATTCAGGATTCAAAAAGAGTCATTCTATTCAGAAACTCAGAGGGGAGGATGTGAGTGTAGAACGTGTGCATAATTGTTTTTCTATGACATGGCCAAATATTTCTCTAAAAGGATCATCCTGGTGTTACCCTGTTTAACACCAGTTTGGATCATAGCCAGTTCTCTGTAGCAACAGGTAAGCTATTTGCAATAGAAACAACCCTTTTTATTATTTTTTCCTTTGCAAAACGTGGAAATCTTGAGCAACAGGGTGGATCATAAGCTTTTCCATTCCATCCTGAAAACAAAATATGCTAATGTTCTTCAGCATACCAGCTGGTAACCAAATCCAAGAGTAATCCCTAAATGACCAAAGAGTGTTGGGTGGTAGAGGTGGTGGAAGTCTTAAGGAACTGGCAATTATTATATGCAGTTTCTACTCCATGATACTGTTTATGTCTCCACCACAGTGTCTGTGAGCACCACTATGGTGGAAGGCATCTCCTTTGCTGCATCTCTCCTCTAATTTTAGTTTGTAGAGTCTCCAGTATAATGCTGTACCACCTTGGGAATCAATATAGGGGTATGCTTAAGATGTAGGACTGGCACCAGGGACACCCAGTCCCAACTCTCCGTTCAACCATGTCACTTGTTGGGTGATTCTGAGACAGTTATGCTCTCTTAGCCCAACTTACCACAACTACCACTACAAGGATAAAATTGGAGAAGAGACCCGTACCAGCATGTTCATTATACTGAACTGTCAGAGAAAAGATATGTTATCAATTAATTAACAAAACAACAATACCTAAAAGGACCAAGAGATGGTTGAACCATTCTCTTCGTGTCCATCTAAATCTCGACTCTCCTGATGCTGAATTTCAAGGTATTTTTAACTTTTAAATGGAGAATTAGAATATTGCAAAACAAAAAGTCAGACTTCAAGGTCCTTTTTTCATTTTCAAGCACAGCCACAGGTCCCACAATCATTATCAGAAAATAAAAAGGCTGGGCCAGTGCTTGCTGAGACTTTGCTCATAAATACACCTACATTCCCTGGGAAAAAAAGGATAAATAGGCAGAGGATGGGGACATCATGTGGGATTGGAAAGAGTGGTAGAAAAACAATCTCTTCATTTTACCTTCTGGTAAATGGATGGTCTGTGATAAGTCACATATATCATGGTAGCCATTTTATGAATGGAGAAGTCTCTCTTGTACCACCCATGTTGTGAGTGAGCCCACACAATTCCCTCCCTGCCGCATTTCAGAATCCTGCTATGGTTTGCCTTTTTTGAAATGGGGATTTTAGTATAGATGATTACCCATTTGGAACTGTCTTTTGGACTCACCAGTTTTTCTTCCAGGAGGTCAGTGGCATTTTGAGCTGGACTACCAGATACAGGCTGCAAAAATCTTATGGCCACTATATGGCAGGAAAGAAATAGAACTTTTGTTTCTCTTTGTTGCCACCTGGGGTCATCTGCATTTATGTAGCCTTATTTTGAGAATGGGAAAGTCTCCCTTCCACTTGTGTTAGTGCACTTGTGATGGTCTAACATTCCAATTCATCCCACTAGCCCCAGAAGACTGGGGGCTCTTTGAATCTCCTTTTGATATTTCTGTGGTTGGGGGAATTTGCACAATTATTAGAATATGGACTACAGAATTCAGTTGCAGACTTTTGGCACTTCTTAGCATGTGAAAGTTTAATTTATTGATTTGATTTGATGCCACCCAATGCTAAATGACTCTGGATGGCTCACTATACGCCAAACAATTTAAAAGCCATGTAAGAGAAATAGACAACAAAACCAGACTGGGACAAGAAAAAGAAAGAAGAGCAAGGTGGTGAACCTGGGAAATCCCAAAAGATTGCACCAATGGCTAACATCCAGCAAAGGGGACAACCACTTTAGCCCATGGCCTGGCAAACAGCCAGGTCTTTATGGTCCTTCAGAATGCCAATGGGGTGGGAACCATCTGGATCTCAGGGAGGACCTCATTCCAGAGGGCA
Organism: Candoia aspera; assembly: GCF_035149785.1. Classification (NCBI taxonomy): domain Eukaryota; kingdom Metazoa; phylum Chordata; class Lepidosauria; order Squamata; family Candoiidae; genus Candoia; species Candoia aspera. The sequence continues at coordinate 13,220,316 of NC_086165.1, forward strand.
GGCACTGTGACCGTTTTCTTTGTTTTGCCTTCTCTTTTGGTTGTTGAGCATCCTGTGCCAAGTTTATACTGTTCCCACTCCCGCTTTTTTTCTGGAAAATTAGCAATCTCTCAAGAGGAGAGGGACAGCCTTATATTCCAAATGAGTTTTCAATTTGGGACATTCTTAATAAAGAACACATTGGGTAGATTGTAAGCAGCCCAATGGTTCCACCCAGTGGCTTTATTTTGAAAGAAGAGAAGCTGAATTGAACACGCCAGCCAAGAACTATTGCTGGGTATAAATGGCCTTTGGATATCTTACAAAAAAATTGTGGGCAGAGAAATGGTCTGGAGGATTTCTTCACATTTCTTCAGCAGAAGGAGGGATTTTCCAACCATTTCTCAAGAGCAGGACACTTCCTTAATGGAAACAGTCACATCATATTGCAAAACCAAGGGGGAGATGTTCCCTCCTGATAGCTTTCCATGGGATGGAAAGGAAGGATGGGAAACTAAGAAAGCTGCAAACCACTGGAGAAATCATTGTGCAAAGGAAAGCAGGACAATTGTACCTGTGGTGCCTTGCCTATTGTATTATCATTATTTTAATTCTGGTTCTGGCTTGATTTATAGAGGTTTTATTATATTGTTTTTTGTGGTTGGCTGCCCAGAATTCATAGGTAAGTTGGGAGGGGGGGGCATTTAATTTTTATAAAATAAAATAAAATTTTAAAAAATGGCCACTTTGCAACTAAGTAAGTGCAAAACCACAATGCTTTACCATGGGAATGTCAGCCAAATTCTATTCTTTAAAAATCTTTTTAAAAATCCAAACGTAATTTCTCTTTCATCAAATTCTAATGAAAAACAGTAGGGAAAAAAATGTCAGGAGAATTTTCCACATGGTGCAAGTTAAGTCTGAGTAGCAAAATGACCACAACTACTACCACAATTCAGAATGACACCTGCCAACGCAAGAGAGAAACCCCGTTGCATTCAATCTGATTTACTCCTTGATAACTGTTGAAATGTTTGCGGTCTTAATGCACATAGTGTCTCTTTCTCTCTCGATGCACTTTAGTCTGAAATATATCCAGAAGAACACTTAAAAACTGAGTAGATAGAGTAGAAATAAAATAAAACTTCCCCCATGGTAACATTTACTGTTCAGATTGCTTTTAAAGATAGAAGAATAGGTTCTGGAAAAGCATGTCAAAACTACATAAGAGCACAAGGAAAAGAACCAGGAGGAGGTGTACTGATGTAACAATGTGTTTTACATTTCCCTTATGTAATACTATTGAAGCAAAAGTAATTGTACACTGTAGTTAAGATTAACTTCAAAGAGTCCATAAATGGAAGGGTAGCGGGGGACCAAAGTAGTTATTGGGAGTACTTGCCTTTCCCAAGCTAACACTGAATAAAATTGGCTTTAAAAATAATATAGAGTGTAAAATCAAGAATGTTATCAACTAATGCAAGGTGGGGCGGTATTGGCTCCTGCTATCACAATCATCCATGAGTGAAAGGATCAGAAACTGAAGATGGTGCCCACAACTGCATGTGATAGGCATAAAAGGGGGTAGGGCTTTGACTGCATGGTCACAGTTGCCATTTTGACTTTTTGTACCCCTTTTTGTACCCCTCCACCTGCTACTGAGATTTTAACAGCAACTTGATCTGCAGAAAATCACCAGTTTACTCTTTGCTTGCTGAGAGCTAATATTAAAGACTACAAACCAGTGATTTTTTTAAAAACAAAACAAAACTTAGCAATCCTAGTAATAAGAGATTGCCTTAATAAGGGACTTAGAAAAACAAATCAAACGAGAGGAAGGGAGGGAATCTCCCTCTGTTCTCCTCCTCTTTCTTTCATAAAAGCTCTGATTTTGTTACTATAGGATTGGGGCCTTTCTCTGAGGATCCAGACACACTCATCATGCCTTGGGTGTTCATTAGTGAAATGTTGTTGCTAGGACACACACTGGCACCATTCATTGGTTCCCAGGATACAGTTGAAACCAACCAGAATCCAGACAGTCTTGCTGGCTTTTACGCACACAGCAACAAGGTAGTGGTTCGTTTTGAGCTTATAAGGCATTGATGATTTCCAACCCCCTTCCTCTGATTCTTCTTTTATTTCTATTTTTAACTGGATAAACTAATTTGGTTGGCATACAGCCACATGTGCAGGCACATGTGAAGGATGCTTGTTTGGGTCTCCAGGTGTGCTCACACAGGATGGAGGGAAGTTGTTCTAGATTCCTGTGAAGACGACAGGTTTGGGGGCTTTGCAAAATGTGGGAGGAGTAGTTCATTTTGTTGGGTCATGTGAAGCAACTCTTTGAAGTTGCTATGCAAAGCAAGCAGAGACCCCGTATCTAAAACGAAGTGGCCACGTGATATTGTTTGTCTTCCCTGAGGGCCATGTCTAGCAGTTCCATGAGCCTTAAGAGGTTTCTGCATTGGGCTACATGTTGATGGAACTGCTGGAATGAAGCCTCAGAGCAAACGAGAGAAACGTGGAGGCAACTTGCATTATCTCTGTGCTGCAAAGCACTTGCTAAGGCTGAGCGTGGGCTCACACAAGCTTACTAGTATTTCCTGCCCAAATAATTTACCTTCAGAATGGGAGGGTGATCTTACATTAGCTAAGAATATAGTAACAGAAGCAATGAGGCTTTTGAGTTGTGTGCCTGGCAGGTGGAGGGACAGTTGGTCTAATCTTCCTTTTTTTACAGGTGGAAAGACATCTTAAATTCAAAGTTGCTTCCCTTTTAGTTACATACTGTACAGTGTTTCCCTTTGGGCACTCTCTGCCAGAATTTTCAACCAATAAGGGGAAAAAAAACTCGGCAAAAGTGAAGTCTGCCTGCACTCCCATACCTGTGCTTGGTTAGAATCTAAGAAGTGGAAGCAGTTGGCAACTTTTGAATTTAGGAGAACTGCTTGATGGGTGGGTGAATATTTATTTAAATGGCTTGGAATTAGTGACTCACAATTTTTATAAAGTTTCAAAATGATAACCAAACTGCCAAGAAGTGAAAGAGTGAAAAAAAAGCATAACAACACTCCAGAAGGAAATCTTACTTCAGATAAATTGGTGTGTTTTTATTTTATACATAAATTTTAGCACAACATCTGTTTCTTTTAAAATTCTTTTTAATTATGTCCCCCTTCCCTCTGTGATGGTGTTTGTCTTGAAACTCATCATACATAAAGTAAAATCACCTTGAAGTCAAAATTAACTCTTGGTGATTAAAGGGACACATCTCTGTAGTCTTCCTGGAAAGAGCATTGGAAGTGATGAGCCCTTGTCCTCTTCTGGGTTGGTTTTTCAGCTTCCCAGACTATCCTTTAGCACTGAAATGTCCTGTTGGTTTCCAATTCAAATCCTATCAGGTCTGACTGTACTTGGCTTTTTTGACATCAGCCAGAGTTGGTCGCTTGCTGATGCTATACTTCCTGAGTTCCCATGTAAATGGAAGGAAGACATTCTTTTGTTGGTGTTGATTACAAATGTAAGCTAGCAACAATCACTCCACCATAACTGTTCTTTTCCAACCCAATCACACTTCATGGACCAATTCTAAGTTCAAGGAATCAGCCTCAAGGTTGAAATACATTTTGTGAGCCTTGCCTCTTACTGGAAATTGCTGCTAAGAGATAAGAGGTGAAGTTTGGATTCATAATGGTTGTAGGTGGATTATCAGGTTGTTGTTAAACAGAAAAGCAATTCAGACTGTGCCAACCTTCTTTTATTGCTTAGGGGGGTGGGGAAGCGTGGAGGGAAGAAAAAGGGTCACTTCCATGACATCATCATCACTTATCAGCTCCAGCAGCTGTGGTAATATATCTCAATGATAAAAGCTCTCCTTCCTCTTTTGTTCCAATTCATTATGAATAAGATAAGTCACTTTGTCCATGCAAAACCAAAGAGTATCAATATTTGCATAAAATCAAGGTACAAACATGCAAATTAGTCTTCCAGACTTGATCTAAGTGATGTCCTTGATTATAAACGCAGAACTTTGCAGAGAGTTGAGATGATGTAGCATTTGACTTGGTCAGCACTTGACCTACAAGTTGTTGAAATCAGCTGGCATCCCTGTCTGTCCCTAGGTCTCTCTTATCCTTTTCCCCATGGCCCAGTGCTCCAAGCAATGTCTTGGAAATAGACCTTCCCACACTTTCTGTTTTACATAATGCTCCCACTGGTATATTCCAGGAAACTAACATGGCAGATAGACTCAAATGATAATGATCAAGCTACTGTCAGAGAAATCTATTAGGATTTATTGACAGAGGAAACGGGACCAAGTGGATCATAGACTGCTTTGTGGGGATTTCCAAGACTTACACTACCAAGATTTCTTTTTGAAAGAGAACAATTGCATGAAAGGGATGAGATGTGGAAGAGGATAGAAAAGTCCCTATACTAATTGCTCACTGCGTCTCTTGAATGAAGGCAATTGCATCCACTAAAATATACATCTTTTTTTTGCAGCTGCTAAAGATACCAGAGTCCTAACAAGGCCAGCCCAAGCACTTTGCTGCCAACTGTGAAGTTTCTTTGGGGTGAGGATTAGATAAAGTTTACAGACAACTTGGCAGAGTGGATTATTACCCTACACTGTCGCTCAGCAGCCACTGCTCCTCTTCCTTCTATTTTTCAATGGTCCCCTGACCATGTCAGGTGATCTTGCAAAATTAGGAAGGAGGAATGGGGACTGGGGTCATTTTATGATTAAAAGAAAAAAGGAATACCCACCCACCAAGGAGAAAAGATTACCTTCCCACCCTACCACATTCTGTTTGCTCTGGTTTACTTTTCCCTAGATCTAGATGATTTCCCTGAGTTTCCACAGAAGGAAGGTCACTAGACTGGAAGTGGAATCTGACCTCAGTATTGATGGCGGGGAAAAAGTCTTAATCAACAAACCAGTATAAAATGTTCAGGGCAGACTACAAGATACTTACATCTTTGCCCTCCAACACTTTACTACTTTGTATCCATCAATACCTTCTGCTTAGCAGATGCCTCATTTTGCCTGAACATAGAGCTGTCCCTGATCACTTTCCTATATCCAGTTCCAGAGAGAAACACTGGAAGAAGGGAGTACTGGATTAAAACAAACAGTGAAACTAAAAGTAAGCCCCAAGTAATTAAACAGTCTTCTTCAATGTGGTATTCTCTACATGCATAGTAGACGGTTGGCAGTTCTCAGCATATGTTTTGGCCAGCATGTTCTCTAGGAATCTTGGGAGTTATCATTTGAACCCCATAAGTTAGCAAAAACTGTTACAGTAGTACTTAAAGGGAATCCATGTTGTAGATGCCTTGTGTCAAAGGCAAAATGCTGTGTTCTGATTGTTTCTTTCCGTCAGCTGCTACTCAGAGGTTGACTTAATGGCAGTTCCCCTCAGCAACTGTTTCTAATGATAAACAGGATGTTCAGTTCAATTTTGTCACCAAGCTGGATGTTTGTTTTAAAGAATATTCTCTCAGACTTTCAAAGAAACTTGAGGCAAATCAAGCAATAGTGGTTGAAGAGGTTTCTCCAAAGAATAGGTGGTGTTAATCTCAGAACTTTAATCTCATTTCCAAGGCCTATTTCCACACAAACTTCTCACTGGGAAGCAGAGAGTAGCTCTGAGGCTGAAAGAACTGGCTGGTTCCCTTCAATAACCCAGGAGAGCTTCTTTGAAAGTAGGAGGTCAACACAGTAAAAGTTCATCAAACACCCACTAATTGTGCAAAATTAGAAAACTGACTTAGACCAAGACACTTAGCCCATCAAGCTTAAGGCTGTCTACATCAATCTTTTGAAGATGGTGGATATATTTCAGACAGCATCTTATGATTGCTGTCACAAAATGTTTGCCATAATGGGCTCACTCATTTATAAAATGATTGCCATGTTGGGGCAGGGACAGCCACAGAAAACCCATTTAAATGTTGAAGCTGAAACAAGCTAAAAATCTAAGTACATACACCCTTTTTTAAAAAAAAAATAAAAGACAGTGCTTTAAAAGAATATGTAAAAACTTTACAAGATACATAGGATAAAAAGGTCCATGGATACCCTGGTATCCATAAAGGCACCAGGTTTGGAATTCTAGGTCTATGTCAGGCTTCCCTAGGGCTACCTGGACTTTCTGCAAAAATTGAGATAGAAAATTCTTTGTTGCTATGTAATGAACAGCCAGACTTTTGCAGGCTAGATCCTGTAGCTCTAGGCTTCCCCAGGCTAGATGAATGGATGGACGACCAGATGGATTAGGATGATCCTCAGAATTCCATGTCAGCATGAGCAGAAATGGCCCAAGAAACTTTTCTGCTTATGACTATCAGAACATGAAGATGAAAGGCCAATCAAATTATTTTTGTCAGTCCCTCACAACTCAGCATCAGTGAGGCTCTAACTCTCCAGAGATGAAGATGAACACAGCTAGGAACTAAAAGTTTGCTGTAATTCTGAAACAGCAGTCATAACAGACAACTGATGGTCACTGAATGGATAGGAGACTATGTTGCAGTATTTCTACCCCATCCTACCTCAAACCCTGCACATACTTCCAAGTTTCAGATAAGGGTACCCTTACTAGGAGAAGAAAACTGTCAGACAGGTTTCATTATGCCAGCCTGGGGAAATGGGTTGGAGATAGGAGAAACTTTTGATATTTCATGTTGTTAAATCTATTTTGTGCTCAGAAAACAAATCACAATCTGCACTCAAAACAACCTTTGTGCTAACAGCAGCTCTGATCTCAAACTTGAGCACTTCTAAGTCATTGCTACATCCTGTCTCTAAGGTTGCTATTTTGAAATGTTCAAAAGACTTTGCATAAATTCTCTTAGCATAGTCTTTACAACCATATAAAGTAGGCTGGTAGCCTGATTCACTTGGGTTGCCAGCTGCCAAAGCCTAATCCGGACTTTTAAAGGGGGCAGGGGGAAGATGAATAAAGCTTTTTCTGAAGTGCAGTTAGAGTGATTTGTTGCTTGTACTTTGGGGGTTGCACTGGGAACCTTGTGGATTGTACAAACATCAGGGGTTGATACCCTCCTTCATGTCTGCATGATGTCCCCTTATTGATGTGAGCCCTTGGGGCATGTTATAGCATGATGAGCAAGAAGCTTCAGTACCATGGACAGGTCCCAGATGACTCCAGATGCTCCCTGAAAGATGAAAAATACTGTAGTGTGGTCTCTTCATGACACAGGCTCAGTGAAATGTGAATCCCTTCAGGGTATGTTGACTCAATGCTGGAACAGCATTCTGGGCCTGGAACCTCCAGACCTTGGGGACATGAAAAAAATGCCCAGTTCCAGCCTCTTTTCTTTGTTGCAGGTAGCCTTTTTCTTTGATCTTCTGAATTGGGTGTAATCAGATGATTGAATCACTTCTGATTCTGCTATGGAGGAACACTAACTCATTTAAGGAAACAGCTGAAATTCTCAGGGGTGCTTGTTGTAAACTAACAGTTTTTGTTCTTACAGAAATTAACAGGAGAGTTGTTCACATGTTCATTCTATGTGCTAATTAGAGGCTATATTCATATCACATCTGTTAGCAGATTGCTAGGAAAGCCTTTGGCCCAGGAGAGATCATAAAAGTCACACACCAGGCATTTCTATAAAAATAATTTTATTTACAGAAAGCAAACATATTTATAGGCTCTCAGTGAGAGCTGCTTAACTCCCTACATGCCTACACAGAAGGGAAACTGAAACTAAAACAAGTCCAGGCAAGTTCTTCTCCCCAGGTGCAAAAATTAACATCCGAAAAGAGGACAATTAAATTCAACCTCTTCACCTGGCCAAAATGATTAGTTACCATAGTAACCTTAATCTGTAGGAGAAAACATATTAACAACATCCATGGTTATTTTTATCTATGATTTATTAAATTAATCCAGTTCTATGGGTGGGGGTTGATGCACTGAATCCTGAACTAATCCTAGATGCTGGGTTTGTGTAAGATATTTAAGGTGATTACTGAATTAATGGGGTTACACAATACACTGAATCATAAATCAAACAAAAGGGCTGGGTTCATACAAAATGCCAAACTAGAAACAAACTAGGTTTAAAAGTAATCAAACTTCAAATGTTGTTCAAATGCAAATGGCATGTCTTTGCCTGGATTATGTCTGTACCCATACAACAGGCTTCAGCATCAAGATCTCCTGGTAGCCGAAAGGTCCCACCACTGTATGTATTTTGGATTCAGAGCTTTGGGCTAGACAATTCTCACTTAAACCACCTCTTCAAATCCTGATACTGTGGCATTGCTATAGAGAATGTGCCATGACGATAATGTACTTATTAAAATTTGAGTTTGCAAACTTGGGGGGAAGCATAGTAAAATCCAGCAGAGTTTTCCATCTGCTTGGCTCAACCTTTAAAGGGGAGGGGGGAGAGGCAACTTGCTATGATTCTATATAAAAATGTGAGTTGTTAGAAAATAACACCAGGAGCGTGAGAGAGGGAGAGAGACATAATGAAAGAATCGGCCACTTTACATGCCAGTTTATTTGTACAGACGCAGCAGATGGCATACAAGCCTCAGCCAGAGTCTTACAAGACAAGTTCAGGGAGGGTTGGGGTACTCCATTGCTGAAAGCCAGATTATCTCCTGGAAGAACTCCAGGGCTGGGGTTGCATATCACTGGGTAGGGCTGGAGGTCCACTCCCTTGCAGAGCCCACTTCCTAGCTGATGGAAAAGATCAGGACACTTCCTAGTTATATCACCATGAACTTCATGAAAAAGGATGACATTTTTTACCCAGAACATATGTAAAAGCCTTACCATTAGACAAGAGTGAAGTGGCCACTTCAAACCATAAACAGCAGATGAGCCCCTGAATATCGCTTCTGTGCTTCTATCATTTTCCTGCATTGGAAGAGAGCAACGTATGTGCTCTGCCTGCCTGTCAAGTGCCACCTAAGATTCCCTGCTGTCCTAATGTTGACTGAGAATCGAAATGCTTTGAAGCAAATGTTAGATTCTGTGATGCAACAAGGAGTATGCACCTAAAAATTAACATATCAAAGACACAGATAGCTGTATTTGACAGCTATGTAAGTTGTAATACAATGAATATAATACAATTTATATCTACATAAATCACAAGTTATACATAAATGAAGAAAAATTAGAGCAGAGAGATGAATTTGTGTATCTTAGTAAAATGCTTTCTAAAGATGGGAAATGGAGTGTGCTTCTGTCTTGTTACAATGAAGTGAAAGTTGAGTACGTAGCAAGAAACATGGAAGTGACTGCAGTAGGAATGTGTGATGAAACAAGAGAGTCAAGAACGAACACATGCTGAATGAATATAGATTGAATACAGAGGTGAGTGGCCAGTAGAAAAGAAGAGCCTTGGGGTGGTTTGTTCATACAGACAGAATAAATGAGAATACAATTACAAAACAAGGCTAGAAAAGAAGAATGAAGGTATTGGGAGGAAGGCAAAGGCCAAGGCATGACAAGATGGAGCTGATGGGATACTCAAAAATAGGTAAGAATGAAGTTTAAAGAACTAAAAGCAGTATATAAAGCATGGAAGAATGTAACAGAAGCAAGAATGGTTTGCAACAACTTAAAGTTAGGATGAGGAAGAGTGATTGGTGTTGGTGCAAATTAGACTAGCTGTATTTCCTTGTCCTAGCTCATTCCTTGATTTCTTCTGGCTATTTTCTGCACTTTGCAGAATAGTGTGATAAGAAGGCGCATATATATGGGCATCCAAATTGGTGGCCTCATTTTCTAAGTTTAGCAAATGTGGACTGATATTTGCCTTGGTTTCACCACATGGCAGCGTCAACCTTTCACGTCATAGCAGCCTAACTGTAGGAGAAGTTGTTCTTGTGGAAACAAAGGAAGCTTCATACCTGTGGGAGAACAACTGCAGGAGCTGGAATGAATAGGTCTCCCAGTGAAGCCTCTTCAAATGTTCATGGCAAATCTTTCTCCTGACATGTAAAACTGGCAGGTATTTAATATTCTGCACCAGCACTTGACATTCACAGGTTTCTACTTCCCATCAAAGTCAGCACACTGATAGCAATGAGGACCCAGCAGACAACTGGATGCAAAACATTATTTATTACTGATATGTTCTAAGTCATCCTTTGAAAGAAACCCAGTGGGGCAGTCACTTTCTGAGTTTGCCTTACTCCTTGAGCCATTATTGAACCAGGTGGAGCATACATACCACACCAAACAGCAGCAACAAAAATGCAGTGGCTTCTTTGCAGCTCAGAGAATCATCTGTATCGCACAAATCCAACCTGCATTCAGTAGCTAACATTGCAGGACTCTCCACGTCTATTTAACAAAGAGATCGTTCAGCTTCCCTTCCTCAAGCAGCACATGGAAATTAACTTCAGCTTTCAAAATCACTGTCCAAAATGTATTTCTTTTAAGGATTGCAAAATTGGACTGGGTTTCAGCAACAGCAGGAACAGATCATTTCCATGACCAGTCTGTGCACCACTCCTGAATCAAAGACCTCAGTAATCCCACACTATTCTGAAATTGAGCCCATTTTTTGTCAGTTCAGAAATGGCACCTCTGGAACCAGTGACTCACATTTGTAATTCAAACTGCTGGAGCTCTGCAATGTTGGGTATCGGTGAGAACCCATCTCTTCCTGCCTCTTGGACTCTGCACTCTCCCCACAGAGGTTAAGCCATCTTAACTTTCCTATCACATTTTTCCAGGCACTTTTAAGTACAGGGATACTACTTTTTTCACCTAATGGCCATTCATCATGAATTAAGAAAGTTAAGGGACAGGAGAGCACTGGTTCAATATTTTTCCCTTTGATAGCTAGGAGGGAAAATTTTCAAAACTTAAGCACCATTCTGTGTTTTGAGGTTGGCAATAATGAAGGGGACCACAGGTCAGCAAGGAACTGAGATTTGAGGAAAGAAGCTCATAGTGGTCTTGAGGTGCCTCTTTATTATCACTAGACTTGGCTGACTGCTAAATCCCTCAGACTGCTGCAGTTACACATGGAAGAGCTGAATATCCTGGTTCTCAGACAGAACCCCAGAAAGCCAGGGGGTAGGAAGAATGCATTTTGTGAACTGTTTTTTACTGGAAAGCTAGTAATTAAATGAATCACATCATTAGAATGATGAAGCTTCTTGCTGACATTTCAATGAGGCATCTTTGCATGTCTTGCTCCAGTGAGTGTTTTACTCTAAGGAAGGCTATCAATATTTGTACAATGGTGCTAGAGAAAGGCTGGAAAAGAAAAAACCAAAAACAAGACCTGCTTGATGAGACACAGGAAAGAATTCCTGCCATCTTTCTTTGTGTTTAAAATGCTAACTTGATCGAGACTAATTTTTTCTTTTTTTAGCAAGGAAGACACTGTCTTGTCAAGCTGGCTGCCTTTTTCTTTTGGTGCAAACATAAATATAAATGAATAAAATGTACAATATTTAGTATTAGTAAAAGCAATTTCCTGACCAAGTCAGGAGTTGGAAACCTGTTGATCTTCTTTTATTTGTGGACTATAGTTCTAGACATCTCTCAATGCTTCTCCTGGGAGCTGGAAATTCAGAGAACATTGGGAAGACCACTGAGCCTCTCCACCTGCGAATTAGGGCCTGGCTTTAGTTTACCTAGACCGAAGATAAGGAAGCAAGCTTGTTGGTCGACATTGCAGACTCCAGCTGTGAGAAGCCCATGAATAAATACTTCATGCATAAAAATACAGATAAGGAAGAAGACATTCAACTCAACTCATCAAGATGAAGCCTTTGAAAAAAAATCAGGGAGTTAAAGCAGGATTAATTCTCCTCTCATACCAACATTTGAAGTAAGTAAACATGAAGGGTGGGAAATTTGGGGCAGAATGCAAAGGAATATTCCCCATGGAGTACACTGTGAAATAATGGCACTCTCAAGAAATTGTGTTTCTTCCCTACCCCACCCAAAATTACAGTGCAGCCAGTAGTTTTGCTCTGAGAACTGCCTGATGTACATGCAGTGTACAGTATGTGAAGAAGGCATCAGTCACCACAGTGCAATTTAATTTAAAGGCATATGGGCACATCAAAGAAATTTAGTTCATTATTAGTCACCAATCTAGCATCAGGTAGGGGAATCACACCAGGAAAATATACATACATACACCCAGCCCTCCAAATGAACCACACCTCCCAGAAGCTCCAGGTAAAATTTGCCAAAGATGGGGGATGCTGGGATCTTTTATTTCTGAAGCATAGTACAGCAAAGGTTCCCCATCTCTATTTAAGTAATAAAGAAGAGATCCCCGACCCAATCAGAAGATAGCACGACAGAATTCTGGGTGAGTTTTTCCCATTTGAACACCAAGTCGTGAGCAACAGTCAAAGCAGTGAAGATGGTTCTGATCTAGCTTTAGATTTCAGATGGAAGAACAGCATGATTGCACAAGAGAAGCACCTTTCATGTTCAATGGTTAATTCATGCTTGTTTTTAAAGAGATGGCTAATTCCTAGTTTACAAGTCTTCTGTTCAACACTCTGGACAGCCTAGCTTTGCACACCTAGGTTTTTTTTTCTTTTTTTGTGTTCAGCATCATAACCCTTCAGCTGGATTTGAAACAACTCAAGCTGGGGAGAGTTCTACTACTCCAGGCAGTATTTATTTGCTGTGAAAAGATAGCAAATGCATCTGCATAAGTGGTCCCAAACTCCCTTTGGATATATACAGTACATCAACAGGGAAACTTTCAAAATATGCAAATCAGCCCATCACAAACACAGTTAGGCATATGAGCAAGTTTTTGCAGCTATTATCACTGCAGGGATTGTTATTAAATGCAACCATGATCCATTGGTTCTGGTTACATTTCAGGATGTGAATGCATTCCTAGGCGGTTTACGCAGAAGAAAAAATACTACATGAATCAACTGGGGTGTTATCATGCATGAAAGCATGCACACACACACAGAGGAATAGATATCTACCCAGCTCCACAACATTAAGATTGGACACACATCACCTCAGTTTTCAGTCAGCATTATAATCAGACAGTAAATCCACAATTAGGCCTGGAGTGAAGAAATACGATCACCTTGAAAAGGCTCCCCCTTTCCTTCCCCCCAGGTTTAGGCCAATTCAGTAGTTTACTCATAGGTCATCCATTCAGCAAGAATAGAATGGAGAGGGATGCCTTCTCAGAAAGAAAGGGCTTTTGTGGACAGAAGTGTTCTACAGGGTGCAAGTTGCCAACTTCTCCTTCAACTCAAAATTCCAAGGCTTACGGCTGGAGGTTCTTTAGGCTCAACACTCAAAGGCTCAAAACTTAAAAAGCTTCTTTAGGTTCAAGGCTTTCTTTGGCATGTGCAATTCAGGAAAAAAATGTAAATAACATTGCTGTGCTGATGCCGGTAAACACGAGTCCTCACGTTTAACCAATCTCTCTATTCAGAATAACAATCATTTCTTTACAAGCTTTCTCAAACCTGACCCTTCATTTGCAGTCTATATCAAGGTCCTTGGGCCAATATTGATCATCCATGTAACAACTGTTATCAGTATCACCATTCAGAGTGCTGTCTGAAGGGCCCATGGGGAGGCTTGGTGTCAGTAGTTTCTCCCACTGGAACTCTACCAATCTGTAAAGCTCCATGGAAGCCTGGGCATCTTCAACAGATGAATGCCCACGTTTGCCAACCTGAAAGGAAAAAACAAAACACACAGAGAACACTATATGTAAGATTCCAGTACTCAAGTGGTTGACTTCTCCCTCATTGGCGGTACTTGTTGCAAAACAATCTTAAGCAGGCTTATTTAAAAATACACCATGCCAATTTCTACAGAACAATATTCTACTATTCTTATGAATTTTGGAAAAGAGCAACCTATCATATACTGAGCTGCACAATCAGTCCAACAGCTATTGTGGAAATGACTTCAAGATGCATCTCAGGGTTTCAGATAGAATTCTTAGACCCACTGGAGGAGGGAGAAATTTAACCTGAGGCCTGTATGCAAAGCTAGTGCTCTACCTCTGACCTGTAGCCAGATTCCCCATCAGTAGAACTGCATATTCAAAGGCAACTTTATGCAACTATTAACAGAGGTGCAAAGAAGCCACACTCCATCTCTGAAATGCAATTCGTAACATGAAAGTGATGCAATTTGTTTCATCAAGCAATAGAGACAATGGAAAGACAGTGTCACCCCTGAAGTACAACCTTGGATTGATATCTCTTTGCTCTGTTTATGAACTATTTCTCTACAGACATAAGACTGATAAATATTATTTTGTGTGGCCAAGGTTTAATGTTGTGTTTATTAACTGACTTGACTTCCTACATGTTTTAGAATTGTATAAAAAAAGAGGTTGTCCCTTTTTTCTTTCTTCCTTTTCCACATCTCCTTGTTTAATTCTGCATTTTAAAGCAATAACAAAATCAAGACAATTCGAAGCATGAAGTCAACCTCATTGGCCTCATTAAGACATTTAGTACTGCTCCAAGGTGTCATCCATCAGTTTCAGTCACCAAGAATGACTTTTACAGAGGTGCAGCACATACTTGGAAGCTTCTTCTGGCTACTTGAATTGCGGGATTAGACTTTGGAGCAAAGCAATAAAGCCACCTTGCTTTTAGAAGTGGGGTGTGTGTGTGTGTTTTACTTTGTAAAGCAACTTCTAACAGATGCTATGCATGAAACCTCATCAAAACAGAGTTCAGCCTTCCTAGTTCTGGAAAAAAAATTAGAGAATCACCATGCTTCTATGAGCACTCCCTAAACATGCAGAAGCATCCATGTTTACTTTGTTGGGAGAGACATGGGACTCCCTTCAAGAACCAGCCATCTTCCCCAAATGGCTAGTTAGCAGAACCTTTGAACAAAAGTATCCAAGAGGATCTGCAAAACAGGAAATTAATCGACAGTAACACTAGAACAAAGCAGAAGCAAAGGAGAGAGTAAAGAAGAGTCTTAAGCAACTCACACTCCCCAACCACATAGCTGGAGGGTGATAAGAAATGATTTTATATATACATTTGCTAAACCCCCAAGGGGTGACTGGGCAATCACAGTGCATAAATATCAGCCATGAGGGACAAAGAGGCGCTTGAGGATATTCAAGGATTTCAAGGAATGTCCCTTGAACTACAAAAACAACCTCACAACAAAATAACCCAAGACAGGGTACGCTTAACAACTTTCAGATGTAAGGCAACCCGATGATCCCAGGCTCTTCTGGCGTCAGTCTATTTTTTAATCCTCTTGAGGAAATGAAAGATGCCAAGTTACCTGGATTTTTTTGTGAAGCAGCTCACTAGCTAGGTTCTTGAGAGACATGCTGGGTTTCAGAGCTAATGCAAGCTTCTTCTTCAGCAGAGGACACTGGCTTGTATCACGCATCCGGGCTCGGGGGTGAAAATATTTTAAGGCTCGGAAATCATTGTGGAGAGCATGGCCCACAACTATTTTATCTTTCAAGATCTGTATGATCTACAAGGATGAAAAAGGTAGTTAGTCCACCATTGCAAGAAGAGCGTTCAGAAGAGAGATTTGCTTAATATAGTTGTAGGTCATCAAAACAAACAAAGCTAAATCTTTGTATTTAAAAAAAACCCCTTACAATGAACTTTTCCAATTAACCTAAACATTTTTATTTTCAAAAATGAGAGGAAGATTATAATTTGTAGGAACATTTGGGGAAAAATTTTAAACCACATGTAATTTCCTGCAACTCAGCTGCTGAGTGCCAAGAAAAATAGAACAAGGGAGAAATCTACAAAGTAATTGGGACCCTCAAGGTATGCAGCAGTATATGAAGTCTTTAAGGAGTACAGGTTAAAAATAAACAACGAAACAAACTAAACAGGCCAGCGAGGACTCAAAACACACCAGCCTCTAAATTCTAACTGCTTCCTTGGGACATATTAACTAGACAGAAAAAAAATGAGGTGAAGGATGGACGGACAGTGAAGTGAAGGACAGTGGAATGAATCAACCAGAAATGATGGGATTCCCTTCACTCATATTCAAGTAAAGCTGATCAGCCATTAATCAAGGACGTTCTAATTTAGATACCTGTACTAAGCACAGGGCTGGACTTCAGGGCCCAAATAGCTCCTTCCAACTCCATGGATGCTACGATTGTGGATAATAGTATTGTTGCTTGCCTAGACTTCTGCATTTCATTGCAGATTCCAGCTGAATTGTTATTATGCATCACTCAGCCCTCACATTGGACGGACGGAGCCTGCTTCTAAGTTAATCTCTTTTGCTTACCTCACCCTGCGCAACCCTGAAAGGAATTGCTTTTCTCATGTGCTTCCAGGTGATGCCACTCCATCGAGTTCTATAATCTACAACTGGGCATTCTGGAAGAATGTACTTGTCATAGATCACGTCACCGTCATAGCTCACCACCGTACAGCGTGCCAACTCGCTTGTCTTTCCAGAAGGACCTGTGCCTACCATTTCACAGTCAATGGCCACACGCTTCACAGATTTCTGGGGCATCAGGCATGGGAAGGAACTAGTACTCTTCACTGAGATGCTGGGGCAAGCTAGCAGGTTCTGAAGACCTTGGGCAGGTGATGGTTGCCTGGCTAGCTCCACAGAGGAAATGGACAAAGCTTCCCCAAATATGGAAGGATTCTTCTGAGTTGTCATCACACCCTCCTGGAGAAACTGATTACTTCTGCTGCTTTCCCAGGACAAGGAGTCCTGCATTCCTTCCATTTCAGAGACATCTGTTATCATAACAAGACTCCTCTCCTTTCTTCTGGCTCCCAGGGATCCTTTCTGCTCTAGTGCTCTGCGCATCATATAGCGCTGGTGCCTCCGGCTTTTCTTTTTGTTCTGGATGCCAGCTTTGTCATCCCAACAAAGTTGATTGAGAGCATGGCTTGGATCCCTTCTGGTGCATGGGCATTTGAGAATCTGGACATTCATCATCCCCAGGCTACCTACCTGGTTGATCTTTGTGGGGTTTATCCCCTCTGATACAAATTTGGTGCTAGAAGACATCCTAACAAAAGGAGATGTAATCCAGTTAGTAATGTGAATTGGGAAAAAACCCTGGTCCAAAAATAAGAAAGTAGATGAATAGAAAAAAAGGTGTTTTTATCTGCAAAAGGAAAGACACTAGTCAACTTTTCTATTGGGTATGCAGCACAGTGCTATGAGGAGGGTCTGTTGAAATGGGTGGAAAGCAGGGGGGAAAAGTGTGATGGCAAAGCATCCCTAAAACTTCCTCCTTGAAGAAGCTAGTCTTGCCAGGTCACTGCCAGGATTCAGAAGGTTACCTCTTTTTAGAATGTCATGTTGTCATTTCTACTCTGATAGCTGACCTTGGTGATTCTCAAAAAGCTAAGCAGGTTAATACTTGGATAAGAGATAACCAGAACAGCCCAGAGCTATAGATTGGAAGTTGAAATAATACCCCACACAAGGTAATGACCTTCACAGTGATGCCAGTAAAACTGCAAGTCAGGAGTTGAGCTTGGCTTAAAGGAGGCTTCACCGTGGAGTCCTTGGTGCTCTCTGAGCATGGTTGTTTATTACCCAACTAGGTAACATCATTGGTGCAACTAAGTGTGGGGCTTGTTCTCTGTTTGTATACAGTAGCTTATTACCCTGCCAGTTTTGGTGGGGGTGTGGTTTTCTCCTTGGTAGTTCCTTGATCAGAGTATATTGTTTTCTGCTTGATTGTTTGTTTCGTGTTAATCCCTGCTTGAGGGATTGTTAGCTGCTAGAGAGGATGTGTTCTGGTCTTTTTGTTTCCTTTTTGCAAACCCCACACCAAAGCACACTGATGATGTTGCAGAGTTGGGTAATGAAATGTCTGCAAGCCAACCACCAAGCTCAGAGAGCACCAAGGACTCCACAGTTCAACCCTGAGCTACATATAATTTCTTCTATTAGAAGCTTCATTTTGGGGTGGGGGTAGAGGACTTCTGGTTTGGTTACTTGAGCCAAATCTTTAGATGCAATTTTTATTGTTCTGTCTGCCATTTATAAAACTGAGGCCTTGCTCTCACACTTATCTAACAGCCTCTCTTGCACATTGACCTTCAAACATGTTTAATTATAACTTCCACTCAACCCTACCACAAACCACCAGCTATTTTGGATAATAGGAGTTGCAGTCCAATGTATTTAGAGGACCCTAAAAAGGCCAGTTTAAAACAGATGACACAGAAAAAAAAAACAAATTCAGAAAAATCAAATTAACGATGCTTGCTTATCTTAATATTCATTCCATTCTTTGTAAAAAAAAAAAAGAGCTTTATTTTGCAGATTCATTTAAAATACTTCTAGACCATCCTTCGTTAGAAGTGCTTACAAAGTGACTTCCATACAAAAAATAAAATGATACACTATAAAAGAAACCCAAATGTCAAAATTAGGAAACCATGACTGTTCGCACAACATATTTAACCAGTTCAGTTAATGACCTAACTGTTAAAGTCATAGTATCATAAGTTGCTAATGCTAGTTTCGATTCTTTTGTGTGTGGTTTATCTAATGCAAACCTAGTCTGTTTAATTACCATATAGTTCACTACAGTATGAGAATCCAGAAAATGGGTTTATTCAAGTACTAGGCAGTCTTTTGAAAAAGTAAACCCAGTTAAAAAAAAAAAGTAAAGTAGCCACCTAATCCTAAAATCTCTATAGTGACAAGAGTAATAATAATTTTCCAGCTTCCAAAGAGAGGCCAGAAAAGAACATAAATGCACTTCCAAAGAAAAACACTCTATAATTCTGACAACTCTATAGAGAAAGCCCAATTTGTTGGAGATGACAACTGCCACCTCCTAAGAGAAATTACCTATAATGCATTTAAAAGCTCGTTGAGACCTATCCCTGGGAATTCGGCTACAAAGTGCAAAGTCACAAACCAACATGACTCACTAAGGCCCAAAAACTTATACAGCAATTTATGACCACCTTCCATTTCAAGGGGTGTATAGCACTGGCAAAACAACATATTAAACATTCCCAGCCCACGCTGTTCTTTGTGTTAGCTTAAGGGGCATAAGAAGTGACTTGTAGATATCTGCCCCCTCAGTTTACATCTGGAGCTGACACACACACAGAGTACCACGGAGGCTCAGCTTTCATATGATTTAAGCCAAACATTAATCATGGTTTGCTGAGCAAACAGAATTGCTTGGATTCACACAACGTGGTAAAGATGCCTTCAAGTCCAGTTTGATACCAGATGTCTGTATATTTTCCAGGCAACCATGAAGAACTGGCTTGCCATTGCTAGCTTAACTGCAGCTTGTTTTGGACTTATTTTAAGTCTAGTCCAGTGTTTCTCAATCTTGGCAACTTTGAGATGTGTGGACTTCAACTCCCAGAATTCCCCAGCCAGCATGGTTCACAAACCAACATGTCACAAACATGTCACCAACGTTTGTGAACCATGCTGGCTGGGGAATTCTGGGAGTTGAAGTCCACACATCTCAAAGTTGCCAAGGTTGAGAAACACTGGACTAGTCTACAGCCCTTTGCATCCAAGTACTAACCAGATCTCATATTTTATCACTTCTCTGGTCTGTCATCTCCTAAGACCAAGATACTAGGCCACAACCCATGATTTATCTATTTCTCAAATTTCTAACACCGCCCATCTCCCCCCGAATAGGGGGACTTTATTTACAGACCACGATGGGTGGGTTTTACAAAAATTAAGTCATCTTATGGCTTAGTTTAGGAAGCAGAACGAATGGGCTTTCCAGAACCTGCTAAGAAGGGAGCTAATAAAGTTTCAGCCTCTTCTCCAGGGTCTTTCCTCCTCCCTTATTCGACCGCTGCCCTTTTCCTACCCACAGCGCCACGGCTAGTCTGGCGAACTCATGTTCCCCAAAATCCAACAATTTCTGACTCTCGAACCCCACCCCCTCTGTCCCGCCATCCAGCTCCCCACTCAGCCTTACCCGGCCAGCCGGCTTCGCACGTGTCATTCCCGGAAGCGAAAAAAAGCTCTCGCAGCTCCCACCTTTCCGGACCAGTCCGGGGTGCCGGCCACGCCTCCTGCCACTGGATTGGCCGCTTTAGCAACGAGAGGCGGAGTTTATTTGCATACTAAGTCGGGCCCGTGGAACTCTACTCTTCACTGCGCATGCTTAGACGGGACTCCGTCGTTCATTTACTGGGTGGGCGAAGTACGGTTGTTGATGCAACGTGGCTCCCCGCCCTTGGGACGCTGCATAGGATTGTAAGCTGTTCTGCCCATAGGTAGATCTGGACTGCAAAAAGAAATAGGTAGGTAGGTAGGTAGATCTGGACTGCAAAAAGAAAGAATCTATCTATCTATCTATCTATCTATCTATCTATCTATCTATCTATCTATCTATCTATCTATCAGCATCACATTGGTACCATCATGCAGTAGCCGGGGGTTTGCAGCCCCGATCTGGTAATTCAGTCTTTCAGGTCTACTCAGAAGTAATCCCTATTACATGCAGCATAACTGTGCACAGTTAATCAATTTAAATTCTTCCTCAGTGTTAATACCTTTCTTTAGCGTTAGGATCACGTTGGCGGTACTGACTGAACAGAGTTCCTTTGCTGAGTCAAACCATTTGCTGGTTTGAACGATGTATTGAACGATTAATTAGCTACATAAACTGGGACTTGCTAACGAAACTACAAGTGTACAATCAGGGGAAAAAATAGTCATTTATCGGGGAGTATGTATCTGTGTCATCATTTACATATACACATACACACACAAACTCACCCTGGACTGCAAGAAGATCAAACCAGTCCGTCCTCCAGGAAATAAAGCCAGACTGCTCGCTTGAAGGAACGATATTAAAGGCAAAACTGAAATACTTTGGCCACATAATGAGAAGACAGGACACCCTGGAGAAGATGCTGATGCTGGGGAAAGTGGAGGGCAAAAGGAAGAGGGGCCAACCAAGGGCAAGATGGATGGATGATATTCTAGAGGTGACGGACTCGTCCCTGGGGGAGCTGGGGGTGTTGACGACCGACAGGAAGCTCTGGCATGGGCTGGTCCATGAAGTCATGAAGAGTCGGAAGCGACTAAACGAATAAACAACAAAACCAGACGCCTGGAAAAAGACATGTCCTCTCTTTTGTCCTCATGTCCTCTGACAGGCATAGCCTTAAAATCAAATATTGTCCTGCTTTTTGAGTGTCTTGGATTTTTTTTTATGGACTGTTTTCATAACAGTAGTCATTCAAACTTTCATGCATTGTGGTCTTCTAAATTACCTGCTTCTTTCTTCCACTCATCCGCTAACATTAGATTTATCTATTTCCCATTTCCAGCAATGGGCTTCAATCCAGCCCCTTCAAATCTAGGATTGCTGTAGTCTGTAGATCCCATGACTCATACATTTCTAGGGTAAAATTTGAAAAGCACTTCATTGTCGATTCTATATTTATTTATTTATTTTATTTATTTTTCGAATTTATATCACCACCCATCTCCCCCAAAAGGGGAGATATTAAATTATCTCCAAAAGGGGAGATATTAAAGATATTAAAGGGAAGATAGTAATATTATCACTAGCATATGTTCTTGAAAATAAAGATTTGTTGGAAAAATATTGGGATTTTAAAAAACAGTCTTTCTGATGCTGGAAAAAGTAAATTCATATACATGTAGGCCTAAGTACATTTCTTTGCAGTTTTTCGCTCTTATTTTTGTTGCAGATGCCAAGGAAGTTAAACAGTTAAACCAGGATTTCTCAACCAGGGTTCTGTGGAACCCTAGGGCTCCACAAGAGGTCACTAGGGGTTCCCTGGGAGATCATGATTTATTTTAAAAAAATATTTCAAATTTGGGCAACTTTACATTAAAGAAGTAAGTTTCATTATTTATTTTTTAGTTTAAGAATATTGCTAATGCAAATATACAGGCCTACCCATGGAACAAATATAATAATTTTGTAACTTCTGGCCTATAGTTGAGCCTGAATGTGCAGGGGTCCCCCGAGGCCTGAAAGGAATTTCAAGGATTCCTCCAAGGTCAAAAGGTTGAGAAAGGCTGAGTTAAGCAGCGTGTCCTCTTTGTCCCCCCATTTGTTCTCCTTTCCAATGGTCTGTGTCCTCCTTTGCCTGTTAAGGTGTCTGGTCACCCACCTTTAGAGCTCTTTGTGTTTTGCTCAGGCAACCACCTATGCGGACACAGCACGTAAGAGGTTGCTCCTTGCTAGAGTGACTTTCATTAGCAGCTTTTCCCGTGTCAGGTGGAGTGGAAATTGGTTGCGATCGCATGTATGAAGTCTTCCCAACTGTCCTCCTGGCTTTTCATCTCTCTCCTGATGCCGGTTTGGTAAGTTTCAGTTTGTGCATGGCTCGCATTAGACTAGCCTACCTGCTGGAGTTTGAATAGCAGGCAGGTGAGACAGGATTTGTGGGTGCCACTGTCTGCTGAAAAGTGGAAAACAAAAACACAGGCAAAGAAACAGACAAAAGGAAGAGAAAGGGCTTTCTGTCTGCCTTTCAACAGGAAGAACTCTGACAAACATATCTGATGACCAGCAGAGGAGTTGTCTGCTTCAGTGTCGAGAGGATCAACTTCCAAGTTAGACTATAGGAGTCTGTCTGCTTTCTCCCCTGCCATTTTCCCCCCATCAAGCTGAGCAGCAGTGTTCTTCAAATCCTGACTCAGAAAAAGAAAATCTTAGTTTGTATAGCAGGGTTTCTCAACCAGGGTTCTGTGGAACTCTAGGGTTCCACGAGAGGTCACTAGGGGTTCCTTAGGGGATCATGATTTATTTAAAAAAAATATTTCAAATTTGGGCAACTTCGCATTAAAGAGGTCAGTTCCATTCTTTGTTTTTAGTTTAAGAACATTGTGCCTACACATGATACGAATATAATAATTTCGTAACTTCTGGCCTATATTTGAGCCTGAATGTGCAGGGTTTCCCTGAGACCTGAAGAATACTTCAAGGGTTCCTCCAAGGTCAAAAAGTAGAGAAAGGCTGTTATATAGTTTCTCTTCCTCCCCAGGGAAAGGAATAAGAAAGGGGACTTTAGAATTCCCATGGCTAGTAACAAGGATTCTTCCCCATTTTCTTTCTAGAAACATGGAAAGCTCTCATGCATAATCTGCATTCATGCAACATGCTAACCTAGTCTGATAACATCAAATTTTTACATGCACAAAGTTTGGTTAGTGATAATCTTGGTTTGTGTTGCGGGGGGTTTTTGCAAACCTACCCTCTTTTGTTAGTTTATGATTCAATGCACTGGGAATTATTTAAAAAAAAAATTGGTTTAAAAGGTCTGTTGTCTAGATGCAGCCAAAGATTCAGATCAGGGTCTCATTTTGAGTTATCATTTACATTGACTGATAGCAGCACTTATGGAGTTCCAAAAACAGCCTTTCTCATCCTTGTATGTGGGACCATGTGTTCAAAATACATGTGTGTTCATAAAGCTGCAACTCTTTTGTAAATTTCATATTCAACAACGCTATTTCTCTATTTACTATGATTATGCAAGACAGACAGCATCTGGAATATGTCTTTCTTCATGCCTGCCTTTTCCTATTCTTTCTCCTGGTCACGTCTCATTAATCTTGGAAGAGTCCCAGCATGGCAGCATTTTTAACTTGCATCTTTCCCTCTTGTCCTTCAACCCCCTGGAAGTCCAGGGTTGAAGAGAGAGATGGTAATTTGCACTCTCCTCTTGTGCAAATAAGATTTCTAACAAGGACAGACTCCTGCTGATTTCACTGGTGATGGACTGACAGTTGCAAAAGGCTGTGAGGAGAACAATACCACCTGACCTGCCTCTTCTCTCTGCTCAGATAATGTATGGTAGGAGAGAAGTTGAACAAGGAATCAGTGCTTTTGATAAAGTTTGTTACACCTTCCCACATCAGGTTTAACTGGGATATGGGAAGTGACAGAGTGTCAGGCCAACATACCTATCCCAGACAAATTCTGGGGGTTAGTTTTAGTCTAAAACAGCCCCAAGCCTGTTCTAAGCTAACATCATGACTCTGGTCAACCATGGAACCTGAAAGGTTTACTGAAGAGAGGGGTTAACCTTAATTTTCTCTGAGACAAAATCCTAGAAAGGCTCTTTCTAGGCACTCTGTCTCTATTGCCTGTTTAATTGTCACCTCTTCAGATGAGAAGAAAAAGGACTAGAAGGGAGTGGGATGTGTAGTTATTTCTGGATTTATTTATTTATTGCTGTGGTAGAAAAGAAATGAGAAACCAAGAAAGTGAGTACCTCTCAGCCTCATTTGCAGCAGGCAGAAGGACTTAAAAAGTGACAGTGATCCCAGATTGTGTGCTGTTGGTGCATGCTGATGCATGACTTGGCCAGGGAAGGGGACAACTTGGTCAACCATGTCAAGTGAACACAGCTAGCCTTAACTTGTGCCATGCCTTAACTAGACTTCATACAACATTCTTAGCCTGTTTTTTGAATTAATCCATTTTCTGGGTGTCCAGTGTTTTGAACCATAAGGTATCTAATTAGGACACCAAAAGAAAGTAAACCAGAGTTAATACTAATGAAACTTAGCAAGAATCCTATTCTTGTTTGAGAACCTCTTCAGCCATATCTCCTGATATATGCATACACAAGCTTTAGATTCACTAGTGTTCATAGTTTGAGATGTTTCTAAAGGTAAAGCTCTTCTTGGGGGGTCAGATAGACTTACCAGAAAAGCATTTGCACAGTCTTGTCTGGTGCTCCAGTTGCACACTTCCTTAGAGAAGGCAATTTTGGCTACAGTGGGTAAGGTGCTTCAGTGACCCATCATTTATATACTGTAGACTATTGCAGAGCAGAGTTTATGCGGTTGCCCTTCAAGACCCTTTGGAAACTGCAGCTAGGCTACATCACTGAAGCAGATTGTTTCCTAAGGTGTATTTTACAAAATTTATCACACCAGTCTTACATGCACTGTACTGGCTTCCAATTTCTTTTCAGATCCAGTTCAAAACAGGGGTATAGGTGTTTCTTCTTGCCAACGCAGGCCTGGGACCATGCTGTATTGAAGTTAGCTGGAAGATATTCTGATTTCTTTTGCAGGTAGTAGGGAAAAGGCATTTCAAATCTGCCCTCCTATTGCTTTCCATTCAAACAGCCACAAAAGCAACAACGGAGGTGATTGGAAACAGGATTGGATAGTATTCTCCAGCACCCTTAAATACTCTATCCATTTTCTCTGTGGGTTGATGATGAGGATGAAGGGAACCACCAGAGACGATCTTTTTCATGTCATCACTGAGGCAGTGGCCAGACCCCATAAGGCAGACTGCGACTTGTTGTCATGAGATGAGCTACAGAAACAACAAAATCACTAGTCTTCCATAAGGAGTCCGGCAGAGATGTGCAAAGCGTCTGCAAGCATGCATTCACTCCCTGTGACATCTTTATTCGCAAAGTTAGGTGGAGTGTATAAATCACAGGGGGTC
The DNA here is from genome assembly GCF_035149785.1 of Candoia aspera. Taxonomy (NCBI): domain Eukaryota; kingdom Metazoa; phylum Chordata; class Lepidosauria; order Squamata; family Candoiidae; genus Candoia; species Candoia aspera. The sequence continues at coordinate 13,245,711 of NC_086165.1, forward strand.
GGGGGTCGGGTGAGAAGAAAGTTTCTAAAGAGTTCTTTAACCATCTTGTGTTTTAACTGGGCACAACTGGAAGACAGTGAATATTGCCTTCTTCAACTTTTAGGGTGAATTGGGTTTTCATTCCAACAGGCTCAGAAATACAGACAGATGAGTAATGAGTGATAGAAAAGAAGGAAAATCTGTCAGACCTGGGCCAATCAAAAATATTAATTTCTATGATGACATTTTCAGGGAACCCAGGACTAGTTGATCTTTGTAGTTCCTTCCAACTCTACATTTTGCCTTGCTATGATCAGTTCCCAAGAATACCATCATAAAATCCTTCTTTATATCTTAAGGCAAGGCTTATTGTCTTTCCAGATATACAATAACACAGTTACAGCATGTTCTGTGACTCTAGCCACTGTTGTTTAAAATCTAAGCTTTGCATTGAATGAATGAATTATAGGTCATTTCATAAACTATGCTTAAAGCTATCATGGATTACTACGTTTTATGCTTAAAAGCTGGGGTCTTCCCAGGCGTTCTAGGCAGAAGCATGGTTGTTTGTAAGCCATGGTTTATGGCTCAGAATCTTGAGTATACCCAGCCAACTATGATTTATTCAATTAGCCATGGTTCAATCTGATATGTAAATCCAGACTCTCAAAGACTCTAGCTCCATTTCCTTTGGGAATGTTTTACTTGTTTTCAGCAGTTTCTACATATCCAAACATCAGGCACTAACTTCTGAAATATACTTACAGTATTTCAAATATATTGACTGCTGTTCCAAATTTTGCTGCCCAAAGGGTTCTGTTATGAACACACCAAAATAGAAGCGGATTTTTCTGCTGCCTGTTCTTACAAGCTCAGCATTTCCAGTTGCACTTTTGATCTAATTTTGAATGCCTTTTTTTTAACCTTTCCACATGTTATTCTCCATCCTTTTCCATCTTTAGAAAACACAACTATCAGCTAGTCATTATGGCCTTTTAGCCACCAAAGGGCATTTTATTCTCTGAAGAAACAAGAAAGGTAATTATTGTCCTAAAAGCATTATTCCACTCTCTTCCCCTTTTCAATCTTTTCATAGCTATAAAAATCTTTGTCCTAAATCTTTTTTTTTAAATCTGAAACATTTTCATGGGCCCTTGGTGCTAAGCTAATTAATGCTTCCCTAATGACTAAATGGTTTAAACATTGCACAATAACTTCCCAGGAGGTCATCAAAGGTCATTCTGATTCATAGCAGAACTCTTTTTATTTATTATGCATGACAAAGTCACAATGGGAGGGGGTAATTATCCATGTGTTGTTCTTTTGGGAAATTGAAGAGTAGGATTGTTCTGCCAAGCTGTTGTTGGGAGAAGCAGCATTCGGGCCATGCAGCAAAGCACGGTCCATTAAAGTGTGAAAAACAGAAGCAATGGAGGCATAATAAGTGTGTAGAACTGGATCATGACAGTCAAAACAAGTACAAACAAGTGGATTTAGCAAGAATGGCATTTGTTTGGGGTTTGCTTGCTGTTAATCCAGTCTTTCTCATTGAAAAATATGCTTTACTGGTTAGTGTGATGTGTGAATTTAGCTACTTGTAAGACAAAGACTGGATCCACAAGTTAGGTTGATGCTACCTTGGTAAGCCAAAACCAATCACATCAGCACTTAACATCTGGTGTATACTCAGGCATGGTTACTTATCAACCATGATTTATAGTGTAGCATTATATGTGAAATAGTCTGTTAAGGCTAGTTCAACAAACCATGATTAAATACATGTTTGAACTCATTTATGGGTTAGCCAATAAACCAAATTTAAAATACACCATGGTTTAGAATATGTGAGCTAAAAGAACCAGTATTCTAGCTGTAATATTATGCCCCACTTATCTCCCTGACATGGGACTTACATCTGAGAAGCATAGGATGGAAATGTAATTTTCCATTTGCAGTGTTGATTGTTGTGGCTTTAATTTTAGAGTACATAGAATAACACAATGCAATGCATTGTAAAGTGATAGGCAAAGTTGTGGTTATGCTGGTTATCACATTGCATAAGCCATAATTCTGGCTTACTATGTTGTGTGAACCCAGCCATTTTGGTTTGCAAGGTATGGTTTAAGGCTCAGTATATCATATGAACACAACAGTTTGTGGCTGTTTCTACAAATGATGATTTCATAAGCCATGGTGTAAGACATAAAACTAGCCCATAAGTTAGTGGCTATTATATCAATAGTAATGGTAACTTCTATAAGCTGTTTTGATACACCACGAAATACTTTGTATGTCTATCCTCACGGCAGTGGCATTCACTTTAACTGGAAGACCAAATACAACTGTAATATGCTCAATGGCATTTCTATATCAAACATTTATTACTGAAGGAAATTGTAGCAGCACAATATAATAACTGTCTGAATCCTGTCCAGGTAAGGTGTTTTGTTCAAGAGACAACTGAAAAGCAATCTTCAAAAAGAACATTTTTAAAAACCTACACTGAATTCCAAACTGCTTCAACAAGACAGGGAGGGGGGAAGAATAATATTATCTCTGTTGAGTGACCTGTTTTAACACACTACTTGATTAACTAGACCAAGCCATTAGCCTCTTTTGTGTAAGGTGTTGGGGTTTGTGTGTTCTTTTTTTTTTTATGCTTCTGAAGTTTTCAAGGTTTTTTCTGAGTGAGGAAAAAAAAAAGCAGATTGAAGGCTTTTAAAGTGAAAGACTTGTTTTGTTTTTAATACCAACCATTTGCAAAACTCCTGAGGTAAAAATGGTTGCTAATGGCCAAACCTCTAATCAATTCTATTTAGGTAAAGAGACTTGGCAAGGGAATCCACAGTGACCCTGATGTATGTCAGAATTGTTCTTAATGGTAATGGCATGAAGCTTTAACCAGTGGAAAGATTTTGGCTAATACATTTAGGAACAATTCTGACATACAAAGAGTTACCAATCAGGCAGGCATTGACGTTCTGTGAATTGCATGTGGCACCTTTAAATCCCCTTTCAACATCTCCTCTTCCCCAAAGATTGTGTTGTGAAATTGTGGTAAACACTGAACAACAATGCATAAGAAAAATGGAAAGAACCAAAGAAAAAAGGAAATTAGCCTTGTTAAGCCTTTGATAGGCTTAACACAATTACACATAACTATGTGCTTTAAAAAAATGCTGCCCCCTTTGAAAGGGACATACTTCACAAACGTGGTAATGCATGATTACATAGGGAGCTAGCAGTAACCCAGCCCTTCTTAACTAGGTTAGCTCTTGTGAACTCACTCTCTCTTTTTTTTAAAAAAAAAGACAATTTCATGATATTTTACAACAATAAAATAACATCATCTTATTTTTCTATTTAATATAAATAGAGTATTATAAGGTACTTTTGGTAAACCAGTGATTTCTACATAATGTTTAATATATGTCCCTACTTGAGGGACCGTCTCTTCCCCGCTACATCAGCCTGTCCCACCCAACCATGCAGAGAGGGCAAGCTGTGGACCCCATTGGTAAGAGAATTCCACCTGGCGGGGTCCAGGAGGCGGGCCTTCTCTGCAGTAGCGCCCGCCCTCCGGAACATCCTGCCCCAGAGGTGAGCTTAGCCCCATTGCTCCTGGCTTTCCAGAGGAATTTGAAGACCTGGCTCTGCCACCGGGCTTGGGGCAGGGAGGAGAATAGTCATACTTGGGGTTGGCTAGTGCCTTGAAGTGCCCCTCCTACGCAAGGACTGAATGAGACCACAGGCATCTGGATTTTATTTATATTTAGTAGCTATGTGAAATTGTTTTACAGTGCACTTTTATATTGGAATTTTATTATATATTTATTGTGTTTTGATTATTTTGTTGTAAACCGCCCAGAGTCCCTCTGGTGAGAGGAGATGGGTGGTGACAAACTTGATAAATAAATAAATATGATACAGAATATAAGTGATAAAGCTAGATTTTATTTTATTTTTATTTTATTTATCAAATTTTACCACAGCCTATCTCCGTCGCAAGGAGGGACTCTAGATGCTTAGCAAATGTTTAGATTTTTAAAATTATTTCCTGTATTTCAATTTTTTCTTGGATTTCATATAGCGATTGGCCACACTGGTTCAAATTTATGGAACTGGAGTTAGGCATGCTTAGCATGTTCATACAACATGCTAAGCCACACACACGCAAAATCAGCTAAGGATAAACCTGATCAAGCTTAGCATGTTGTGAGAAGGCAACAACTTGGTTTTATTTGACCTGGTAGTCAAGTTGTGTGCTTTTTCTTTTTTCTTTTAAAGACAATTTCATGTTATTTTACAACACCATCATCACCATCTTACTATTTTTCTATTTAATAATAATAGAGTATTATAAGTACCTTTTTGTAAACCAATGATTTCTGTATAATTTTTAATATATGATATATAAGTGATATAGTTAGATGTTTAGTTCTTTCTTTTCCTTTTTCCTTTTGTACCATTTACATTTTTTGTTTATTAATTATTTTCTATATGTCATTGTTTGCTTAACTTCGGTAATTTTGTTTATCTTTTGTAATCTTGTTATAGAATATATTAAACAATATATAGACATCATTGGTTTACGAAAAGTACCTTATAATACTCAATTATTATTAAATAGGAAAAAAATGATGATACTTTATGGTTGTAAAATTCAATAAATGGGGGGGGGAATGCAAGATTTGGTTGGACCTTTTTAGAGAAACTATTCCCATGTTTTGGACATAGCATTTATGGTGGAGAACCACCATTAAGAAGTGACAGGTTCTGAGGAAAGGCTGATGATATCCAGGACTTTTGCGTGGATGAAGAAGTGGTGAGAAATCCAGTCTAGAAAGAGAGATATAACTATCTGCTCTCAGTGAGGAACGTGTATCAGGAACACTTATTTGTGAAGGGACTCTATTTAGATCAACACTGTACACTATATTTGGCTATTTTAATAGGTTCATTCTCTGGTTCCTACTTGCCTGTAAAAATGAACTCAATAGATGATAATTGAAACAAAGATTTCCACTCACTGACTGATGAGGTTTAGTCTCTTGGATACTATGCAATCAGTTAATCAATCAATCAATCAATTTTATTTTGGTCATAGACCAGCATACAATTAGTAACATAACAATTACGCTAAAATAGAAATACAAATAAAAAGTCATGCTGACAGCATAAAACAGAGTAAAAGTGAAACTGCCAAGGCAAAATTACAGACTGCAAGTATTAAAAAGCACAAGAATCCTATAAAATTACAACTAATTCTATGACGAATAATCTAAATACTATAAACAACTAGGGCAAATAACTATAAAAGGATATAAGCAATACTAAAATTTGTAAAACACTACGAGAATGTAAAACTATACTAACTTATCAAATCAAATCAATTTTTATTCAGTCATTGACCAGCAATTAAATCAGAGAATTCACATCTAATTAGAATAAAAGAGAAAACACTTAAAATTCTAAAAAAATTCTAGGGAAAATTTGAAGAGATATTGCATCATGCTGTACAAATTATAGAGCAATTTAGCTATCATCAATGAAATAAAATCAGATTGGTCTGATAGAAACAGCTTAGATAAAAAGAATCCGAATGACCTAGATGTTTAGTAAGAAACTGAGATAATAATTTCTGATGAGCATCTGCATAGAGGGGACAGTATAACATGACAGCAATCAGTTAAGTCCAGCTAGCAGGTTTTTGAAAACTTGAAAATAAAAAGGGAAGAGAGATTTCTTGTTCTACCTAGCTGAGGTACAAAACACACAACTAAAACAAGGAGTGGCAGCCTACTCACATAGGAGAAAACAGCTGCACCAGGAAGGTACCTTAGAAGGACATAGAAGTACCAGAACGCTATAAGAGATGGGTGTGAACCCAAAGGGATGGGCCTCATCATGCCAAGTATGGACCCCAATCTCATTGCACAAGCCTGAAAAAAATAAATAGGACTTGAGTGAAACAAAGAGGTTTTGTGGTTCCAGTTGCAAACTTGAATTTTTTCCCATGCTGGCTGCCATATAATAGGGCTAATTATCAGAAGGACACGCTGTGGATCCCAGGAGGTAAAAACCTCAGAATTGTTCCTCTCTTTCCCTTGTCCTTGCCATGCACCCTGTTTTTAGTTCTTGTTCACATAGAGCAATCCAGACCATAACATTTCCTAATCTTTCTGATGGGTTGCTGTACCTTCCTTGGTGAAGCACATTTCAAGTAACTAAAAGAATTTCTGAACAAGAGATATGAGTCTGTCCTTAATCCAAACTCTCTTTGGAATGTCAGGTGTTATCAAGTGGATAACATAAACCTTTGTCCGGGCCATCTTAAAAGATCGTAATAGAAATAAAGAAATGGTTTATGCCGTAATCCTATAGATGTAGACCTTGGATTATATTAGTGGGATGTTTTGTTTTTATTGAAGACAGTGGATAAAGGCATCCCTATAGGAGGTCACAGCAGGCAGCACCTACCTAACTCTGGCTGACCTTAAAACTAAGTCAGAGCTCATTGGTACATGGATGGGAAGCCATGAAGGAAGAGCAGGAGTGCAGGCTAAATTACGTGGCGCATTGAAAGAAATATCCCAGAAGAAGACAGTGACCAACCACTTCTGTATTGCTTCAAAGAAACAACAGTACATGGATGTGTCCATTGATCCATCAGGATCTAGGTTTAACTTGAAGAAGTCTTTATCTTTTACTTAGAATGGGCAATGTGTCTTTCCAGAGGTTGCTTAACCCCAACTCCCAGCAGTTCTTGAGATTGGCCTATTGAAAGTTTGGGAGTTCAGATATGTTGGGGGGAGTTCAAGGTTTGGCAACATCTGGTGGGTCACATGCTGCCAATCCTTGCATAGGAGAGGGCAACTAGTCAAAGTTCAAAGTTAAAATACCATTAAAAACAGGAGGGCTTAGAAATAAACTATTAATTTCAGCACCTGGACAGCTGCCTGAAAAGTTGTACTGCTCAATATATTTATGCTCAATCTGGTTTAAGACAACACAAAACATAACATGCTATGCCCAAACAAACAAACAAAAACCTATTATGGCCAATGTGATGGCCTGTCTCACACAACATGAAGAGACACGCTGAACCCCAAACTTCCCAACCACATTTTAGCCGAATATGCTGCACAAGCCTAGACAAAGGCATACTGATCTGACTATAGCCTTTTTTGTTCTGTTTTTGCATAAGATACACTATACTTAAATTACAGTTTTTCTACACCTAGCACCTACTCATGTAAATTGGCACACACAAATTTTATATAAACTGCACTGAATGCAATGGGACTAGCTTTAAGAATTGCTCCATTAATCATACAGTTTTCTTACAGCTGCATTTCCAGCACACATTTTCTACTTGCAGAGTGGTAAATAAATTCAATCCATCTTTTTTTTATTTCCTTCCTGAGCTTGGGTCTGTTGTTTCAAATCAAAAGGAATACTGGAGGGATTTATTCTCCACCTGCTCAGATTTGTTTTCTAACCCACTTATTTTTATACAAAGATATATCTATATGTTATACACACACACACACACACACATATACATACATACACACACACATATACACACACAGTATATATGCGGTATATATGCAGTGTGTGTATATACACACACACATACATACAAACAGTATATATACAGTATACTGTATATACAGTATGTGTGTGTGTGTGTATTTGTGTATGTTTATATATGTATCTGTGTGTGTGTGTGTGTGTGTATCCAAATTGCTTCAAATGGGAACCTTTTAAAACATTTTTTTAAAAAAAATCTAATACTACTAACCCCCATTTTCATTTTGGGTTTCTCATGTTATTTATGTACTGGTAATTTCTCTAAGATACTCTTCATCAGCATGCTATCATTTTGTGTATGCATGTATGCATGTGCTCAGTTTTCTGTCTCATCTCAGCCTATTTTTTTCCTGTCTCTCTTCCATATCAAAGCAGGAAAGCAGCTGCCTAGCCATCTGTCCACATCCAAAACCTGGACCTGAATTATACAAAAGGTAGCCTCATGCACACAAATTCAATTTATGGTTTTGATCCCTCCGCTTGGTTCATATCTTGACTTTTCATCAACCACCTGTTTCCCTAGAGCTCTGATTTACCAAAGACTGCTTGAGAACAGGAGCACGCACACACAGACACACACACACAAACAAACATTAGGCTTTCTTTCATTCATACTCTGCAAAACTTTGCGTAAGGAAGGTTTATCTTGGAGCTAGATAATAAGATGCTAAAAATCTAGGAAGCATCAAATCTATCTGAACTATCAGCTTGATTCTGATTTTCAGATTGATATGATTTGGATTTCTGAATTGGACAAACCAATTTGGAAGATAAATTCAAGGGAAAAAAACCCTTTCTGTTCTGTTCATGTGTAAAAGGCTGTTGAAACATTGGTTTGGTTCAGAAGCAACTGATAACAGCTCAACAAGTTGATTTGATGATTCAGATGTCTTCATATCAAATCTCTGGATCAAACCTTTGCTTAAGTACACTCAGCTAATAGTCTTGAATCATTAGTGCATTCTTTTGCACTCTCATTTCTTAGTTATGTCCCCTTTCTTTCTTCACTCTGAAGATCTTTCTAGGTATCTCTTTTTTATAGGGATGGGTAAGAATTTCTTTTTTTTTCATACAAGCAATGATCACAATTTGCACATTTCTTCATAAATAGGATGACGTTGGCTGATCCTTCTCTTTGCTGATCCTACTCCCATAGAAGCATAGTTTTCCAGGGTAATTCTGTGCTTACCACACCACCCTATCCCACTGAGAAGAATAGATGAATTAGATATGTTAATTTATCTGTAACAGATTAAGAAGGAATGGCCAGTTTTCTTGTGCCTCTGAATCCAGAGAGACAAGCATCAAGGCCGATATAGCAATGTGTGTATTCTCCCATCTGGCTTTTGTTGATGCTAGCTGTGAATGCTTGCACACAAAATAAGTGGAATGCCTGACTAGAAAAAGACATGCTGAGAGGGGACAGTAGGTATTTAGAACTGGCCCTGCAAAGAGATAGGAAGTGAGGGGGACCATTATTGTTTGCAGGCTTCATTTTAGTTCGTTGTCTTTCCTGTTGTTTTTTCCTCCCTAGCCTATGACTTCCATTATGTCTCTCTTCCACCATTCCCAGAAACCTCCTTTCTCCCTTAATCAAAGCCAGATGTGGAATAATGACATCTCAATATTTGGAGTAGGAATGAAGATGAATGCAGGCAATGTTCCAGTGCTGGGGAGGGAGCCCTGGAAGAGGAAAGCTGCTGCTCTGGCAGATAATTAACATGATCATGTTTATGAATGTGGATCAGTAATTCCAGGTAAAGTCCCCAGCTGCCTTAATGCTGAATAACAATGCCTTGCCCTTGCCTGGGGAGCAACGTGGAGAGCAGAGGGCACCACTGATGCCAGCATGTTCCTGACGTGACTCCAAAATGCCTCATTTCTCAATCTGGGCCAAGACATGTATTGTTTTGTGTCCTTGAGAAGTGATTATTACACAAGCTGGCATTGTTAACTTGTGGCCTTCATCAATCACAGCAGCATTTCTCTGTGGCCATTATGGCAATCTGGTGATCTTCCTTCTTTTGTGATGCTTTGGGCAAAAGAAGGAGTGCAAAAAGGGAATTTCCTTAGGAGAAAGGTATAGGATTGCTCCACTACTTTCAGGATAGTTGTAGACCATGTGTTTGCAAGACTTCCTGAGGGATATCAATCAACAGGTTTTTCTTCTTTGCAAACATATTACATGCAAAGGATATATACTGTATGTCACATGGACTATTGTTGGATTTATGTTTCCCAGACTGAATCTTATATATTGTTTTTTTTTAAAAAATGAAAAAGGCATGTTTTGTTTGCTCAATGGCTTAATAGTCTTTGACACCAATTATGGCTTATTCAACAAATCATAATTAAGTAAACTGCATTTTATCCTGAAGTAGAACAAGGCACTGTCTGCTTGTATTGGTACTTTCACTGGTTCTTTGGGTTCTTTCACTCTTCACTTCCTAATATCCATTTCTTTCTTTCAGACTCTCATCATAAGGCAAAGGGAGGCATTTTTACACCAAGATTGCATTTTACTTGTTTTTTGAGTGGGGGTAGGGGTTAAGAAATTGGCAGAGCCATAATGAAACTTTAATTTGATTAAACTCATTAGGGTTAATAAGTAGCTTTAGGAGCTGGTAGCATGTGACCAATCTTGGATGGTCTTGGAAATGAAGCAGGGTGGTTTCAGTTACTATTTGTATAAGGGACTGCCTAAAAATTCCTTGGCTGTTGTCTTCATTGGGAAGTTGAAAAAACAGCCCACCAGAAACAATGGCAAATAATTCCTGTAATGCTGCCAAAGAAATGTCATATGAGCAGTCAGTAGGATTTAAGCTCAACCTGAAGATGTCTTTTTGATTACGGTTAATATAGCTCCCCATGTACTGACTAATTTTCTCCTCTTTTTTGCCACATCAAAATTAGTCTCCATTGACAGCTTCTGGACAGGTTTGGGGGCCCTGGGTTTTGTGCAGGGGGAAAATGGACCAGGACCACTTGTCCTAATTCAGTCCCAGCCCTACTGACAACTGTCTTGTCTTTACAGAAGGTGGAGGACTCTTTTTCCTTCTCTGACCCAGATACCCATACTCTGAGCAATTAAAAACTTTGAAGATGGGAGGATCCAAAAAGCTCTCTATCATTACTTGGAGTGACCAGTTTCCATAGGATTTCCCCTCCACTCACACCTTTAACAAGCTTAACTCTTGGAAGAATAAATTGCAATTATGGCCCTTTCAGAAGCTTCATTATCACTCTGGCTTGGCCTTGTTTGACAAGACTTTTTATTGCCAAAGTTATTATACACAAAATGTACAGCTCCAAGCTGTAATTTCCTGTCTGTGGTGATAAGCTAGGGAGCACCCGCTGTTCAATAAATAGTTTTTTTTTAATGTCTCCATTTAGGGTGGGGGAAAGGAGAAAGGAAAGCTCCCCCCCATGTTACTTGCATTTGTTAATGAGATTAATTCTGATAACCCTAAATAAGAAAGGGAAGGGAAAGCACTCTGCATCTCTACATGAGAATTGGCTTATGGATGGGGTTTGCATCCAGTCCCACCTCTTGCAAAAGAATTAGGGTCTTTGACTTTCAAATCTCCTGCTTCTAGGATAGTTTAAATATACAAGATAATGAACAGCATAATTGAAGTGTCTACACACATTGCTCAGCAATTGCTTCCTTCCAGTTGGTGTCCACACAGGAAATGCAGGAGTGACAAATGTTGAGATACAGAAGCTCATAAGAGCACAGACCAAAAAACAGCAGGAAACTGCCCAAATCTAAATTCATTAGGATCAGCCTGAATGCAATCCAGTGGATTGCTTACCTTGGAGCAAAGGGCATGGAGCTCAGAGAAGTTCAGTTCTGGCCAAGAGAGTTTCAAAACACATGGGAGTTTTAATGACTAATCTGCAGGTACTTGAGAAGTAACCTTTATCTTCTCTGTAGAAATCTAAATAACCTCACAAAGGAGTTTCTGATGAGTCTTTGAATCCCATCAAACAAAATGAAGGCAACTAGATTCCACCCCACCCCCGGCCCCTTTCTCTCCTTGTCTATTGCAAACATTAGTTCATGTAGTCCTCACTCACTTGCCAGAAGGAGAAATGTTATTTATTTCTGCACTGGGGAAAAAAAAAACCCTCCTGGGTTTCACCCTACTGATGGATCCCACCCCAACAATACTACTGATGGTGTGTAGACAGTTTTCCCCCTGACTTAAAATAAGTAGTAATGGTTCAGTTAATATCTCATGCTACCAAAACATTCCCACCTTTACAAGAGTCTCCCTGCTCAACCTCTGCATGAGTCAAAATTCTCTGGGCTTATTATCTTCCTATGGGGGATCATTGTAAAATAGTGCCAGTGGTGAACTATACAGGGGACTAATTAATCCGAGCAAAAGTGGCATTTATATTGTTGAGGGGAAAAAAATACCAGAGTGTAAAAGCAAAAAATGGCTTAAATTTACAATATATCTGGAAAAAATGGATTATGTGTCTCAACAAATGCATCTCTCCCTTCCAATCATGGGGAGGCTAAATAGTTGGCATGAACACACATGTATTCATGGGTACACAAACAACCACAGAATCCTGTGCTGTTGGCGAGGAAACATCCCCTTAGTAGCAACATACAGACACACAAACTTTGTCAGTGAAATAGAAGATTGAAGGTGCAACTGTTTACATGAATACATGTACATGCCATAAGAAGGTCTTTCAAAGTATGAACTGCCTTGCCAGTTAAATGTGAACTGTGATTCCATCTATTGTTTAGTGTAACTTATACAGATAAGTACTGTGCAGGCCCATATCTGACCCACAGGGCAGAGATTCTCCACATTTTAAATTGAGTCACTGTGGGGAGCCCTAGAATGGAGCTGAAGGAAGATGGAAATAAGAATGGCTGTGATCTTATTCCAATCTACACTTGTTGTGGAATTGCTTTCATACCCAACATCCTGAGATTCATAAAGTTGGGGTGGAAGATCCCCATGTCAGTACTGTAATAACTGAGTACAAAGCATCTGAACCATACAGAAGATTTTGAATTCCTAGGTGTTCGTTGTAAGGCACCGTTTTTCCTCCTTAGTTTATATTAGCTATAGAACAGTCAACCTTTTTATTTTCAGATCACAGAGAATAATACAGTAAATGGATGCAGCTGATGGAACATCTTTAGAGATGTAGAGCTGCAAGTAGAATGAGGCCCACCAAGTTCTCCTTGGTATGAAAAGAGAGGCAACAAAGCCACATATCTAACCTCCTTTGGAAGGTGCGAGCAAGCCTGTGTAGGAGTGATTTTACAAACCGTTCTAAACACAGACTAGCATTTGACATTTATAGTTCATCTTTTTTCTGGGAACTCAAAGTAGCATACATGGAGGTTGGATCTCCCTTAATGTCATTCCACCAAAACAAGAACAACCACCCTGTGAGATAGACACTAAGTAAGCTTTATATCTGAATTGTAAGTTGAGTTTTGGTCTCTCTCTCTCTCTCTCAAGTAAATAATTGGGACAATTGAGTAAGCAAAGGTTAAAGTTAGCTGTAAGTTATTAGATCATGTGAACCTAGACAGTGGGATGTAGGTCTGAATGCCAGACTGGGACAATGAATACCTGGTTCTAATCGCTATTTGGCTATTATCTTGGGCCAGCTAGTGCCTTGGTTCACAGTCCATGCTAAACCATTGTATGTTGGATAAGTTACAACTGGATGACTTGTAAAACAAACTAAGCTATAAATCTTGGTTTATTAACCACAGAGTCTGTGCTCATGCAGCAGGTTAAGCCAAAACTGAGCCAATCAAACAGTTGCTTTACATGTTGTGTGTACCAGATCTATATTTCTCAGGTGAACCTACATTACAAGATTGTCCTGAGAATAACACTGCAGGGAAATAATGTGGAAAGAAAACTACAATACGTTTTTCCTGCTTAAATGCAATTAACAGTATGTGCACCCCAGTCTTGTTTCAGGTGTAATCCTGAGTACTTCTACTAGTCAAAACTTCTATTTGTTCCATTTTGAAAAAAAATATTTGCCACACTGTCCAAAGGCAGCTTCTGCAGACAGGTACAAAGCAGGTAAACGTTAGTTATAAAATGCAAGCTCTTAATAATGAAATATATGAATTAAATAGCATTGGTTTTCAAATGCTTAAAAAAAAGTCCTGCCATCAGTTACTGATTCTTTAATAGATGTTCAGCATCTAAATCCACAGCAAAGAATTTCTGAGATGTCCTTAAGGGGCGGATTCATTTCTGCGCTAGAATTTAACAGCCCAGCAGTGAAAGCTGTTATTCACCTGCATATCCATTAGAGGAATGAGTCATACAAGTTAGCAGGAGGAGGGAGAAATAAAATTACTATGTTCTGGCAGCAGCAGGGGCTCTCTATCCTTCACTTGATGCCTTATGCCATACTGGGCTAGAGGCACATGCTCTGTGACAGCCATCAAATATGACATTTAACTGCAGTTCACATCTCTTTTCCTTGTCACCTCTAGATGGACTGGAATGCTCTCCAGGCCCAGGTAGAAAGAGCAGAAGGGAAGGATTTGGAATTTGAAAACTGACCCTTCCTAGTGGCACAGAAGTAGGTCAAGATTCTGCTTCAGCTTCCAAACAAAGGAGATGTGGTTATCTCTGCAAGCAGCATAATTGCTGTGTGAACCTGCAGTGAAACGAGTGAAGCCAGACAGTTGTGGCTTAAGGTCTGGTTACTTGAGGGACTGCCTGTCTCCCAAAGCATCTGCCCAGCTGATTCAATCCTGCAGGGTTGGCACATTCTGGGTTCCTTTAATTAAACAATGCCATCTATCGGGATCCTGGAACTGCTCCTTCTCTGCAGCAGCACCTGCCCTCTGGAATGAGGTTCCCCCTGAGATCTGGATGGCCCCCACTTTGCTGCTGTTTAGAAGATCCATGAAGACCCGGCTCTTCACCCAGGCCTTCAACAAGGAAGAATGAGACTCCTTGCTTCATTGTGCTTGCCATCTTTTGTCTTTATTTTTGATTGATTTTAGTGTAATTTCTTTGTTTGTTGTGAACCACCCAGAGTCATTGAGAGTTGGGTGGCATGCAAGTTTAATAGATGATGATGATTCAAGAAGCCATGGTCAAACAAACAATAGCTTAGCCCAATGTATGAACCCAGTCAAAAAAGCCATCTAGTCTGGCATCATTGATTTGAAAACTGTACACCCAGATGCATCTGGATACAAAGAAGGATGCAAAGATGAAAGTCCACTATTGTCTGTCCCAACCAATAAGATTTTAAAGGTTTTGTATGTTTGGTTATTGAGATTCTGCCAGTTTCTGAGTGCTTATCAGCTTGTAGGCAACACAGACACCCCAAGAAGAGGGTATTTTCTGATATGGAGGGACAACAAAGTTCCTTGGGGTTGCAAAGGTGTCCAAGAACCCAGAAAACCCAGAAAAGATTCATTTATTGGTCCAAAGAAGGCCCAGTGAGCAACTAGGACTAATAAAACCTTTATAACATTAGCATCTCTAAGGATAAAAGATGTTCGAATACCACATCCCATACAAATGGGAATGCCAGGTTCCCTATGAATGCTCCACATACCAACTACAGTCACAGCCTTGTTTTCCCTAGTAACGAGTGTGCCAATATAATTATGGTTGAAGTTTGGGTTTCTCAATCAGATTTCTATGGAATGGTTCTCATCCCTTTACCAGGGAACATATCCAAAAGAACAGCATGCAGTAGATCTTTTGTTGATGGATCAAAGTTACAACAAGGTAAAACAACAATCCATAATTGGTCATTTTGGAGTCAGAAATCTCTTGAAAAAGCTGAAAGCTAGATCCCTTTGCTGCCTCAGAAGCCAAGTACTTAGCAGGCCTTGCAGCTGCTCCCCTCCTTGTCTGTTGCAAATTGCATTTGTTGATGCTCAGCTGGAGTTGAAGAGCTGCTTCTGTGTTGGGAAATAGTTCAATTAAATGAAATATTTCCTCAACGATTTAGTTAGAGATAAAACAAGAAAGAAAAACATCTCCCTTGAAGCATCTGTCTTTTTACCGGTTTCTGGGGTGGAAAATGAGGAATCCATGCTGGTATAGAACCAATTTGGAGAGAGGGTTCACACATGATGCTAAGACACAGCAAAGATTTATGGAATAACAACTAGCTGTGTTCACACAAGCCAGGAGTGGGCCCATTGGTGGTATTCCAGATGCTGCCCAACTACTTCCAGCAGTATTCACTACCCTGGCCAATTGCTGTAGATTAGCAGCATCTGGAATGTTGCTGATTACTTCCCTGCTCTAAGCTATAAATCATGGTTTACCACTCCCATTGTAGCGCTCACACAACCAACAAAGACAAAAGCAAACTAAAAATATTATGGTTGATGCATGAGTCCACATTGTGCAATGTGTGAACTCAGTCTGGAAGGAGGTTGGTACAGCTTTAAGAGCTTCTACCTTTGGAATATTCCTCAAGTGCTGGTTTACTCCAATGAATCTTAGCAGACACAGTTACATTCCCAACTGTAGGCTAGTTTGGAATCACAGATTAGAACAGGCTGTTAGGGCTACCAACTTTGACTCTTGCTTCCTCCAGGAATCCAGACTAAAGCATTCTTGTCAAAGGGCTGTCCAGTCTCTGACTCAGTGTTTTTCAAACTTGGCAACTTGAAGATGTGTGGACTTCTGGCTGGGGAATTCTGGGAGTTGAAGTCCACACATCTTCAAGTTGCCAAGTTTGAAAAACACTACTCTGACTGAACAGACCCAATTCAAGCATGTTCCATAAAACACTCTGAGATTTAGCAACACAGGCACATCTGGGAAAGTCCAATCCATCCCTTACCACTGTGTGCACTGGGGGCGGGGAGGTAGGAACGGATTTAAACAAGTGTGAAACACGTTGGTTTCTTTAACTTATTTTTACTGATAGAGAAACATGGTGGAGCATATCATTCACATGTTAGAAGCACAACTCAAGGAAAAAAAAGGCAATAATACTTTGGCATTGCTTGGATATGAAAGCTTCCACCAAAGGGGATTCAGAATATTTTGGATTCCTAGACATGTATATGCTCAAACACACATAAAATGCAGTTTCATAGTGTGTTCATTTTGGCTTTCAAGGAGCTGTACTTAATGAATTTATTTGTATGTATTGCAATGTATATAGTGTATCTGTTATGGGGTACTGAGCTCGCTCCCTCCCTCCCTTCTTGAGCTTACACTATATTTTGGTGCATTCTTCACTTCAAAACTACACTACCAGTTTTCAGCAATCCAGCAGTGGGGTTGAAAGTTCCTCCAGGGGCCACAGAAAAAGTGGTTGGAGGGCCACAGCTTGCTGGCTCCTGCTGTAACCAGATCAAGGCTCATTTTCTTGTAACTCAAGGTGTTTCTTCCCTGCAGCAAACCCTTCAGCTTTGCCTCCAAGTAGATATATGTTATTTCTCCTTTCCAATTTCTCTTTTCTATAATATAAAAGAAAAATTTGAAAAGAAGAATGGGGAAAACAGCTTGTGGCATTGTTGACTAAAGAAACAGTAGAGTAATAGACAAGAAGAGGAGCCAAAATATAGATTAAAAGAAAAGAAAAAGAAAAGCCATATTTCTCTTAAAAAAAAAAGATTAAAAAACAGCCAAAGTATTGAAGGATAATTATCCCTTAGTTCCAGCTGAAATACAATTAAGACAGCTCTCAATGAGTCCCTGGGAGATTGTGGTTTACTAATTAACAAGCGGATATGCTATGGCCCCTGTCAGGGCAATTAAAGCATGAGACAGGCTTCAGGACTTCTAATTACACATCAGACTATGACATGCGCAGCAAAACAAATTAACAAGGAGGCCTGGCTGACACTAGAAGGAGTTTATCTTGCAAGCAGGAAGGTATCTCTGACCAAGGACAAATGATGGGTGGGAAGGTGGAACCAGAAGTAGCTCAAGGAGACAGAAAATGTCACCACTGCAAATGTGAAGCATGCTGTGTATTGAAGAGTAGATGTGGGAATTACTTCATTTACACTACATGTGGAGTGAACTTGGTTGTCTCCTCCCCCATAACATCTCAACACTGGGTGAAAGACTGAGGGAGGAGTCTACTAGTTCTGAGGATAACTGGGGAGCTCTGATCATTCTTTACTCCTAATTGCATGGAAGCATCTAACCAAGCATTGCAGGTGGTCTTTTCTGACCAAACCTTTTCTTCTGAAAGGTTGGCTTCCAATGTTGGAGAATACTGGAAGATGTAATCAGAAACATCTGGAAGGTGCCAAGTTGTGATCTCTGCTTTGGATTTCTTATCTTCAGGGATGGTGCCATTCTCCTGCCCATGCAAAGTGCCTTTGGGTGGTGCTGGAGATCTCAGCTCCAGGGATAGCTTAGCAACCATGGTTGGGGAGCCATAACATTTCTAGCTCAGGTAGCCACTGATGAACCACTTACCATCTTAATGATCCTACAAGGGCCGTATTAGCAATACTCTGAGCTTCCTGTAACTTGACATGACTATTGCTTATGGACCGGGCAACTGGACTCTCTACAGCGGCCTTGTAGTGCTGCCACCCTGTGAAAGTGAAACTGGTATGAAATAAAGATGTTTGATTGCATTACCCTACTCACTGTCTGATGCTTGACCAGCTGAGATCATACTAGGAAGGAGAAAGATACCTTTAACAAAAGGGTGGGGCCTGCTTCAAAAAAAAGCCCTAGAGTAGTTCTTAAGCTTTCTAGGATTTAAGCTGGGATATTCAGCTGCAGAGCTTTCTCCACTTGCACCTAACTACAACACACACACTCTGTCAACCTCTCTTTTCAGCCACTTTCCCTTGAAGTTGCCTTCCTCTCATCTCCAGCCCCTTAGTGACACAGGCTTAAGTCCTCCGTATCCATTCTGGCGTGAAAGGAATATTTTCCCTATTCTTCCAACACTGTCCAAAGGCAGTCTTCAAGTACTGTATATAAAAATCTTCCTAGGTTTTGTTATCTATTGCCTCAATGTCATGTCAGGGAACTACAGGTGCTGAGAATAGGAATGGAAGTAGGATAGAGATCAAGAATGGGGACAGCAAATTCCATTAGGTCTCATTTCCTGCCCAAGAGACACTTCAATTCAGTACTGAGGAAAGACTCACCGGTTCAGATAAACTTACACCAAAGTTTCCTGCTTGACTGGAGGCAGCTGCTGGTGCAAGTGCTACAAAATAGGGAGCACTGGAAGGCAAGAGAAGGGCACTGAAAGCTCATCACAAGTGTACTAGGGCCATTTGCTCATAATTAAGAGCAGGGGATAGGCCAGCAATAGCTGAGTAACCACAACAACTTTGCCCAAATTAGGGACTATGCTGCAGGTTAATCAGATTCCTTGCTGATTAGATGAATATTGTTGCACCAGAAATGGCTGCCAGGAAAGGATCAGTCTCCTTGAAACACCCACACTTAGCCCTGGAAAAGTTCAAGAATTGTAGTATCAGCAAAGAGGCTAAATGAGGGATGCTACTTGGGTGAGAATGTAAGGAGAAAGGGTGGTCTTATGTCTTGCTTTAATGACAGCAGTCCTGTATTTGAGGAGCAAGTAGGTTTCAATTTGAGTTAAATATGTTATGGCCTGTGGTTACAACAATAAACTTATTTACTTACTAACTGGAGTTAGAGGACCCTAAAAAGGAAGAGCAAGGGGTATGGATTTGCCCACTGATACTTAGCAGCTGGGCAGTAGATTTATTTACTGGGTTTGTACCCTACCTTATTCAATAGATTGAGCAACAAGCACACAGGTCAATTGCTCATAATTGGTGTGCTGTCCTGCATTTGTATTTGAATTATGCAAATACAAATGCACCGAGGACTCCACAGGATTTGAATTATAAATCTTAACTTCTGCGTCTACTCTATGCATATCAATTGGCATACATAACTTTAGCAACTGCTTTTGTCCTCTTGCCTGAAATAAGTACCAATTTAGAAGGCCAATTCAGCTCCAGTTCTCAAGGGTGTTGGGGAGGGGGGTGCATTTTCAATGAATGATAGCTCCAGTGACTATTTTAGTTAATTGATTTTAACTTGGATGGATTCGCAGTGTATATACCATGGATGTTTTTATTTTGTTAAGCATGGATGTTTTGTGTATTGTTAGGGTTGCTAACCTCTGAGATTACTTGTAGATTTTGGGGGGAATACCCATTTGCTAAACTACAAAATAAATAAATGCCAACCCAAATAAAGGGTCATGAAAATGAAGATTTCAAGATGTGTTGGTTCACCTGCAAGATGCGAGTTCCTATCTTCATCAATCAAATGTTCACCTAAGCATAAAGTGCTTCAGGCCAAGTTAAGGTCCTCTAGCCTCAAAATATCCATGTTTTGATGACCCAACTGACCCAGTTAATGCTTGCCCCATGTGCAGTGGCCCAGCTGGGGTAGGGGCTTACTCACCCCACTCCTTTCTGTTCCTATTCCACCATTCTCCCTGTGCTATCATGGAAAGGAGATGATTAACACTCTTTTAAACTTCTCATCCCTGTTTAGACCATATGATTGACTAAGGGAAGTTAGTTTAGCCCTAGTCAGACCCGGAAGGGTGGGGGACTAAAACTGACCCTCTCTAACTTCCCTGCCAACTAAGTTAATTATTTGCACAAGTTGCTGATTCCCTTTTCGATCCCATTAATTTTGTGGTGTCATGGCCAAATTCCATTTGCCTGTTAATGTTTGTCAGTTTTAGCTGTATTGTTTTCTTGTTGTTTGTTGAATGTATGCTGCCCAAAGTCATATTTGTTCAAGTTGGGCAGCTATATAAATGTCTTAAATAAATAAAGATAAAATAATAGTTTAATAATAATAGGCTAGAGTTTTGGACCCGAGTCTGACCTAATGTTGTCCAGAAAGGCAGAGATTGAAACTTGGGACCTCCTGCAAACAAAACTTCTCCACTGAGCTGTAGTAATAAGTCTCTTTGTTCTGCTGCCTGACATAATCAAGACTACCACGAAGGGTACCATTTCCTCAACACAATCACTGCCCTCTTGCTTAGACTTTTCCTCTAGATCCAAACTGCATCACTGCCCAACAGGAGACTTCAAGACAACACTGAGTTGGAGAGCTATAGTGAAGGTCAAGAGGATTATGGGGATAACAACTCCCTTTTATTCAACAGTTGCTGGCCCTGTATCTCTGGGACAAAAAGAAAGAAACTGGCTCAGAGAAGCCTATCTATTATGGAAAAATGGCATTTGATATCATTGGATAATGTCTCCTGCTGGAAAAATGGGGAGAATTCATCCATCTCATTTCTCTGTCCACAAATTGGGTGGAAAAAGTCAAAAGTCTATTATTTGGCTCTAGTTCTTGCTAGAACTCTTTCCCCGACATCTCATTTTCTGCATGCTAGGAGTGTGGGTAGGGGTGGTGATACTTATAGCTTGCAATTAAGAATATTCAGGCCACTGAGGTTGCATCAGCTGACTAAAATGGTACAGCCAGACAGTCTTTAACAGCTTCAGCCTAATGCTGCAGACAAAAGGTTGCTTTGGAGACACCTGGATAAGGCATAGACTACAACCATCAGAAATCATTTCATGACATTGCTGCCTAGCTGTCTGTCCATCAGTTCTCCACTCAGCTGTTTTGGCACGCATCAGTTCCCAAATTCAGCCAGCTGAGAGAAGCTGTTTTTCATATCCCTCTCCCTCCCCATAACATCTTATTGGTAGGCATAAGATGTTATGTTCAGTGAATTTATGCAACCATTTGCAGGAATCCCTCTGACTGCCCATCTTCCAGAGCGGCAAGCTTTCTCACTGAAGCTGAAATCTAACCCATACTTGCTTAAGAGTAAGTCAGATTCCAGTTGAAGTTATAATGATCGTTGTACAGAGGACCAAACATCTGGCAGTATGAGATGCCACCAGTCCATTGCAAAGAGGTGGAGTAAGAGCTGTATGCAGCAAAGAAATCAGGGAAAGGGGCAAACTGCTTATTCTACAACAGAGATGCACAATGTTTCTCAGGATGAGGAGGATGCATTTGGCTTTTGGGTGATAGGTCAGGAACTGGATTCTAAAAAGTAGTGGGTGGAATGGTTAAAAAATTAAGCTGGCTTTCATTTCATTTCCATATAATTAAAATGAATATGGTCAATATGGATACTCTCCAGTCATAGATTTTGTAATTTCCCCATCAGGTTTTTCAACAATCAATTATAATAGAGATTCAGGGACTACATATAGCCCTGGGGACTCGCGTTGTGCATTTCTGATCCACAACACAGAAAATACATTTCTGGAACCCTGAGTGAGAAAGCAGTTGATGAGAACAATTACAGGGGCAAGTGGAGGTAAGAAAAATACAAGGTACCCACTTTTCAATACTTGTTCAACTGAGATAAACATTCATCATCCAATTATCTCTGCACCAATTATTTGGCATCAATGCAGAACTAACTTTCCAAACTGCAGATGATTAACAAAAAATGGGGGAGGGGGGCAGCAGGGGGGAAGGAGAAGGGAAAAAAAGCACTGTGGATTCGTCAAACAAGTAGCTCTTCAATATTGCCTCCAGAACCTGATTCTTGCTGCATCCTGCTATGTATGATGTCACTTGTAACCTAGGCTATAATCTGCAAAATTAAGAAGTCATCATGTTTTCATTGGGTTTTTTCCATAGCACCATTACTTTCTCACTGCTTCCTCAGGCAGATAGATATTCTAAGTCCCCCTTCTCTAACCTGGGACCCTCCAGATGGATCTGGCTTGAATCCTTTATGCCAACACCACAGACCCAAAACTAGTGAAAGGTCAATATACCAGGACAGACTTGCCCAATCATGTTACCCTCCAGCTCCCAAAATTCTCAGCATTGTCCATGCAGGCTAGGAATTCCAGGAGGTAAAAAGTGCACATTTGAGGAATTTAACCCTGACTGGCCAAGGATGCGTCTTGCCTTTGCTGCCAGCAGTACAGCCAGAAAGTAGGTCTATCAGAGACTGGTTGGAGAAAAAAAAGTATGTGGTCTGTATGCTGAACAGGGCCAGCCCTACCATTAGGTAGACTGGGATAGGTAAGAAATCAAGGCAGGCTTAACCCTGGAATGCCACCATGTAAAGATCTCTAAAGGAGTTTTCAGAGAGATAACATTTCAAAATGGCTGCAACAACTACCTGGTAACCTAGCAGGTCACAGGGTAAGTGCTCCCCTGGGGAAAGTTCAGGGAAGAGTGAAAGAGGAGAGAGTGTAGGGGAAAAAGCAAGAAAGAGAAAGATCATCCTGTTGTCTCCAGCAACAGGCACTCCTTCCAAGAGAAGGAGAGGGAGCCAGGAGAAGACCATCCCCTCAAGACTGTTCCACTTGGATTTTCCCTTCTGAGCTGTCAACTGCCATTAGGAAGGATCCAGGAATGTTTGGTTTCCTTGTCTTTACATCAGATTTGGGTATGAATTGCAATTATTTATGTGACAAAGCCATTTTGTAGAAAACATTTTATGCTGGGAAGAACAAATATAGCAAGTTAGAATTCTCCTTTGATTCTAATGGAGAACCGGTACTCATAGTTACACACACTGCTGATACTGAATGGAAAAGAAATAGAATAACGATGAACTGTAAGCCAACCATAACACATCCACAACAGTAGGTTGGTCTCTGGCAGTGAGATCATTATAGATATGATAGCAAGTTCAGCCTACACACACTTACCCCTTATACAGTAAGAAGAATAAGAATAATCCTTCAAATTCTATAATGAATGCATTCATTTTTTAAAACAATTCTATTAGTTACAGTATTGGGAAAATAGAGTCGCCAGCCAATCTGATCAGTCTCAGTATCAGCAACTGCAGTTGAAACAGCTGGCTAACCAGTGCATGATGTCCATCTTCCATGCACACTAAAAACCAGGTGAGTCACATACCTAATCAATGACAGAGTGCAAGTTTGGCCTCATTAAGTTAGGAGAAGGTCTTAACAATGTGTAATCCTGTGTGTGGCTGCTAGCCAAGTATTGCTGATCTCAAAAAAAGGGTCAGACCTGGTTCGTATTTGGATGAGAGACCAACTCTAGGACTGTAGACTACAAAATGAAATAAACTGCCCAGAAAAAGGCGGTGGAAGAGCATTTCCTCTCTATTAAACTATATGGACATGTCTATGTAGCCAGCTGGAGTTGAGCTTGACTGAGTAAAAGGTGAAAGGTCCCCTGTGCAAGCACGGAGTCATGTCTGACCCTTTGGGGGAGACACTGCTTTTGTGATGTTTTCTTGGCAGACTATAGCAGGGTGGTTTGCCATTGCCTTCCCCAGTCGTCACCTTCCCCAGAAAGCTGGGTACTCATTTTCCTGACCTCGGAAGAATGGAAGGCTGAGTCGACCTGAGCTGGCTACCTGGGAATCCAGCTTCTGCTGGGATCGAACTTGGGTTGTGGGGAGAGTTTCAGTTGCAAGACTGCCACCTACCACTCTGTGCCACATGAGGCTGAGCTTGACTGAGTCTACTATTAAGTCCTATTGAGCTCAACAGGACTTCCTTCTGAGTCAACAGGTATGGTAATGTATCTTGAGCATGGGTCAGAGCCAGCAACCTTTCTGCTCCTAATGGCCACTAACAATACCTAGAATCATAGGGTTGGAAGTGTTTTGAAGGTCATCTAGTCCACCCTCTGCCCAGTGCAGGAATCCTCACATCATCCCAAACAAATGGCTGTCATGGGATTGGCACAGCTATGCAAATGGGAAGCACAGTGCCTGTGCCATAAATCAGAGGTGGATAAGCTCCTGTGTCCCCTTTTTGTAGTCCTTAAAGCAAACCTGTTTATAACTGCTGAAAACTAACCCCAGAGTCTCCTGCCCACTTTGAAGTGCTAAGACAGGAAAACAGCTTGAAAACAAGTATACTGTATAAGCCTCCCTAAAGAAACCTAAGGGTTCCCCTCGGCCACCAAAGGCTCGGCCCAGCTGTAAATGCAAAAAAAAATGATAGCATATCCCCAAGGAGCAGAACATGAGTACTAGCCTTGGTATAGACTATTTAGAACTTGAATATAACAAAGTTTATACTAAATCATAAATTGTGTGCCACAATGACTGAGTTCTGAGCCAAAACAGCAAACCATACTGGGATAGTGCAAGATAGGAATCCCTTACTCCATCTGTGAATCTTAAAGTTCTTCTTATCAAAAAGTATCTAGAATGATATGGAAAAAGATGCTGCACTGAACATACAAATGAAACTGGCTGATGTCTTAATAATTAAAAAGGCATATACAAATAACAAACAAAAAAAGCGACCAGAATAACTTTCCTATAGTGAATTTACAAAAGAGACTTGTTGAAGCTTTGAAGAATTTTATGAGACTGAATAAAGAAAAAATGAAAAGAATTCAAGTTCTAGGACATTATTTGAAGGGACTAAAGATCAAGATTATTGGAAGTAAAAGGAGTAATATAAAGTTGGTTTATTTGATCAAGGTTAAAATAGTTGTGTTGTTATCTCTGGTCACCCTTAATGGATTTTAGCTGACATCAAGACTGAAATGATGAGGTTTCTAAGGATTTGTTTATTGATAAGAGATGGGATATGGGAAGAAAAGAAAAGATCATTTGTTGTATTTTAAGAGAAGGTGATAAATTACTTAAATTGTTTATACTTGTTGTGATGAAGGGGGAAGTCATTTCTTCATATATTTCATTTCTTTTTCTATACTATAATCTTCTTTCATTTCTATTTTTCTTTCTATTTTTTTCTTTCCTGCACTTCCTATTTTTTTCTTTTTATTCTTGTAGTTTTTATTAGTTTTTATCTTTTTATTGCAATTTTTAATAAAATGGCTATAAAAAAAAAAGAAAACTGGCTAGCATCCACAAGCCTCAGGCTGGCCTATTAGCCATTGCAACCTGATGAGCTGCATGGAACTTCTCAAGGCTGCTGGATGTGGCTCCTGGTTCTCTCCAGAGGGAAACTCAAGAATGGGGAGACGCAGCTGTCGCCTTCGCTGAGAGCTTGGCAGTGACACTGGAAAGCCCAAACCTGTTCTCCACAGCCTTGACACTTGCAGTTGCTCCCTCAGAAAAATCTGTTGCCATGGTTTCTCCAAAGACAACACATTTGTGCCCCCTCCTCTATTCCCCTCCCACCACCCCCGTCTGGCTTAACCTTGTGGCAGCAATGATGATGCTTGTCTCGTTCAAAAGGCCACTTCTTGTAACCATGGAAACAATTAGATTGCATTTTATTTTATTGGAGGTTATTGTAGCTAGAATGGCCAAGGTTTGTTCCATTGGGTTTGGGAAGGTCTGATCTTTGGACCAGAAAGCTTGTGCTGTGATGATCAAAGAGGTAACCCAGCAGAGCTCTGGGTGTCGACCATGATATTGATGAAAGAAGAGGGTAGCTTGTCCTGGAATTGTTTCTTCCTTCCAGCTTTAAGTTTTATTTGGAGGAGGACAAATATAGACAAAACTGAACATTTACACTCCCCTTCCAGGCAATCATTAGGATCACACAAAGCCATGGCATGTTTTGGACATAGTTTCTTGACCAAGCCACTGTCTCCTGCTTCAGACATAGCCTCCCCCAAAGAGAAACAATACTCAGCCAAATAGACCAACAGTCTGGATTGAACTATAAGTGGTGTCCTGTCTTCCCCACCTCCAGCAATAGACCAGATTACTAATCCAATGTCTGAATTCTAATGTCATGCTTAGGCATAGCTTGCCTGAACCAGAGATTGTTGATTAAGCCACCATGGCCTGGGTTCACAGCCATGGCTTACCAACCAGCTAGGCTTGTACAACATGCTAAGCTGTAAACTATTGTTTACAAACCACCAAGACTGGGTTCACACATTGTAATAGTAATCTAAAGCTTAACATAATGTCAGGCCACCCTATAAGTCTGCCCATACCCATTTCCATTCTACAAGAAAGGCTTTTCCTGATGGGCGGGGGCTGCAGCTCCCTTGATTTCCATATTTTGATGATTCTGTTTTCTTTCATGGATGGTTCTTTTCAGGGGAGTCAACTGCTGTGATGGATGAATGACTGCTTTCAAACTGCCCAGTCAAACTAGGGAGGACCACCACCAATTCTCAGGCCAAACCCACCCTGTCAGACAAGCCCATGTATCTATGGGGTATCAGTTTAGGTGATCCCCTTCCCCATATTCCTCCCCCATCACCTGCTGCCCAATCCAGTGATTTCAGGCATTCCCATTTTCTACATGTGGAAACATTTATTACCTATCAGTGAAAGTACATCATTTGGTTTCAAGAGTCAGGTTTGGTATCCCCAGCAGACCCTTTCCTTGTTGTTTGTCAGGTTTCCTGATTTTTTAAATTTCCTTAAAATAAAATGAATAACTAGAAGGCTGGAATGCTACGAACGCTTATGTGCATGAATTTATTAAGAAAATAATAATAATGCTTTTGGTAGACTAAAAATCACCTTTCCCCACTGCTCAAGCAGCTTAGATATATGTAAATTCCCTTGAGATCAACACAACATGCTTGACTAGCTAAAGACCCAATGGATGCATTTGCATAACATGATAAGCTTGGTCAGTGTCAGCCTTTGATGGCTGTTTGTGCCTTAGTATGCTGTGGAAACCCAGCACAGTTGGTGAATTTATGGTTTGGTGTATTGGATGAACCAAAAAAGAGCTTGATTCAACAACCAGGGTAAACTTGGTGAAGTGTGCATAGGATTCCAAGGCAAAAAGAAAATAAAAGACTTTCCTCTGGAATATTCTGCCCCTGGAGGTGAGTCAGGCCCATTCACTCCCGGACTTCCGGAAGAACCTAAAAATCTGGTTCTGCCGCCTCGCTTGGGGTGGGAAGGGCACCAGTTCATCTTGGGGGTGGCTGTTATAGATCTCTCCCCAACTAACAAGATCTGCGCTGCTGGATTTTATATTTTATATTTTATTTTTATAGAGTTATTTATATTGTAATTTATGTGTTTTAATTCTGATTGTAAACCACCCAGAGTCCCCTTTTCAGGAGAGATGGGTGGTGATAAAAATTCAAAATATAAATAAATAAATAAATAAAAATAATATAATGCTCACAATGACACATGCCCAAACATTTGTTTGTCCGTTGTTTCTAATTACTGACTTCTGAACTGACAATATTCCACCATCTTTGTTTTGATGAATAATCTAGCTCAGAAGATGATGTATTGGACTTCTGGGGAAGAAATGGCAAACTGAAGATGGCTCCACTAAAAGCAGAGCTGATGACTACAGCGGAATGAAGAGCTGGTGAGTAGACTGGCTCTTCATAATTCATCTCTGGACAAGGAAAGGACTTGAGATCACCCACAAGCGTACCAGACAGTTGCTCCTCAAGAGGAGACTGCAAAACAGTGATTTAGAGCTCAGAGAGGAAGAAAAGCCATCTTTTGCTCAAACCATGGCTGGCACCTTTCAAAAGGACACTGGGTTCGCATACTTCCTTTTCTAATCACTTTTGGAAATTGCTTGTTAACTTCTTTTCAGCTATTAGGAACCTTTGGCTTGACAAGCCTGAAAACACCCAGTGAGTTTTCCTTCAATCCTTAGCAAAAGAAGTTTTAAATGCAAGTTTAAGGACTTTAAAAAAAAAAAAATTGGAATAAACAGCAAAAGGGTGATTAGAACTTTGATTTTGGAAAGTTATAAATGGACTAAGGGTTCAGATGGATTTCAAATAAGATTTTGGAATTAATTATAAGAATCCTTCCCATGGGAAAATGCTTTCATTTTGAATTCTCTTTAAAAAAATAATCATAGGATGAGACTTTGAAGGTTGGACACTAGGGGGAACTAGAAGGAACTAAAAGTTACAATTAAAAGAGAAGAACACTTAGATTTGATTTACTAATATAGCATGGAGCAAAATATTTTAATGTTGGATGTATTGAAAGATATTTTTGAACAATGGACGGAATGTTAATTTTAAGAGTGTCTGCCTCTATAAATAGACTATGTTTAAAATATGATATGGAAGAGGAACAAGTTTTATTGGACAAGACTGAAACTGATCTGAATGTGGATTTAACAATGACAGGCTACAAAAATGATATGGAAAAAGATGCTACGCTGGACACACAGAAGAAACTGGCTGATATCTTAATAATTAAAAGGGATAGACAAATAACAAACCAAAAGAGTGACCAGAATAACTTTCCTACATGGGATTTACAAAAGGGTCTTGTTAAAGCTTTCAAGAACTTTGTGCAAAGGGACAAAGAAAAATGAAAAGAAATCAAGTTCTAGGACGTTATTTGAAGGGACCAAAGGTCAAGACTGTTAGAAGTAAAAGGAAGGAATATGAAATTGGTGTATTTGATCAAGGTTAAAATAGATATGTTGTTATCTCTGGTAATCCTTAATGGACTTTTGTTGATCAGGACTGAACGATGAGGCTTTAAGGATTTGTTTTTAGATAAGAGATGCAATATAGGAAGAAAAGATCATTTGTTGTATTTTAAGAGAAGGTGTTACTAAAATTGTTTATAGTTGTTGTGATGAAGGGGGAAGTCATTTCTTTATATATTTCTTTTACTATATTCTTTTTTCTTTTCCTTTTCTATTTTTTCTTGTCCGTACTTTCTATTTTTTCTTTTTATCCTTTTTAGTTTATACTAGTGTTTATCTTTTTAATTGCGATTATTAATAACATTACTATATATAAAAAAGAAGATGGATCAATGGCCAGCCATTCAAACCCAGTGTTAATATCCACCTAACCCCACAGTTTTGACTGTTGTTTCTTCCTACCTGGATGATGAGCAGGTGTTACTGATAAATCAACTGAAATGCAAAAATTAATCAACAAGCATTTTCTTCAATCAGGCAGCAGCCTTATCTTGACTAGTTTCACCAGAAGAGGGAAGTTCTACCACTGTTAAAATAAAGAGCTAAGCATCTAGGAATGGTCTTGCTGAGCACCAGATGCTTGCAACCAAATCTTGGACTTTGACCACAATTTTATTTTAGTATTAGAATTCAGAGCACTGAATACTGAATTCCAGCAAAGATAGGAAGTACATTCTCTTTTCTTCTCTATCTCTTCAGGATGCAGTGGCTAGACAGAAAAATAGTACAATGAGAAGGAAGCCACAGTGAAGAAGGGGAGAACTCTCTGCTCCCAATAAGAAATCAAACATTCAGGATGGTGTGAAGATATAATTATGCCTGGAGCTGGAAGACAAGGAGAGAGAGTTTGGGTGTCAGGGATTGGAGACAAGTTCAGAAGCAACAGGTGTTTGTCATATAATGGGCTCTTTTCCATTATATGGGCTTCTTGACGATGGCTGTTGTTATTGAGGTGACGATAAATAATTCAATTTTTGTCGTTCACAGACGTAAATGAAGCAAGGCTGGATTCTGAGCAGATTCAAGCTCCATCTGTCTGGAAGGGGAGGGGGAGGGAGAGGAGGTGAAAAGGCAAGGCAGGGACTGATAACAGAGTCAAACATTGGCTAAACATTGGCAGGAAAGGGCAGATGGTGGGACTGTTTGAGGATGGGAGGGAGGAGAGGGAAATGTGGTGAGAAGCTGAAGGGCAGGTGAAGGAGAAGAATAAGAATAAGAAAGAAGCAGCATTTAATTTTCAAATTCTTTGATCCCCCCCATCTTTCTCTACCTGCTTGATGTTTGATGATAAATAATAAGCAAAGAGAATGAAATTAATAAACCA
Source organism: Candoia aspera (assembly GCF_035149785.1). Classification (NCBI taxonomy): domain Eukaryota; kingdom Metazoa; phylum Chordata; class Lepidosauria; order Squamata; family Candoiidae; genus Candoia; species Candoia aspera. Next base: position 13,275,941 of record NC_086165.1, read on the forward strand.
GAGAAGCACCATAATTTTAGTATGCAAGTGTGTCAAGCTGCACTCACAAAATACACTCAGCTTGGTTACCAAATGAACCCACTGTGTTCACATACACACTACGCTTCCCTCCCTTCAGTGAACCACATTTAATAATAATCAAAGTTAAGTTCTGTGAATACAGCTCAGAGCAGTGGTTCTTAAACTGGGGTTTAATTATCCCAAGGGGATAATTTGGGCATATCCTGGGGATAATGGAGCAATTTGTAATTGCTTGTTTGAGAGTCAAGGATCTAGTTTGGAACTGCTGTGGAGGCACTTGTGTAAAATCACAGAGACTGTTTTTTGGGCGGGGAAGATGAGATTGTTCGAGACCAGGAAAAGGGGTATTGGGTCAAAAAGTTTGAGAACCATTGTATTAGAGTACTGAGTATACTCTGATCACTAATGTTCCCTATCCAAAAGTATATGGGAGAGGGGCAGAAAAGGACAGCTAAATGATCAAGTATCTGGGGAAAAGTCCAATTTTTTGTGTGTTTCCATTCAGGAAACTGAAGATATCAGTCAAGCACAGGCTCATTTCTCGGTCCTCCTTGTTTTGTGAATTAGAAGCTTGGATCAGCCAATTATACAAGGTTGCCTTTTTTATCTCAAGTATGGCCAAAATAACCATATTATTGCTATAAGATGGCCTCTGACCAATTGAACTTCTAGAAATAGCTGGCTAGCTATTGTTAGAAACGAAGTGCTGGTGAAAAGGAGTTTGAAGAGAGTTCATAATTTCTAGCAATAATAGCTATTGTTAGTTATTGTTATTCCAACAATAATAGCTATTGGGGGAGGAGGAGGAGATTACACAAACTTTGCCAGTAGTACTAATGTTTTTCAAACTCGGCAATGTTAAGATGTGTGGACTTCAACTCCCAGAATTCCCCAGCCTTCATGTTATTATCAATATTAATTAAATAATCAATAACAAATGACCAAAACATCAATACATGAAAAACTACATCAGCATTGAAGAAGAGAAACAGATAACTTTCAGAATAAGAAATTATGAACTCTCTTCAAACTCCTTTTCACCAGCACTTCATTTCTAACAATAGCTATTATTGTTGATAATAACATGAACAGCTTTTAGGATTTAATAAATTAAAACAAAACATATATTGAAATCAACAGTGTAGCTCAGTGTTTTTCAAACTTGGCAACGTTAAGATGTGTGGACTTCAACTCCCAGAATTCCCCAGCCAGCATGCTGGCTGGGGAATTCTGGGAGTTGAAGTCCACACATCTTAACATTGCTGAGTTTGAAAAACATTAGTACTACTGGCAAAGTTTGTGTAATCTCCTCCTCCTCCCCCACCCCAACGATTTTTGAAAATTAAAGAGAATAGGAATAGGGCCAACAAATCTGGGGATTTCCAACTGCCCTTGGACTCCAAATCATATTAGACCCAGTCAACTAGCACAGCTGATGATGGAGGATGAAAGAAATTGGGATATTTCTGAGTGCCTACAGACCACACTATACCTATTTTAAAGCTCGTCTTGGCTTCTTGAATCACAGCCAGACTCAGGGAGGCAAACCATGTTGAGTGGTTGCTATCATTGCTTCCAGACCAGGAAAGGAAAGATGTAGCTACTTCTGTATTAGCTTATCTTTAAGGATACAGGACACTGCCTTCTATTGAGTCAGACCTGTTGGCCTATCTAGCTGAGTCTTGTCATTGTTGACTGGCAGAAGCTCTGCAGGATGTTGAAGCAGGGCTCTTTTCAAGCTCAGCCTAAAGATGCTGGGGCATCATTCATTAAGCTTGATTTAGAGGCCTTGCTTCTTTCACAAACATGGTCATCCTGTTATGTTATCTCTTATGGAGTGATAGCCATTACAGCCATTATGACTGTTTCACTGGGCATGACTTGAGTATCCCTCAAATGAGGTGTAATTTTTTAAACAGTCAATATACTTCCTGTGCCACCTTTTCTTCATCTTCTCCACAGAGAGAGACAAAGCAAGAGACAGAACACATCAGGAGGAGAAAAGAAATGGGAATAGGACTTTTAGGAGTAAGTGAGGTCATCTTTCCCAAGGCTTGTTCAACCCCAGTTGCCCCAATGGCAATGGCTCATTTCTGTCTTAAATCCCCAGAAGGGTTTCTTAAGATGCTATAGGAAATCCTGGAGAGGTGTACAATAGAAGTGGGGAAGATGTGGCTCTCTAGGTATTACTGAATCACAACTCTGTACTATCCCCCAGCTGACCTAGGGACAGGGGAATTCAGCATCATATGGACACAAATTTCCTATTCCTGGTATAGGTAACTATTGAGCTAGCTAAATCAGTGGCCTGATTCAGGGCAAAGCAGCTTCTTATGCTCCTCGTAGGCCTTGCAGAGAAGTATATAGCTTAGCCTGCAACATCTGATGGATATCATCACTATCTGTATTGGTCACCAGATACCCCTGGGATTTCACACATCTTCATTTCCAAAGCACTTGGTTCCTACTACTCCTTTGGTACAACAGTAGAGTGGACAGTTCCATTCTCAAACTTTCTGGGTAACCTGAGAAAGATTCAGTTCTATAACCCTGAAGAACCTCTGTCAGAAAAGTAGTAGTTTGGTTTGGGTATGGCATGTTATGTAAACCCAGCCATTGTGATACAAAAATCATGATTTATGGCGTAGCATTTTATGGGAAGCCAGTGTTATGCAGATAATACTGACTCAGTTCATACACCATGCTGGTTTGCTTAATGATTTGTTTAAACAAGCGACTGGGTTTGTACACAACATACTGTACCATGGTTTAGGAACAACAATGGCTGTGTTCATACTATAAGCCAAAAACTCAAAAAGGTTTAGCACAAAGTGTGAATATAGCCAATGAATTAAAGAGATCCATAGTTTTACCTGGTATAATTCAGTGCCTTCTATTCCTCCCCAGTTTATACAATGCCTTCCTGAGGGATTTTAAATTATCCAAGTACTTTCAAATACCATTTTTTTAAAAGAAGAAATGCACACCTATGTTTCTAGTTGTGTGCTGATTTTTAAAAGAAATATTCTTAATATTTTAATTGCTGTTCTGCCTGTTTTTAGATTTTTAAAAAATCTCTACTATTGAGCTGTTTTGTTTTGTTCCAACCTTCTTGATTAGTAAGTATAATTATGCTTGTAAGCCTGCTTTGACAGCCTGGGTTGGTAGAAAAACAAGAAAAAACATTTAAAACAAAACAATTGCGTGCTCACCTACAGTTGTCAAGGAGCACCAGTGGTTAAAAGTTGGCACTGCTCCTTAAGATATTTTCTGGAAGTGACGGCAACACTTTTACTCCACCAAAGTTACTCTAATCACTGTTTCCTGACAGCTGCAATAATTCTGATGTTTATTGCTGCCACATCATCGCAATCTTGTAATAGCAAAGAAAAAATGAAGCCCCCCCCTCTTCCTCCTCCCCCTCCCAAATCTGCTGCCATTGTTATGAAACTGACAAACAGGGACACATTGCAGAATGTTAGTGTAATTAGCAGCTTCTGCACTGGGAACTCTGCTATAGCGGGAGGGTATGGGTGGTGGGGTAAAAAAAGCAGGAAACAAATAAACTAACATTTTAGGACTGAAAGGGCTGTACGTTAAGTGGAAAGAAATTGTGTTCTGTGTTCGCTCTTTGGAATCCCTCCTGGTGTTAGGAAACAGGGTTGTTTTTTTAGGGACTAAATGAAACAGAAGTTCTCTTCTCCTGTTTGTTTCCGTACTCTTCACATAATGATGTGGGAGTGGGGGGATCCTTTTAGGTACACATAAAATATACAATCCACATATCTACTGTTCTGATCCAGATATGGACAAATGCCTATTTTTTTACATTAAATCTCTCCATGAGTGCAGCTGTGATAATTTACATTACTTCTCCCCATGCCTGGTAGAACCAAACTTTACTGATAATTTTAAGAGATAAACAAGCAGACATTTTCCTCTGATGGGGGAGATGGGCGGTGACAAATCTGATAAATAAACAAAAATGTGCTGCTTTTTCATGGCCCTGAACATTTGCTGCTTGAGGCAGCTGCTCTTCTTTATCTCATGCCTGAACTGGTCCCTGGATAATCAACCAATCAAATCATTTTTGTTTTGTTTTAGGATGTTTTCCGATCCCCCTACTCTTCCTTTCCTTCTGTTCTTTAATGCTAGATCAGCAGTAGAGTAATAAATGTTAATATCAGACAATGAGATGTGCAAAACAGTATCCAATAAAGAAAAACTGTGGAGGAGGGGAACAAACCACAACTCATTGTAAAGTCCTATTTCTCTTTGTTTTAAGAAAAAGAAAATCCTCTGGATATTCTCCTTGCGGCATGTTTATCTTCAGTGGACGGCAGGTTCTAGCTAAGTCATCTGCATTGTGCTGCTTATCAAACACCAAGCAACATTTTCCTTGGCTCAGTATAAACAGGTGACAGCACAATCAATAATCAGGCAAATCTTTTGCTCCAGTTGCCTTTCAGTATAAAGATGTTCTTCTAAAGAGACTACCATAAACCTCCTTCTGTGTATTTGGAAGGCACAGCTAAGAATCTAAGTTCCCCAAATGTTTTTTGTACTGGAAGGCTGTTAGACTTTGAAAATGGCTCTTTAAACCTTGAATAACATTTAAAGCAAGAAAATGGTGATGGAATAATAGACTTGACTTCAAATCATACAAAGCACATAACCCAATCCATTTAATTTTGATAGTTTTATCCAGTTTCCAAGCACTCAAAGCCTTCATTGCCTTGATAGTTGTTCTTTTATTGTACTTGTGGGTGAGGGTGAAAAAGTGAGTAAATCTTACCTGTCTCCTTTGAAATAATCAAGTGATATTAGTATGCTGTCACTGAATGTGTTTCTTTCTTTTTCTTTCTTTCTTTCTCTTTCTGTTTCATTACCTCCTATTCTTTTTTCCCTGACCTTCCTAATTGCATATTTAATCTCATACACTTTTGCCTGCCATCCTTGTGTTATTTCTCTGCCTTTTCTCATCCTTTTTTTAATCTCTCTCATCCAGCAGTTTACTAAATGACTTCAAACAGGTTTATTTTTCTTTTCCCTAAGGAAAGGAAAATAAACTAAGCTGGATCAACTCTTCTCTTTCTAAGCACCAATATCTCTGCCTTCTTTCTTTTACAACTGATTCTAGGAATATCCAATTATCTATAATTTTCATTTAAATCAAAGCAAGCCTCACATATTTGCAATTGTGGGTGGATAAGTGGCCCCAAACCCCACACTATAGTAACAGAATTCTGAACAGCACAAATAGTTGGAAAGAACAACAATTTAATATGCTACCGAATTAAATCAGTTTCATAGGATGGAGAAGGGAGCATTTTATCATTTGTGATGCAGCCTGGAAGCAAGTGTAATAGAAATGATGGCACCCTAGAATGATACACAGTAACGCCAAAGAATGTTAATGGAAAATAAGGGACATAAAATAGCAATATGCTAGTATTGTGCAGAAAGCAGTGATGGACAAGGATGAACCTGGAAAATATCACAGAACCTTTTCAGAAAGCAAGAAGGGCAAAATATGTGGAAGAAAATATTCATATTCTACAAATCTAGGTTTGTGAATCTTGAATAAAGAACAGTGCATATGGTGCTTATGACTGAAGCTACACTGCTTCAGAAGAGCATTTGGATTGTGAATGCAAATGAACCAGCAAAACTAATGTATAAAATAGTGTTAATACTTCAGATAAAAACTAGTTTTGTTTGGCATGGATCGCCTTTAAGAGATGGGAAAATTTAAAACAAAACTAATGAGAATTATCTGAAATAAAACAAAACTCTGTGGCAAGAGAGGGTTCCATTCACAAAAAAGGAGGATCAGATAGAATATAATGGCAAGTGAGGAATACATTTGCTTGAACAGAAAGAACTAAAGGGAGAAGCAAAACATTTATTGCAACACAAATACTTTGTCATCAGGTACAGTAGGGTATGTGTGACAGTTTGGCTGAAAAGAATGGCTTGCTAATCCCCTTCTGAATTTGTTTGCCATTCCCCTTCTGAATTTTTTTGAAGTGTTGCACACACTGCAAAGAATGAGGTTGTTGATGGAGATGGACTAATTATGGATTAGCCCAGACTGAAGGAGCGGAGGGGTCATATTCCTGAATTCTCCCCAACATAAACAGCATCCTTCTGGCAGTAAACAAGCATAAGAGGCCAGAGGCCTCCGACGGGAGGAGATGGGCAGGGATAAATTAGATAAATAAATAAATAAATAAGAGAAGTGGGGGAGAAGTCTAACATAGCTCTATCTTTCATGTACATCATAAAGTGTTTAAAGCAAAACAAATCCTCATTTTCTCTTGAGTTTCTCATATCCCTTACAAAATACTATCATTCATAACATTTCCAACATCTTTTAAAAAAAACAACAGCTCAGATGTTGGCAGTGCACCAGAAAATGGATGGAATAGGTATGTTTCCGAAAGCTGGGCTTTATGGTTATCTTTCCAAGAAAGAGGGAAATAAAAATCATAGGCTGCATTCATTGAACATGCAAAATACAATTGCTGTGTTCATATAACATGCTTTGTCTGAAGAAGCAAACTACATTTGGCTCAACATGATGGCCTGGTTCATACAGTTTGTTAAGACAATAGCTGGGTTCCCAAACCACACTGAATCAGTTCAGTTTTAATTACTCTAACATGTTATGGTGCCCCACGCATAAAGCTGGAAGGTGACTTTTAAGTCCAGTGCAGTTATATCTCTGATTAGTGGCTGAGTATTTATTACAAAGGATGATATCTAACAGCTTAGCTCATTGCTTACTTCACTGGATCATAATTCTTCACATTTATATTGTTAAACAAGGGCATATAGTGTAGGATGGTTTAGCCCAGCAGGTGATTGTGCATACAGCAAGGTCTGAATGCTGATGTTAGAATAAGCCTGCTAAAGCTAAGGAGGCCTGTTTGGCACATGAACAGACAAACAGCCTGAGAACCATTTTTATACCATCATTCCCATGATAGAAAGGAGACAGATGTAATGAATGTCCAGAACTCAGAAAACATATTTTTACTTTCGGCACTCTGATCCATGTGGGGGAGATGAGCAGTGATAAAAATATGATAAATAAATAAAAGCAGTTACTGTTTAAAGTACAAATCCACCTGAAAGGGATTTGACATACAAAGAATATTGTACCAATATACAAAGAATATTAATGAATACCATACAGTCAGACATGTATTATTTCTGAAACATCTACTCATTTGAGACCTTTTAAAAAACTGAATAGAAATATAGCAAAGAACCTACCTGTAGTGGAGCTCAGTTGTCATCTTCCTCTGATGAAAATTGGTGCCTTGTGAAACTAACAAGAGAGGCTTTCCCAGCCACATCTTCTTTTCCAAAACATTTATTCCAGAGTAGTTCTATTTGTTTTTAAACAAATATAGCATTGGTCTTTATTGCACGTACTCACCAAAGTGGCTGATGGTATTTCTGTATTGACAGCATCTCTTCCATTCTATCCCTCCTGCCAACTTGCTTTTAACACTCACCAATAAGTACCATGTCTGTTGAAAGCCCCAAAGACAAGCTGCATCAAGCATTACATTGCGATCGCTTTCCTGTGCCAAAGGTTTTGGTCTGCTTGGTGCCAAATACCAAGCATTGCCAAGAATATATCAACTTGGTGTGACATTCTTTCAAACCCTTATCTGTACTGTGAGCAGTCTGCATGAAATTTGCATTGCACATTATATGGTACAAGTACAATACTGCAGACTGTGCAAGAGAGCTTACAGTTCCATGATCTTTGTATGGATGGATACCTAAGGGGCATCTCATCTTAAGCTATTTTTCTAAAAAGGTTACTATTAATAATCGCAAGACAAACATTTTAAAGATTTCAGAGAGGCTTCTTACTCAGAAAGGAGCTGTCCAGTATCTTGGTGCTGAATGCTACATTTCATCTCTGGAAGTCACATGTTGTCTAGGAGCTGTCCTCAGAGGAGATACTGGTATATCACCCCAATAGATCACCTACCCTAGATGGCTAACTTCCAGATAATTCTAAAACAATTCATTTAGAAAAGTTGACCACCTTTTCAGCTGTGCTTTGGAGTTTTCACTCACCAACTGAAATTGCCAATTATCATGCAATCACTCATGTCACAAAAGTGCACATACCATGCACTTTTAAATTTATTTATCAATGCAAACAGTTATGACATTCCATAGGACATGACTTCTAACTGTAAAACTTGTCACAACAGCATTCCCCCATCATCTAAAAGTCTGGGGAAAAGAGAGTGAATGAATTAAATATTGGGGTGGGGAGGACCCTTTCAGGTTGTCATGAAGCATTTTAAAGATCAGTCCATCAGATACTGGTTATTGATATATTTATCTTGGAAATATTTACCTGTCTGGGTATCTTGCATTATGAATGGGACAGTGCCCTAAGATTAGTTATAATTTAATAATTCTTCACTTACTGCTTCCTGAAGGTTTTATGGTTCTGCTGTTTTGTGAGCCACTGATTTCTGTGTGAACAGAGAAGCTGTATAGCTCTCTGGTCGGCATTAAGGAATGACAAGAGAACCTGATGGCTCTAATTTCTATTTAATGCAGAATCAAAAGCCTGTACTGAGATTCTCCTTAGCATAAACCATTTGACAAACAGCAATCAGATAATTGAGAATGCCAGTGACATCCAGCACAACCCCTTTGTTAGCTCCTAGGGTGCAATTGTTCTCCAATTCAATTTGCACTACAGAGTATTCAAAAGAAACAGTTTCTCCCCTCCCAAATTAAAAAAAAAAGATGGAAGAAAGGAAAGAGCAAGAGAAAGAAGAAAGGAAGGAAGGGTTAGGGAATGGGGATAGTGGAATGTAGGGGAGACAGGGCTGGAAGGCAGGCAGGCAGGCTCACAAGTGCAAGGAAATGAAAAAAGAATCCAAGATTCGATTAAAGCTTGATACTATAATTAAGGTTGCTGAAATCTATGATTGAGATGTAGTAAGTTCTGCAAAGGGGCAGTTGGTGCCATTTTGCAAGAGATTATCTTGTGGTATCATTAACAGCTTGGATATCAAAAAAGGGAAGGGGGAGGAAGTGAAAGAAAGGGCTTTGGAAGGAGGAAACCCAACAGCAGAGAAGAAAACCCAGTTTTGCTACCATCAAACATGCAAGGGGTATTTTATTATCATAAAGTCAAGATAGTTGGCTAGATGTTTAAATTTCAGAAGATTATTTGATTATTATCTTAACATCCCACTTTTTCTCCAGGAGGTCAAGGCTACCTCCCTTCATGTTACCCCACAAGAGTAAAACTGTGTAGTAAACTGGGCTGAGAGAGAGTGACTGGCCCAAAGTAACAATAGCTGAAGATGGAGTTGAAACTGAGTCTCCCCAATCCACACTTAAACCACATTGACTCTTGGAGACTAAAGAAACATAAAGAGGAAAGAAAGAGAAGTTATCAGTACAGGGATAATGTGGAGAAAGGAAAGCATTTGTATATAAGGTTTGCAAAGTGTGTGTGAAAGGATACCCCTAATGACTGGATTCTGCAGAGATGGATGCAAAGGAAACTCTACTTTCAGAATGTATTACAATTATACCCTGCCTTTCCATCCTTCAAGATAAAAAGGCCAGTCAAACCTAACAACAGAAGACGCACTAATAGATCAACAACAGCAGAAAATCAACAATATTGAAGAGAGCACACCATGGTGACAAGTTAATCTACTATTACAAGAGCATTCTGAAATAGTCAATCCTGAAAACATCCGCTCAAAATCTTTCCTGCATCTTCAGCATTTGCAAGGATAGGTTAGGAGGTGGGGGTCTGATGCTGTCTTGTTTCTTAAAGGGGAAATGCATGGGAAGGAGGGAAATACAAGCATTCCTCCTCAGTTAAGTTTGGAACTCCTTGATAGTTGAACCGGGGTAGGGTAGGAGGTGATAGACAAAACCTTTCCTGGCTGGCTGGCTTCATCACTTTGATTGTAAGAAATATTCAGAAAGCCCTGTAGGACTAGATGAACAGATTATCTAGACCAGCATCCTGTTTCTGACAGCAGGCAGCCAGATGCCTTTCTGAGTATCCACTAAGGGTAGACAAACAACTTTTCCACCTGTTCATTTTGTGCCAAGCCCTGGATACTCCAAAAGGGGATGGCAGTTGTACCAAGAGATCCTATTGATCTATAACGGCTAACAACTAACAGCTAACCCCTTTCAGAGGCTTCTGACAGCAGTTCCCATAACTGCAAGCCACTCTGCAGTCAGACTCACTGACTGTAGTTTATGGGAGTTGTCTGACCCATCTGGAAGGCAAGAAGCAGAACGTTCTGCTGCTCTTTTTGATGGTCACACACATCAACCCAGAGAAATAAGCAAACACACACACAGATCAATTGATGGGAATAAACTTCCAGAGGTATACACAGGGTGTGCACCTGCACTTAAGAGGAACTCAAACATCCAACTCACTGGTGCTGTGCCTTGCCTGATGGACTGATGCCTGGTCTCCAGCAGACAAGAAATTGTTTCCAAACACATATTCACATAAGGGAGGAGGGTTCTCTCTCTTTTTACCTCCCTCCTGTCTTCCCCCATCCACTGAAATGCCTTCTCTACAATCCCAAGGAAAAAGGAGGCAGAAAGAAATTAGAGAAAGAGGGAGAGAAGAAACAACTTACCTCCAGACTCACCGCAAAGGGTGCTTGGAAAGCATTGCAATGGAATGAATGAATTGCCTCATTCATTCCCCGGGCCGCCTCAGGGATGGGATTTCTTTCCAATGTGGAGATTTTTGTCCCCCTACGGGATGCTTCTTGGGCTGTTTCTCCTCTAGCATGCACACGTGTGTAAAAACACAAGCGCTTTGTTCCCTGACAACCAGGTTCAACACGTATACAAACCAAGCTGTCAGAATCAAGCTTGTTTGGGAAAGGGGGAGAAATCTGTGGATGTAAAGATACAGAGTAGAACATGCGGGCAGCTTTCTCACAGACACAGACCACACAACTAGGTCCCTCTGCATCCAGCTGGAGCCTGTCTCTTTAAAGCCTCGCTCAACCCACAGGTGGCCTCCATCACCAAGGCGAACATACATGACGTCATGTTGAAGAGGGCGGAGTGGCTGCAGTGTGTGTGTGTGTGTGGGGAGGGGGAGAGAAATCCACTTCAGAACAAAAGCCCCCTCCCAAACGTGCAACCATGACAACACAGCTTGTCAATGCCTGCACTCAGCCATTTTGAAGCTGCTAAGCAAAGCTCTCTTGGATTCTCCCATAGAAAGAAGGGGCCATGTTGAAATACATATTAATGTGTAGTTAATTAATGTTTTTATCCCTCCCCTTCCCCCCCCCCGAAATAAGAAAAGTGCAAAAGTGCAAGATCACCCTAAAATTATAAGCTGGGTTTGAATGTTGTTCTAATCTACAGCTTTCTTAAGTGAGATGTATTGAATGAACCACAACTGTCTGGACTTGCACAAAATTCTAAACTATGAATTATGTTTTATGGACCAAAATGGGTAGGTTCATACAGAATGATCAAAATCAAACTGCACTGTCTTTTTGTGTGAAAAAAATCACATAAAGACTGTCTAAACTTCTAATTGGATCCCTCCTCCTATAATTATGCACAAACACTCTCTAATGAGTTTCAAAAGTTTGGAGAATGCTGGATATAAACTCTGACCCCAGGCTAGTGATTCAGGCTTTTTACCCCTACCCCACCTCCTGCTATATATGTGTACTGACTGGTACCTTATCATGGCACAAAGATACCCTAGTAATACTTTCCCCTCCCTTTTGTGACATTTTCTCATCTTGTCTCTGGCTCATGAAAGAAACAGTCTTAACTTATCCTTTGTTTGACTGGAATTGCAGTCATATTTTCCCCCATATTCTAATACAGCCCACTGATAGCCTCAAGCGTGGCATAATCTGTTAGACTTGTCACCCATTACCTTGGAGGGAAGTCAGAGGAGTGGGAATAGAGGCAAGACAGAGATCACCAACTTGGCAATGAACAAAAATAGGAATACAAAGGTTCTTACCAATCACTCTTTCCTAGGTTTATTATGGATATCAAAGGACACCCGAACTTTGAGTCTTTTATTTAGAGATGGGTTAGCACATTGCACTAAATGAGAATGTAATTTGTTTGGATTGGGCTTAGTATAATGTTTAAACAAACCATGGCTGTTTGATTCTGTTGGGCTACTAGAAATGGGTTGCAAAAATCCAGATGACCACCAGATGACTTCAAAGAGTTATGGTTTTCTATATCTTTTTGCTGCTATCCAGTGGTCCTCTGGATTTGTAGAGTCCAGATCTGGTAGCTCCAGTGTTACATATGAACAAGGTCACTATAGCTTTTTTCCACAAACCATATTTAAACAAGCCATGATTTCAAATGATTGGTGATCTCAGCTGAAAAAGCCCTGCTAATCTAAGGTGTCTCAGAGATCTTGGGAACAGAGGCTAAAAGTCCTTTGTTTGTTCTAGGTTGGGTGGGGAACATGGGGTCTTTTGGATGTTGCTGAATTGCAAGTTCTAATCAATTTGAAGACAAAGAAAACATCCTCAGCTGTTTACCTTCAGCTAACCTGTTGCCTAAACCAGGAGAATGACCACTTCCAGTTAGCATTAACTGGATTTTGAAATAAGTTTACTTGTTGATTTCAAATTCCAGTTAGAACTGACTAGATATGCAGGTTGCTCTGGGGTTAGGCAACATACTAAATCTCAAATAAATCACTGACAGTGGTTTATGAGCTGTGCAAGATAGGTTTAAGATGATGACACACATATACTCATTAACCCACCAGCTTGCCTTAGCTTAGTCCAACAACCTCTCTAAAGCTAGTTATTGCCCTTTATAATATATTTGCAGATAGCTAATAAAATAAAGAAAAATAATAAAATATGGTGCAGTGGCTAAATGTTTTGGACTAGGACAGAGGTGACCAGGTTCAAATTCCTCACTAGCCATGTAATCTCACTGGATAATTTAGGAGCCTATCCAGAGGGTTCTTTTTGTGGGAAAATCTGGAGGAAGAAATGCTGTGTATGCTACCTACAGTTTGTAGAGGAAAGTTAGGATATAAATCTAATGACTAAATAAGATCCAGGACTATGTTCTAAAGGACTATATCTGAAACTAAAGAATCTACCCCACTTTGGACTGGATCACATGCATTTTTTTTTCCTGCAGAGTTATGTTCACTTAAGTTCATGTGTATTGTCATTAATACTGCTCAGTACATGCACTGATCAAGTAGAAGGAGTTATTTCCATTTCTTCATAAAATTTACTACTGGAATGATTAACCTGAAATTTATACATTTAGACATCATGCAGGGACATACACGGGGGGGGGGGGGTTCAAAAAAGTCAAGATGGCAGTGGTGATCATATGATCAAAGCAGCGCCCCTTTATACATGTGTTACATGCATGACACATGCAAAAAAATGGATAAGGCTTCAATTACATGGTTGCAACCAACCTAATTTGACTTTTTGACCCCCTGCAGACCTCCTTGACATCATGCAAATAGAAAATCACAAAACTGACCATAGTGAAGAAAACTAAGGCTAGTGTCCAGGCAGACACACTTAGAAAATTCATGGGCAAGCACAAGTTGCCGCTCTCCCAATTTCATATTCAGTGGTGAAATGAGAATGGAAGTTCTTTTAAGGCTGAGATGGACAACCTATGTCCCTAGAGTTACACATGATCCCCCTAAACCATGGAAAAATTATGAAATTGTAATTTTTAATATGATAGATTCAGGAAAAACTTATAATTATTTTGTCTTGGCTCAGCCACTACTGATAGCCTGGAGTCTAAAGGTCTCAATGATCTTGGTGTTCCCTGACTTAGTGCTCTCCAAATGTGTTGGGATTTTGAGAGTCATCAAACACATCTTGTAAACCGCAAGCAGGGAAAGTCTGAGAAAATAGAAGATACAAACAGTTGCATTCCAGAAGCTTCCCTCCAACAAAAGAGAGCTTGAAAATGGTGTTCCATTTTGAGCCATGCTGGTCAGGCAGCATTCAAGCCGTGTAGGGCTTTATAGGTCAAAACACACACTGTTAGACCACAGTTGTAAATGCCAAAGAATAGGTGCAAATTGCTCTCCTAGGACGCACTGATTACGAAGTATACGCACCGTACGCATTTGCTTCAGCAGTTGAGTGCTCTCAGTGTGCAGTCCCATGATGAATCAGTTAGAAACGAATGTCCTCTCAAAACTTTAGCCAACTGCATTGTTTCATCATCTGGCATTTGGATTTGGGAAGTCTTTTGTCCCTGAACTCATATCAGTGCATTTTTTTTTTAAAAAATCTACCTGTATCTTACCAAGAGGCAGCTGGATCTTTCATAATTACAAGCCAGAATTACTTAGGGTGGGACCTTAAGGCTCTATGCCTGCATACAAGCAAAGTGGCAGTAAGTTGGAGCTCATAAAGAAATGCATTCATGATTAGGCTGCCTGTAGGTGCACAATGCTAGAGGAAAGCTTTATTGGCATAATGGTGATGTGTAAAAATATACTACACAGTCCATAAATTTCATTACATTATACCAAAGAAATTGTTTCAAGAAGTAACAACCATAACAAGGAAGATTTCATCACTTAGTGGTAGAATTCACATTTTCCCTGCAAAAAGTCCAAGTTTCAGTTCCTGGCATCTTTAGAAGGTTTACAAAAACTCCAGCCTGAAATTGCCAATCACTGTTGACAATACTTGATTAAAAGGATCATACAGTGAAAGATTTGGTATCACCCACTATGGAAGAATGGTTGGTAAAATTGACAGAACTTGCTGAGATGGACAAACTGACTTCTTTGATCAGAGAAAGGTCATTATCAACATTTATCAATGACTGGAAATCCCTTATGGACTTTTTGCAGAAGAAAGAAAATGATTTTGTGACTTATGGTTTTGATGATCAGAAAAAGAGGTTATAGAGAGAAGGGAATTATGATGAAATCTTAGAGAGAGAGGTTTGACTAGAATTGTATGCTTAACTGCCAAGAGGAAGATCAGAAGCCATTTCTATACATATGTATGTTTGTATGTGTGGGTGTGTGCATGTGTGTGCGTGTATATGCACACACATACATACATATATATTCATGTTTTCTATTCTTTTATTTTCTTTTTCTTTTTTCTATCTTCTTTTCTCTTTCTCTTTCTCTTTGCCTTTTCTTTTCTCTTTTTCTTTTTCACATATACTTTACTATATATATATATATATATATATATGTATATATATGGATGTATTTCTTATTATCCATGTAAAACCTTTTTAATAAAAACTATTTTTTTTAAAAAAGGACCATACAATGGAAGATAGCTTCCTACAATTCACAAGATCCAGAAGAATGAATCATTTCATTCAATAATGAAATAATTTTTAAAAAGTAGCTTGATTAAGTGATCAGTACATCTTTTTATTAGGGGAACACATTATGAGGCTAAGAGTTAATGCCCATTTGTATGTCTGGTTTGGGTGCTTACATATTGACAGCCTTTGCAGTTTTCTCTGTTTTATCATTATTCATTGAATAAGCCAAAATTGGCTGTGTTCACACATAACATTAAGCCATAAATTATGACTTACAAATCAGAGGCCCAAATCAAATAAATCGCATTATATATGAACCAGACCTAACCCTCATTTCAGATTTTGAGGGAAGTTTATTTTTGCAGTCTGTCTTATTTTGCACTAGTCAACAACCAGAGTATTGTGTCCAGGCATATAACTTTAAGAAGCATATAGACCAGGAATAGTCTACCTCTAGGCCTTATCCTCATTTCAGAAACTTGCCAAAGTGTAACGTGAAAATTAATTTTCTCAGCACTTGCTGGTGTTTTACAGGCAAAAAAAATCTATTTGGATGAGTTTGGTGATAAAGATCCTTCAGAATAATCCACCATTAGATTCACCATTATTTTATGCTCCTCTCAACCTTTATTTACTTCCTCCTCTGTCCATACCTAGTCTAGCATCATTTTGAAGGAGAAAAGGAGAAATGGAAGTACAGTCTGAATTCTTACATTACTGCTGTAGGAGAATTCCACAAATGTCAAACTTGCCCACTCTTTATAGCCACAGTCTATCCCAACCTGACTATAACATGGATTCTGCAGGGCATCTTTCCTTTCTCTATTTCATCTCCCTAGCCCACCCCCCATTCTCGTCCAAGGACATATGCCAGTTTAGGATTAATTTAATAAATCTAATGGAGATCCCTGAAGAAATTTATTTTATCATAAAAGTGTACTTTTAAGGTGCCCATTTTGTTATGAGGATCAATGGTGTCAGGGCATTTCAGTACCGTAGAAAGCTCCAAGAAGACCTTTCTTCTGGTGAGTCTGGAATTAACTGTTTCTCCACATGAGCCACAGTGTTCCTACACCAAGATCTGCTCCTTTCCTGGAGAGTGTTAATGGTAGCATGTTGAAGAGTTGGCGCCTAGCACTCAGTTCCTTTCTGATCAAAGACTCTTTGTTGGGTACTGTCTGCGCTGTTGAGCAGGAGCTTCCTTATGTATACAGGACCAAGGTATGGTTTCTCTTTACCCTGGTATTCTCACTTTGCTCTTTCTACACTCCACTGCTCCATGCCCACATCACCAAGTACAGCAGCTAGCTAGCTTCCCTCCCTTCCTCCCTTCCTCCCTCCCTCCCTTCCTGGAAAAAAGGGGTCCTCTGACCTATAGGACTCAGGATCCACATCCAGCATTCTAACTCTAGCCATACCTTGATATGTGGACACCTCCCTCCCTGCAAAAAAAGAGTTGTGAGAGAGAAGAACAGCAAATGATTCAGTAGACAAAGAAACCAATATCTCTGTAAGCCTGTTGCATGCTCCTTCTGGCTGTTAGGATTTGCGTCTCCTGCTAGAAATGTAATTTACAAGCTAAGCCTCATTTTGAGAATTTGATTCTTGAGGTGCAGGCAGCTCACTTTTTTTTTTCCAAGAAAAATGTTGCTTCCCAAAATGAAGTGATCTCAATTGCCTGATGACGTTTGCACTGATAATATTCTAGAGAAATCTCTGCAAAAGTTCTATTTTCTCTGTTGTAGCATGGGAAGACACACGCTGTGGCTTTCTGAAGTCGCTCTTGGCTAGTGGCTTTTACTGTCTGTGCAATGTACTGTGGGCAGAAGACAAAGCATCCAGAGTCTAGCACTGAAAATAATAACTTTTTTTAAAAAGCCAGATGTTGTGTACACATTCTCCCCGCAAACCAATCCAACCTTTATGGTTCTGTTTCCCTCCAGCCAAGCATCCTGGGAAACGTAATTCAAGGGGTATGCTAAGAATTTACAGTCCTTTGGCTTCCCTGAGGAGAGGAAATTACTGTGAAACAAGTTTCAGTCAGTAGTGTAAGAAAGCGATTTCTCAACAGGGCTGGTGGCAACTGTTTTTCTCTTCTCCCTCTGCTGATGGAGAAAAAGCTGAACCCAATGACACTAGTTTCTCTGGATGGACAATAATTACTACTATTATAAATGGTCAGGATGCTCTTTGGCATACATTTAAGCTTGAATCAAATGGTCACCTCTGTTCTTTTGGCATTTCAATCGTATCTGACCTGAGTTTACCAATTGTAATGATATGGTATTAATAGCTAGATGATGGACTTGAAAATAATGTTGGCTTGATCCAATAAGGCATGTTGTTTTCTTATGTCTACTGGAGAACTTACTCTGCCAATCTGAAATTATGATAAGACAAGATTGACTTCATATGATTTGTTGAATAAACCCTAATTGGTTGGTTACATGGAATTCCATAAAGATAGTTTTCCAACCACAATGGCTGAGCAGAAAAAATATGTTAAACCCTCCAGAGTTTTATTTGGTCTTGGATTCATATGTGGTATGAGCTCAGCTACTGTCCTGACTTAAGCAAAAAACCACGCTGAGACAAGAAATTAGTCTCTAGTGTTTATTAACTGCTAGAGTAGACAGAAAATCCTACTAAACTGAAGGAGTGTGGGAAACCCAGACAGATAAACCCCAAAACTCAAGGCAGGTCTGCTCTGAGTTTCTTTGAAGGATAGTTCAAAGCCTCTAAACTACGCATGCGTTTTCCCCCCTGGATAGGGCCCCCCTCCTGCTCACCATCCGTACTCATAACAGCCACTATGATGTGTCAGCTGTGATTAACAGATTATTATGTGAACCAAGCCAATTGTAGTCCATTCCACAAGCCATGGTTAAATAAATAATGATTAATTATGATTTCAGATTCCCACAGAGGTAGCTGACTAGGAACATACTGCAGTGCCACACTGGATCAAATCAAAGTTTTGCCAAAACCAGGTCTTGCTATTCATTATCAGTTACCCGGATACTGTCCTAACAGTGAGACACACGCTGAGACGAGGAGTAGTTCTCTAATGTTTATTACTGCTACATAAACAGAATCCTAACAAACTGAATAAGCATGGGAAAAACCCAGACATATAAACCCCAAAGGCTAAGGCGGGCCTGATCTGTGTCTCTTTGAATGGCTGCTTAATTCCTCAGTACTACGCATGTGCTTTACAGCCTGGATGGGAGCCCCCTGCTCGCCATCCTTACTCGTGACAGATACTTTCTATATTCCCAAGATGGCATGATTCTAGCTCAGTTTCCATATTGCCACCATTTCTCTTCTTTCCTTTATTTTAGCCATTTTTGTAGTTCTTTTATTATTATTATTTATTTATTTATTTATTTATTACTCAAATTTTAGCCACCACCCATCTCCCCCAGAAGAGGGACTCTGGGCAGTTTTCTGATGACATCCCCAGAAGAGGGACTCTGGGTATTATTTCTGATGATATCCACAACGTCTGAGAAATTAATTCCCCATCTCTCTGTCATATCTAGCATGATATTTTAAAGGAGCGTTCTTGATTCTCTATCCTCTATGATTTGCCGGAATGTTTTCCTCTGTCTGGACTGATACAAAATTCAATCCATAACAATCAAGGATATTGCTTTACTGGGTGCCAAGGTTGGATCCCCTCTTTTATGATGCGTCTGTGTGAGAGAGAACAATTTACATATTTTTACACCTAGTATTTTATATTGCCACCTGCTTCATTTGGATGTTATTCATTTTGGAATCTTATATCATTTAACCTCTCTCTTCCATTTCATTTTTATTCTGCCACATCTCTTTTCATCCAACACTTTGTTATAACCTTTGGCGAAAGCAAATGGAATTTGATTTAATAATAATAGCACTGTACAATAAACAAGATCCTCTTCCATTTGTTTGTACAAACACACACATACTCACAGTATACATTCACAGGATGATCTGGAAACTAGAAAACAAGTCTTACTGGGGACTGAGAAGACTAGGTGTGTTTTTCTGTATGAAGAGAAGATTGACAGTCAATACGATACATGAGTTCAAAAGCTCAGCCTTCTCTCATAGATGCTTTAATTTGTATTCCTGCACTGAACAAGAAGCTGGACTTTTTTGTTGGCTTAATTGGTCCTTTTCAGTTCTATCAATAACCAAAGAAACACACACACATACACAGGAGGGGAAGGGAGGGGAGGGAAAGAGAAGTTGAATTCACATCTTCCAGCAAAAGTTAGTTTGGTCCTGAACCCAGCCATTTGGTTTCTAAATCACAATTGATGGCTTAGTGGATTGTGGGAACTTAACTGTGGCTTAGTCAACAAACATAAATTCAGTAGTGTGAAAATCCAGTTGCACAGATATACTGTAGGAACCAGATCAACATGAAGTCAACAGCCCCGCTTGGAGTACTGATTCACACATTGGTGAAGAATTTCTTGGGAAACAAACTTAAAATGTGTGACTTGACAGCTCACATTACAAGAACAGATTCTTGTTTCAGAAGAGAAACATTTATGCTAAAATATAAGGCTTCTATTGTTTCCCTGTCAAAGATGTATAAACATGTGTGGGTGTGGCACGACTGGCTGCAGAGTTAAGAATGTAAAAACGTTTGGTCAAGCATCCAGATTCCCACAGTGGTCAACCAGATGCTTATGGTTGGTAGTGGCTTCTTCTATGGCTATGACTTGTAGCTGTGCCTAGACTTGTACATTATCCTAATACTTTTTGTCAAAGCTAGCCGCACATTCCATATATGGTAACAGCAGCGAGACTACTATATGCATAAAGATGGAAAAATACAGAAATACAATGGAGGAGTGAACTGTGAAGATGGCAGAGCTTGCTGAAACTAAATCGACCTGGTTGATTAGGGAAGGAATAATAGCTACTTTTATAAAAGACTGGAAACCCTTTATGGACTTTTTACTGAAAATGGACAAAAATGAATTGGAGATTTTAGGATTTACTGATTAGAAAGGGTTGTTTGTGGAAAGAAGGGAACCACGTTATGTAATTTGGGAGGATTTAAACAGTATTAATCATGTTTGTAAGTGCTGCAAAGAAGATTGGAAGTCACTTCTTTAGATATTTTTCTTTTTTTTCTTTTTCTTTGACTTTTACTGTTTTTTTCTTTTTCTTCTCTTTTCATATCCTTTTCTCTTTTCGAACTAACTTTACATTTCTGTAGTTTTTAATTCTGTACAAAATTCTTCACACACATGCACATGCACATACAGGTAGTTCTCGCTTAATGACCACAGTTTGGACTGGGATTTCGGTCGCTAAGCAATGCAGTTATTAAGTGAATCTGACCCAATTTTATGACCATTTTTGTGGTGGTCATTAAGTGAATCACATGGTTGTTAAGCAAATCATGCAATTCCCCATTTGCTTGCCAGAAGCCAGCTGGGAAGGTTGAAAATGGCAGTCACATGACTGCAGAATGCTGCAACAGTCATAAATGTGAACCAGTTGCCAAACACCCGAATCGCAATCACAGGACCACAGGGATGCTGCGACAGTCATAAGTGTGAGGACTGGTAGCAATTTGGGTTTTTTACTGCTGTTGTAAGTCTGAACCATCACTAAGTGAATGGTCATTAAGTGAGGACTACCTGTATAGCTATCCACATATTCCAAATCTGAACGCTGCCACCCGCATTTAACCATGGCCTCCATGAAGGAGATGTAGAAGAGTGTTAAGAAAGGAAACCATGTTTTGTTTTTGACTTTCTGCTGAGTTCAACCCAAGGGAGGGAGGGAACCTGGGGCCTACAGTTGTGTGAATGCTACTTTAGAGCTCAAATGGCATTTTTATTATCTCACAGGTCTCATTGCAGCCCTTTTGTGGCAGCTCCAGGCTACTGTTTGTCTGTTGCTGATTGAGAGGGCCCCGACATGGTGAAGAGGCATTAACAGCTCAGCACAATCCAAATAACATCTTGTCCATCATCCGTGCTTTATATTAATAATTCCCACAGGGGAGCTAGGTATAGGAGGAGACCATTTTCTCTCTCTCTCCTTTGGAATTAAATTATACTGGCCACATATTAATGGGTTGGGGCTTAAGTGACCAGTGCAAGGGTTAGAGCCATAATGGGTGGGTTGCATATTCTGCTTTGTTCTTTTTTTCACCTTCTACAGTAATGTTCTCCATCCTCTTTTTCATGCCTCCCTCTTCTTCTCACACAGTCAATGAGGCTATATGATTCTTCTCGGGGGACTGAAATGTCTACTCACAGAATGCTTCAGAAATTAAGCTAGGGTTGCATGAAGTTATGCCAAGGGCCTCATCCAGCCCTAGAGTCTTCCACTGCTATATATACATTTTATTTATTGCTTGTTTGTTTATGATTTATAGCTACCCAAATCCCAAGACTCCAGGTGGTTTACATCTAAAATATATTTATACCTGCCATTCCTCCAAGAGATCCAGATAACTTCTATGGGGCTTTCCTGTCATTTTAACCCTACAACAGCAATCCTAAAAAGTAGGCTGGACTGAAAGAGTGTGACCAACACAAGGTCATCCCAGTGAGTTTCATGGTGGAAGGTGGACTTGACCCTGGGAACAACACCTTAACTTCTGTACCATGTTGGCTCTCAATTCTTCTCATCTGCTCTCATAGTCCTTATTACTGCACCTCACTTCCATTTAAGCATCCTGTTTTGTCTCATCACGTGGAAGATTTTCCTTGATTTGGGCAATCTCTCCTCTCCTGGAAGTACAGAAAGAGACCAGGAAAGCAAGGCCCACCATTTCTGGTCCCAAGCTGAGGTCATCCTGAACTTTTCTTCCACCCAATTATTGTCAGGAAGGTATGTTGCCTTCCCCATTTGCCTCACCCTTTCCTGCCAGTTTCCCTTAGGCATCAGTAGAGGAAGTGACTGTTGAGCTTTATTTAATGGAGCCAGGCCTCATTAAATCCCAAGCCAAGCCAGAGAAGCAGACGCAGTGCCCCTTCCTCACCAGGCAGAAAAGTTCAAAGGTGGGGCTAACAGATGTCCTCTATCAGCACTGGAGCACCTGAGGCAGGCACGGTGCTGTTTGTTTAACGGCGTCATCAGTAACTGATTATTGGCACGAGAAGGGAACATCTGTTCCATTTACAGAAATGGCTACGCAAACCCCTTTCTCTCACCTGACATCTTCCCTGGATTTTATTGAATCTTTGGGCCACACAATTACCTCTAATTTCATTGCTGGCCTTGTGTGAAGAAAAGCGCTTCCCCCGGAGCCTCAGCAAGACACAGAGGTTGATGGCCTCTTCCCTCTATCTCCGTTGTTGCCCTTTTATTGGATGCATAATGCCAACAAATGTATCCGTAACTGCTGGATGCCATTCGTCTCATAGCTGGATTGGTTTGCCTTGGGCACCTGGGTGACAAATCCAGAAGGAACCCAGAGATCTTCTGCTTCAAAATTTTCACTGTCTTGTTTGCGCAGGTAGAGAAACACCGTCCTGGCAGACACAGGCACACATTGGAAAGGTTGTAATTCAAATGGCCTGTTCTCCCTTTCTGCCTATTTACTCAGGTTGCTTTATTTTTGGGGTGTCACCTCTCTTGCTTGCTACAAATCCCAGCCCAAATCTCATGGTGCAACGAAACCTCTTTTGCCAGTTTTCTTCCTGTGTGAAAGAGTTTTTCCACCTGATTTTCAAGGTACTTGAGAGTTTCTTCCAAACTTCTATTTGTGATGTATGAGCTTCCTTTAGCGGTAAAGGACATAGCCATTGCTACCGTTGCTTATTATTACATATCTTTTTTTTAATCCGTTCAATCATATCCAATTTTTGGAGACTGCCAAGACAAGTCCCTGCAGTTTTCTTGGCAAGGTTTTTCAGAAGTGGTTTGCCATTGCCTCCTTCCTAGGGCTTAGGGAGAGTGACTGGCCCAAGGTCACCCAGCTGGCTTCGTGCCTAAGGTGGGACGAGAATTCAGGGTCTCCCAGTTTCTAGCCTGGTGCCTTAATCACTACACCAAACTGGCTCTCGTCTTTAACATATCTTTAAGTCATTGTAAAGCCCATTCTTCCTTATATGGGAAAAAAAAACATAATGTGAGAACATCCCTCCTGATACCTGCCTTTGGAAGCTATATAGAAGCCACTGAAGAAAGGATAGTACAATGAAAGATGAGTTAATCATCCACACACCTTTATCACCTTACAATCTAAAAAGCGCAAAGCCCCACACTTTACCCATTAAAAATGTCAGCAAAATTCTCTTCTCCCTTGCACACATTCTCTTTCTCAGTGAAATTTTAGACTTACCTACCTTACCCGCTTCTAGAATGGAAATGAGACCTAGGGAATTACATCTGAGAGTCTATTGGTGTAGTGGGTTAGGGGCTGGGTTAGGAACTGGGAGACCATGAATTCTAGCCCTCTCTCAGGCACAGACTGGGTGACCGTGGGCCTGTCTCTCCCTCCCTCCCTCCCTCCCTCCCTCTGTCTCTGCCAACCCTATCTTACAGGGTGGTTGCTGTTGTAAGAAAAATAGGAGAGAACATTATGTATGCCACCCTGAGTTGTACAAAATAAAGCTTTATTTATTTATTTATTTATTTATTTCAGTTTATATAGCCGCCCATTTCAAATGCATGACCCTGAGCAGCTCACAGCAATTAAAACTATATAAAAACAAAAACAAACAAACAAACAAAAAACCAATACCAGAATAATAGATAAAAACAATATAAAAAGCCATACAACAATGCAATCAGTAGCCTAGGTATAACAAGAACCCCTGACAACAATCAGCGTAATTACTCTACAGACTCTACCGTACATCTGGATACCCATGCCCAATGGCAAAACCAAGTCTTTAAGGCCTTAGGAATGGCCAGCAGGGTCAGGGCCAATCTGATCTCTGGAGGGATGATGCTCCAAAGGGTGGGTGCCATGACACAAAAGGCTTTCTTCCTGGGCACCATCAGATGGCACTGCCTAACAAATGGGACCTGAAGACTGAATGGGACAGGTAGATATAACTAGGGAGAGGTGGTCCCTCAAATAACCCAGTCCCATGCCATGAGGGGCTTTATACTGTAGGTCATCACAAATACCTTGAACTGAATCCAGAAGCATACTGGTAGCCAATTTAGCTTGTGGAGCAGAGGTGTAATGTCTGCTGATCGAGGAGCCACATGCCCAGATAGCCACATTCTGCACCAACTGAAGCTTCCAGATGCTCTTCAAGGGCAGCCCCATGTAAAGCATATTGCAGTAGTCCATTTGGGAGGTGACCAAGGCATGTGTGACTGTGAACAGGGTCTCCTGGTCCAGAAATGGGTACAACTTCGCACAAAGATGTGCAAAGGTCCTCCTGGCTATGGCTGCCACTTGTTCCTAGAGCAGGAACCATGAATCCAGGAGGACCCCCAAATTGGGCATAGGTTCTATCTGAGGTAATGTAAGAAAGGATGGAAAGTCTTCTGAACCAGGGGTCCTAAAGCCACTTAGTCTTGCTAGGGTTGAGCTGAAGCCTGTTGTTTCCCTATCCAAACCCCCACAGCCACCAGAGACAGGACCTCATTTAGTTGGCCAGGGGTGGAGATGTAAAGCTGGATATCAGCAGCATACTAATGCTACCTTACCCCATGCCATTGGATGACCTCACCCAGTGATTTCATGTAGATGTCAAAACAGGAGAGGAGAGAGAACTGAGCCTTGTGGAAACCTGCAAAGCAGAGGCCAAAGGTGGGACTTACCCCACTCCCGCACCCCCATCAACACCCTGGAACTGGCCTGGAGGTGGGAAGAAAATTAGCACAACAGAGTCCACCCGCTCCCAACCCCTGGAGTTGATCCAGAAGGATAACATGGTTGATGGTATTGAAAGCCACTGAGAAGTCAAGAACAATGATGGATGTACTATTCCCATGTCACTCCTGCCAGAGGTCGTCTGAAAGTGCGATCAATGCCATTTCAGTCCCATACCAGGTCTGAATCCTGATTGAAAGGGGTCCAGATAATCCACTTCTTCCAGGATTCTCTGAAGCTGCTGCTGCAGGATATAAATCAAATAAATAAAAACTATTCTTCCTAGCACTTCCTCATTTTTGCCTCCAGCTGGTATTCCCTCCCCCTGTTTTAGAAACTTGACTTTGTTGCTACCTCCTCTTGGGATTTTTAATATTTAGATTTGGGGAAGATGATTTGAGTGGTGTGTGCGCATATATGCATGTGTGCTGGGAGTTGTGTTCATTTATGTTTCCATTCATCCACCCACTCTCTGAGGATTGTAAGGAGGTTGTTTATTTTTTCCCCCCCAATATCAGATGGATTGCTTGTTTTTAGTAAACAGAAAACAAACTAGAATCAGCTAATGAGTGAACAGGAAGGGAAGATAACATTTATATTCTCCATGTGTTTATGTTTATTTGTTTGCTTATTCTGCTAATTATGGTAAGTATTTAAAGAATTTATGAACAAAATTAAATTGCCTTTGCTTTTTTTTCATGTGCCAGTGCCTTTTGTTCTCATTTAAATAAAACAAAATAGATACGTTAAGCCCATTGGAGATACAACATACATATGTTTCTTCTTCTACTTCTTTTTGCCCCCAGGAAACAGAAAGGAACACCACTCACATTCCATTGTTTTCCGCTAAATCAGGAGATGCTTTGAGGGGAACTCCTGAATCCAGAAGAGAGTGCCTGGGGCTGAGGTTTTCCTATCCTTTGTATGATAGTTATAAACCAGGGCCAAAGGTTACCCCCCCCCTTCTGCAGAATTAAAGGTGCAAATAATCATCTGAAGAATGTTAATGGATTTCTTCAAAAGTCAATGCAATAGTCATACTGAGGGAGAAATGATAGGAGTGGCAGTCCAGCAAAACTGGAAGGCACTGGGCATGGAAACTTATGCTTCTCCAGCATTTTGTTTCCCACAGTGACCAACTAGATGCCTTCAGAAAGCCTCCTTTCTGCCCAAATGGTGACAGGAAAATGAAAGCTCATTCCTGCTGTTTCCCCTGCTTAGCAACTGATTTTCAGAAGTCTGGTTTTTTTGGATATGATTCCATTAATACTGATAGGCAGAACCTTGGATAGAATGGCTACTTTCCCTTTGAGAACCAGGGAACAGTGCTACGTGACGTGTTTTTCTTACTAAATGGAGCAGACTGTCCAGTTCTACTCTACTAGTCAATTAAAAGGGGTGGGGGTGGGGAATCAAAACCTAGTATTTTTCAGCACACATCTCCCTCCCTTTCTTCCTCCCATCCACCTCCACATCTCTTACATTGCCTGTACTTCTGAAGTAGCCTCAAGTACCTGTATATCTTGTGCTGGGAATGCATAACAAGGCACTCAGCCTGGGGGAAAAGAGAACCAGCCAGTAGCCAACAAATGGATCTGAAGAGACTTCTAATATTTATCTTTTCAAAGGAGAGAGGCAGGGTTTGGAGATGAGGAACTGAAGTGAAAGATGGACAGCCATTTTGCTCCAGCACTCTTGACTCCTGTTTCTTTTTCTCTCAACCCCTCTATTACTGCCACTCCTCCCCAACATTGTTAAGGCAGAAGGGAAGAAGGGGATGGGGAGACAGCTAAAAGCCCTGGTGTATAATACTTGGATAAGGGACAGCCTGGAGAGTCCAGGGCTGTAGGCTAGACTGAGAAGTTGAAAAACAAATTGCCAAGAAAACTCCATGGATGAGTCCAAGGAGTCACCAGGAACAAAGCATAATGAAAAGATCATGTCACTTTTATCCTAGCTTCAAATTCAGCTCAAATCTAGAAACAGATTCTGGCTTTGTCCTCTAAATTATGCTTCTCCCAGCACCTATAGTCAAAAGCCATTCCACAAGAGAGGTACATGTCCAAAGCTGGAACTGTGGAGAGCTGGTTTCTTGTAGGGTCAGGGAAAAGATCTGTAGACAGAGGATCTAGAGCTGAAAAGGTCTCACCCTCAAGAAATTATAATCAAAGCTCCTACAACTTAATATTCCTTGGATGTGCCACCCATCACTAAATTGACATTCAGGACATTGATGAATAATGTGACACCAAGGTAAGTAGTACATGTATCCCATCATTTGATTTTCATCTCCAAATGATTGCTCCCTTATTGGACCTTAGCATGGAAGCAGTTGGGGAGAGGGCCCACCAAAAACTAATCTGGTGGAACAAGGACATGGCAAAGTTCATTATGGATAGTGGTGGGGAGTCGGGGACCCTGGGAAAATGTCTACTAAAGTCATCCTTTGGAGTCATCCCTGAAGTAACTTTTCTCCCACTCTCTATTGCATTCCTTATGGAAACTGGCTAGAAACACAACAACTGATCTGCTACTGTGTTTTATGATGAATATCGTATGAGTCAGTACCAAAAGTAACTTATTCATGCTGGTTATGATAAGACCAACCTTGGCTATGGTACAGCATGTCATGGTATGAATACTGGTAGGTTTTTCTTTTCTTTTGTTTCCTTCTTCCTCCATGTCCCTCTTTCCTTCAGTGTCATGACTTTTTCAGCAGCACTCCTGCTGAAAAAAGCAGGGACTTTGTCTTACTTGATGGTTGTGGATCACCGAGAATGAGAAAGATCAATAGGTAACAGATTTGTGGCTAAGTGTGTCAGTATGACTATTCAAAGGAATGTTTTCTACCGACACTGTTTAATGGCATGTGGGGTTAAAATGGTTTCACTGCAAGGGAGAGGGAACCAGTTGCAATGAAGTAGAGAAGTTATCTTCAAGATTTTTCTAGACCAGACTTCCCTAGCCTGCATCCTGCAGATGCATTGCACCACAACTCTCATCATCCCCACTGGGGAAGTATTAGCTGTTGACAATGGGGATTATAGTTCAATACATTTGGAGAGCTCCCAAATAGCATGGCCAATGCTTCTCATTGCCTTTCTGGAAGGAGGAGTTGAAGTTGAGAAGTATAATCTTCATTTAAACTCAAACACAATGAGCTGAAACCAGTGTTGTTCTTGGAAACTATTGAAGTGGGCTTCAACAACAACAACAACAACAATAATAATAAAAAAACAGCCCCCAGATTATGTTCACCTGGGAACAATGCAAACAACCAGTGGGCTTGCAATGCAAGTTAGAAACAGCTGAGATAGGAAATCTGCAAGGAAAGCAATAGATTTGGGAGCTGTATTATCTGGTTGCCATGGGGGTTGGCACTGATACTCTTCTGTGGCAAATTTATCCCTTGCGTTGCCCCGCAGCTCATTTGTTCTTTGCACCTGTTCTAACAACAGCACTTATCTCTTCCTAATTCCCTCACCGATGCTATTGACTTGTGGGATGTGTGCCAACAGACATGAACTAGCCAAACACAATTTGGGGGCTTGATATTGTATGAATTGGAAGCCATTCAATGGTCCGGTTCCCATAAGGCTCAAACGCTGATGTTTGTTACTGGACCTTCTGACCCAAAGGCATATGTGCCAGGAAAATTGGGCAGGGAACTTTTAATAGAGAGGTAAGTAGAATTGCACTGTCTGTACATTGCAGTATTTGAAATTGCTTGGACATTTTAATTACCATCTAATCTATGCAGGACCTAGGCACAAAGGCTAAGTAAATGCTATTTAATGTCATTCCGTAAAGGAAAGGAAGATAGGTACTGTGAATTATGCCCTGTGTGTGTTTTGATCTCAGAGTTTCTGCTCTTCTGTGTTAGAAGAGGGAAGCAAAAGAAACCCCCCTTTTAAAAAAGGTAATCAAGCCCTACATAATTTAGTTTTGCTGCCAGTCTAGCATCTTTTCTTTCTGTTCGCATTTAAACAACACAATCTGATTAATAGAATTAACCCACAATACATTGAACCATAAACTAATGAAATGGGCTAGGTCTGCACAACATTCTAAGCGTAAAATATCTGAAGATGAAACAAAAATGGATATAAATGAAAATTAAGGGTTAACACTAGCCAAGCTTAACACATTGTGTGTGCATTCATCTGACACATTTTTACCTGCTCTGGTGAAGGGCACTGTGCCATCACCACCATGAAGTCCAAGACCATTTGACCAGGCAGTGTTCAATATGACGAGATGGAATTAAGTTGGGTCTTCTGGGCTTAACTCTGTCCTTGAGAGGA
Organism: Candoia aspera; assembly: GCF_035149785.1. Taxonomy (NCBI): domain Eukaryota; kingdom Metazoa; phylum Chordata; class Lepidosauria; order Squamata; family Candoiidae; genus Candoia; species Candoia aspera. The sequence goes on from NC_086165.1 coordinate 13,305,410, forward strand.
GACATTCATTGCCTGCTTTGATTTACTGATGGAGGTGAAGACGACTGGGGATGAAATGCGTCAACAGGCAGCTGCACTTTCTTGTATCCAAACAAAGAATCTGTTGTATTAGCTATTGAGGGACAATATTCATGTATTGATATCAGAAACCTAACCTGTTCAAGTAAAGGGAGGTTTCCTAAATTAGGAAAGATTTAGGCTAACTACCCAAGCTTTGAAAATTAGAAATTATTCACGTGGTGGTCCATTCCACCACCACCACCCTTTATTTTTTTTTAGCAGTGTGCAAATGACCAGCAGTATTGGATGCTAACTTGTAACCAAGATCAACCTGAGCTTCTCTGTCAGGGACCTCTTAAACCATGGTCCCTGAATTAGAATCTCCATAGATAGGAATTTTTATACCTTTGATTTCCCTGTACTTTGAAGATTCCACAAGCCTCTGATTCTGTTAATGGTTTTCCTACTAACAGATTAAGGTGCTATTGTATCTAATCATTTTGGCCGGGTGCAGAGGTTGAATTCAACTGCCCCTTTTTCAAATGTTAATTATTGCACCTGGGGGGAGGGACCTGCCCGGACTTGTTTCAGTTCCTCTTTCTCTTCTGTGCCGGCATGTAGCAAGCCAGGTAGCTCTCAATGAGAGCTAAGTCCTTTAAATATGTTTTTGCTTTCGTTTTGCTTTCTGTAAATAAAATTATTTTTATAGAAATGCCTGGTGTGTGTGACTTTTCTGATCTCTCCTGGGCCAAAGGCTTTCCCAGCAATCTGCCAACAGGTTATGGGCCCAGTGAGCAGCCCAGTAAGCCCAGTAAAACCCAGAGAGAAAAGAGAGATCAGCTCCACACCTCATGCACAATTTAAAGGCAGGTAGCAAAGACCTGTGAAGATTTTCTTTGGAGCCGCCTGGAGATTTTCCAGCAACTGCCGGTCTACAGGACAAAGAAGCTAGCTGAGGTGACTTGCAAAAGAAGGAAGAAACCATGGCTACCTCCCAGCCCTCAGCGATGCCTCTGGAGTGCCTATCAGAGACCAACTATTTGAATTGGGCCCTGAAGATGGAGATGTATCTTCGCAGAGAGAATCTTTGGCTGCCAATTGGTGAGCAAAACCCCCCAAATCCCAGTGCTGAATGGCTGAGACAGGATGAGCGGGCTAGAGCCACCATTATCCTGGGAGTTGAGGACAATCAGCTAGTCCATGTGCGAGGCATGCAGTCTGCAAAGCAACTTTGGGATGCTTTGAGAGACTTGTATGTAAAGGCAACAGCAGGGAGTAAAGTTACTCTGATGAAAAAGCTGTACAGAGTCTACCTTGCAGAAGGAGATAGCCTTCCAGAGCACCTGCATTATATTCAGCAGCTGTTTGTTGAGTTGCAGGAGAGAGGAATGGAATTTACACCTCTCACAAAATCCTATATCCTCCTGTCCTCACTAAATGAAATGTGGGACACGCTGATTTGTACCCTGGAGGCTATGCCTGAAGCAGACCTCACCCCATCGTATGTTACACAGCGCTTACTCGCTGAATGGGAGAAGAGAGAGGAAAGATCCCCCCCATCTCTTCTGGAAAGCTGCAATACCAGAAAATGAGGGAAAAGAAGGGAAAGGAACCTGAGGCCACAGTGCTAGCAAGCCAGCGATGCTTCACTTGTGGTTCAGCTGGACATTTGCAAAGAGACTGTGCCATGAGACCCAAGAGTAGAAAGACAGAGAAGAAGAACACAAGGGCAACACAGAAGAAGGCTCTTCAGACAACCCAAATTGCACAGGTTGCTGAGAAGGGTAATTCTGATGTATGGGTGTTAGATTCTGGGGCCAATTGTCATTTGTGTAATTGTAAAAGCTCTTTTGTGTCACTGTCTAAAACTGAAAGACAAAGTGTATCTTTGGCTGATGGGTCTGTGACCAAAATTATGGGACAAGGTGACTTGTATTTATCCTGCTTAGGAGAAACTGTAAAAGGTGTGTTGTATGTGCCAAATTTACAATCAAACCTTTTATCTGTGGCACAATTGGCTGCAACAGGGTATATCATAACATTTAAGAAAAATGGTTGTGAGATACGAAAAAATGGGAAATTGTGTGCTACTGGTATGTTAAAAGACTCCTTGTACATTGTGCAAAATGCAAGGAAGCCAAGCTGCAAGGCTGAAGTTGGCAACACTCCATATCATGACCAATGTGTACACCTGATGCACAGGAGATTTGGTCATGCTAATTTCAAGTATATAGCACAAATGTCACAGCTGTGTGCTGACCTAAAGATAAAACCCTATGATAAATACTTAGACTGTGTAGTTTGCAAAGAATGCAAAACACTAAAAGCTCCTGTGAGTAAGCACAGTGACAGAGTTACAACTAGACCTTTGGAAATTGTATACTCTGATATTATTGGTCCTTTTGCTCCAAGTCTTGGACAAGCAAGGTATGCAATGACCATCATTGATGATTTCTCAAGATACACATTTATCTACATCTTAAAACATAAAGATGAGGCATTTGAGAAATTTAAAAGTTTTGTGACATGGGCAAATAGAAAATTCCCTAGGCCTGTATCTGCACTCCAATGTGATAGAGGAGGAGAATACCTTTCTCACAAATTCAGAAGGTTCCTAGTGGAAAAGGGGATAGAACAAATTCTTTCTAACCCTTACACCCCTCAGCAAAATGGTGTTGCTGAAAGAAAGGGCAGAACCTTGCAAAATGCGATGGAATGCATGATTAAAGATTCACAATTATCTTTTAAGTACTGGGGAGAGGCCATATTGACTGCTTGTTATGTACAAAACAGATTGTATAACTGTGATTCAGGACACTCCATTCCATTTGTTTTATGGTGTGAAACCAAAGGTAAACCATCTTAGAGTGTTTGGTAGTACTGCATGGGTTCACATTCTAAAACAGTAGAGAAGGAAAGGAGGCCCCACAACAAAGAAAGCCATCTTTGTTGGCTATGAACAAAGCCAAAGGAGCTACAGGTTCATAATGGGAGAGAAATTAATAATTAGCAAAAGCGCTTCTTTTGCTGAACAAAACTGGGGGAGATTAAATTCTAGCTCTCCAGTTGATCTGACCACCACAAGAGAACAGCAAGGACTTGCTGATGGTGGTCTTTTGCCTGATGAGGACATTAAACCAGAAAAGCAAACTGAAGATCTATCTGATGAGACAGATGCTTCTCAGGAAAGTGATAGGACTCAAAATTTAAGCCCTGTATTACCTCGCAGATCTCAGAGAAGTAATAAAGGCGTTCCTCCATCACGTTTTCAGGCTGAAACAGTAAAGGCTTTTCACATATTCACAGAACCTGAGTCTTTAGAACAAGTGAATGCTTTACCACCTGAGATTGCACAAAATTGGCATTCTGCCATGCAACAGGAATTAGCATCCTTGAAAGAAAATAAAACATGGAAACTGGTAAATCTACCTCCCAATGAACGCTGTCTGGGTTGTAGGTGGGTTTTCAAACTGAAAAGGGATGCTGATGGCAAAATCCAAAAATATAAAGCAAGGTTGGTTGCAAAAGGGTTCACTCAAAGGAAAGATTTAGACTTTGACAAGACTTTTGCACCAGTTACTAAAGGTGAATCAATTAGATTACTGTTAAAAGTTGCTGCACTGAAAGGAATGTCAGTTAACCACTATGACATTCAAACTGCATTTCTCTATGGTGATTTAGACCACTGATTATACATGCAGCAACCCCCTGGCTATGAAAAAGGGGAGAATCTAGTCTGTGAACTGCAGAAGTCAATCTATGGGTTAAAACAAGCTGCTAGATCCTGGAACCAAAAAGTAGATGAAAAACTGCAGAATTTTGGTTTTGAAAAAGGAAAAGCAGATCCATGTGTATATATGAAGAAGGACAAACAAGGCTGTATGTATCTGTGCATTTATGTTGATGAGTTGCTGCTGTTCACATCAACAGAAAAACAAAGGCTTGATTTTGAAGCCTGCATGAAAAGCCATTTCATATTAAAAAGCCTTGGAGTTGTGACAAATTACCTAGGTTTGGAAGTACACAGGGAGAAGAATGGTAGCTTTCTGTTAAACCAATGTAGTAAAATTCAAAAGCTCCTAGAGGATTTTAATATGCAAGACTGTAAACCAGTCTCTACTCCGATGATAATAGATTTTCAGAAAGATATAGGAGAAACTCAAATAACTGAGGCAGAGAAATATAGATCTGCAATTGGAAGTTTACTGTACATTGCAAATCATTCTCGCCCAGATATCTCAAATTCTGTGGCCATTTTAAGTAGACAGGTAGAGAAGCCTACATCTACTGGAAAAGCAGCATTGAAGAGGTTAATGAGGTATTTGCAAGGAACAAAGAATTATTGCCTGAAGCTAAATGCCTCTGGAACCGAAAAAATTGCAGGCTTTTGCCGATTCTGACTGGGGAGCAGATGTCAGTGACAGAAAATCCACTTCTGGGATTTTAATTCAATTTGCTGGATCTAGCTTAGGCTGGCATTCTAGAAAACAAACACTTGTTGCTCTTTCCACTGCAGAAGCAGAGTTTTATTCTCTAACACAAACCTGTAATGACGTTACATGGTTTAAACATTTGTTAAAAGACATAAGCATGGAAGTGAACCAGCCTATAACTGTTTATGAGGATAATCAAGCTTGCATTGCTATGGCAAAATCTGAAGCCTGCAGAAATAGAACAAAACATATCGATATTAGATATCAATATATCAAAGATATGATAAGCAAAGGAGAAATAATGTTAAAATATTGTGAATCAAAAGACATGATTGCTGATATTTTAACCAAACCTCTTCCTGTACCAAGACACAAAGAGTTGACAAAGCAAATTGGCTTGCAGCTTAATCTGTAGTATAAAAAGGAGAGTGTTAATGGTTTTCCTACTAACAGATTAAGGTGCTATTGTATCTAATCATTTTAGCTGGGTGCAGAGGTTGAATTCAACTGCCCCCTTTTCGAATGTTAATTATTGCACCTGCGGGGAGGAACCTGCCCGGACTTGTTTCAGTTCCTCTTTCTCTTCTGTGCCGGCATGTAGCAAGCCAGGTAGCTCTCAACGAGAGCTAAGTCCTTTAAATATGTTTTTGCTTTCGTTTTGCTTTCTGTAAATAAAATTATTTTTATAGAAATGCCTGGTGTGTGTGACTTTTCTGATCTCTCCTGGGCCAAAGGCTTTCCCAGCAATCTGCCAACAGATCCTTCATCACAGGGAATCTATGAGTCACCCTGTTATGTATAACCATGAATTTGGTAAACCATGGCTCAGTTAACCATAGTTAAGCATCTGCAAACAAGCTGGAAAAGCTGACAAATGCCTCTTCCTTTCCCTGGTTATAAAAATGTAATAATAATAAAGCAGTCCAATATCCATGGATTGTCTTTCTGCGGCACTAAAAAAGGGTTAGGCTAAGATAGTCTGCCCAAGATGAACAAGAAAGTGCCTCTCTCCACTTTCCATATATAAAAGTCAGCAAGTCTACCAGTTCAATCTTTGTTTGACCATTGTGTTGGGACAGTGTCTTCACAACCCCTGAAAGAGTACTGTAGTTCAATGGGCACATGACAAACTACAAAGTTCACAGCTATCTCTCCTCCTGTACATGGTACCACCTCCCAAAATCTTCCTCCTGAAGCGACTGCTTCAATTTGCCCAGTGTAGGGTTGGTCTTGCATTTATATCGACTATGATTAGTGGCTGATTACCTCTGCATAATGATTGCAACATTCTTGGTGCTTCTGCTCAAGGACTGGATAAAATCCAGCTGGGATTTCCTAATTTGTTTCCTTTTTTCTCTCTCTCTCATTTTCTCCTCCATATTCACCGTTTGGCTTTTTATTAAGGGTGTGAAGATCAAGTCAGATCTGATTTGATAAGTTGATTTGATTCAGGTCTATCATTGATTTGATTCAGATCTCCAAACTGGATTGTTGAATTCAGTTATCTTATTTGAATTTGATAGAGAGCCTTTCTTCACACAAGCAAAAGACATCAGATTGTCAGAGCCATCTGGAGGCTACTGATTTGATTCAACAGTTTCATCCAAATCAATGATCCAACCCAGAAAGTCAAGCCTGTTCGTAAATTATGTTGAATCAAATCTTCACATTGCCTTATTTTCTTCTTGCTCAGTAATCTTGTAATAATCGGGTGGGATCTCTTTGTCCTCTTGATTCACATGGTCTCTTTTGTAGGATAATATATTGGCTTGACTTATTATTTGGGGTGGCCAAATAAAAATCTTGGAAAAACCTTAAGGATAATGATGAAAGCCAGCTGGAAGCCGCTTTGCCTTCCCTACCTGCACCCCACATGCTGAGAAAAGGGAAAGAGAGAGAAAAATTGCCAGGAGTTTATGAAGCTTGACCTTTTCCTGCTTGCCCTCCACCCACCTAATCTGCTTGAAGAAATCTTTCCATTCCCACCTCTCTTGTATTTCTCTCAGGTATCATAATTTGTTGGAGAGCTGTTTTTCTCTCTCTCTCTTTCTCTCTCTTTCACACACACACACACACTCCCAACAAACTCTCTTGAATAAGGAAGAGTGAGGGAGATGATAAACCCAGGCTTTCCTATCAGGAAAACAAAAGGGGACATTGGATTTGCAGCTGGGCTATTTTTCCCTAAACAGGGCCCTGGGGTAGTTTTTTTTAATTCATCCTCCCTTCTCATCACTCTCATCAAAGCATTCTGCACTGGCAGGGTAATGAGAGGCATGCTTTAAACTAAGGGTGTATATCTTGTAGTTTAGAGCAAGTTGGAAGCAAACAAGTGAGGTCAACAGTGAGTATATGGACTCATACTGAAGAACTACTCCAGTGTCCTTGGGTGAGCAACACTTGAGTAAACAGGAGAGAATGGAATGAAGCAAATCTGCAGGCACCCATAAATAGTCCCTCATCTCCCTTCCCCCTACCCTCTTGCCCTCTGGCTACTCAAGCATGTTGCTCTTGGTATTCTGTCCTCTTTTCTCCCTCCAAGAACTTCATGGTGCACCATATCTGTTTGTTTAATTGAGGTATCTGACATTCTTCGTTTCAAGGTGTTCCGATTCTAATTTCTTGAGGAAGTAGCTTGTTTATCTAACCCAACTGACGGTAAGACTGCAAGAAGTGAATGTCACATCAGAAACACACATCAATAGCTCTCAAAACTTTTCCGGATGGATGACTTTGACTGGCAAATCTTACACACGCACTTTATATAAGGTTCTCAAAAACTTTTATATGGTTTTCATGTTAGGTATCCTTTTATGACAGATTTGTTTTTAACTATTTATATTCCTCAACAACATTATTGTCTGAAAATAAGGAAGACCTGGAAAACATGATTCTGAAAATCAAGGAAGAAAGTAAAAAAATGGGATTGAACCTCAACATCAGGAAAACAAAGATAATGACAACAGCAGCAGATGGACAAGTGACGTTTAAAATTAATAATGAGGAAATTGAAACAGTCCAGGATTTCATCTTTCTTGGATGAAAAATTGTCCACGATGGCAAATCCACACTTGAAATCAAACTCAGAATAACTTTAGGCTGCACTGCAACCGTCAGCCAGAATAAGATCTGGAAGAGCAAAGATACCACCCTAGATACAAAAGGCATACTAGTCAGAACAATAGTCTTTCCCATAATGATGTATGGGTGTGAGAGTTGAACGATAAGAATGGATGACCGAAGAAGAATTGATGCATCTGAATTGTAGTGCTTGTGTAGAGTGTTACGTTCACCATGGACAGCTAGAGTAACCAACAAATAAGTACTGGACTGTATAAAACCAGACATATCATTAGAAGCCAAAACTGTAAGACTATGGCTGACTTACTTTGGCCATGTCATATGTGAAAGCTCACTAAAGAAGTCAGTGATGCTAGGAATTGTTAGCAGAACAAGAAGAAGGGGCAGGCCAAGAATGTGCTGGCTCGATACCATCAAAACAGATACTAAGATGAACATCCAGAAATTAAAAGAACCTGGTTCTGCAGTCTCGCCTGGGGTGGGAAAGTGGGCAACCATTCTTGGGGGTGGCTCACACCCTAGAGTCCCTCCCACCAGCTTGGAATTTTATACCCTCTTGGATTTTATATTTATTTATTGCATTTTATAATAATTGTAATGTGTCTGGTTTTATGAGATTTTAACATTTACAATCGTAGTTTGATTTTATTGTAAACCGCCCAGAGTTCCTCTCTTGGGGGAGATGGGCAGTAATTAAATTTGAATAATAAATAAAAGAAATAAAAGAAATAAATAATAAAAGAAGCCGTGCTTGATAGGGCTGCATGGAGAGTTCTCGTCCATAAAGTCGCCAAGAGCCAGACATGACTGAATGGTTAAAATGAATGAATGAATGAATTCCTCAACACATGTCTGCATCACAGCTATCATCATATCACAGCTCCTTGAAATAGGACTGAAGCAGAAGTTGAAAGATACCATCCCCCTCCCAAAAGAAGCAAAGTCTAGATTTTGTAGCTAGATGACCAGAAGGAACACCCAGAAGCAGAGGCAGAGGTAAGTCTTAGATAAAGTGCTTCTTTAAAAAAATTGTGAGTTTTTTCTAACGTCCTATTTGCTTCTCTATGCACAAAGAACCTATCTGTAAATTAACAGTTGTTACATATTCAATATAAAAGTTCAAGGCAAAAAAGCCGATCATGGAACTGAAGAACTGTAAAACAATAGCAGTTAGATGTTTCTTATTGGGCATTAACCTCATCTTGATTTTTTTATTTTGGATAGAATCAAAGCTCACCAAACTGACAGAAGTATAAAATATACTGAATTAAGAATAAATATACACTCAAACAGTACATTGTTTCTAAAGTCTGGGAGAATTGATTATGTTTTCTCTGCTCCTAGAAGGATTACCCTTGAATGTTCTATATAGTTGGTGCCCGTAGACAAGAAAGTATCTTCTTTATTCTGTTTGTTGTACTTCTGTCCACACTTACCTTCTGTTAAAGATAGGCAGTTATGCACATAATGATGAGCCATTTGAATGTTTGGATACATATAGGTGTAGAAAATATCAGGTCAAGAGCAAATAAGCCACCCATTTTAAAACACTTGGGGTGGGGGAATTAAATGACATGGATAAGCAGAAGCTGAGAGAGCAGGCTGGATCTAAAAAATGCTACTTTGGGCTACCCATAATATAAACCCAGTTCAATTGTTGTTTTGTTTCATAATATTCGAAAAAACCTGAAGACTTTGATTTAAGTTACTTGTGGTCAATGTAAGAGAACCCATGGTGTTTTGCAATTGGATTCTAACAGTCAATACACAGCAGGGTTATTGATTCTTCTAACCTCACATGAAAACATATTTTCCAAACACTAAGTCAAAACAAAATTTTGATCTGTTTCATTGCCAGATCAGAGAGCAAAGTGAGATTCTGACTTTTGCCTTTCTTGTTCACATGTTATCAGATTTCATGGCCTCAATACAATACAAATACATTGGGTGTGCAAGGGAAGGGTCGGGTTTCAACAAGTCTGAGTTATGATCCCAAAACTGGTTTGGTGGATCTTTTTGGGGTTGCACAAAATAAAATATTATATGGTAACATAAAACTTATCTCAAAAAAAGAAAATATGAAAGATAATAGCACTGTGAGCAAAACGTGATAATCAAATCACTTATGCTGGATTTAAAATTGCAATCCCAACTAAGTCCCATTCATTTCTTAATACTTTCTTGATGCATTAACTTAAGGTTTTCTGCATAGGTTATTGTAGTGGTGTCGCCTTAAAAACTCAGGCAACCTGAGTGGCATAGAGCTGAACACCTACCCCTGAATTTGAGAGAGAAAACAATTCCACCTTTGCAAAGGTGGCCCCTTCACCTACCTGAAAATACAAACCACAAAGTAATTCAGGCAAAGCAAAAGGCATTTATTAAATGGGTCAAGTCCTTTTATAGGGTACAGAAACAAATGATATATACATTCGGTATACATGATACGTCAGAAAGCAACTAATCAAACAGTAAAAGACATTGATTACATGTGAGAATTGAACGATAGAAAACATTGATTACAGATAACATTCGACAAGTGGCAAATTTATGAGTTACGTCACTCCCTTTCCCAACCGGGTTTGTATCATCTTAAAATTTGCAAATGTGTTCAAGGAGTTTCAGAATACACTGTCTATTGTTTAGTTGCTGAAAAGGCTAGTTTTTGCAAAAAAAAAGACATGGTTTTGGGTAAAAGGAAAACATAATTTCCTGAACTTGAAAAGAAGGCATGGATGCCATGCTAAAATGCTAATATCACCTTTATTAAAAAAGCTAATAATGAAGCCTAAAATTCCAGGTAACAGTGGCAGTAGCTGAACAACGGTCATAGTAAATTCTTCAGCCTACATAAATGGAACATAAGACCAGACTTAGATTGCATTGGTCACAATGGCAAAAGATCATGGATGCTAAAACTGTGAACATATCTTTAGGTCATCAAGTTGGAGAAGATATATCACAGTCCTTGAAAGCTCCAAAGTCCAAGTGTGGTGGCATAAGGTTGGCAATATGGCTTGTGTGGCGTGGGTACTGCATTTCCATCATAGTCTGCTTAAGTGTCACCATTTTCAACCTTATGCTCTGCACACCCAACATTTCTAGTCTGCATAGCAACTACTTGCTGGAGAGGTTGGCAGGTGTAAGATGTGCAGGGTACTAGACTAGTGTGCATGTGTTCATGTATGTATGAGATGTGGTTGTGATGCATTAGGTTGTCATGGTATCCTGCTAGGCAGCAGCTGTGGTGGCAAGGCATCCAACTGATGAGAGTGGTTGGCATGGCAACCTCAAGGGGCCTGCCTTTATTCTGCCTATACTTAAAGGTTTGGGTGGGGAAGGTCTTTCTCAGAGTGGTTATCCTAGGACCACATCTGTTGGTACTATTGCCATAAAGCTCATGATGAGGCCCATCTTCAGCCACTGAGGAGCCTTCTGGAGGAGAGGGCGGCTCCTTAGATGCCAGGAGCGCTCTTCTCTCCTAAGAAGCGTGTTGCCATGGCGCCAATTTCAACGAAGATGCGGTTGCCATGACAGCAACGCGGAAGGCAAGGTGGAGGGAGACCACGCGCCGCGCCCTCCGGAAGCCAGGGGACGCTGCCAGCGGAGGGGAGGCGGAAGCGTAATAAGACATAGCGCGGCCTTGGGCACTCTATCTTCCCGTCTCTTATTCTATGGCATCTGGACGAATTTCGGGTTTAGAAGGCGGTGTTTCTGCTTCCAGGGTGGTGCGGCCAGTCAGCTGCAGGAAACTCGTTGGTGGGATTAGGCCCGCCTCCTCTGGCGGAAAGATGGCGGCCGCCAGCTCTGTCGAGTGAACGGTGGAAGTCTTCCCCATCAGGCGTGAGTTGGGGCGGAAAGCATCGAAGTGGGGTCTTCCTTTGCCGCATCCTCCCTTGATACGTGTGGCAACTCTGGTCCCGCACGTGGGGAGGGGGAAACACGGTTCGCCACGCGCTGTTGGTGCAGGCACAGGGCGCCCCTGCTTCTTTCAACTATCCTCCGGAAAGGGGCTTCAGTCGCCCCTCTGGGCTCTCCCTTAAGTAACTGAACCGGCGAAGGGTCTATTCAAGCTGATCCCCAAACCCCGGCATCTCGCGGGCCATAAATCATTGAAATCTCTACATAATCATTGAAATATCTGAAGGATGCTGTGATCCCAAAGGACTTGCGGGGGAGTTTCCCATTGTGGTCTTTATTTTTTTTGACCCAGTGGCCCTGACATCACAGGGTATTTCTTTCAAGTAGGGGAAATTGTTTCCCTGTTAGTGGAACTGCCCACTTGATAGATGGCTAACCCTGTAGATTTCCCTCTTTCCACTTAGGTGGGATGACTTTTGCAGAAATGGCGGTGCTGGCTGGTTGGGTGCGGAGTGAACACCTCTGAGTGCAATGTTTTAAGAATGCCTTTTACTCTATTTATAAGGCTTATACTCTGCCTTGCTTCCAGGAGTTTAAAGCAGCATGCATAATGCTCCCTCCTGCAATTTTCTCTGCAACAATTACCCTGTGAGTAAAGTTCTGCTGAGAAAGAATAACTGGCCCAAAGTTACCAACTGAGTTTTTATGACTGAGGGTGGACTTGAACCTCAATCTCCCTGTCTCATTGGTTCTACTTACCTAAGAAACTCCCTCACACCAGATCAACTCTGTATTGTCTATCCTGACTTACAGCAGGCTTTCAGGCAAGTGGTTTTTTTTCCCCACCTGTATCTAGATATTTGAAATGTTCTAAACATAAAATATGTATTCTACCACCGAATTATGGCCATTTTACATGTGTTTAAGAAAGAAGGTGGGGGGGGGAGAAAAGAACAAGGAACAAACTAATAATATTCAGTTTCAAGTCAGCTGAGACATACTGCATTCTGCCCCAAATTTGGAAACACTAGGTAGAATGGTTGGGCTTGGATTTAAACTTCTATTCAGATTCTCAAGTTTTTGTCAGTCCCATTTACCTCACTTAGTTACAAAGAAAAAAAAAACAATAGAAAGAAGAGAACTCTTAGAAGAAAGATGGAAATCCATCCTATTGCAGAGGCATTGCTGCTATCTGAACCACCTCGTTCTTATTTGCATCAGGTTGGATCGTATTTCATAAGAGGTTGAGTCAGTAGTTTCAGCTGCTCTTTCTGATACTCTGACTTACTAGATTACATCATTGCTACTTCAAATGGCATGGAAAACCCCAAAGGAGGGATGGGTTTTCTCCTAACTTTTAATCATCAACCCTTCAGAGCAATTTGTAATTTACATTAAATATTAGCTTGTTTCATTTGGGAAAAGAAAAGGGAGTGCTTACTTAATTGTAAGTGTGATATTATAGCTCAGTTCATGTGATAGTAATTCTGGAACATGGTACAAAATATTGGAGAATCTTGTGGCAACTTTAAAAATAACATACTTGTTGTGGCATAAACCAGAGGCTGAATTCACCCTATCTGTCATTACAGATATAGTTTTAGAATTGGCTGCCTTTTGTAAAAACACAAATGTGTTTCATCTTAAAAGGAGATGGGTTTACAACTGATGTCTCTTTCCTTGGATGTCTTCCTTCTCTCTACAGTTTCATTATCACTGCCCCCAAATTTTCCATTATTTGACAATATGATCTGCCCTGTGGCTCTATCAGATCCCAGTATTCCTGGGACATTCTCTGTTTGAAGAAATTAGGATGGAACATGAGAACCCAACCATCAGACCTCGTCGGATCCAGAACCAGAATGTAATTTATCGTTTAGAACGTCGACGGATCACCTCTGGGAAAATTGGGACACATTGGCACCAGGTCCGCATCTTCCATCAAAACATTTTTCCCAATTTTACTGTGGTCAATGTTGAGAAACCACCCTGCTTTTTACGAAAGTTTTCCCCTGATGGGAGATACTTCATTGCCTTCTCCTCAGATCAGACTTCTTTAGAGATCTATGAATACCAAGGGTGTCAAGCAGCAGAGGATCTGCTCCAAGGTTATGATGGAGAGATCTTGGCTAATGGCAACGACCAGAGGTCCATTAACATCCGTGGGCGGCTCTTTGAACGGTTCTTTGTCCTTCTACATATTACCAATGTGGCCTCCAATGGTGAGCACTTGAACCGTGAATGTAGCTTGTTTACAGATGATTGTCGATATGTCATTGTTGGCTCCGCTGCCTATCTACCTGAGGAGCCCCATCCTCCCTTTTTTGAGGTTTACCGCAACAGTGAATCAGTAACTCCTAATCCCAGATCTCCTTTGGAAGATTATTCTTTGCACATTATAGACCTTCACACTGGTAGGCTGTGTGATACTCGGACATTCAAGTGTGACAAAGTAATCTTATCCCATAACCAAGGACTCTACCTATATAAGAATATCTTGGCTATTCTCTCTGTGCAGCAGCAAACTATCCATGTCTTTCAGGTAACTGCTGAAGGCACCTTCATCGATGTACGAACTATAGGGCGCTTTTGCTATGAGGATGACCTTCTCATGCTCTCTGCTGTCTACCCAGAGGTCCAGCGGGATTCACAAACAGGAATGGCAAACCCATACAAAGAGCCATTCATCAATTCTCTGAAACACAGATTGTTAGTCTATTTGTGGCGAAGGGCAGAACAAGATGGGAGTGCTATGGCTAAAAGGAGGTTCTTTCAATATTTTGACCAGCTGAGGCAGCTTCGCATGTGGAAGATGCAACTGTTGGATGAGAATCATCTCTTCATTAAATACACAAGTGAGGATGTAGTCACATTACGAGTGACAGATCCTTCACAGGTAGGAATCTAGCTTTTCTGAGGGACTTATCTGAAAGATGGTTGGAATTATTCTGCCAGTCATCTATACCTTGTTGTTAAGCCTTCCGCAACATTGGTCCTTCCAGATGTTTTAGCTTGCATCTTGTTTGTTTGTTTGTTTATCAAATTTGTCACCACCCATTTCCTCCCACCAGACTGTGGGCCAAGCTGTTTGCAGTTGATGGAATATGTAACCTAAAAAGTTTGGAAAGTCCCAAAGCTACTGTTATCCATACTTCCATCAATATACTGCAGTGAGGTAGTTTGTGTTATGAAACAATAAGTAGAGATTTCTTGAATTGCATTGAAAGAATCCCCTAATCCACCCTGTTTCCAACTGAGATTACACAATTCTTTCTGTAGGAAGAACAGAAATGAAGCCAGCAGCTGTTCCATATTGGTTGACATACACTTGGAAGGTCTTTGAATCTGGAGGTCCCAATTACAGTGGGCAAGTCATAATATTATAAAAACTTAAGAAGAACACCACTGAATTAGATCAATGGTCCATCATGTGGTGTCCTATAGGGGCCAACTAGATGCATTCAGGAACTTATAGATAGGAGGGCTATAGCTTTTTCAGCTGCTGCTCTTCAGCAGCTGATGCCTTTGATTCTGGAAATTAATGAACACTTTGTCCTAAGTGGAATTGTTAACAATTCCCCAGATTGGTGAAATAAGAGCGGTAGGAGCTCAATGATAGTGTTTTCTGTAGTGGACTTCACTTCGTGGAGCAATTCCCCCCCTCTTCCCCCCACTCCAAGCCTGGTTGGTGTCCATCTTGTCATCATTCCAGCATGCAATTTTTCCATATTGCCTTTAAGGTATAATTATCACGTTGGGGCTGATGCCTTTAGTTAACATTTTATCCATTACTGTTTTATTTGATTATGGGTATTTTTTTGGTAATTTTGTTTTATTTGGTTTTGTCTGCTTGTAAATGGTAATGAGTCCATCTGATTCAACAGTATGCAGAGGTGATAATAAATAAAGAACTATCAAACTTAATAGCCACTGATAGCCCAGTCTCCCACAGTTCTACCCAGTACCCTTTTAAACCATCATTGCCTCATTGGATGGCAGCAAATTCTACAGTTTTTGTGTGTAGAATAAATAATTGTTTTGAATTATTGGTCCTGAACCTCTCCACATTTAGTTTAAATGGATGACTACAAATTTTGAAGTATGAGAGAAAGAAAACCTCTCTATCCACATTTTCTGCATCTACAGAATACACGTAGTGTTTCTCTTCCTAGCAGACTCTACTTTGTGTAAAGAAAAACCCTCCAGTGCTGTTATCTTTTCTCACGGGGAACTGATTTAGCCTGCTAATCCTTTTCATGGTTCTATTTTGCACCTTTTGTGCATTACCATATCTTTTTAAACTGTGTTGATCAGAACTATACATATTATTATAAATATGGTGTTGCATACACACTACTGTAATGGCTGTTTTACTTTCAGTTATCTTCCCCATGATTCCTAGCGCCGATTTTGCCTTTTTATAGGGTTGGCATTTTCACTGAAGTATCTTCTATGACTACAAAATCCTTTTCCTGATCAGTCAGCTCAGATCTCATTAATGTAAAAGTTGGTTGTTCAGAGTGAAAAACAATCCTGAGTCTAATATGGTTTGGATTCCTGAAACTCTGCTTTGGTTGTTCCATACCTGTTAGAAGCACACAGACAAGCATCCCACAGGGAGCAAGAGATGTAATTTGCCAGGCGATCTTCTTACCATGCCTATATGTGCGGCAGGGACTAAAGCAAACAATGTTCCCCCAAACGACTGATAAATTTCAGTCATCTAAAGAAAGAAAACCTGTGCTGGTTGACAAGGCAGACTTCCTGGAGGGCTTCATAAGATTATTGCAAGAATGCAGAAAGAACCTGAAAGGCAAATAGTATGGGGGTAAAAGATGATTGATGCTGGATAAATTAACCCAAGAATTAAAGAAATGAATGAGGAACATACCCTGAGAGATAGCAAATGTTGATAAGGATGTAAGAGAATATGAGGGGGTTATTATTTGTAGAACAAGAAAGGAAGGTCTTAAAGGAACAGGTTGAAAGTTGAATGTTCAGAGAAATGGGCCTTTATACGGTTGTTATATGAGACAGTGAGAGCCAGTTTGGTGTAGTGCTTAAGGCACCGGGCTAGAAACCGGCAGACCTTGAGTTCTAGTCCAGCTGGGTGACCTTGGGCCAGCCACTCTCTCTCAGCCTTAGGAAGGAGGCAATGGCAAACCACTTCTGGAAAACCTTGCCAAGAAAACTTCGGGGACTTGTCCAGGCAGTCTCCAAGAATCGGACGTGACTGAATAGATTAAAAAAAAGTATGACACAGTATCTCTGCTTGCTCTCTTCATTGAAAAGCTGTACAGGTTTTTCTTGGGTCTGCTTCTTAGCTCTTCAGAATTCTCCCTCCCAGAATTCTTGGAGCTGATGCTTCTCAAAGTATTGGTCTTTTCTTGATGGGGAATCAAAGTGGCATAAGGTTTTCCAGATAATCATTTTGTTGTGTATCCAATATGCAGTGTTTTTCAGTTGCTTGGGTCTGTTCAGTGGAGGGCCTAAGCGCAGCTATTGTGATTGGAACTGTTGTATGGAATATGGTTCTCTCCATGTTTCAAGCAATGACTGCTGCCACAGATATATGACCGTATCCATTCTGAGCATTATGACAGCCAGATTATGCTTCTAGGATTTCACTGCTTTTTTTGGCCCCACAGACATCTTTGACAAAGATGGTTGTAGCAGAGGTGATTGGGGAGATATAATACAGAAATTGGTTCATGGCCAGGGAAGCAGGGGCTGGGGTCAGCTGAGCATGAGGAAGGCCTTATTTTTCTTATAATTTATAAACAAGTATATAACATTCATGACAATATAAACTATAGCTTTTTTTAAAAGGAAAAAAAAAGATTATCAAGATCCAATGTTCTAAAACCTTAATCAACAAGTCTCTAGAAATGCAGAAATATGATCAAGATTTTGCATTTATCTCCAACATATTTCCCAAGGAAAAAAATTCTTTACCGCTGCTTAGGTGATTCTGCAAAATCAAAATATACCTTTTCAACATTCTTGGATAAGAACAACAGTAATTCAAAAGAAATAGTTAATGGCACTCATCCTTTCTTGTCCCAACCAGCAGGAAATCCTAAGCAGTACACTGTTTACAGGCAGCAACAGAGCACGATGCAGTTTAAAAGACTCATCTCGGCATGTTAGAAATCTTAAGACAGCAAAATAAAATGACTGCCCCTCGACCCCTTCCCAAATAAGTCCTACAACCGTCACCTCTCTGCATATACAATCGGCTGCCAGCTCACACCTGACTGGAAAAAAAAGGTAAAGAAAAAGCCCCATTTCCAAGCAGGAACTAAAATTAAATCTGCTCCTCTGAGAAGAAAAACAAAATCATGTTTGGCAGAGAAAGGAGAACTGGAACATAGATGTGTCCAGTTTGAAATAAACAAAGCAAAGAAAGAATTGGAGGAGATTCACATAGCTTTGTCTATGATTTGACAGTGATTAATAACTAAGTTAAATTTGCTCTCCTTTCAAATGGTGGAAAATACAATGAATAACAAAATGCAGGATTCTTCCTGTGCCCAGTCTCAAAACAAGCATTTCTTTTGGTTGCTGGGCAGTGGTGGGAATTGCTTGCTCACCTGGTCACTATCTCTTCTACTTGACTGGCATCAATTTCTGCTTTCTTCTTCCAGCCTTCATTTTTTGTTGTGTACAATATGGTGACTACTGAGGTGATTGCCGTCTTTGAAAACACATCAGACGAGCTGCTGGAGCTCTTTGAGAACTTCTGTGACCTCTTCCGCAACGCCACCCTCCACAGCGAGGCTGTTCAGTTCCCTTGCTCAGCCTCAAGCAACAACTTTGCCAGGCAGATCCAGCGCCGGTGAGCCTCATGCATTCTGTTAACCCAGTTGGATCCACAAAACCAGTAAAGTTGAAGAAGGGGCTAAAACTGGACTTCAGTTTCAGCTCCCCAAATTAATTGGATTTGTTCTCATGTCTATAATATATATGAGAGAGTGGCCAGCCTTTTGGTAGGCAAGGCTTATATTTAACACTTCTGGGAAAGGGAAGGGCAGGAGTGGGTCAGGCAGTGATGCAGTGTAGGTGGGATTGTGCCATGCTGCATTGTTGTAGATGGGGAGAGGCAGGAATCTGGCTTTTTTAAAAAACTTTTTTTTGGATTGATTGATTATGTACCATCAAGCCGTTGTCATTGTCGTAGTGACCACATAGATAAATTTTCTCCATGACGATCTGTCCCTGGCCTGGTCTTTCAGGTTTTCCAACAATGCACTCATCGCCACTGTGCCTTTGTCCATCCATCTTGCTGCTGGTCATTCTCTTCTTCTCTTTCCTTCCACGTTTCCCAGGGTTCTGGACTTTTCTAGGAATTGTATCACTTGCCCAGATAGAAATGGATTGATTGATTGTGTGCCATGAATTTGCTGTCGACTCTTAGTGTCCCCATAAATAGATTTTCTCCAGGAGGTTCTGTCCCAGCTTGGTCCTTCAGGTCTTCCAATGGTGCTTTCATTGCCACTGTAACTGAGTCCATCTGCCTTTCTGCTGATCATCCTCTTTTTCTCTTTCCTTCCACCTTTCCCAGCATTAGAGCCTTTTCCAGAGAGTTAGGTCTTCGCATAACGTATCCAAAGTAGGATAATATGAGGCTGGTTATTTGTGCCTCGAGTGAGAATTCTGGATTGATTTGTTTGATGATTGATTTGTTTGTTTTCTTGGCTGTCCGTGGTATTTTTATTTTACAATTTACGTTACAGGTTTTCTGTCTTGCCATGCCTCTTAGTTTTGCCAACTGTAGTTGGAAGGGACTTTAGGAGCTGCCCAAGATCCTGGCGCCCATCTGGTCTATATGATGCAAATAATAATAATAATAATAATAATAATAATAATAATTCTATCCAAAGGCCTCCAAATATATATTGGACTATAGCTCCCACAGTGCCAGTATTTGTGCTGGCTGAAGCTGATGAATATGAAGTCCGAGACATCTGGAAGGCTTCAGGTTGTCTGCTTCTAATACAGACTGTTAAAGTGTTCCTCACCTTGTAAGATAGATCATTATGAATATCCTCATATAGTAGATAATGGAATTGAGGGATTAGGGTTATCTAAACAGTAGGGAACAGCAAACAGAATATTTCCTGAAATTCACCTTAGTGAAGAAAACATGGAACACTTAACTTCAAAGCAAGCAATTATTTTACATTATATATTATAGACCAGTGTTTCTCAACCTTGGCAACTTTAAGATCGGTGGACTTCAACACACAGAATTCCCCAGCCAGCCATGCTGGCTGGAGGATTCTGGGTGTTGAAGTCCACCGGTCTTAAAGTTGCCAAGGTTGAGAAACACTGCTATAGACTATTTTTTTTCAACAGCTTAGCAAGGATGAGCTGCCCCTCAAAGTCTTTCCGTCCTCCCATTTGCATTCTGTCCCCCCACCCCCACCCCTTTGCATAAATTAGGAATAAGGATTAAAGAGGATGGATTTCCATCTTGTCCTTTGATTTCAGAAGATCTATAGCTGTATAAACCTTTTAGTTTTCATGTAGCTCATAGAGAAAACATAAATTAAAAGGATGCATTGCTAATCCCTGTCCTCCACCCCTTTCTGATATCTGTCATATTTTGTAGTTTAAAGACTCCACTTCTTTGAATATTCATATCAGTTACTTCCGGACTTAATTTCCCAGAAACCTGCTTGACCTTTTGAATAAAGGCTTATGGCACAGAGTCTATATTCTTGGCAGGGCCAGAAGTTTTAGGTTTAACAGGTGTGTCTATGAACTGAAGAGAAATGTGAGATTTTTCCTGCTTATTTTGGAAGGCTATTGTCATTCTGGTATTTTGCTTTAATGCAAGAGATTGTATGAACAAAGACCTTTTAACAGTGCGGGGTGATTTGGGTTTCTCTAAATTATTCATTTATCTTTTCTTGAAGAAAAAGTATTTCAAACTTCAAATGAGCTGAAGTTTTAGTTACAAACAGATTTAATTAACTCTTTGTTTGCTATGGCTCAGCATCTGGTTACCTCTTTCTGATTAATTTTTCTGCTAGGGTTCCCTTGGCAGATCTATCTAATCCCTTCTCCTTGTCCTTCCACCCATCATCCACTGAATGAAGGCTGTGCCATAAAAATCTTTAATGGCTATAAGTTACACTAAAATAATTAATGGTAGTGGGTAGGCTTTTTTTCTTGGATAGCTTTTTAGTCATCACTGATTTTTTTTACAGAGAAGCCTGTAATGAGCTTCTGCGGAATCTCTTTTAGATCCTCTGAGGAAATACAGTCTAAAAATCATTATGCTGCTCAATTCCTCTTAAAGTACAAGTGATTCACTACTTTAGAACTATTTATCTGGTTATCTGCCTTCATAGCAACATAGTTGTTTCATTTGTATCCTGATTTTTATCCAAGGAGCTTAACTACATGTTCTTCTTGCTTACTTTTTAGTCTCAAAACAAGCACAGGAAGTAGGCAAGTTTGAATTTCCATGGCTAAGTGAGGTTTGAACCTGGTCTGTCTAATCTGACTCTCTGAATGATGCCATTATTTCCTCTAACCCTGTTCAATGACTACAGCAGTTCTTCAAGATCTTAGGCAGAGGTTCTTCACAGTCCTTCTTCCTAACATATTTTTCCCCCCGAAATACCAAGGATTTGTCACAGCTAAACTGCAGTCCTTTTGTGAACTCAGGATTCTTGTTTGTCTGATTTTCCCAAAGCTAATATACAGTACTGGGTGGGTGGAAGGGAGGAGATGTGTTTCTTTAATTTTGTTTCTTTCAGCTTTATAGCCTTCCTCCTCTCTGCTTCAGTTTCAAGGACACCATTGTCAACGCAAAGTATGGAGGGCACACAGAGGCTGTGCGGCGGCTTTTGGGTCAACTTCCAATCAGCGCACAGTCATACAGTGGCAGTCCTTACCTTGACCTCTCTCTCTTCAGCTATGATGACAAGTGGGTTTCGGTCATGGAACGTCCCAAAACATGTGGCGACCACCCAATCAGGTAAGCACAGTGCCTTGATTTCCATGATTACAGTAGAAATAACAAGCTGTTGCATATGGTTTGCTTCCATGTTAGCCAGGATACAGGTGATCATAAGGTTTATGACTCATTAACTGGGCAATTTATAGAGTCCTTAGTCTGATCCACCTTGGCTATTCTGATGTTTAATTTAGTGTGGTTTCATTCAGCTCTTTAGTCAAAAGAAAGGCTGCCAGACTGGTTTACAAATGCCAAAAGTGAGATAGGTCTTCCTTGTGGGCTTCTAATTTAAAAAAAAATCACACAGTGAAAACAGGCGAGGAAGGAGAAGGAAAAAGAAAGCATAGGATGGGGATTAGAATAGTTTGTGTATTCCTTCCAGGAATTGATACTCCCCAACTGTTCTAATGCATCTTTGTAGAGACTAATGATGACTAGTAATTATATAAAAATCACCCCATTGATTGCCATCCAGATTATTTTGAGGTTGAAAAATGGGTACAAAAAAATTCTCCCTGCTATAAATTATGTCCATGCCACCATTGCTTTCCCTGCAATGTTTTCACTGTTTTCAGTGAGCTTCTGGATAATTGTCACCCATGCTGCCTTCCAGTCATATTCCAGTCATATTCTCAATATGTATGAATGACCCCCAGCTTTTAATTTCACATTGCTGCTTGTTTTCCTCATTGATGTCCTTGATGGTCCTAACAGACAGCTATAGGTGACAATGTGTCTTTATAACAAAAGGCAGCAGCTCTGTAGATGTTCTCAGTAATGTGATTTTGCAGTTAAGAAAGCAAGTAGCCCAGCTTTGCTGCTACATTTTCAAAAGGCTGGAAAGAAATCATAGCATGCGAATGCTTACATTTCCAGTGTCTGCTTAGCAAGCAGAAGAATTTTCAACTTGAGGGTGGTGAGTCCTCAGGCTTTTGAGTCTTGCTAGACCAGAGCAATTTGGAACAGCTGTGGTTATCCTATACTACAGGAGTAGACACTTTTGGGCCTCAAGATTTTGCTGAAATCTGATTCCAAGCAATCTCAGATAGCATGGTCAATTGTGAGGGATGCTGGTAGTTGTAGTTCAGCAACATCTGGAAGGCCACAGCTTCCCACCTATGCTATTTGTTAAATACCTTATTGCTTTTCAACTATAGCTGAGGAAAAAAGAAATTCAATAACCAAGCACAGTAACAAACAATAATAATAAAACAGAAAACAGAAAAATAACTGAAAGATAGGAAAACGGAAAAAAGAAAATTAAAATACATTGATATTTTTAAAAAAAATAAAGTTAATACTTATTAACAATTGATTAACAATTAATTATAAGACAACACTCAAGCCTTAAACAACAAATTAAACCTTGACTACACAGAATCCCATTGATTAGGTTTCCCATAGCACTGGCAGAAAATCAGTTCATATATAAGTAGGTTGTACATGTCTTCCATGCAGGATTTTTAGTCAGATACGCTAGAGCAGTGTTTCCCAACCGTGGCAACTTTAAGATGTATGGAGATGAACTCCCAGGATTACCTTCCCCGCATGCTTGCTGAGGAATTCTGGGAGTTGAAGTCCACACAGCTTAAAGCTGCCAAGGTTGAGAAACACTACACTAGAATCTTTCCATTGGACTAAAACAGACTTCTTAGCTGCTGCCCATAGAATATAACACCAAAGATCTTTGTGCTTCGATAGGTTTTTGGAATATAATTCAACATCATGTTCACATCTTTGAAATCTGTAAGGAAACTTCTGGATTGGGTTGATACAGCTGAGTTAGGACTATTGATCTGAGGATTTTTCTCCCTTTCTACATGTATTATGAATACATGGTCTTCCTTTCATGGGGATGGATCTCTGGTCCATTTAGCCTGAAACAGTGGATGCAGATTGGGACAGGTCTGCAGCTGCTGGAGAAGATAGTTATTGGAGCTGTGAAGTGTGTGCTCTACCATTGAGCAACAAAGATTTTTGTGGGGGGGGGATGTGAGGTCATGGACCTCTCTGGCCCAGATGGCCTAATTCCTCAGTGAGGAACTCCTGTTGCTGAACTGCAGTCCTTAACACCTCTCCCCACTGCTGTTCTGGCTACAGGTGCTGGGCTTTGTTGCTCAGTAGCATCTAGAGGGACAGAAAGTCTTTACTTCTGATCTGCTTTTAACAGCAGCAGCTGTTGTTTACCCATCTTCTAGTTCCCAGTTCCTGTCTGCTCCTTATAGCTGGTCAAATGACAAACATCAACCTCAAGTGGGCTCCCTTGGGGCACCCAACTATTGTGATGAGTTGGTTGGCTGTTTTGGGCTTTTCCTTATTGGTACGCCTGAGTTCCAGCATAGTTCTTCACCCCCGCGAATAGTGAGCTGCCTCCTTTGTGCCACGCTTGGTTTACTTCCTCCCTCTTACACCACACACCAGCTGCGAAAACACCAGAGTTCATGCTGGGTTAGATGGAAGATGGCAGGTCTTTTGTCACCCCCTCCTCACCCACCTTGACCCACTGCCAGGAGACTTCTCAGCTGCCCTCTAGACTGGACCATTAGGATGAGCAAGAATGCCTGCTGTTGATAGTTGAAGGGCCAAGACTTAGGCAGACTGAAAAATGTCATAGGAAACCTTTTGGGAGGAGCATTTTAGAAGCCAAACAGTGTGGCAGGTAAGCTTTCCATTTTTATAACAATTGGCCCCTGGAGAGAAGTGCTCTCCATTACTGTTCTTATTGGCACATATCTTGCATTTCAGTGTCTTAATTTCTCTGCGGCATGCAAGGCAGTGAAAATGGCCTCTGATTGCAGAGCACTTTTCAAAAAATAGTTTGAAAATACGAGACAGAGCCTATCTTGGAGATTACAGGGCACTTTTCTTAAGTATGGCAAATTGCCCTGAATTAGAATGTGAGGCGCAAACTCAGAGAACGAAGTTTGCTTCCCTTCCCATTTCCCCATTCGCCTACCAGCTCCTCTTCCTGGAGAGAAGGAAGCCGTTTAGACAGTCAGGCTACCCAGACTGTTGCTCTTCTCCCTGGCTTTTGTCTGTTAATTATCAGGCTAGCCAGGGCTTTTAGGAGGAGAATATAAATAATTACTGTTTAGAAAGAACGTGAAGAATTCAACAGGCTACATTATGAAACCTGGAGGGCATCTACTTATCCTAAGAGCATCCTCTTTCCCATTCTGTAGCTGAATTGTGTGTATATTTTGAGGGAAGGGGAGATGTGGAATCTGCATGATAAGGTTTGAGCAGAGAGCAGGAAGCTGTGATAATATTAACCTGCAAAAAAGAAGGGAGAAGCAACCCCTCCCACCACAAGCTTTCCTTTTATTGAAACTTTTTTTAAGAGAAGCGTTCTGATGGTCTTGCCTCCTTCCCTGTTTTATCTCTACCTTGGTCAAAATAGGGACTAGCTGAATATCTGCTGTTGGAATCCAAGGCATTCCCAAAAAAATTGACAGCTTCCAAGTGCAGACTTGGTTTGTGCAGGGCTGAGCTAGGCAGTGGACAGTTTCTTTGGCACTCAAGTTCTCTGCTTCACTTGACTTTAATTTGCTTCTTAGCCCAACATCCCTCACAGTCCAGCCTAAGATTGGACGAGGGAGTTTTAAGTATGCTGACTTTAGCTGCTGTAGGAAAGGCAGGATCTTAACAATAATGAATAATAATGTACTTAAATCCCTTCACCATTCATTTGCTGAAAGGCAAGCTTTCCTTTTATTGAAACGTTTTTTTTAATAAAAGTGTTCTGATGGTCTTGCCTCCTTCCCTGTTTTGTCTTTACCTTGGTCAAAATAGCAGGGTGTCTTTCTCTGCTTACTGAATTACAAGAGATTGGTGCTTATGTAGTCCTGTGTGCCTGAAGACTGGCCATCCAGCATCTTTTTTTCCTCTCTCTCTCTTCCCCCACTCACAGATTTTATGCCCGAGATTCTGGACTGCTGAAGTTTGAAATCCAAGCAGGACTTCTGGGTCGGCCCATCAATCACACTGTCCGGCGCCTAGTGGCATTTACCTTTCACCCTTTTGAACCCTTTGCTATCTCTGTGCAACGGACTAACGCTGAATATGTTGTAAACTTCCACATGAGGCATAGCTGCACGTAGTTTTGCTCTGCTGTAGGCACTGAATGGAGACATTTTGTCATGGATACCCCAAAGCCAAAGTCAGGCTGAAAGAAACCAAAACACTAAGCCTCTTTGGAGGCATGCTGATTTAGTCCTGTGATGTTTGACTCTCACAGGAATGCTGGTGCTGATGAATCCGTAACTCAGACATCTCCAATTTCTTTTTCTCAGGTGTCAGCCATTCTGTCATTCAGCACAAACCAAACAGATTATTTTGTAAAGTTCTCTGCTCTGATACTTGACTTACTACGTCTACTACTACTATTACTACTACTGCTATTTAGTGGGGGGGGGAGGGAGGGGGGGGGCTTCAGCTGAATAAGCAACAGGAAACCCATTTGTAGCAAGGCATTTATTATGTTTCTCTATCTTGTAATAGAGGGATTAAAGTTCTCCAATCACCATTTCAAGAAGGTTGGTTGGTTCCTTAGTCGGAGACAGATATATCAGTGCTTGCTTTTTCTATAGGGCAGGGGAAATAATTGGACAAAATGCTCTTATCTAGACAGTTTGGAGGAATCTTAGCCTTTAATCCCCTCATCTCTCTCTTAGAGGGACAGAGAACCTGTGAAAGAATTTATGTTCTAGAAAACTGCCAACTTAGTCTGCCCATCATCCAGGTGGCAGGGGTCCAGGATGGCCTATGTGAAGCAGCAGGGTTTTGTTTGGCTGATAACTGATCATTCCAATAAGTGTCCCGCAACATGGAACAGTTGCATTATGTGCCTGCTTGACTCATACATGCTTTAAATGAGGAAATCGTTAACTTGTGGTGGCCACTGGAGACTACAGCACAGATGTAGCCTAGCCTTGGAACTCCTTGGTTACCACAGCCCTCCTCCCTGTCTTCAATCAACTTGCAACCAGGTTGAAGGATGGGCATGTTTTAGATATTCATCTAACCTTAATCTTTCCTTAAATTTGGTGCCAATCCTACTCCTTTGGCAGTTCTCAGCAGGAAGCAAGATTTTCAAAAATTACATCTGTGAGCCATTTTCATGTGCTCCAAATTATAGACTTTTGTATGTGACCCAGAAGTTCAGGGAAATAAAAGTAACAAGAAGGTAGAGTGTGCTTACTGTTTGGGTGCCCTTCCTTTCTCTTGCTGTGTTTGAAGGGAAACAGCAAAGCTGTATGAGCATGCAGAGAGGACTACAGTAGCTTTTGGCTCTTATGAGGACTAGAAGAGTTCCCATGAGATCATCGGGAGAGCACCCACCCCAACATTTGTTCACAAATATTAAGCTCCCAGATTTGAAATTTCCTTGTGAGCTGAGTCACTGGGTTAGGCAAGTCAAAACAGATGTTTGGTTGGATGCATTTGGACATTTATGCTACACTTATCCATAGGTTCTTATAAAGATAAAGACTCCTTTGACTTCAGCTTGATTCCTAGGGACTACATGAATATGCTTGCGTTATTTTCTTAGCAATGGTAGAAAAGTAATTTGCTATTATCTTCTCCCAGGATTTTTTTTTTTTTCAATTCCAAGTTCAGACAACAGCCCTGGAATTTCCTGGTGATCTCTAAGTCCTAATCAGTTTTTGATCCTGATTGGCTTTTTCAAAATCAGTCATGGTTGGTGAGGTGCCACCTTCTGAGGTTCATGTTTTGTTAAATAAGACATAATTGCCTTTATTTAATTTGACACAAAAGGCAGCAGTAAAAAAAAAGTGCTAAAAGGGAATCCATATAAATACATTGGGTTTACAAATTGGACTAGACTATGGTTTGCTGAATAATGGCCAAATCTCAGCCAGCGGTATACCAACCCATAAATCACAGTTTTACAAAAGACAATGACTGAGTTCATATAAGATGTAAACCAAAATCTAACAAGACAAATGATAGCTTAGATCAATGTGTTTATCCTTCATTGGTTCACTCAATGCAATTAATTTATTTTTTTGCTGTCAATCTGAGTCCAAAAGACATTAAAGCAGTTAGGAGGAATGCGATGATTCTAAGAAGTTGACTTATAGAAGAGCCTTCTTGAATGAGTTTGAAAGTTTATCTTGCTTGGCATTCTGTTCCCACAGTGGCCAACCAAATACTTCTGGGAAGTTCACCAGCAAGATAAAAAGACAACATAGTTTGTGTCTCCCAGCAACTGATATCTGGGCCATGCTTTCTCTGATGCTGGGGATACTATAGGGAGACCATGATTAGTAGTTAATTATACACTTATCTTCCATAAACATAATTCCTTTTTGAAGCTGTCTAATCAGATGACCATCACCATGAATTATGGCTGTGAACTTCTCAGTTTTGCTTTTCTCTCTGCCTTTAGCACTGTTGGATTTGAGGTGGCTGAATAGATACACAAGTTAATTTCAGACATTATGAATAAGCGTGAAGGTAGGAAGCCTGAATACAGGCAATGCTTTCAGAGCGATCCATTCCCCATGACAGAGACCTGAGAATGTTGACAATAGTGACCAGTGACCAGTGTTTGGAGTTGCAGTAGGCAGGCAATAGCACTTGTTTCCTGATCTGAATATTTTTCTTGAAACATACTTTCCCAAATGTATTGTCAGTTCCAAACTAAGTTGGTGTGTGTGTGTGTGTGTATTTCAAGATAAAGCTGTTTAACCCCCTAAATTTAATAGATAAAATACTGATCCCTGAGAACCATGTGCAAGTGATCAAGTCTGCCCCTTCTTCCCTAGTTGCATTAAAGTCCTACCATAAAAGTTCTAAATTAGGATGTGGAATCTCTGGTCCATGGACCAGTTCCAGTTTTCTAGTTGCATCATCTGGCTTGGGAGCCTCAAAAGGAGGCCCCATCCTTTTTCCTAAAGCCTCATCCCTTTCTCACCAGAAAGCACAAAGGAGGACTTTTCCTGACCATGTACATTCTCTTTGAGAAGATACAGAGTGAGCAAAGATGGTTCCTTAGGGACCAGTAAATTAAGGTACCCCTACTGGGAACATCATACTGCTTTTCAGTGCTTCACCTGACTTCCTTTTGGAAAAGGTTCTGGGTGAGCAAAATCAGCTCTTCAAGACTGGTGCTTATGGTGCCCTAAACAAATCAATTTTCTGGGAGATTTCTCTTTAAAACATCCTTGAATTGGCTTCAATTTTAGAGTGGTATTGCTAAGAAGGAGTTGTTTATATCTTCCCTCCACATGCTGGTTTCCTGATCAAAACTGCCGCCAAATATTCATTCAGACCTTCCAGCACCCCACATGCTTGTCATAAAAACTCAGGGAAGGCTGTCTTTTGAGGCCTCTTGGGGTTTTTTTTTTTAGAGAGGGGCTTTGTTAGTTTTGTAGGCAACAACAGGAAGTGAAGTTTTGGATTTGTTCTACTGCTGTCCCACTAGAATCAAATGATGAAGAGTTCTGAAGATGGCAGCTCATAGTGCCTGCTGACCTTGAGATTTAAACAGCGATGTAAATGCAAGTACTAAGTGCATTGGGCGATTATTGATAAGGGTTGCATGATAAAGCCTCCAAACGGTATTCTTTGCAGCATTTGCGTTCTTTATTTTCCCTCCTCATCTTAATATCCTCTTTGTTTTTAGAAAAATGAAAAGAGGACTTGGCAGAAAGGCAAATATTAACACTTCACTTTTTCCTCCCTCCAGAATACAGTATAAATGTGATATCCATTTGTGATAAGAAAAATAAATCATAACTCTATTTTTTTAATCACTTTATCTGTCTCTTCACTTTCACCTTTGTGAGCAATCAGCATATTAGTGGCTGAACTAAGATGGGGATAGCCAAGTTTCCATACTCCTGCATCTAATCTTTTTGTATGCAAAAGGAATATGGGATGAAAGAAACGGGATTCTCCTCCAACAAATAAAGTACTTCAGATTTAGCTCTTAATTACTAGTTTCATGATAGCCATTTGTAATACATTTAAGACTTCTAAGTCCTTCCCATTTGTTACCATTTCCTGTAATCACTGCCGTGTAAAGCATTATCTAGTTGAAGAATTTTGCCTTTCTGTTCAGTGAAACAATGGCTTTCAGAGTTGAATAAAGAGTGCTAACTAAACAAGAATATGGCTGGATGAGTCCAAGGGTTCATCTAGGCTGGCGTCTTGTAACACACTGGCTGTGTTTGCACAACACAATAATAATCCTTGGTTAACAAAATGCATTTGTTGTGTTCCCATAACATGAAGACCAAACAAATCATTTTGTAGTTTAACATGATGGCCTGATTCACACAGCATATAAGATAATGTCTGGATTCCTACAAGGTGCTGAGCCACAAACTACCCAAATCCGTTTTAGCCTGGTCTAACAAATTGTTCACTATGGTCAGCTGAGTGCATTCAGAAGGCTTACAACCTTGGAGATGAATGGGCAACCCTTTCCCACTCTCCTCCCACTGTCATCCTGTGATTAAGGATACAGCATATAGCCTTGAAGTCTGGTAGCCACTGATACCCTCCTCCTCCATAAGCCTGTCATATCCTCATTGAAAATTGGCCATAATTGCATTTGTTGACAGTGAATTCTGTGGCTTAACTGCTGTGTCTATTGATCTTGAATTTGCAAGGGGCAGTGATGTGGAGGAGGAACACCAACTTGGGAACAGAGTGGGTTTACTACATACCATTATCCTAGATGGAATGATCCCATTGAGAAGCAGCACAATAGGTAATGTAAACAGGTTCTAAAACTTGCTGCTGATAGGGTTTGGAATAGTTCATTCAGATTTGCAATTTGCCTCTTGAGTCTGCAGTCACCAAGCAACGGACCTGCTTACATGAAGCACTTTTATAGGTGGAAGGGCTTAAACTGGGGAGTCTGGAACCAGTAATTCCTAAGATAGACCCTTTATGAAAACATATTCCAGCTGCCTTCCAAGGCCATCAAGGCTAAGTGTCTGTTAGTTTGGAAAGGCAGGAAGACAAAGTCAAGAGAAGCATAACTATATAAGCTCTGAATTCCTTCCCCTGCTATGGATAACTAACCATTGTGTTGGAGGCTTTATTCTTGTCAGCAATAAAGTTTCTAATCTAGCCAAGGCGTGTCTGAGAGTCTTCTGCCAAGATTAGTCAAGTCCTGTCTAGAGAGCTATGAAAGTCTGCTCACCCCTGGAGAGAATTCTGACAGCAGGTCTCCCACTCGGTAGCAAGGAACATTTAGACATGATCTCGCTGGCTGTATTGGCAATCATCCATTTAAATCTCTAGTTGATTTTTCAAACACCAGCGGCAGAAGCGAATTAAGCTGGCGCAAGATGAAGAATGGCCCCTGCCTGGAACTGAGTCAAGATGGCTTGGGCACCTGCAGAAATTCCCATCCTCAGATTGACTCAGAACATCAATTAAGAAGAGGCAAACATGGCAGGGGCCTGTCTGAACAACAGATGTGCTGCCCATTCAGTGGCTCTTAGATGCTCACTGAACACTTAAAGGATGGCAACTCAGAGATTGCATCCATGTTGCTCTTAGAAAGTGCTCTGGGAGAGGATCAAGGAAGGCTGTGGTTTCTTTGCT